>NC_140483.1:64246990-64896990 GCF_964271855.1 Acomys minous | reverse complement strand
CTGGGAAATGTAGCTTTTTGCATGAGTCTTCAAAGCGAGGATTGGTAAATGGGATGTCTATATCATAATCTTTGCCCCCAAAGCACAGGGCATATGGAAGAGAGAGCTGAAAGACAAGGTGTACGAGCCAGAGAGTGGATGGTCTGGGACTGCTCTGAAGTTAATCTTTTGATAGGACACGATCATTTTGCTCTGCTCTCTTGAGCTCACAGCTTCTGGAGTAGCCTGCACAGGACCTGCAAAGATCAAGCCAGGTAATATGGCAGCACTGAGGGCCAGGGGTTCGGACAGCCTCATTCTTATCTAAGGCAGGCGGTGAATATCACATCTAGATTCATATGTTTTCAGGGGTTTGACCCCTAACAGGTTGTCCATGCTCCGGTGAATGGCTCAAAGCCTGTGTACACCTGGGTAGCCCTGATTGTACTTATATAATGGATAGGTATTTTTTGTCTTTTTTATTAATTAATTAATTCAGATTACAAGGTTGGGATAGATGTGAGGACATCCCACTGGGACTCTAGGTAAGACAAATATAGGAAATGGGGAAACAGAAGGACCCAGAGGGTCCTAGAAACCTACAAGAAGAACATCGTGATGGGTGCATCAGAGCCCAAGGCAGGTCTGCTCAAGCTATTGCACTAACGAAGGACAATACAATAGTAAACATGGAACCCCTATTCTGATCTAGCCAATGGACAGGACATTCTCCACAGTTATATGGAGAGCAGGGACTGACTGTGACATAATGGATAGTTTTTAAAGAAATTAAAAAGCCTGGAAGTTGGTGGGGAGAGATCCGGAAGTCTGAGAGGGAGACGGTGGGGGGGGGGTGGATTTGCTCAAATTACAATGTATGAATGTTTTTTTTTTTAAAGTTTCAACTCCTTAAGACTTGAGCAAGTGGAACTAAACTATCACACCACTTATGAGCAATATTTGGCCCGAAGCCTTTATCAAAAATGCTGATTTTCAGGCAAAACCTTCACAGTTTCCATCTTAAATGTGGGGTGGGGCTAGGAACCCTTTGTTTTCCTAGCTTGATTTTGGTTTTATTTCTGAGATGGGGGTTCACCATGCAGCTCTTGCTGGATTGCCACCAGGTAAGCTAGGCAGGTGTCAAACTTGTGGAGGTTCTCTTGCCTGGGTGTCTCCTGTGCCGAAAAGACAAGTCACTATTCTTGCCTCATTGTACTTTCCTTATTACTCTGTCTCTCTCCCTCCCCTCCTTCTTTCTACTCCCTCCCTCCCTCCACCCCCACTTCCCTCTCTCGCGTCCTCCCCTTCCTCTCTTTGTGTGTGTACATGCTAGAGTTTGCCATTTGCCACCATATCTAGATCTCTTAAATGAGGTTTTGGGGTCACACTTAAGTCTTCATTCTAGGACTATGTGTGCCTACACACTGAGCCATCTCTCCAGTCCCTTCCACTTTTAAACATCTCCAAGGTGACATTGTTCAGGCTCCCATGACAATCAACGTTTGTTCTGAAGCATCAAAAAATACAGAAATAATGATGCATTTGCACAATTATAAACATATCTGTCACCAGTGGCTATCGGTCTAACTAGAGGTCACTCTTTATAGGATGATAATGAAAGTTTTCCCAAGGGGGCGGGAGGGAGTCAGGTTGGGACAAGAGAGAAACAAAGGCTCATTGCTTATGAGAATCTGGAGTGAAGGGACTGAGCTAAACATTGGGGAATAGTCCCATGGCCACCTAGGCTGAACCCTCAAAATCGAATCCAGCTAAAAGTGTCTAAGACTCTTAAAAGATAAAGAAGTAGCCATCCAGAAAGTTTATAGAGGTGAATAGTGGAGGTTTGCTGAAACTTTGTGTCAAGGCTTTGGGAGACCAAATAAACAAAGAGTCAGACGGGGAATAGCAGGATGGCCCAGGCTGCCGAGGCCACAGAGTGGGTAAAATGCTTGCTGTACAAGCTTGAACCTAAGTTTGACTCCCAAAAGCCTATGCGAAATACTGAGGTGCAGAAATGTGAGCCTACAAATCCAGCACTGAGGGGGACAAACACAGGAGAATTCCAAGCTCATTGGCCACCCACCTCAGCTGAAACAGCAAACCGGCCCCGGGTTCAGTGAGAGACCATGTCTCAAAACTTAAGTGAGAGAGTGACTGGGGAGAACATTTTGAAGATAGCCCCTGGTTAGCCCACATACATGAGTGTATGTGTATGCACACATAATAATCCACTAAGCCAAGACTGTGAGAGTGCTGATGGGAACACTGTGAGGGCCCACCATCGGAATGTTTGATACAAATAGAAATTTGCATACCACAAAAGAAACTCTCTCTGAGCATGAAGCTCTGCAACTCATGCCTAACATGTCTGAAGCTTGGGACTCCTCACCCTTTCTTTCTTTTTTAAAATACATTTATTTTATTACACATGTATAAAACAAACTACATACAGTAGGGAGAACCATGTAACAATCATGAATTCTATAAGTGTTCCATTTATAGTGGTTTGGATTTTTTTATTTGTCTAGCTTGAAGTAAATGTCTTTCCTGCCTTGTTGGGTCTAAATTTCTGAATGAAATTCAATATCTATCCTATCTCAACTCTAATAACTTAACTTCTTTATCTTGATCTAAAACGATCTTATCCTGTAACCAACTAAACTTGATTGTAAAACTATACTATCTGGCCTTCAGTGCCCCTCAGAGATTTGAGAAGGAATAAAACTTAAATTACTGAGTGAACAAGCAGTGTGGGTTAGCAGCTTCCAAAATGTACAAATTGACTTAGACGGTTTACTGCCTGAACAGTCACCCAATATTCTCTGTAACTTTGGAGCGTCATCTTCGGCTTTCTGGCCCATTATCTCTGCCAGACTTATTCGCAGGGCAGGAACTATTGAGGACTCGCTTACCCTGTCTTGGCAGAGTGAGGCTGTGGACTCTGCCTGCATTTAATCTGTCCATTTCAGGCAGAATTCTGTTTGTGGCAGGAGTGAGGACATTTTGCCCAGTGGCTGGTTTGCCACATTTGAAGCCATCTACATAACGAAGCTCTTTGATGCTCATCATCTTCTTTGAGGCTGGCTGGGTGTTGTCAGGAGTTAACTTGTCTTGTTGTCATAGAAATTTGGGATTATAAAAACAACTTTAAATGCCATATTCTGTGTGTCTTTGAGGCTTTTGAAGACCTTATTCAGCTATTTTATGTCATATATCGATAAAGTCATATCTATCTGTTAGACTTAGGATATATATATTCTTGTGTTAAAATCTGACAGGCATTTGACATGCCCATGTTTTGTATCAATATAGTAAATTCTATAGCAATGACTTAGACATAACCTTCATTATGAGTAACAATTAAGGCTTTGAGTTGAGGATTAGTTTCAGTCATCTAGCTTTTGTTCTATACCCCCTCTATCTTCCTATGTCTCCCTCTCTTTCTTTTCAGCTATCTCATTACCTAAGTATACAAGTTAAACGAAAAGAGATATCCCTGACTTTCATCTAATTTTTAAATTCCATTTCAATATTCATGTTAGCCTAGCTACTTAACATTACAGGTTACTCCCTTGTCCCAAGCTTCATGCCAGACACATACATATATAAGAAAACAAAATATAGCTCCCTCCCATCAGCAAACTTGGGTTCATTTGACTCATTAACATTAGATGTGTATTAAAAACATCTCTTACACATTTCATGTCACTCTGTGTTCTATAGATCTGAAACAAGATTAAAAAAAAAAAAAGCACTCAAAGAAGGTAACAGGGATGGAGAGATAACTTAGTCTGAAGAAGTTCAGCCTGTAAGCATGAGGGTCTGAGTTCATCACCCAGACATGCTCTAGAGAAACAGGCAAGGTGGCAAGTTTTTGCAGCCCCAGCCTGGGGAAGTTGAGATAGGATGATCCCTTCTCCTGCCTGGTCAGCCAGTCCAGCAGCATCCATGACTTTGAGGCCAGTAAAAGACACTCAAACACACACGTGCGCATGCTCGTGCACATGCACACACTAAGGTGGATGGTGGTCCCAGAGGACCAACACCCAAGGTTAACCTCTGTCCTGCATATGCATATATACCAATACACATAAGTGCACCCATACACACCAAAACACATGTACAGACAACATTTTTTTGAAAAAATGAAGTTTATGAGTTGATCCTATAAATTATAGGCTAAAGAATAGGATCAGAATAGTGGGGAAGGGAGGAACTGGTGGTTAGCAGTGGGGTGGGATGCAGCTCAGACTCCTGATCAAAACTGCAACTCCCCTAGGAACAGATCTTTAACGTGAGGGAAGCAAGCATTCCGAGCAGAAGAAACAGCAGGTGCAGTGGTTGTCGGTAAAGAATGAATTTGTCTTGTTTAAGAACTAGAAAGGAGGCCTGCGGGGCTAGAGCTTTATAGCAAAGCGATCATAAGGCCACAGAGAAGTGCAGGCGCTGGGTCAGATAGGCTTGGTAGGTTATGGGAAATGGTTTATTTTTATCTCAAAGGCTGGTGGAAGCTTTATAGGGTATTAAACAAAAACAGGATGCATTTGAAAACAAGAACTCAACTTGGCAAGGATGTTCCCAGTTTTATACTTCTAGGTAAGGCAGATCAGTACATTCCCTTTGATAAGCACATTGGTGGAACCAAGGAAAGCTGGGTACTTAGCCAATCTGTGCTTCTGAGATCCGCTGGAGTTAGAGGGACAGGTGATTGTGAACTATCGAGGACATGCTAGGGAAGAAACTGTGGTCCTCCTCTGAAAGACCAGCATGTGCTTTTAACTGCTGGGCCATTTCTCCAGCTTCTTATACTCATTTCCTTCGTAAATGCACGGTGACACATGCTAGAGAGCACAGAGAGGGTGTTTATAGGAGCACTGTTCATCATAGTCCAAGCAGAAAGCAAACAGAACACCTCTAAAAAGCGGACCAGGAGCCAAGCAGGTGGCCAAGTGGTTAAATACCACACAAGTGAGATGAACAAAGTCTCTGTACTCGCACACATGCAGAGACATGCATACACACATACACATACATCACACATACAAGAGCACACACAAAGTCACACATATGCAGAGACATGCATACATACATGCACATGGGCATATACACACAAATGCAAAGACATGCATACACACATACATGCACATCACATACACAAGCACATGCACACACACAAACTCACATAATGCAGCAACATGCATACACACCTATACACATCACACATATAGGCATATGCACACAGGCATGCGCACACACACACACACACGCACACACACACACACACACACACAGAAAAAAAAACTTCCAGATGATCTTCATCCCAAACAATTTACCTTTTCCTCAAAGACTCTAGGTATCACATCACTGAGCCATGACTCCAAGGTCTGACTGTTTGAGTTCCTAACCCACAGACTCCATGACATGGTTACTAGTTCTTCTTTTCATGCTACTGAAAGGCTCATCAGGGGTGGCATGTCACACAGCAACAGGTTCCTGGAAGAACAGTGTCAACCAAATCACAGACATATGCAGCAGTGCCTCTAAACACATCCTAAAATTGCTAAGTATAAACTACACATGGTTGCAGTTCATAGCGCTAGACAGAGGATTCGAATATGAATATTATCTTTGGATAAATACAGTCAATCAAAGTATGGACTAACCGTTTTTACTTATGAAGGTAATTTTAATCAAACACTTGGTCAAGTATTGCTTAGGAGGATCTCAAAATTATCAACTAGTCTATAACACCTTCATCTAGTGTTTGTGTGGAGTTTGTGATTCATAATAAAAAAAGAACATTGTAGATTTTGGAAGCAAAAATGGATACAGTAATGAAATGATTAAAGTCACAAGAAGGAAGAATCTAAAGGATTATTTTCACTTATGCAATTGTTCGGTTTACTGTTATTATTACACCTTCCTACACTAGCCAGCATTCTGTGTTATTATGATGCATCTAGTTTTCTTGGTATGTGCTTTAGGCTAGTAAATATGTAATATGAAAAGTCTGATGACTAGAAAAAGGATGATAACTCATTCAGCAATATGCTTACCAAGCTTGAGGATATAAGTTTGATGTAAGTTCAGAATACATGTTTGAAAATATGTCTCACATGGTTGCCTCTTGCTTGTAACGTGCATGTGGAGACAAACAGGTTCCTGGGTCACTTTTCTTTTCTTTTTCTTTTTTTTTTTCTTTTCTTTTTTTTTTTACTTTATTAATTTATTCTTGCTACATATCAATGGTTATCCCATCCCTTGTATCCTCCCCTTCTTCCCTCCATCCCATTTTCCCCTTATTCCCCTCCCCTATGACTGTTCCTGAGGGGGATTACCTCCCCCTGTATATGCTCATAGGGTATCAAGTCTCTTCTTGGTAACCTGCTATCCTTCCTCTGAGTGCCACCAGGTCTCCCCCTCCAGGGGACATGGTCAAAGGTGAGGCACCAGAGTATGTGAGAAAGTAATATCACACTCTCCACTCTACTGTGGAGAGTGTTCTGTCCATTGTCTAGATCTGGGTAGGGGTTTAAGGTTTACTGCCTGTATTGTCCTTGGCTGGTGCCTTAGTTTGAGCGGGACCCCTGTGCCCAAACCTGCCTATCATAACATCCTGGGTCACTTTTCAATCAGCCTATCCTACTTGGTAAACTCCCAGCTTAGTGAAAGCCCCACTGTTTGCTTGTCTGTTTTTCTTTTGTGTTTCAAGACAGGGTTTCTCTGTGTAGTCCTGGCTGTCCTGGACTCACTCTGTAGACCAGCTTGGCCTTGAACTCACAGTGATCTGCCTGCCTCTGTCTCCCCCAGTGCTGGGATTAATGCACCAGCATGCCTGTTGAGATCCCCATCTTAAAATAAGAAAAGGTGAACGTCACCTGGAATGATACCAGGAGGTTGCTTTCTGATCTCCAGTGCATGTGTGAGCGCGCACACACACACACACACACACACACACACACACACACACACACACACACACCAAAATTGTTGACCAGATTTTTAAATGGCCCAGAAACTTCTCCACTATGTGTACATTAAAGGGTTAGCTGCATTCCCATGATCACTGTAACACTCAGAAGAGCCAAGAACCTAACCATCCATCAGCAGATGAGTGCACAAAGATACTGTACTGCATGCTATCAGTAAGATACTACTTGGCCTTGAAAATGAAAGAAAGTATTGCTTGCAACAGTGTGAATGAGTCTCCAGGACTTTGGGTTTGGTGAAATAAGCCAGGCACAAAAACAAATGCAGCATGCACTTATCTGTGTGAGTGAGCTGAAAGAATGGATCCAAAGAAGTCGGCTGTGGAATGACCATCCCCAGAGGGTTAAAGGAAGAAAGGAAGCAATAGGGAATCATTCAAACAAGAAGAAACTGTGATGTGGACAAGAGAAGTTAGTCCTGAGTGATATTTCAGCGCAGGTGACTAGAATCAATAATCATGCATATTTAAAATAAGAAAGGTTGGTTTGCAACTTCCTGAACATGTGATGTAACAAAGTGGTCCCTGGGAATGCATGGAGGCTCAGACAAGTGGTAAAGAAAGCCCAGAACACTGACAGTGGGACTTTTTTCTTAAATCATCTAAATAAATATATTTTTGACTGACACGTGATAATTATGCATATTTATTAAGTGGAGTGTGATGTTCTGATTCATGAATACACTAGGTAATGTTCTAATCAGAGTAATTAGCATATGCATTATTTGAAGCTATTATCTTTTCCTTTTAAATGTGTTTTTATTTTTTAAGAGAATTTCATGCATGCATACAGTGTATTTTGATCATATTCAACTCCTCTCCCCTCCCCAACTCCTCCTAGATTTACCCCTCATGCTAAAATTTCTCCATAATTGTATCTTCTTTCTTTATGTTTTAAAATTGTCTACTGTTTGCAGCTTGCACTGTCCATATACCCATAGGCATGGGGCTATTATTTTGGCTAGGATGACAGGTATTTAATGATACTCACTGAGCCTGAACTTGAGCCCTCGTACAAAATAAAGTTACTGCGAGCAAAGCTTTCCCATTTTCTCTCCCTTAGGACACACGGAAGATAGTACTTCCTGCACCTTCTTCCACGCCTTCCAAACAGGTCATGTGACAGCACTAGTCAACAAGTTCCAAGCAAAAGTGGCATGTTTCACTCCCAGGTCATTAATTTATGGGAGATAAAAATGTAACCAATTTTGGTTTAAACCAAAGAAATGTTAGGTATGATAACTTAGCCAATAATAAATGGTCCATGAGAGAAGGTTCCGGATAGGAGTGGAGCCCTTCTTAGGAGATTTTCTAAGTGTCTGGACAAGTGTCTGCCTCTGGCAACAAGACACGAAAGCCGATTGGATAAGGAGGGCAGCTAGACAGCACTCTCCATGCTGGCAAATGCTCCTGCCACATCAGCACAGAGCGACACTCAAGAAACACATGGAGTAGAGAAGAGAAGGCTGTGACCTCAAAAACAATGCTTTTGGGTGCCCAGAAGAGATAATATATTGAATGGAATTACCGGTGACCCCTGAAAAAATTAAACTCATCAATGGCTAACAGTTACCCTCTCTGGGTTCAGAAGGGAGCTCAGCTGGGAAAATGCTTGCTATTAAAGTTTGAGGAGCTGAGTTTAGATCCTCAGAGGCCACATAAGAAGCCCAGTATGGCAGTACGCTCCTTTGATCCTAGCACCGGGGAAGCAGAGATATGAGGAGCCTGGAGGTCACTGACCAGCCAGTCTTGGCAATGCAGTAAATTCCAAGTTTATTGATAGATCATATCTGGAAAACAAAGCAGGAAAATGATAGCAGAAAAGACTGACATCAAACTTTGTCCTACGCATGCACACACACACACACACACACACACACACACACACACAGAGCACACACAGCACACACACACAGGACACACACACAGCATACAGGAAAGAGGAGGGAAGGGAAGGAGAGAAAGAGAGAGAGGGAGGGGGAGGGGAGAAAGAGGGGGAGGGAGGAGAGGGAGAGAGAGAGAGGGAGATGGGGGAGGGGGAGAGGGAGAGAGAGAGAAAGAGAGATTAAACATTGGGCTTAATATGATCAGCTCTGAAACTAGTAGGCAGGGATAGGTGATTTAGATTATGATATCATCATTTATTTGATGACAGTATCTAATCTTCAGAATAAGGAATTTAAGAATCTCACGGTCATTCTTAACTCTCTTGTTCAGAACACAACTACTTAATATGCAGGGAGAAAGGGGAACTGAATTATATACTTGCCCTGCAGGGTCTGCAGTGGCTGGCAGGAATCGGAAATTTTAGTTTTTTGATTCAGCAAAGAAACGCACATCTGAGAATGTACACAGGTCAAAAATGCGGGGTGTGGAGGTTATTCAGTGAATAAAGCACATGTGGTGTGAGTGGGGGACCCGAGGTGAAGTCCCAGAAGACAAGCAGCATGTTCATTTGGAATATGGGAGGCAGAGACATGAGAATCTGGAATGTTGCATGCACGCACGCGCGCGCGTGCGCGCGCACACACACACACACATACACACACACACACACACACACACACACACATACACACCACACATCTGAACATAAGAAACTTCTCAAACAAGAAAAAAATAGTTCCAAAACAGGAGTTTTTCCTCTGAGTTATACATTTGTTCACACACAAGCCACATTCACATCAACACCTTATCCCCAACACACATACACACACACACACACACAAATAAGCAACTTTCAAATTCTTCAATTTCAAGTTTTCTTCATTTCATTTATTTTGTCTGAGAGCCCATCAATCTAAAATCTAGGACCAGTCACATTTAATTTTGATCCACAAGAGCCCTGCTAGGGAGCCCAGCTGTGGGACTGCTTTCCTGGCTATTAGATTTCTAAATGTCCTCTGGACTATTCTAGATCATGAAGAGAGCAGGTAATGGTGAGGACACAATCTCACTAATGAGGTGATATTTATAGGTTTTACTTTTATTACAAGAGGCTAATTACTTATTTTGTAGATGCCGCTCTGATCTAACAGGGTATAAGACTATATTTAGTGACGCAGATGACAGGGCAGAAGTTGCTTTGGGATGCAATCAAACCACATTTAAATATTTTAAAAGTGTAAATACCCCCATATCTTATTATTATCTATATTTATATGTGACCTCTCCATTTGTACAGCATGCAACTATGAAAATAGCCTTTTCTGTAACCTCATACTTGATTATATTCCCAAGTTGTGGATTTGATATGTTGATTACATAGTAATGTGTATTCTTTCTGTTTTTATTGAACTTACATAAAATATCTGTCCTCTCTGGGTTGACACCTTAAATGGAAAATTAGGAAGACTGGAGGCCGTAGAGATGGTTCAATGCTTGAGAGTGTTTGCTGCTCTTCTGGAGGGCCTCAGTTCAATTTCTACCAACCTTACATTGGCTGCCTATAACTCTATTTGGACCCAATGCCCTCTTCTTGCCTTTGAGAGTTACTGCACTTATATGAGAAACACACACACACACACACACACACACAGAGAGAGAGAGAGAGAGAGAGAGAGAGAGAGAGAGAGAGAGAGAGAGAGAGAGAGAGAAGCAGATAAAACAAATTATTGGGCATCTTTAATTTTTTATTCCTAACACTGTTTTGGTGTATTGAAGTAAAGACCCTGAGTGAGCTAGAAACCCTTGGAGACATTTCTTTAAATCTCTGATCACATAACAATGCAATTTGGAAGCTGGTGAGCAAGATCCACAAGAGCAAGGGTTTCTGTTTAAGATAATTCTGCCATTAGTTCTTCTTCTGCAAGCACCTAATATCCGTGAGATTATGACAGAAAAAAAAAAAAGAATCTGCAAGGTGTTAGTTGAATAATTGGAATGTTTCTGAGATTTTTTTGTAGGAAGTTGGGCAAAGCACCCCTAATTCTTTCATTCTACTGAACACAAAGATTTGGGGATACCTGTGTCATGAATCTATTCCACCCTCTCTATAGATAACACCTTATTTGTAATTCACAATCAATTTTGATGCTGCAGACCTTATCTACCATACTTCAGCTGTTAATGACCAGCAACTTGCAGAGGTTACAGGCAAAGTCCATCCAATAATTAGAAAGTTGGGCTCTATACCCCTGAATGTTTCCCTTTGCTCCACAGTGATGCTCATTCAGAACATTGGAATAAGATGGCAGGAGAAACAGCTCCACAGGGAAAAGTTTTGCCTTGTGAGCATGAGGTGCTGAGTTTGGTCTCTAGCACCCAAAGCCTAGCCTGTAATGCCAGCACAGCAGAAGCAGAGAGGGGAGGAGCCCCGTGACTCACTGGACAAAGAGCCTAGCCTACTCTCCAGGCTAGTGAGCGACACTGCCTGAAAATATCATCAAATGGTGGCTAATACTTGGGTTTGCTGCCTGGTGTCCACATGCGTGGACATACATGGGAACACTTCACTCTACCCCACACACAAAGAAGTTAGCATCAGAACACGTACTCCTCTGCGAATGATAGACACACAAAGTCCACTCTCTCTAGAAACACTGCATCTATTAATTGTCTTTTTCATTGAGTGATGATAAAACATGTGCAGTCTCTATCACTGTGAGTCTTTATATGTCTGTTTCTGCCTTCCTCAGGCGACTGCTGTTCTCATCTGCATTACCTAGCCTAATTTTGATGTTCCTAACACGTAAGGAGCCTCTCTGATTGCCACTGAGGTGTCTCAACACTCAGGATGCTGACTGAAATAGGTATGCAAAAATCAGCGCTCTGCTGCAAAGAAATGATTTTCTCAGAACCACTGCAACTAGTTTACATTTTCCTGCATACTCACTGACTGTCCTTCACTAGTGCCATATCATTATTGTGAATGGTTGTCTTCTGGGCTTAATTTTCCATTTCCACATTAGAGAGGTCTCTCTCGCAGTTAGTCACAAGTTCAAGGCTCTGTCCAGCCTTTTCATTGCAGCCATTCCATTGTAAAGTTCGTCACCAGCTATCATATGGCTGGACTCTTTTTTTTTTAATTTTTTTATTATTAATTTATTCCTGTTACATCTCAATGGTTATCCCACCCCTTGTAACCTCCCTTCTTCCCTCCCTCCCATTTTCCCCTTACTCCCCTCCCCTATGACCGTGCCTGAGGGGGACTTCCTCCCCCTGTATATACTCATAGGGTATCATGTCTCTTCTTGGTAGCCTGCTATCCTTCCTCTGAGTGCCACCAGGTCTCCCCCTCCAGGGGACATAGTCAAATATAAGGCACCAGAGTACATGTGAAAGTCATACCCCACTCTCCACTCAACTGTGGAGAATGGTATGGCTGGACTCTTGTACTCACTTTATCTATACATTGTGCTCTCAAGGAATAAACAAGCAAAACACCCAGAGCTCATTTTCTTCAACGCATACTGGAGGAAAGTGTGTCAAATTGAGCTGTGCAGAATGACAGAGGCTCACATTCAAGGTTCTGTTTCCCTCCTCAAAATGTACAGCCATCATGTGCCCAATTCAAATTATATTAAATGGTGAATGATTCAAATATTGCCAGCTGCCAATTTAAATTTCAAATGGAAACCTGCTCATTTGCTGACTCTTCACTCATTCCTCTGCCACCCCCTACCATCTCCCCACCCCGCTTCCCTTTCCAATTTATTTTAAAGCTACTTGATAGGTATTTCTCTTGAGAGAAAGCACTCTAAGTGAGTAGTGCCTTTGAGTGAAAATTAAAAAAAAAACAAAACAGTTTTGAGAATTCTCCCTGGGCAACGGCAATATCTTCTGCTTGCCTGCCACTGGTTATGGACAAAACGTAGATAACAGCAGATTGTTTTATAAAAACAAGGGCCCAGGTCTCTAATGGAATTGCTCTGAGGCAGTGATGAATTTTCTCTTATTTCTTTCAGGGAAAGAGAAAGGGGGAAAGTATGGCCGAAGTTCAAAGGAGAATCCATATGGACTCATGAAAATGGACTTAGCAGGGAGTGATAGGGACTCCGTGTTTATTGCCTGTGGGTATGACTTACCTATCCCGTGCACTTTGCTATTTTCTTAAGATGAGCAACATGTGCCTTCAGAACCTGAATCATGAAGGTGTGACCCAGTGGACACAGTCACCCCAATGCCAATTTTGTTTTCTTTGTGTGTGTTTGTAGAGGAGTTCTATGCACCCACGCATACAGATGTGGAGGCCAGAGGCTGACACTGGATGTCTTTGTCTATCATCCTCTGTGTTATTTTTTGAAGTCGGGTCTCTCGCTGAACCCAAGACTTGCCTGTTCAGTTAGAGTGGCTAGCCAGGAAACTGCAGGGATCTGCCTGTCTCTACCTTCCCAGTGTTGAGGTCACAGATGCCTATCACTGTGTTCAGCTTTTATAAGAACTGTAGAAATCCATCCTCGGGTCCTCATGCTTGTATGGCAAGCAAGCATTTACCCACTGAGTCATGTCTCTGCCCTTCCCTCCAATTCAGGTTTCTACTAAGATTTGCAAAGCAGCCTGTACATGATATGTTGATTGGTTATAGATTGCTTGAGTAGAAGTTGATTTTTGAAAGAATGTGGTTGATATAGACACAAGTTTACTTTCAAAGAAGATAGGTGAGAGCTATGATCCTGTCCTGTCAATTCCCTGTGGCATTAATTCCTCAATACAAACTTTACCAGGTCGTATATAGCATATAGACATGGGCACAAGCAAATCCTTTGTTTTAGGAAGATGAATTTTCATAAAAAGGACACACTCATGCAGCCAAGACTTACTGACCATTCCAGTAGTCTTGTGCAAATTCTTCCCAGTGCTACACATGCATCAAATGAAAGGAGACCCAGCCCCCACCTTCCAACACTACACTTCAGCTTCATGCGTTATTGACCCCAATGTCAAAGCAATTACATTACATGTAGCATCTGCTAATTGACAGTCTTTATTCACAATGCAGGTACAAAATGGGATGGAAATGTTTCTTTTCTTATTTCATATGAGACATTGTGTGGCAGACACCTTAACTATAAGCACAGTCTGCCAATATTTCCTTTTTGTATCTCCCTCCCTCCTTCCCTCCCTCCCTCCTTCCCTCCCTCCCTCCTTCCCTCCCTCCCTCTCCCCGTCTCTCCCTCCTTCCCTCCCTCCCTCTCCCCCTCTCTCCCTCCTTCCCTCCCTCCCTCCTTCCCTCCCTCCCTCTCCCCCTCTTTCCCTCTCTTTCTCTCCTTTTCTTCCTTTTCCTTCCTTCCTCCTTTCCCTTCTCCAGTCATTTGTCTTTCCTTTACTGATTTCTGGATTATAAAAAGTTGAATTTTGGGGGCCTGGAAGGGTGGATCAATGGTAAAGAGCTGTTCATCCTGAGGACTTGGGTTTGATTCCAAGTACCCACATGGTGGCTCCCAACCATCTGTAAAACCAGTTCCAGGGAATCTGACACCTTTTCCTGAATAGACATGGATAGACATATATGCAGACAAAACGTTCATATAACTAACTGACTAAATAAATAAGTATTTTTTAAAAAATCTGAATTTGTGTTTCAGACTTTAAATTCTCTATTAGGTGTACTCCTTCTTCTGTTTGGAAGGTCATGCCTTCATTCTGTTGACTGTTTTCTTTGTTGCATAAATTTATTTTCTTTTGAAAATAATTATATGAAATTTTATTTGCATTTTTAAAATTTGAGTTGTCTATGCTTTTAGGATTCTATCTGAAAGACTTTAACCATTCTAATATATATAGAAACATTTCCCTGTGTTTTTTCTAGTAATATACTACGTCGCATCTTATATTCAAGTCTTTGATCAGTTTTGAGTTGATATTCAAAACTGATGAAGACTAGAAACTTACTCTTCTGCCCTGAGATATTACATTTTTTCCAGAAAGTTTCATTGTTATCTGAATTAGTTGCTTTTCTTACCCCAGTGCCACGATACCTGACCAGTAGTACTTTAAGGAAGGCAGACCTAACATCTGCTCACAGCTGCAGTGTGATTAGGAAAGCTTGGGAGCAGGAGCATGAGGCAGCTGGTCACACAATACCATCAGGAAGCCCAGGGATGAACGTCTGTGTTCAACTCCCTTTCTTTTTATTCAGTGCAGGGCCCTGATAAATGGAATGATGCTGTGTACATTTAGGGTGAGTCCCTACCCCAATTAACGCAATCTAGAAACTCCCTTACAGCCCCAAAGGCTCAAGCTTAGGTAATTCTAGATCCTACCAACTTGACAATATCAATCAGTGTCCTGTCTTTCTCTAGTATGTATTCTCAGCACTTTAATGACACTCGCTGTGCTGTGAATGTGGAGTTTTATCTCCAAGTGAGCTTTTTTTTTTCCCTAGTTCTTTTTTCTTTTAATGTGGATACCATGCAGGTTGTATAACTGTAGTTTTGTCCTATAACTTCAAGTCAGTACAATGCTTCTTGATTACTTGGAACTTTTTTTCTGATTTTCTACGCAATTTCTGATTCCTTTTGTCTAACTCTCTGAGGAAAATTATTGACATTTCGATGAAGGTCATGCTGGGACTCCCGATTGCTTTGGAACAATACAGACATTTAGCAACATTGATTCTTCTAACCTATGGACACAAAGTGCCTTTCTAGTTTTTGTAGCTGCTGCATTTTATTTCCTACAGTTCTTTGGTAGTGTTTCCTCTCCTCCTCTGTAAAAGCTATCTCAAAGCACATTTTGTAGATGTTGCAAATAACCTCAGGCATGTTCATTCTTTTCTTTGGATTTTAATTTGCTCCTCTGTTTCTCTATGTTGTTGCTCTGTCTATTTCAGATGGCGATTCTGAGGGCTCCTCCAAATGGTCTCCTTTGAAAGGCTGTTACCTAATTGTGTTTTTACTTATTGGCTGCTTCCTAATTCTTTGGCACAGGTATATTTTATAAGGTTCTAGCATTACTTAACATGGTTGGCTGACATTAAAGAAAAATAAAACAGTCTGAGAGGTCACAATATTTTAGTAACTTATAAACAATCACCCAGAAATAAATGGGAAAGCTAACCGCCAAGTTCAAGAACAAGTTCCTAAATTATTGACACTGCATCAATACCTTCACAAAATAATTAGGGCTAATTGGAGTCTTGCCACTAAACATTGGAAAACAAATTCATACACAGTTTGTTCGCATGTGTTTTTTTTTCCCCTCAGAGCCTCTATTAAAGAAAGTATACAGTTTTGAAGCCCTGGTCTAAACTAATGGGGAAAGTCAAAATTACCTAAGAGACCAAGAAGCTCTTAGATGTTTTAAACATTAAAGCCAATTTATTATTCTTTGGAAATGCTGAGCTTATAAACTGACCTTGACTTGCCTTTGTTTTTCATTATTTTTAACATCCAGATGTATGAAGTACTCACTTATGCAGCTCTCTAGATAGAAGTTTATGGTACAGCTCGCTAACATTTGGGCTTCTTTACCTACGCAGCAGCTTCTAGCCAATCGGAAGGGAACATTAATTTTCAGAAGGTGACTTTCCAGAGAAAATGAATCATCATTGACATGCTTAAACTGGTGTTGCTTTTAGCTGGCTAAATGTAACTCAAGGCCGTTTCATCAAATGTCTGTGTTATAATAGTCACAGGGAAATCTCCTACACCTGAATCAGTTATTTACGGCAATGGGCCTACATGTTTCTCTTCATTTCAGGGAGCAGGATGCTTAAAGGTGGTGGTGGGGGGGGCACTGATTGTCAGCTTGACCTGGAGCTAACTTTGAGAAGTCCCTGAGTGTGTCTCAAAATGGTTCAGGGAAGGGTTAACTGAAAGGAGAAGCCCCTCCCCCCAAACCCCTCCCATCCATGGCTCATTGCAAAGAAGTACCAAGGAAAAGATTTTGCTTTTTTGCCTGCAGGCCTTCACTGCTTGCCAGCGAGTGTGTCTGCCGTGCTGCTTCTGCCATCCGTTGCTGACATCAGAAGCCGGAGTCCTAGCCTTCCAGTGTGGACCAAAGACCAAGCTGCCCTCCAGGAATTTCCCATGCCTTCCTTGCCCTGATTCTGAACGCTGAGACATCCACCTTGGTGCCCTAAGCAAACACTACAGCAGTTCTCAAGCTGTAGGTCACATATCAGCTAGCCTTGCATATCAGATATTTATGTTACAATTCGTAACGGTAGCCAAATAACAATTATGATATAGCAATGAAAATAATTTTATGCCATGGGGGTCATCACAACATGAGAATCAGTACTAAGGGGGAACGGCATTAGGAAGGTTGAGAACCACTCATCTTCTAGGTCTCTGCATCTCCAGCATGCAGATAGCCACAGATGGGCACCCCAACCAAAATTATATAAGGCACTCTAATAAATCCCCTTTACAACATATACTCATTCCAGAAGCTCTGTTTCACTAGAGAGCACAGACCAATTCAGTACATATACAAAATATCTATTGTAGGCATGAAATAGTATATTAAATAGTATAGAACAACAATTAATACAGAAGGGAAAATTCCCAATTAAGAGCTCATGGTTTTTTTCATGCCACACAGGTCCATTGGGACTACTAGATGTAGGTTTCCTTATTCAGAAAAAGGAGCTCTACATTTTTCACAGCTGTAGCTTTCGTATTAATATTATAAATATTGAGACAGGTCTGCCAAGTAAATGTAAAGTTTCACAAACCAGGACCTTTCATGTAAAAAATAGGTAACTGGAAGGTATATAACATGTTCTGATAATACCACAGGACCAACAGCGGGCTGGTACACAAGTGCAGATTGTTCCTCTTAGGGTCCAGATGGTCTGCACTTACATTCTCAGATACAAACCCTGACCCAGATGTGTCCCTGGCTTGAAGGAAACTGCAGGCATGATGAGACAAAGCCTAGAAGGCATGTCCTCCAGGACAAACTGAAGCCACAAGGCAAAGGAGTGTGAGAGAGACTTTACATAAAGTTACAGTTAGGTCAAGCTCTGCGTGCAATGCTGTCTTTAGTAGTTAGCAAGTGATATATAAACAGCTGTTGGAAAAATAAAAACAGGTGAATTCCTGCAGTGAGCTGAGTCCTGTGGCTATCCACCATCACCGTCTTTTCGGGGTTTCTTGTTGCCCATGACTCCACTGATCATGGCAGCAGTAATAGGTGTCTATGGTGAAAAATCGGAGGTTGTGTATCCTTCTTTGACCAGTCATCAATCTTTATCATTTCCACGACAGACAGTGTTTAATGGTGTCCATCCAAACATAATTAAAATTTGTAACGTGAGACCAGAGAGAGAGCTTATCTGCTGAGAGCATTTACTGTTCTTGCTGCAGGCCAGAGTGTAGGTCCCAGCACTTGTGCCTGGTGGTTGACAACTCCCTGTAACTCCAATTCCTGGGACCCATACTATGTTTTCTGGTGTAAATAGGCACTGCACTGAAGTGACATGATAACACATACAAATATTCTCACATAATAATAACAATAAATAAATATTCTTTAAAACCTATCATTTTTACTTGAGACCAAGTTTATATTTATAAATGGAACCCAGAAAGACATTATTTGGCCTGTGGATCCTCTTCTAACGTGAACACCTAGTTCCTCCCTACAGTGACATAGAATTATTTCAGAAGGAGATGCCATGCCCCAAATCACAATCTTTTGTTTGATAATGAAGAATACAGTAGAAAATAGAATACCCTCTGTTGACAAAGCTTCCCTGGACCTTTACTTTGGCTCCAGACATTTTTCAAATAATTTTAACAAATGTTTTTTGTACCTAAGCTCCACAGATATCCCTTTTACTCACTCCCCTCCCTTGTCATATCAGAAAATTATTTTTGGATCAAGGTGGAAATAAACAAGCATGAACAATGAGACATAGCACTCTCACCTTTTCTAACCCTGAACTTTCTGTGAAATCTATATGAGAACAAGTGTGAGCTTTTACCTGTTCTGTCATCAAAGCCGGATGTTGGTGGCTCCCATTCAAAGCCAGGTCTATGACAGAAGCAAGAAAAACTCAGAACGTTATGTACTGATGGAGGAAGGCTCAGACACTGGTCCAAAATTTACAGACAAACAAAGGCTGGAGTTCCCAGTGATGGATAAGTTAGACAAAGTTCAGTCTTCTGGAAAGACTGAAAAGTAAAATGTCACATGAAAGCTCAGAGACAGAACATGGCATGGTTTCAGGTCAATAGAAGCATTTTTAAAGAAAAAATACTAACTGATCATAAGTGATATGGCTAAGTTGCTAAAAGTGCATGTCTACAGCACTGACAACCAGAGTGCAATCCCACATGACAGAAGGAGTTGTCTGCAAACCTTTACACACACACGGTGGCATGCACACATACCAACCCCCAACAACCACCTGCAACATATTTTCTTAATTATCAAATGATTTTGAAATATGTTTTTTTCTAGAGAATAGTAGAATGAGAAACATCAGAATAAAAAAAATGTATTATGTTTTTGCCCTCAACTTACTAGAAGGCAGAACCCACTCATTTGAAGTGCTGAAAGGCACTGTACATCTGGTCAAATGTATAGACGAAAATAAAAATCCGTGTAAAATTAGCCCTAAGGACTGAAGTATGGTATCATTCCCATGCTCTGGTTGGGGAAACCTGTATCAACGCACTCTATACTTGCATCATTTGAAAAGGTATTTCGGAACTGTTTTCATAAAGTTGGTCATTTGATTTGTAATCTTCAAGGTACCAAAGGAGGCAATATTAGCCCAAGAAACTCAACATATTGTTCAAACAAATGTTTGTGATCTTTTGTTTGAGCCAAAAGATTTTTCTTTTTGAATGTTATGTATCTGCAATAGTCAGAACTTTGTTGGAGACAAAATGGGAAATCAATTCATGGTTGTTCCTGAAGTGAGTATGTAAACAAACACACAATATCATAGTGTTAGCACTATTTATAATAGGTTTCATAAGACCCAGAATATGGTTGAACTTGTGGATATGATTCATTACAGAGAGAGGCTGAAAGGGGCCTTAATCTATTTTCATTACTATAATGAACTACGCAGGGTTGTCTGCTTTATGAAGAAAGAAAACACACTCAGCTTCCCATTTTGTAGACAGAAAGTCTAAGATTCTAAGACATGAGCCAGCTCAAAGTAGACAGTGATGAGAAGGGGGGTCTTTGTGAAAACTTTAAATAACTGACACCTGGTACAGTTGAATGGATGAAAGACTTTAAAGGGGGAAGTAGAGTTAAGACTGAAGTCCGGAGCCTGGATGAAAGCCAAAGATACTTACACTTGGGTATGCGACGGCAAAGCAGACCTGAGAAGAAAGAGACAGACAGGCTCTGAGACGTGAGGCCAATGTCAGCAGGCTGGCTGCCTATCTTCTATGAAACTCTTTGAGAAAGCCTGCCAGGTAGATATTTGGTGATCGTTTCCTGTACTAGTGGGTTTTCAGGTCAGGCTCTACTCGCCTCACAAAGCTTCCAGGGACATTAGAACAGCGACCCAAGGACACTCAGCTTCTTTGTGCCTCTTAAAGTATCCATGTCATCTTCTCACCATCACCCTGGCAATGAAGCTTCCAACAGAGGGATGATTGTAGGACGAACAAAAAGCCAAGACCACCACAAAAATCAAAAGAACAAACAGAAAAAAAAAACCCATTGTTTGACATCCACAGGAATTAGGAATAATTTCCTAAAAGTCCTTCTCCCAGGTCACTGTGAATGCATCTAGTTCTTATAGCAATCAGTTGTGTGACCTTGGAAATGATATACCACAAAGCACATTACAGACCAACTACTCCAGTATTTTTTGGGGGCACTAGTCATGTAGACATCTTCTATGATCCCCAGATAGCTAACTTTCATGGAAGTTTCTAGACAATGAGAAGGAAAAGAGGTGTTTATTCAAAGTCACAGTATGTCCATTAGCTGTTGAGACATAGTTAGCTTGTCATAGAGGGTTTGGCAGGAACCTTCTGGAGTTATATATTTCAAGATACCAGTCATGAGTCATTCTTGCAAGCAAGTTGAGAGTGACAGATTCATGTTTTCCTTGTTAACTCTTTGTGACCAACTTGTTAACCCTGTTACCCTGTGACCAACGCTTCTCTACTCATTTCTACTTTGGGATCTTCTGCTTTAATGTATAAATGAGACATTCTATAAAGAAATCCGGTAGAATTTTAATCAAATGAATCCTTCTTCTCATCAGAGCAGGTATACATCAGAAGACATATAATTTATGCAGTAGAGTAACAATCACAATCACCTTGTTTTCTCCAATCCCTGGTCTTTTTGAGGTATCTAGTCACAGGTGCAAAGGCTGCCCTTGGCCAGGACATCCATGCACTGATGCAGCATTCTAAAGATCAGATCAAGGTATGACCATTTATGGTATTCTTTTGTGAATAATAGTTTCTCTTTCATAGTTTGTGATCAAAACCATGAGCCAAGAGGAAAGGCAAAAGGCCAAGGGAATAAGTTATATTAATTCAAAATTGTCAGTTTCTTTTGCTAGCATGTATAGAGCATGACGATCTGAAACCATATCAGAATGCTACCAAATGCCAGATGAGAAAGGAAATTTAAATTTAATAACTAAATAGCTATTTTATAATATCCAGGTGCTTACCATTATCTTATAGGAATTGATTTGTAACTTTAAAGATAATAATTTGTACCTTTTGTATTTTACCACTAAATATACTCACCATCACTACCTATATAAATGTTGTTTGGGTGTCACAAAATATCCTCCACTAAGATATTATCTATTTCTATTCATGACTGACTATATTTCCTGGTAGGAACCTCAAATGTGGATGAAGAGATGGATCAGTGTATAATGTCCTGCAGAGCAAGTGTGAAGATCCAAATTTGAATCCTTTTTTAAAATTTTATTATTATTTTTTATTAATTTATTCTTGTTATATCTCAATGGCTATCCCATCCCTTGTATCCTCCCATTCTTTCCTCCCTCCCATTTCCTCCTTATTCCCCTCCCCATGACTGTTCCTGAGGGGGACTTCCTCCCCCTGTATATGCTCCAGAAAAATACAGATGCCATATTTGGTAGCACATGCCTATACATCCATTAAGGCCAGTGAAAGAATGCCTAGAACTTAACAGGCTAACCAATATGAAGTACACAGTAAGAAAAAGAGAGACTGTGTTTCAATCAAAGTGGAAGAAGAAGAAGACTGAAACCTACCCAAAATGCCCTCTGATGTCCACATGTACACTGTGGCACACATACATGTGTGTGCAACACACTCATTTTCTTTCTTTCTCTCTTTCTCTCTTTCTCGCTTCTCTCTCTCTCTCTCTCTCTCTGTCTCTCTCTCTCTCTCTCTCTCTCTCTCTCTCTCTCTCTCTCTCTCTCTCTCTCTCTCTCTCTCTCTCTCTCACACACACACACACACACACATACATACACACACACATACACACACCTGTTCCTCAATTGGCAGCCATCTACTTCCTCAAGATGATGAATATTATCAGGAGTGTTAGAGACATAGTTCTTCTCTTTCCTTGCATAGAATAAAGAAAATAATCTTCAAATTTTAACTCAGAAATCTAAATAAAAAATAAAACTCAGTTGCTAAAGAATGAATGGTTGTTGGCACCAAAGTAGTGCTCACTTCTTCTTTGTCCATTTTTTCACACTCCAGCCCTACCCTTCCCAGTGTCAAGAGCACCATTTGGTAAATTAAAACTAACCCAAAAGTCTATACACCCATTCATTTGTCCAGTTATCTAGAAACTACTTTTACAGAGCTAAAAGTTTCTTTGCTAGATAGAATCTCATTAGAACAAAACTCACAAGTCTCAGGAAGCTCCTAAAACATACAAAATGCAGAAAGCCATCCTCAAGTTTATATTAAGTAGAAATAATTGCTGGAATTGGAGACACTTTTTTAAAATTTTTTTATTTTTTTATTTATTCTTGTTACATCTCAATGGTTATCCCATCCCCTGTATCCTCCCATTCTTCCCTCCATCCCATTTTACCCTTATTCCCCTCCCCTGTGACTGTTCCTGAGAGGGATTACCTCCCCCTGTATATGCTCATAGGGTATCAAGTCTCTTCTTGGTAAGCACTATTGCCTACAGGTCTTGCAGGGAGCTCCAGGGATGCAGCTGTCATGAATACTCACTCAGGTTGGTTGGTCTTTTCAGTGACACAGCAGCCTTTGAGTCACCCATAAAACTGTTCACCAAGCTAGATCTGGGTAGAACCAATCCTTTGGTCTACATTTGGTATCTTTTTAGGTTGAACAGACATTTATTCATCTCGTCCCATGAAATGTCAGACAATAGGAGTATGCATTCAGCTAATTTTCTCAAAGCCATAGACAGAAGATGGCCAGCCCCCACAGCCTGTGCCCCAAACACAATAAATATGATGTAGTAAGTTGATGAATTTCTCCACTATTTCAGATTTATTCCTGATTCTGTGTTCTCTATTCAGAGTTGGAGGAATCCCAAAGAGTTGGGTCACATGTACAAAATGGCTTTGGTGTTTCACATGGGCCCACAAAAGAGCTCTTATTTCCTTCATATCAGGCCTGGCTGCTCTGCTGTTCTAGGATCAGTATTTTTGTGCCTCTGCTTTTCAAACTTCACTCTTCATTTAAAATTTCCCTTTTCCCCTTTTCTATATTCTGCACTCCTGCTTACATCTTTTGTCTGTCACTTTCAATCACTACTATTGTGAGGGGAGAATCAGCAAGTCCTTTGTGATGTAGAAATTAATACTCATAAAGTGATAAAGGAGGGAAAGAGCCTCGTCAGATCTATACTTTTGTCTGATAAATATATGTTACAGTAAATTACCTAATTAAACAAGCATAACATGAAAATTAGATGTTTGTTTCTAGGCATCTTTGAAGCAGTAACCACATTCCTTTCTGTGGTATTTATTATTCCTTCAATTTGCAAAAGCTGAATCATCAGGAATTCCACTCCATGGCTTTAATTGCAAGCATATCCACTAACTGCTGATGTGGATATTCTATTGCTGAGCTTTTAAAAAGTGGCAACTTCTTTCAGTTTTTTTCATAATTATGGTGGCTTTATATGGCCAATACCACACTCTAATCAGCACATCACTGTTCTCAGATGTTTGGTTTCTAATTTTTGTTAATAACTGTAAACCTTTTAAAGTATATGCCTGTGTATGTGTGTTTCTGTATACATGAGTACATGTGTTCATGAGTGCAGAAGCCAGGGAGGGTGTCAGATCTGAATACAGCTGGAAGAAAAGGCAGTTTTGAGCCATCTGACATGGATGCTGGGACCTGAACTCAAGTCCTCTGGAATAGCAGCAAGCACTCTTAACCACTAAGTCATTTCTCCAGCCTTTGTACAATTTATTTTGATCCTATTATTTTTTTAAAAAAAAGGCAAGGATGACTACAGTCATATTAATGTAAGTAAGATTAAAAGTGAATTGTCTAGGTAGCAAGCATGAGGCATCATGTTTGGCACTTGGCCTACACTATTCCATTTATTGATGTCAAGGACGTCATTTATTAGGGATTTTGTGGTTCAAGCAATACAGTTCTTGCCTTGCACACAATGCCATATGGGTTGTATACCAAGCAATGCATAAATATCAGGTGATCAGAAAAGGCCCGATATCCTTTGGAATTAAAGGCAACTGTGAGCTACCCAGGATGGGTTCTGGGAAGTGAAATGGGGTATTCTGGAAGAGTGGCAAGTATTCTTATCTATTGAGCCATCTCTCTAGTCCCTAATCTAATGGGTCTTCAACTTGATGTCTGTGTATCTTTATCAGAAGACTCTGTTCTTAAGAAGCCCCCGTGGGCTTTCACACATGCTCAAATGGAAGCTGACTTTCCAAGAATGAAGTAGTGACACCCTTTGACACTATGGCAGTCTTTGCAAAGGGACTGTGACATGGAATAATAAAGAGTAGGACTGGGGACAGAACACCGTGGAAAGTTCTTTGTCTTCTTCATTGATAAATCAAGGATGTGTAGGTAAAATTAAATTTTCTATATACAAGAATAAAACTAAATAAATAAAATTTAATATTGATGAGAAACTGGGAAATCCCATAAATGAATAAGTCTAAGGCAAATCTGGAAATGTATGTTACATGTGTTAGAGAGATTCTGGCTAGGAACTGAGAAAGTGGCAGTGCTGGTAAACTGACAGCTGTGTAAGCATGGTGACAAAGCTTGACCCTGGAACCCACTAAAATTCCAATAAGATGGCCTGTGCTCATCATCTCAGTGCTGGGTATGTAAAAAGGAAAGGATCCCTGGGGCTCCTTGGCCCATTAGTCTAGATGTATTGTTCCAGGGAGATATGCTTTCTCAAAAAATCAAGTACAAAGTGTTAGGAAAAAAACCTCAGTGTGAGCCTCTAGCTAAACACACACACACACACACACACACACACACACACACACACACACACACACACATACACACACACACACACACATGCATGAAAGCATGCACATACTCACATACACTCACAAGAGATATACAAACTGCTTTCTAACTACTGAGAATTTATTCTAAAGAAATCATTAGGTAACATTCACTCATGACTTTTTGTTAAAAACTGTGTAATTACTAGACGAATGTACAAATATAATTAATATATCTATTTTATATAAACATAAAGATGGATGATGGCATTTCTGAATATATTAAGACTTTTAAAGCAAAATAAATATTTGATGAAAATCTCTATTATTACTTTAAAACATATTGAAATAACCAAACATTTTGATTGTCCATGACTTAAAAATAGTCATTTTTGTTTTTGTAAAGTTCAATTTGATAATTATAGTACAAGCAAACAATGGAAAGCAGTACAATAACAGCATACTGCTGGAATGTTCTTTTATGCATATTTATGAACATCAGAAACATATAAAAAACAATTTGAACCTCGTGTTAATGCCTATTTCTCTGTTTAAATTATATTTACTTTTCTTTCTCTAATTTTATAATTTTATTTCAATAAACATGAGCAAATGTATCATTAAAAAAATGAATAAATAAACAGGACAAATAACCAATGAACAATTTAACCATTTTAAACTCATGTCCAGAAACCCAAAGTTGAGGTACAATGTAGCATTTTTGGCTGATCGTGACATGATAATATGTGTTATTAGAAAAAGTCATTTCCAGTTATTGTATCAGAATTCAGTAATTACTTTTTCAATAAAGAAACTGAAACCTATTAAAAGCAAAAATGTGAAATAAATTAGCTTTATATCCTGCACTCAATTAAACTACCATAGAAAGAAGGTAATGAATTAAGATAATTTGAGAGTAGGAATAAAGCTTTACAAAGCAGATTTTTAACACTCTTCTGAAGATCCATTAAAGTACTCCAAAAGATCACAGCAAAGCCAGACACCCAGACAGCCCAGCAAAAGTGGAGCATGCATGTTAAGTTGTAAGGAGTGTTTCTTCTCTCAAAACCTACAGGCACACGTGCACAGTCACTTCAGACCAGAAACAATGGGCTGATGACTGGATGCACAGCTATAAGAATAGCCAGACATAGCCATGTGAGCTGGCACATGCCTTCCATCCCAGGCCTCGATAGGCTGAGACAGGAGGAGTCCAAGGCAGCCTGGGCTAGGTAATGTGGTCCTTCCTCGCAGAGATAAATAAGTGTGGCATGTTATCTGTAATATGTAGATTCGCATAGTGGGAAAGTCATGAAGGAAAAATGGGATTTAGCAGTGGTAAGATAACACAGCAGGCAAAAGGGCTTATTCCCAAAACTCAGTTCAGACACTGGGACCCACCTTGCGAAAGGAAAGAGCAAATGCTCACAAGTCTCTGACCTCAACACACACACACACACACACACACACACACACACACACACGTGTATGCACAAATAATGTTATTTTTTTTTTTAATGATGAAAAAGTGAGACTACCTGAGATGTGCTAGGTGCTAGGGGAAAATGAGAAATGGAAACAGAGGCGGATGTCATCAGGTACATTATAAACTCATGTGAAAAACATGCAACAACCCCCTCATCCTCATCCCCTGGCTTCCACACTCATACATTCTCATAACATGAGAGAAATACAGAGAGAGAGAGAGAGAGAGAGAGAGAGAGAGAGAGAGAGAGAGAGACAGAGACAGAGACAGAGACACAGAGAGACAGAGAAAGAGACAGAGACTGAGACAGAGACTGAGACAGACAGATAGACACACACACACACAGAGAGAGAGAGAGAGAGAGAGAGAGAGAGAGAGAGAGAGAGAGAGAGAAGGAGAGAGGGGGGCTAGTTCTTTGCTCTGACCAAGGACATTAAAGATGAGTGCTGTGCCCCATGGGGTGACCTTGAGTGAACTGCACATTCACTGGAACTGAATTTAATCCACAGAATGGCAGAGACTCATAGAGAAGCAGCAGAAAAACACAGCACTGCTACATGATGAGGTTAGTCATGACTGCAGGGCCTCCATTCCCAGTGCGGCTTCTGATAACCATGGTGTAATGCACCTTAGACTTTCCATCAGCTAGAGACCCCTGCTGATTTAGGAGTGAGCACAGCTGTTACTCCCGATACCCATACCATATCCTTTTTGAAATGCAGGTCAGTTCATCTGGGGCACAAATAAGTTCATAGAGGGTGCACGGGGGACACTTAAGGAGCCACTGCCAGGCTGCACTTGAAGGTGACAGGCAGAAGACCGCAGAACTAGTCACTTCATTAGAGGTAGGAGAGAAAATTAAGACAGGGAGAATTTAAGTGGCATAAAAGAAAATGCAAAGTGTGGACTGGGGAGATTGCTCAGTGAGAAAAACACTTGCTGGATAAGTATAAAGGCATGAGTTCGAATCTCCAGAACTCTATGTGTGTGGTAGACTATAATCTCTAAACACAGTGCTTCCAAGGCAAGACGAGAAGCAGAAATTCGAGATTCCCTGGAAAGTCAAGGGCCATTTAGCCTGCTGTTTGCACCAGAGAACAGGAAAGGTGAGGGACCATGCCTCAGCAAGGCAAAAGGTAAGTATGGACACCTGGAGTTACCTACTGTCCTCCACACACATGCTATAATACACACACACACACACGCACACGCACACGCACACGCACACGCACACGCACACACACACACACACACACACACACACACACACACCATAGACGCCCACACCTATACCAAAACAAAGAAAAGAAATTAATGACAAGCACATTCGTGCTGTTTACACAGGTGGTCATTTGACATTTCCTATCTTATGAACTCTAAAACAACTGGAAAATTCTACTTTTGTTTATGTTTGAGATTACGACTTAATTACATTTCTCCTTCCCTTTTTCTCCTCTATATAATTCCTGCCTTCCTTCAAACTGATGGCCTCTTATTCACTAGTTGCTATCACACGCATATATATTAAGTCTATATAATGCTATCAGTATATATGCTTTCAGGGCTGACCCCTTTGTCACTTCTCTAGTGTCTGTTCTCAGATTTACTCAGTTGCTTATAATCCTTCGTGTAGGGTTGAAACTTTGTGGTCTTCTCCACCATCCAGTTTTCAGAAGCTCTAACCTTAAAGTCTCAACACCATGACTGACAACGCACATGACTGACTCAACCAGATACTTGAGCTGAGCAAGGATGACGCAATGAATTCTCTCAAGTAACTCCTTACACCTGCCTTAGCCGTACCACGGGTCTAGCCTCTGCTGAATAAGTTAAAGGCATAAAAATAGCTACCTTTAGTTCAACTGAACTTTAAGACGTATTTATTCCTAGTTTATGCAGGTTTTCTCTGTGTCTTTCTGTGCACCACGTGAATGCAGTACCCACAGGGGCCAGAAGAGGGCATCTGATTCCTTGGAATAGGTGTTTCCGATGGTTCTAAGCCGCCATATATGTGGGTGTTGGAAAGAAAGTTTAGGTCTTCTCTAAGAAGAGGCAGTTCTCTTAACTGCTGAGTCATCATGCTCGCTCCTGTACTGAACTTGACAAACAAACAAAAGATTGTAGAACTGAAATGCTCATTATTCCCAAGAAGCTGTTGTATTTTGTTACCAGTTGTCAACGTGTTTCTCCTTAACCATCATCTCCCGGCTTTTCAATTAACTTTGTTATTATGACTCCTTGTTGATGAAAATTTATTTTTCCAATAACAGAGGTAAGGCTTTTTTCAAATCTTGTTTATTTTAGATGATCTAATTTGGCCTTTTATATTATACAGTTAGACTTGTTTAAATCCTTACTAACCTAGTTTGTAATTTTAATGATTTTGCTTAGAGATTTTTGTTTGTTTGTTTCCATGATGTATTTTAATTTCCCTGTAAGGAGCGGGGTATATGATTTTGGATCAGCCTGTGTATATGTAACCAATGCTTTCTCACTTGATCACTGACTCAGCTCTAGGGGCGGGAAGTGCCTGGAGGAAGGATGCCCGTGCCCTCCCTCACTCTGGGTCCTGAAGGCTGAGCTGTATTTTGAAACTGAGGTCAGAGCGGGCTCAACCTGTGGTCTCCCCACTTACTCCAAAGTGAATAGCATTGTGTGAAATTACTGAAACAAGCTATTTTGAAAAGGCTGCAATTATTCCCTGCCAAAGCTGGGATATGATAACATTTATTTTAAGGATGCTGTTAACATAAAATGCTACTATAGAAGCTAGCCACTTAATTGCCTCCTTTTGCGTAATCTGTTTACCACAGCACTGAATGCTCTAAATCTGTAAATGCAACAATAAAAGTGGAAGGGCAGTTAAGCCGGTCTTGATAACAACTACTCAATTGACCATTTGATTTGCTTGTTCTCTCTGATGCAGTTGATAAAACTCTTATTTTTCTCCTCTGCTGAAGTGGGTCATTTTATGTTTTATAAACTCGATGTGCTAACTCTACAGTTCTCTTCATCCTCTCCCCCCGCCCTTTCTGCCCATCTCCCATCTCTCTTGCTGACTTTTTATATGAGCACCGAATGGCTGGCTGATTAAGTGTATGTGTGAGTCTAGTCAGCATATGGACTAGATTAATAACCTGGGACTGCTGGCTTTGGGAAATCATCCCAGCTCCCACCCACTAATGCACATGGGAGCCTAGATCCATCTCTGCAGGTACTGTGTACATACACCTCTCTCTCTCTCTGAACAACACACCTAGCATCCTCAGACCTCCTCTGCATAAGGCAACATTTAGGCCTTTCCTGGACAATGTGGTAAGTTTCTCCTCCCCTAAGAACCTAAGATAATGTAGACACTTTCTATTTAAACTCATTCCTAATATGTCTGGGTGTGAAGATCAGAAATTTCAACATTACCTGAACTGGTTTGGAGTGCATGATTTTCAGGTGAACTGGGTTTTCCAAGTTCCCTTTTGGGTAATCACGATGTCCTGTTCTATGTCTGTGCACAATTGGGCCTATGTATTATTAATCAGATGCATAGGGAAAGAGCCATGTACAATAAGAAAAATGATTGTAAGACATAATCTTTCAACACAAAAAGACAACCATCCTCACCAGTCTCTTTAACACCCAACTACTGCTTCTCCTGAGCTCTATACAAAGAAGCCTCAAACAATAATTGGGCCCCTTATTATCTCCATTCACGCAGCCACTCCTTTCTTCATATCCTGATATTTTCATTTTCTTCCCTTTGAAGAGAGTCCATGCTATTTTTATAAATATCTGTGGGCTTTTACTCTAGTTGTTTGAATAAAAGGTCAAGAACCTGGAAACATCCAATGCTCACCACAAGTAACCAGTGTACATGTGTGTGTGCGTGTGTAGGTATACATGTGTATACATATATGCCCTCCTGCATGCATCCCCACAGTCCTCATTCAAAGTAAATCTACATTATTCCTTCACTATGATCTTCAGCAACGTGCTAATTCTACCTCATGCTTCATCTTCTCTCTCGATTATAGAGTGAAAGAGAAAATGAAATACTGATGTTGTCATACAGATGAGTAATTAAAGTACCATAGAAAATACACAACTCATACAATTATAATTTAGTAGGCTGAAGTTCAGCCTTCTGAGCTGACCTTGGAGAACTGAGTGATCCTATGAAGAAAATGGCATCTCAGAATTCTGGACTTTCCTTAGTCTTGCATCTGGGCAATACCCATTCTTTGGTATATTCAGCTGTTCTAAGGATAGAACAAAGTATTCATTTGTACAAGAGAATAAATGAGTAAAAAAGTATTTTTTTCAAGCTGTGCATGAGTCTAAAGCACAGCAAGTGTATGTTATTAAATGTGATGCACCATAAGCTGGGAAACCTACATGTGAGGAGTAAAGATGCAAGTCATCTTTCTGGCCGTCCTTTCTCCTTCTCAGTGTTTGAGCTGTCAGCTGGATCTGTAGCTCTGAGAAGACTAGGAGGGAAGAAAAGTCAGGCGTCAGAGACTGGGCTCTGGAGGTTTGGTCTTTTCTAAAAAGACCGTCTATAGACATCAATGTCTATAGTTTTCCCTGACAGTTTGGATCTTGAAAGTGCCTCAAGTCCAGGTGTGAAAGGTTTGGCTCCTCCTCAGTGCTGTTGAAAGGTGAGGGAACCACGGAGAGGTGGAGTGTAAGGCTAGTTTCTTCGGTCATTGGTCATTGGTAGGTAAACTCGATGTGGATAACTGGGCTCTCCTTTCTTTTTCTTCCTCTCTTTAACTCCATGGCACAAGGTGAATGGTTTTGCTAGATCCCACAATGATTGACAGCCTTGTTGTTAGAATCCAGACTAGACTGCTGGCCAGGTCACATCACCTACACTTCCCCCTTCTTCTATAAGTAAATGGCACATAACTGGTAGACAGTCTTACTGTGACTCCCTAACACCAGGGGCTGGGATCCCAAGAGAATGGCAGGCTCCATCCTCACATTCCCAAGAAAGTTCACAGATCTTAGGTGGCTAGGCTCCAAGAGAATACAGAGGGCTCCCATGCCAACCATATCTTCAGAGTCCAGTATCCTTCTCTGGAAGTTCCTCCTTTCACTGTGCCAACCATGACTCAGGCAAAGCCTGGCTGGAGACTTGTGCTTTGGGCCATCCCCTCTTCCTCTGAGAATGTTAAGAAGGGGCCTAACTCTGCCTCATGGGCACAAATCCTCCTCAGAGCCGCTGCTATGCTGCTGTTTGTTTGTCTGTCCATTACATCAATAACTCTTCTAATAAACAATTACAGATAATGTGATTGAATATCTCCCTTTTAGCTTAATCTGTCTTCTTTTCAGTCACCATGACAAAACACTTTGACCAAGAACAAGTTAGAAAAGAAAATGGTTTATTTGGCTTATACTTCTATGTCATAATGCATCCATTGTGCCCTTTCCACCGTCAACTGAATGAAGTCAGACCAGGATCTTCATGAAGTAGAAACCAAAGCAGAAGGCAAGGAGTGACACTATTAGCTGGCTTCTTCTTGGGCTCAGTTTTAGGTTCATGCTTAGCCAAATTTGTATGGAGTCCAGGCTGCCTTGACTAGGATGGTACCCTACCACCTACCATAGGCTGGGTCTTCCCACATCAATTAGAGATAAAGATGATCTCTCACAGGCCAGTCTGATGCTGCTGATACCACAACTGGAGCATCTCTAGATGACTCTAGACTGGTAGCTGAAGCTAACTAGGGCAAACCCCAGTCCCAAGACCTTTAACCTGCCACAGACTCTCAAACAAGAGAGTGATCTACCCAAACCAGTGAGTCAAAAATAAACTCCATGTACATGCTAAATATCTTAGATATCTATTAAGCATCACAGAGAGAAGCTGAATTTTCCACTGGTCCTTCTGCAAGGCTGATAAACTGGCGAGATATTTAGTGATGGTAGAAAGGTTGGGGTATTGCAGGTCCAGAGCCTAACTACAATTTAGCTTGGCCTATTTTTATCCCCTAAACATCCATTTTTTTCTATGTTGTCTGAAAAAATAATTGGACATTAGTAATTAAATTAATCCTTGGCTAATTGTAAGAAAAAATGTAGCTAGACAGATGACTCAAAGGTTACGAGAGCCACATTGATACGGCAGAGGATTCAAGTCTTGTTCCCAGCATCTATGTCAGGAAGCTCACGATTTTTTAAAACTCAAGTTTCAGGGGATGTAATGGGCTTTTCTGGATGCATCAGGAACTGCACATACTTGGCACATATATAAACAAGTAGGCACATACATATACACAGAAATTTTAAAATTAAATATAAACTTAACAGTCTAAACTTTATATTAAAAAATAAATAAAGTGAAATTTAATGTATCCTGACACCAACTCCCTTCCTGCACTCTAAGATCATCAAAAGATTATTCAGGTCTCGGAATGTAGCTCAATGGTAGAACACTTGGTTGCCTATCCCAAGCAAGGACTCCCTTCAATCCCAAACACTACAAAGAAGCAAATCAAATAAAACAAAACCAAAAGTCCTCAAAATTTAAAATTAGAGTTGAATTTTGGCTATTACTGCATTTGTCTTCTAGATTTTTTAGCAGAGAGAGAGAGAGAGAGAGAGAGAGAGAGAGAGAGAGAGAGAGAGCACACCAAGACTTTAACTTGTGAAGGAGAGTCAAGATTTTCCATTGCGAGGTAAATGGCCAGCCTACCTGCAACAGAGAAGCTGTATAGCCTTTAAAAAGCGGGAGATTCAAGCCACAGATGCACATGAATTATTGGAACAAATAAAGACCCTGAACTGAGAGACAAGGGCTTCTAACTAGGTAGCCTACTACTAGTTGCCACTTAGCCTTGAACTTGCCGAAGGGCCCTTCATTTTGAGCAACATACCTGTGACTGTTTGAAGGAGAATGTCCTGCAAACTCCAGGCCTTTGATTACTGGTTGCCTACTGGGAGGCTGTTCTTGGATGATTAGAAGGTGTGACCTTGCTAGCAGAAGTATGTCACTGGGCTTGGGCTCTTAGGGTTCAAAAGAGTCAGACATTTCAAGTTCCCTCTCTCAGCTTCCTGTTGGTAGTTTGAGGTGTGAGCCTTCAGCTCTTTGCTTTCAGCTCTACTTACCATGCCTGCCTGCTGTCACAATTCCCAATTATGATGGTGATAGACTCTCATGCCACTGGAAATTTAGTCTTAAATCAACCCCTCCTTCTGCATGTAAATTGCCATGTTCATGGTGTTTATCATTGCCATAGGAACATAATTAATACAATATCTAAGAAAGGGGTAAATAAATTATAGATTAATTTTTGACAGAAAGCACAAAAGGTTGGAAGACTAGTGAGTTTCACATTATTGAGATGGGGAGAGCTCAGATTGTACAGTTCTTGTCTGACAAGCATAAAGAGCTGAGTTTGATCTCCAGAACTCATGTAAAAAACACCAGGTGCTGTGGTGTACACTTCTAATACTAGTGAAAAAGAGGGAGAGACAGACATCATGTCCACCCTGTCCAGCATGTTTGAGGAATTCCAGGCCAGTGAGAAACCCCATTTTAAATTACACACACACACACACACACACACACACACACACACACACACACACACACACTGACATACATGGACACACATACACTTAGGGACACACATAAATACATGAATGTGCAATACAAAAATGTGACAGCAGATAAAAACATATTGTAAAAGATTATACCAACTAATATAACTTAGATAATAGTGGGGGTGATGGATATATACAATGATTGCATTAATATACCCTATTGGATTATTGGCTTCTTAATTAATCACTATATTTAGTTTTCTTAACCACCTTACTTCTCAGACTTACTCTTTTGTTTTAGTTGTTGAAAATGAAACCCAGAAGATATTAAACAACTAATGAAAGACATAAAAAAAATCACATTCAGCTTTTCAAATGTTTGACCCTGAAGTTCATGCATTAACACAACCCTACAATTATTTAAACAGAGCCTATCCTGAGATGTAGGTGGGCCAGAGTCTACTTAAAGGAAGCTCTTTAGGCATGCAATTTGACGGAAGATACCGTAAAGCATCACGGCACCACAGCTCTGAGAATTCCTATTTAATGATGCCATTTCCATAGAGCCAAGACATTCTTCTGCATTTAAGAGATGTAAAGTAGTCATTTAAATATTTACTGCTTTGGGCTTCATATTTATTACATATAGTGGCTTTGAAATGAGGACATAACCATCATTTTACATTTATTCCTCATGCTTCCTTGTAAAGGATTTCAGCACAATGCAGTTGGCATTTCTGGGATAGCAACTTCTTTCCCATCAATTCCACCTGGCCTAGCTCCTTCCTGCTCTTGCAGATGACATCTTGGCAAGCGCCTCAGGGCACAGGAGGGATGGATATAGAAGACCTTCTAGAGAACTGCCTTATAAACTGTATCCACAAGACACACCCAGTGACGGCTCTGAAAGCCCCATTCACAAGTGTTTCTGGGTAGCGAGTCCCTAAGGATCACAGCTTTCCTGTAGACATAGGAAAAGTACCAGAAAGTATGAAAGTCATCAAAACCTATGGTGGTATGCACAGAGCACTAAATAAAGGGGCTGGGGGCTGGGAGCTGGGGAGATGGCTCAGTTGGTAAGGTGCTTTGCTATGCAAGCACAAGAACCCGAGTTCAAATCCCAACACCCACATGAAAATGTTGATGACAGCAGTACATGTTTATAATGCCAGCACTGAGGAGATGGAGAAGGGTGGATCTCTGTAGCTCAATGGCCTGCCAGTCAGGTCAAATCAGTGAGCCCCAGGTACAGTGAGAGGCCCTGTCTCAAAAAGATAAAAGTGAAAGACAACTGAGAATAACACCGTGACACCTGATATCACACTCTGGCCTCTCTATGTGCATGTATAGCACAGAGGTACATATGTCACACACATATCTCAGAGACAGACAGACAGACAGAAAGACAGTCAGATAACAGACAGCTTGAGACAGAACTTCTTAGTCTCTGTTTCGCTCTAACATGATTATTAGAAAGAAACAAATCCATTTTAAAGAACTTATGTCCTTCGCTTCTGAAGGAAAAGTTGACATTCTGTAAGTTCTGCATTGTAACAACTGCCTTTAATCCAGGACCAGCAGCAATAGTTCATGTACTACACTGTGTGTGTATCATAGTATAACTATATAATATAGTGTTTATATAAAATGTGCTCTATAAAATTCTTTTATAAATTTGTAGTTGATCTTTTCAATAACTCCCTGGGGCAAAAACTATCATGGCTCTTTATTATTTGTGAAAATATTGAAGCTGAGCAGGTCTGAGTGTCTACTCAGCATGTCTTCTGAAGTCACCCGTCTGTCTCCTCCTGATCATCTGAGCTTCTTTCCTGGCACTTACACCATCACAGGCATCACTTGGGCTCTCTCACGCCCTCCACTTTTCAATTTTCTTAATTTCACACTGACTCTATGTGACTTAGAGGACAGTAACTTGACCACTACATTGAAATTTGCCTTAATACTTAATCTTTTAAAGGTTTCCTTCCAACATTTTCCTCTTCAATGTTTTTAATGCTATGCTACAGCTATTACTACCTTATTTGATTTTATGCTGAAAAAAAAAGAATGACTGGCAAGGTCTCTATATGTTTCACCATAGTCCTCATAAGCCTTCCCAAGCCAACTCTACCTATGCTGCTAGTTTTGGGTCACTCAGGCTCTGAGCCAGATCCCGCAGAGCATAGACCTGCTAAGTGAAATAGATGTTCAGGCCGGGAAACTCTTACAATATGAAGCAATGTTCTACAATGAAAGAATATTCTAGAAACAGTAGTGTCAAAGGGAGGAAATAGTCAATTATTTGGTGGTTGAACTTTGTAGTTATTTATTTTAACAAGGTATATGAAGCTCTGGGACCATAGGGTGAATACAATCCTTTTGTACTTCTGCCCCTACAGTTCAGGGTTTGGAAGCAAAGTGAATGCTTTATTTTCCATAGATTGTGACAGAAGATGGGATTGGTCTTTCCCCAGGATGCAACGCAGCAGTGAAAAGAACTCAAGATCTTGGAGAATGTAATGTTGTCTTTATTTTCTTGTTCACACAGATAGGCACAACTTTCACAACTTGTGTAGCTCAGTGTCCTACTTTCATTTCTTTTGCTGTGGTAAAATAACCAAAGTAACATCTATAAAGAAAGAGTTTATTTCTCTTAGGACTCCAAGTCATAATCCATAAAGTTTCTGGGAGGCCAGGAGTGGTGGCGCATGCCTATAATCCCAGCACTCGGGAGGCAGAGGCAGGCAGATCGCTGTGAGTTCGAGGCCAGCCTGGACTACAAAGCGAGTCTAGGACAGCCAAGACTACACAGAGAAACCCTGTCTTGAAAAAAAAAATCTGGGCAATGAAGGTAGAATAAAAGTGGCTAATCACATCACCTGCAGCCAGAGCAAAGAGAGAATAAATGTAACTTTGCCTGCCTGTTTGCTTGCTTTCAGCAATCTTTCTCTTCTCCATTGAGAAGCCTGACAAGGGAATGCCACTGCCCACAGTGGACTGGTCTTCCCACATTCGTTAACTATCAGGAAAAAAAAAAACCCACATAGGCATGCTTATAGAACAACTGGTTTAGATAATTCCTTATTAGGACCCTTTTCTCAGGTGATTCTATCCAGTATCAAGTTGAGAGTTAAAACTCACCGACACACTCAGCATCTCATTTTCTTTCTAAAACTGTATCTAATTCTTTGCCTCTATGTTATTCTGTTTCTAAAACCACAGTGTCTTCCAACTATGGCTTCAGAACTCTCTTTGTTTTCATTTACTCTGAAAAAAACTTCACAATCATTTCCATTCTATCCTGCCTCAAATTACCAACCAAAGTGATCTTGGCCTGCTTAGGGGCATTCCCAGGCCTTCTGTGCCTTCATGAGCACACTGGAAATGTGTGTGTTTAGATGACGCTGGCTTATATCCAACATGATAACTTTTGGACATCTATGACTGCCTTTCAATGTTTATACTGCCAGCTCCTAAAACACTACATGGCACAAGGATAATCCTCGACACGTACTTGTGAACTGGGCTGAATTAATGAGCTACCACTCGACTATAACTCAACAGACAGATGGAAATCAAAGATAGTCTAGTTGTTTAAATTTTCTACCATTTCAAAAATGAAAATTTACCCAACCCTTTCATTCCTGGAGCTTCCCTTTTAGATGAAGTCCTTCTAAGCATAGCCCAAGGAGGTAGGTAGAAGGATTTCCAAGATGTATAGACGCTTGAAGGAAAGGCTGGTCCTTGAATTGGACACTGCTTCTGGGTCTCTGTGAACTTGGCGGACTAAGTGATCTACCTGGTCAGTGACAAAAACTAGAAATTTCATTTTGGAATTAGTGAACTCCAGAGAGAGAGAGAGAGAGAGAGAGAGAGAGAGAGAGAGAGAGAGAGAGAGAGAGAGACAGAGAGAGAGAGAGACAGAGAGAGGAGTCTCACTCTCTGTCTCTATCTTCCTTTCACTCACTGACAGTTTCACACACATGTATAAAAAAATCAGTTACTTTAATTTAGTTATTTTCTCTTATTTTGTTAATAGTTTCATATACATTTTATATACATATATAATAGTTTCATAAGTACATATACTGCATTTTAGGGATTTACCATCTCTCTTATTCTATCTCTTGATGAAGTCTTTCTTTTTCCAAATAAATCTCCTTCTCACTCCTCCTTGCCCCCTTTCTGTCAGTTGTTGAGTTTAATTAGGGATGCTTGCTTGAGCATGGCAGAAGCATCTACCTTGAACAGTGTACTCACTGGAATTCAAGAGGTTGAGTCTTGTGAAACATCCCACTGTCTACTAATCCATCCTTGGATATACTCTACTATTTAGCGACTACTTCAGTAAAACAGTAAGAATGGTGCTTACTAAATTTTAGGAATTGTTAATATTAGGCCAGATGGTGTGGAGATAATTTATGCCTTTCGGTTGGATCTCTTCATATGATTATATTACATAACTGTCCTGAAAGTCACGCATGGGGTACTGAGCCAAGATTACCTGAAATTTAATTCCATTACATACCCTTCGTAGTATTATTTTATAAACATCACTTTATCCAGCCAATCTTCAATTTCCTTATCTCTAAAATGGGAATAATAATAAGCACTACAAATGTTTTTTTGAGAGACTTAGATTATACACCATGAAAGTTTAAAAGAGCCAATCCTAGAGTTGCTAAGAGATAAAGTAGAAAATCAAGCCATTTGATGGAAGAAATGATTGAATTACAGTGTTTCAGGAAAACTGTGTACTTTGGGGCTGGAGAGAAGACTTAACAGAGAACTTGCTGCGTGAGTATAAGAACTCAAGTTTAGGTACCAGAACCTACATAGTGAACTGGCATGGTCCTGTGCGATCCTACAGACTTAACACAGAGGGATGTTGGCATGGGGCTTCTCTGGAGATGGATGGCTGCCGGAAAAGCAAAGGATGTGAGCTGAGAGAAGGATCCTGTTTGAGAAGAAGAACACAGTGAAGGACAGAATAGGACAAGCAACTCCTTCTGATGGGCTGCACATGTGCATGGATACCTTTGTACACGCACATATGCACATATATCTCACACAACATCATACTCACAGATCTACACACACCAGCTTACACACAGTAAAAGCAAGACATTTGGGCCTATAGGCTCCCACCACAATGTTTCTTTATTTTTCTTGGAGGCTTTAGTCTTGTTACATTATTCAGTCATTTCCTCAGCTTATCCATTCATAACCAATCAACAAACTTTCCAGAGTGACCACAGAGGAGAGAGAGAGAGAGAGAGAGAGAGAGAGAGAGAGAGAGAGAGAGAGAGAGAGAGAGAGAATGTGTGTGTGCATATGTATGTATGTATGTATGTATGTATGTATGATAAAATACATAATTATGTCTGGTTAGTAGGTAACTTTGGAGCAGTGATGCACTCGAAATGTTAAAGCTGTATTCAATATTTTCTACAAATTTCTTAAACTTTCTTCTAAAAATTGTAAGCAAGTATCAAGTTGTATGTTTGTTTTCCTTGAAAATAATGTATTAGCTTATAATAGAATCTTGATGAGCCTCTTGCATCTTTATCCTATTTTTCTCCAACAAGCAAACTTGACTTAAGGTTAATGCTTCATCAGGTGCTTCAGAAGGCTATTCTGTTCCAATCATAGTGACAAAAGGCAGTCCCCGAATAGCGCACTCACCGTAGGCAAGGTTTGTTATGCCTACAAATTGCTCAGACTCACTGTAAAGCACAGATTTCACTATGCTTTTCTGTTGATTACTGTAAGGAAAGAGTCTGTGGGGACAGAAATTCTACTTACTCATCTCTGAGTTACAGCTCTGAGTACAGAGCATAACTCATGGTGAGTGGTTTAAATCACCCAATTTCATATGTATGTATGTATGTATGTATGTATGTATGTATGTATGTATATATGTATGTATGGATTTATGGGTTTGGGTATGGGTTTATTTATTTATTTATTTATTTATTTAGTGTGTGTGTGCGTGTGCGTGTGCGTGTGCGTGTGTGTGTGTGTGTGTGTGTGTGTGTGTGTAGGGATGCATATGTATACACAAGTATATATATTCCCATGGAGGCCAGGACAGAGCATCCCTTGGGTGCTGGACTTGCATGTGGTTGTGTGGTGCCTGAAGTGGGTAATGCGAACTGAACTGGGGTCTTATGTAAGAGGAGCAAATGGTTTTAACAGCTGAGCCATCTTTCTTGTCTCCAGTGTGTGGGGAATTAATACACAGAAACATTGATCTGTCTCAGCTTTTAAGTTACTGGGTTTACTTCTTGAGTTTAGTTTTTGGTTTTTGCTGATAGATCAGGATCAGAAAACCAACCAAAAAACAGTAGTGATTGTATCCACAGAAGTCACAAGTATGACTTTGGGTGGCCTGTACATACAAATTTCAGACTATTTTAGATCAAGGTGTTGGTGGTCACTTCCATGGGAACTTATTAAGTTTACATTCCTAAACTCAGGTCACAAGTCGGCTTTGTTTTATATGGAAATGTAAGTCTTAGAAATATGTAGCTGACCTTGAGTTCATTGGCACAGGAGACAATTTCCTGAACCGAATGCGAAAAGTTTAGCTTCTAAGATTAACAATTAATAAATGGAATCCCATGAAACTAAAAAAGTTCTGTAAGGTAAATGGATGGAACTAGAAAAAATCATCCTGAGTGAAGTAACCCAAACTCAGAAAGACACGCATGGTATACACTCACTTGTAAGCGGATATTAACAACATAATACAGGATAACCACATTACAATACACAGATCTAAAGAAGCTAAATAACAAGGAAGAACCTATAGAGAATGCTTAATAATCATCCAGAAGGGCAAACAGAATAGACATCAAAAGCAGTTGAAGGGAAGGAACAGAACGGGAGCCTACTGTAGAGGTCCTCTGAAAGACTCCACCTCACAGGAGACCAAAGCAGATGCCGAGACTCACAGCCAAACTTCAGGGTGGAGTGCAGGGAGTCTCTTGAAAGATAAAAGAACATGGAGGGGACAGGAGCCGCACTAGGAGACCAATGGAACCAACAAATCTGGGTGGAGGTACAGAGTGCTGCAGAGACTGATGCATCAACCAAGGACCATGCATCATGAGGACCTATATCCCCTGCTCAGCTGCAGTTGGTAGGCAGCACAGTCTCCTAGTGGGTCCTTGAATATGGGGAACATAAACTACTTCTGACATGGACTGTGGTGACCACTCATGGATCACCCCCCCCTCGGATGGGGCGGCCATGCCAGGCCACAGAGGAAGAGGGTACAGACAGTCTAGATGAGACATGATGGGCTGAGGTCAGATGTTAAGGGGTGGCTCCCCTTTTCTGAGGACTAGGGGAATAGGGAAGCTGAGATCAGGAGAGCAATGAGGGAGGGGACTACAATTTGGATGTAAAGTGAGCAAATTAAATTAAATTAAATGAAAAAGAGAAATATGCAGCTGGCAGTGATTGTAAGAGGAAGGAAAGAAGAGGACTAACTAGGAAGAGAGCATCATCTGTGTAAGTGGAAAAGGGATAAGAGGGGGAAATGTATAAGAATATGATAAAATATTATGTACGTAGAACATGACAATGAAACATCATATATAACTAATGAAAAGAAACTTATTTAAATAGCACAACAATTTATGAAGATACTCTCCATACCATAGAGAACCATAGAGGGTATAGCTTTATAAGCCAAGTATTTGGATCCCTTCTTGGCTTTGAGACAGGCCTCTATACGTATTTTCTATGGTTTTTTTTTTAAAGAAAGAAAATAGAACATCATAGACTTGGGGACACTACAATAATGGTTTTAGTTATCTCCACTCTAACACATGATTTAATATGGCAACAAAATTATTAATCTAATCCTGGAATAATGCAAAAAAAATTTAGAGGAAAATATTCCAGAAGAAACAAATCAGTTTATAAAACAAGGCATTTTTTTTCTTAATAATCATCTTACTTAATGTTTTTTTTTATTGACCCATGCACAGACCTGAAACTAACGGGATTCCCTGGAGAAGAACCACAAGTACTTGTCAAATTTTCCCATATGCCCAGATTTGAGGAGTTCCAGATGTTTCAGTGATAGAATTGTTAAATATTTTACTAGCTTAAGTTCAGCTTAATATTAGCATGGCTGTGGATGCAAACCGTTCAGGGAAAAATCTCTAGAACTGAAAAAATCACATTCTCTCTTTCCCCAGTCAGCTCAGGGAGCATCAAAGCTACACTCATAACGTCTCACTGACGTAAGTGCCCAAATGGACGATGAGCAAGAATGACAACAATGGATCTGTCGAACTAGATGGGGGAAAAGCCCATGAGGCCTCATCCACACAGGGATTTTTGGCAACTGAGGAAAGCCGGGAGCAGGAAGAGAGTGCCGATGGGCTGCCCACTGCCAAATGGTCAGCCCTGAAAACATAAATACAAGTAATATCATACAGACTCAGCTGGTTATACTTGGGAAAATACGTGTACACACATACACACACACACACACACACACACACACACACACACACACACACGTGTGTGTGCATCTTACAATTAGTGAAAAAAGAGGCCATGAATTTAAAGGTAATCAGGGAGAAGTATGTCGGAGATTTTGGAGGGAGGAACAGGAAGGGATAAATATAATTATATTTTAATACCAGAAATAAAAAATAAAACTATCTTGAAATAAATAGAAAACCACGTCCTTTAGAATATCTGGCACTACAACAGCTTTGCTATTGCTGTCACACTTTCCCACTTGACTTTATAAACATATATTTCCTGCTAAAAGCTTTGAAGACATGTGGCCAAATTCTGTTTGTTTGTTTGTTTGTTTGTTTTTTGGTTTTTTTGGGGGTTTTTTTTTTTTTGGTTCTTTTTTTCCAAGAGTTTTGAATATGTGAGTAGTTCCTGGAAATCCTGATTATTCATGTATGCAAGTGACCTGAAAATGACAGTAAAACTGCAACAGTGTTCAGCAAGGCCCATGTTACAGAAGCTCCCTGGTGTTGGCGAGTCATCTGGTGCTATGGATTATCATGCTAAATACTGGGCCCCAAGAGCTGGTTGCAAACCAGATGAACGCAACCTTTGCTTACCAATATTCTCTGACTGGTTAAATAAAGTAGCTGACAGCCTACATCTGTGCAGAAGAGAAGTAGGCAGAACTTAGGTTGCAAGGCCTGGGGTGAGAGGGGGACCACAAGGAGAGAGAAGAGCAGTTAAGGACCATGAGCTTGTGGCCATGAGGGCTGGCCCTGATGGAACAGAAGCAGCCCGGGCAGGAACAATTACAGCAAGTAGCTTGGTGTGTGTGTAGCTGGGAAAAAGCAAAATAGCTTAGAGGGTTGATACCTGCCCAGTTACAGTGCCTTAAAGCTTTTACTAATCTAAAGGGTCCCTGTCTCGATTATTTGGGAGGTAGCTGGAATAGAGAAGCCCTCTGGAGTCTAACCTCCTTCCACCACACCCTGGGTGAAGGATTGGTTGTACTACACAGGACTGAGAGCAGACCTATGAAAGACTTTTCTGTACACAGTGTGCTGCCTCCCATCCCAGATGCACATGCTGAAGAGTGCTGATAGTGTCACTAAGCCAATGAGAAAGCACCATGTGGGAAGATTTTTCTCTTGTAGTGATTTATTTCCATTTTACCCATAGTAGAGTTAATTCATTTTAATAACAAAATGTGCAAACAGCCCCTCCCTCTCCAGTGTAGCCACATGGTTGTGTGACTCTGGCATATGCAGGGATCCGTATCCTAACATAAAATTCAGGCCATTTATCAAAATAAATCAACTACAGCATAGCAGTGGATTTTTAAAGACACCTTTTTATTGCTTAAATGAGAATAAAAGGTATTACATACCATTATTTTCAAACAAAGTGTGTTTGAGTAGATAATCCTTCCCCATCAATATTAAGAAGATTGTCAAACTGTTCGATAAAAATGACAGGAGAATTTCCAAATCAACAAAATTAGAGAACTAATGATTGTTATTACAACAGATTTCACTGAAATTCAGAATACCATTAAAGAAAACTTGACAAATTATACTACAAAGGCTGGGAAAATTAGAAAACATGGGCAGGCTTCTAAACTCATATGACCTACTAAAATTAAAGCTAGAAAATATAAGTAGTTTAAGAATGGCCAATACAAACAATAACATGAAAATCGTAATCACGAGGTTTGCCACAAGAATACCAGTGACTTCTGACTAAATTTTAACAAACTTTAGAAATGATTGTCTTCCTCCTCCCATCTCTCTCTACTTTCTCTCTCTCTCTCTCTCTCTCTCTCTCTCTCTCTCTCTCTCTCTCTCTCTCTCTCTCTCTCGTGTGTGTGTGTGTGTGTGTGTGTGTGTGTAATATGAATGTCATGTTTTTCTACTGCTGGGAGATTCCTAGGCACTAGGTTACTTTAAGAATTGAAGGAAGCCATTACCACAGTCCTGTACTGCTCATCCCTTTCCCCTCACTCATTTTCCCCCAAGCAGGATGATTGCCTTTAATGTGAAGGGGAGAGGAACCCAGCATAAAAATTCTCATATCATGTTTCCATTTTGTCTTTAGATAAAGCTACTATTGCAGTTCCAGTCATAGGGAAACAGATGCTTAGAATTCTTGCTATTCTTCCAGAGACCAGGAGTTGGGAGTCTACTGAACTCTACTTCATGTCAGGTAGCTCACAACTTCCTATACCTCCAGCTCCAAGAGATCCAATTACCTCTTCTGACCTTTTCAGGCATCTGAAGACATGTACACACACACACACACACACACACACACACAGAGAGAGAGAGAGAGAGAGAGAGAGAGAGAGAGAGAGAGAGAGAGAGAGAGAGAGAGAAAGTCTTTTAATCTGGGAACGAGGGGGAGGTAAAGCTGCTAGTGAAGAGTAGTGGTAAATCAGGACACATACTCAGGGAACTCCAGCTACTTGGGATGCCAAGACAGGAAGTCATGATTACCACAAACCCCAAGCTAGGCTAGACAATGTATGAGACCTTTGCATCGTGCATGGCTTGTGCATTTTAGAACCATCCTTCTTTGCAGTCTGGAGAAAGCTACACTGATGCTGAGAAGGACTGAAGTTGTCCAGGACTGTCTGAAATTGAGACTGGGTAAGTTTCAGTGGCTGAATGTGCCAACTCCTTTGGTCAATGATATAAAACCTCATTCGGTGGTGCACCGGAATGTCTACGAACATCCTGCTTCATCTCTTAGCAGAATGTAAGTTACCTGAGCTGGGTGTACAGGATACCAGCCTTATCAACCAGAAGTCATACAAAGGAAAAGTCCCATAGGACTCTTCCCTTTCCCACTGAGCTATTGAACTCTGCTAGACTCTGGAAGAGGGGAAACCACTATCTTTAGATGCATATCCATCTTGGAACCCACAAGTCTTCAACTCGTCGTCACAGATATAACCCTGGTTCAACTCAATGAGTCATAAAATAAGATGAATAGATATGATTATGTTAAAGAGAGAGTTTTGGGGAGGATGGGCAGTGACAAGGTGACAGGAAGATGAAGGTAAGACTTCTCATGTGCAAAAGTGTTTAAAACATAAGTTAGTGATAATCTTCATGTTTCCTTGCTTTCCTGAGTGAGTGAGCACGTGTGTGAGCTTGAGTACATGCACACGAGTACACACAAGTTTCTAAATATGAGGAACATGTTTTCCTTTAATAGACGATTGTATTTCTACTTGGAACCATCAAAACGAGTCAAGTGTCAGTGCTGAGAACATGTGAAGGCCACTGAGCAGTTAGTGATAGAAAGCTTGGTTTCAGCTTTCCTCCTAGTCAAATCTTTCTCATTACAGAAGTTTCCAAACAAGGTACCCTCATTGTCTTGTATTCACCTCCCCTTGCTGAACCATTATTTAAACTCCAAAATGCAAAGAGAAGCTTCTTTGATGAGAGATGGGAGCTACATTTGAGGCCTCAGGAAACACAGAAGTGTACTGTGCTGCTGTTCTTTGTGAACTTTTGTTACACCTTCAAATTTATTCTGACGACACTATCCTCCAGATTTACTCTCAGTGGCAAACAGTGTTGGTCTTAATGTGTGACCGTGGGGCATATGTGTGCATCTGTGTTTGTGTGTGTGTGTGTGTAAATGTGATAGTATTTGTGTATGTATGCATGTGCATGCATGTGTATACACAGAGGGGAGATTAATGTTGGGTATCTTCCTCAATACTTTTCAACCTCCTGTTATTTACAGAGTCTCTCCCTGAACCTGGAGCTCACTGGCTCACCTACACATGCTGGACAGTAAGCCCAGGAATCTTCCTGTCTCTACTCTTCCAAGTTTAGTGTTACAGGAACAAGGCACTATATGCTGCCCTTTGTAGTGGGCTCAGGGGATCAAAACAAGCCCTCAGGTTTGTCAAGCAAGCACTTCAGCAATTTACTTGTATGCCCGGTCACTGAATGTGTGCCTTCTTTTGATAACAAACAAACAAAAAAGTCAGAGGATCTTCATTTCCTTGGGAATACATTTACATTTCCAAGATGATTTCTTCTGTTACTCAGGCCATAGAATATGAGTTTTCACTTGAATCCCATCACCCCACATTACTACTAAGCTGGCTTGTCAGAGTGAAACTTATTTTAACAGCAAAATATAGAAAATTTGAGATTTTATGAGAGTTTGACATATATCATAATCTTGTTCGTTTTGGAGTTCTCCTTTGACAAACTTCAAGTAATCTTGAGTTATCTGTTATCCATTAAGTTAGCCCTGCATGGTCCTTGATGTTAATTACCAGCTTAGCAGGATATGAAGTCATGGAAGAGAAGAGCCTGCAAGCACACATCTGAGGGATTCAGCTCAGGGCATGCCTGTGGAGTTCTGCTTGATTGCAGAAGTTGAGGTAGTGTCTTAGATTCATTTCTCTTGCTTTGATAAAATATCTGGACAAAAGGCAATTTAAGCGATAACTGATTTATTTTAGCTTACAATTTTAGGTCATAATGTTTCATTGAAAGGGTTGTTACAGAGGCAGGAGCCTGAAGAGGTAGTTATGAGCATAGAGAACTCAGTGCAATACACAGCTTGTTCACTTGTGCTCGGCTTCATCTTTTCAGTGTTAGGCAATTCAGAAGCTCCTACCTGGGGAATGGTGCCCAGCACTGTAGAATGTGTCTTTCCCTAATTAATTAGCCTAAAACAGTATCCCAAAGACATGCCCATAGGCCAACCCAACCCAACCCAGACAGTCCCTCATTGAGACTCTCAGTGAAGGTGTGACTCAGATGGATCAAGGTGACAATTAAAACTACTCATCAGGAGGTGGAGGGGGGGAAGGGGAAGACCCACCCACTGTGAGTGGCACCATTTCCTGCCTGGTATCCTAGACAATAGAAAATAAAGAAAGCAAATTGGACACCAGCTTCCCGATGACTACTCTTGAAGTATGAACCAAAGCAGCCCCCTTCCCTCTTTAAGCTGATTTTGTCATAGTATTTTATAATAGCAACAGGAGAAGAATTGTTCCCAAATACATTGCATCCCAACCCCTGGGAAAATGTGAGAGGTACTTTGCCTTTTGTAAATGGCCTTACATATCTTCCTTAAGGTGGGAAAAGACTCTGGACTCTCTAGACAGGTCTCATTTAATGAAGCTTTAAACTAAGAGACCTAGGTAGTAAATTCTGGTTAATGTTAACTGAGAAGAAGTAAAGGTACTGGCTTCCCTATTAGAAAAAGGGAGCCTAGAATTGTCTCACGGGGCAGCCTTACAGAAAAGGAGGAGTATCTCGATGCGCCAATAAAGAGATGATGGAAATTAAAACCACATTTGTGAACAACCAATTTATGCCCCATACCCTGATGAGCAGAAAATAAAGTTTCCAGCTGAGACCTTAGAAAAGAACATAGGACTCCCAATAGCTTGACTGCAGCCCACACCATCTTGGGGTGGGTGAGGGGCAAGGAGGTTCTGCAATGCAGAACTATAGGGAGCATATTGATGTACTTTGAGCCCCTTTAGCATGTGATGATTGAACTTAGCGCAGATTTGGGCCCAGGGGTCCTGCTCAAATTAAGGCACCAGCCAAGGACAATACAGGTGGTAAACTTTAAACCCCTACCCAGATCTAGCTAATGGTCAGAACATTCTCCACAATTGAGTGGAGAGTGGGATATGACTTTCTCTCATACTCTGGTGCCTCACATTTGACCATGTCCCCTGGAGGGGGAGATCTGGTGGCACTCAGAGGAAGAACAGCAGGTTACCAAGAAGAGACTTGATACCCTATGAGCATATACAGGGGGAGGTAATCCCCCTCAGGAACAGTCATAGGGGAGGGGAATAAAGGGAAAATGGGAGGGAGGGAAGACTGGGAGAATACAAGGGATATGATAACCATTGCGATGTAACAAGAATAAAAAAAAATAGGAAAAGAACTCAGGTCCCTCCATCAAATGCTGGTAATCAGTTCTGCATAATCATATGAATTATTTCTGGATTTTTGGTCCATTTTTTAGCCCTGTGCACCCCACACCATCCTAAGAGATCATTATCTTTTTGCATCTTTATTAAATATGTAAGTGTGTGAATGGGTGCCTGTGTGTGCATATGTCACACGTACAGTGGTACCCTCAGAGGCCAACAGCTGCACTGAACCTGGAATTATAGGCCATTATAAGCCAGCACCTAGGAAACAAATGTAGGTCCTCTGGAAGAGCAAGCAAGTGTTCTTAACCCCCGAACTGTCTGTCTCTCCACATCCATAAGACGTCACTTTCTCTTTTGTTATCCCAAAATGGAGACAATTTCATTTTCTCAACCTGTATTCTCCAGGACTCATTCAAGCAATTTATTTAACTAACTGTGTATTAGAATGTGTCTACCTGAGACAGTTTCTAAGAGCAAGGAACTAATATCACTCTAAAACTCTTGTATTGCACTAGGTTGTACCTTTTTGGATGACAGCTAATTTCCACTTATTTTGATATCTTCAGAAGATGTTGTAGGTTCAATATCTGTGATCAGTCAATGTTTGTATGTGAAACAGATAGTGTCCAGTGAAATAGTATATGGAGCTGTGGTGCTTGGGAAGTAACTTGTGTTATATGAGGTCATGAAGGTTGGGTCCTGCTTAATGTTCTAGTTAGAAGAGATGTGGGATGTAGGGCTGGTTGCATGCTTATGTTCTCTCAGCATCAGTGCACTGAGGCCTAAGAACACATAGGGAGGCGCATCCAACCAAGCATCCAAGGCATCAGATGACTTGACTCCAGATCAACAACAACAAAATACTCTCCTCTTGCTTCTCTCTTGCATATTCAGCTATTTTGTTATTGTGTTTTGAGTGAACTGTACAGTGAGGATTTGTCACTCAACTTTGTCCATGTCTCCAGTCAATATGTTCTTCTGTATAACTTCAGAGATTCAAGTGACTCATATTCAGATTCAGAGGATTTGAGTAATATTTAGATATGCTACCAGTCACCACTTCCTTCTAACATACAGGACATATTAATCAGCATGTATCTATAGATTTAATTTTTCCTTTGATTCTATTCTTATATATTCATTTACAGTTCATTCATATGTATAATATCTTATTATGATTTATACCCTCATTGCCTTCTCTTGCTCTCTCACCTCTGTGGAATCCATTCCTCCTGACAGGCTGAGTTTAAAGTTGCTTGTATGAGCAACGTGGGGGAGGGATATGAAATATCATAGAGAGGGTATCATTGTTGGGGTCACTTAGTTTTAAAAATAATATTCATTACATTTACATACATACTAATTTTTCTGTTCTCCATTCTTAAGTAATTATCACACCTTTTGAAAATCTTTTCACGTTAAAGGAAATAGCCTTTAGAAATTTCGTTAGTGCAACTCTTTTGTGTTAAAATGTCTTTTGTCTTCTTGCCAATGTCTTTGTTTCTATGTCATTTTTCTCGGGTTATAATTCTGGATTGATTTTTCTTTTTTTCCCACCTCTAAGTGTATTAACAAGGATGTTCTTTTGGCTTCTGCCTTGACCGTGATGATGGATGTTTTTCATTGCCAACTGAAAACAATCTAAACTTACCTGGGAAGAGAATTCCTATGAGGAATGATCTAGATAAGGTTGGCCTGCGAGAATGTCTGTGCGGGATTGTCTTGATTACATCACTTGTGGTGGAAAACCCACCCACTGTGGGTGGCGTCATTCCCTGGATTGTGTACATGTGGAGAGGAGGATAAATACAGCAAGCATGCGTAAGGCCATTCCCTTCTGCCTTTCACTATGCAAATGCCTCATTGCTTCAGGTACCCATTGCCTTCACCACCATGATGGACTTTACATAGAATTGTGAACTTAATGATATCCATTTTCCCTTACATTGATTTTCATCAGGATATTTTATGACAGTAACATAAACAGAACAAAGGTACCTACCTCTCTATTTTGGAAAAGCTCATTCTCAGGCTACAGTGATGGCTCATCCACATAGGCTTGTTCTGAGAGTCTAAGTGGGATGAGTGTTTTCCACAACAAGTGTATATCTGTGTATCTGCATTTAGTGTTCAGTGTGTTTTGTACATGTTTACATGAGGACCATCCTTTTTACTATTTATATCAGAGCATTCATTTTATGTGCTATTTTAGGGAAAAACACCAAGCATTTTGATTATCTTTTACTTTTTAGGGTTTTAATTCCATTTATTTATTTTGGGAGTGGGAATACACATCTGGAGACCAGAGGACAGGCTGTGGGAGCCAGATCTCCATTCTCCTCTATGATCCTGGTAGCTGTCAACCTTGGCAAAAATACCCTTGCAAGCTGAGCCATCTTTGCTGGCCACAAATAATTTTTTCATTATTACTGCAGCTTCTTATGCCAGAGCTTGTGTAGCTCATGCTGATCTCAAAATCACCATGGCACTCAAATTCCAGATCCTCCTGCCTCCACCTCCCAATCTGAGATTATGTGCATGTACCACCCAACCTTCCGAGCTTATTAATTGGATAATATCTCTTTTCCATTCCCTATGCATCTCTCTGAGATCTCAACTCAGCTTACCTCAGAACATTACCATTTACCATGCAAATAGTTTATATTGTTCATTTAATTTTTGGTTCCCAATTTTAATTTTCAACTTTTCTCATGTTGTTAATTTAAAATATTAAACTAAAATATAATTATATCACTTCCTCCTTTCCTCTTTCTTCCTCCGAACTCTCCCATGCCCCTCAAATCCCTACTTCCTTTTAATTTATAGATAGATACACACACACACACACACACACACACACACACACACACACACACACACCTAATGTATACAAACAACCTGCTGCATCTAGTTAGTGTGGTTTGTGTGTATACAATTTCAGAGTTGAGAACTTTGTATTGAAAAACCAGTTAAGGGGCTAGTCCCTGGAAAAGGGCAATTATCCCTTTCTCAGCAGCTATTATTTCTTTAGAGTTTTTGTCTAAGGGTTCCACGATATTTCCTTTTTCCCACAATAGCATGTTTTTGATTTTATATTAAAATATTTTGATGTAGCTTTAGGTCCAAGCAAAACTACAGTCAAAATGTACACTATCTCATAAAATGTTTGTGGATTTCTTACAGTAGTACCATCTTATGTTGGTATATAGTACAAAAGCAGATTCAAAAAACAGGCATTTGTATGCTGTTAAGCAGACTGCTGACACTGTTAAGATTTCTATCAGCTTTAAAGGAATCCTTTTCTTTTTGTATGCACATGCATGCTGCATCATGAAGCTTTAATGAATCCATGATACACTCTTCTCAATCAAGACAGCTGAGACCTGCATCAACAGGAAGAAGATTCCTTCAGAACCAGTCCTTCCACGTTCCCCGTGGCCTGCACCCTGTCTCTATGGTTCTTAAGTCTGTTATCTCAAAAATTGTATACAACTGGAACTACAACATCTTTTGTGATTGTTTTTCCAACATACATAACGCCTTTCAGATTCATCTAGGTGTTTGCTCAAGTTCATATATTGTTCCTCTCGACATTATTGACCGTTTGTACTTCATCTTTTGAGAATCCTCTGTGCATTCTATAAACCCAATTCTTGGCTTTGTTGTTTGATTTGTAATCTAGTTTTTTTTTTTAGTTCTTTTTATATTTTAGACATTAACTCCCTGTAACATGTACAGGTAGAAAAACTTAAGTGTCCACCATCAGAAGATGAGTAAAGGTAACATATACATAAGTGAATATTTTTCAAACATAAAAATTAAATCTGTTTTATGAATAAAAAGGTATATCTGAGAATAGTCACGTTAATTAAATTGAGTTAGTCTCAGAAAGATTCATAAGTTTTCTCTAATTTGTGTGTCTTAGATCATATATATACACATATATATACATATATACATACATATATATATGTATATATATATATAGTCATATAAATACAAATGATATGAAAACAGGGTTATCCAGAAAACAACACATCTAAAGAGGGCCAGAAAACAAGGTAGCGTGGTGTGGGTAAAGTCTGCTGTAAGTACTTTATCTATTTGTCTGAAAATGACCTATGTTACCCAGTATGACACTGATTTTATAACACACTTTCTTTTTATTGCAAAGTATTATTCCACCATATAGATGTAATAGAACCTAGTCAATCACTTATGCTCTGCAGAATATTTGAATTGCAGCCAGTAAATTTGCTCATCCGTGCCTGCATACAGGACTTTGTGAATGTAATCCATTTATCTTGGATAGATTTCCAATATTGTCGTAGCTTGGTCAAATAGTAATTGTATTTTAAATTTCACTAGAAGATAATGACATTTTTCTTCAGTGGCTACACTATTTTATTTTACTTTTGTTTTTGTCTGAAGCAGGGTCTCGGTGTGTGTCTCAGGGTTATCTACAAGACACTCTTCTTCTGCTCCATACTCTTCAGGGCTAGAACTCCAGGTGTGCACCTCAGAGCCTAGCTCAATTTCCTCATTTTAAATAAAAAAATATTATTCCCACAAGAAATCTTCAGTGTAATTGTGAAGAAAATAAAATTATCTTGAAAACCCGTCTTTCTCATTAAAGTATTCCAGTTTCTAACTGGGAAGATATTCCGTATTGAAAGTACCTCTGAGAGTGTGTAAGTGGAGCTCCTTTCTATCTGTAAATCACCCTGCCTCTTATTGAAAATATCTGTCTGTCTGTTTGTCTGTCTGTCTGTCGGTCGGTCGGTCAGTCTGTCTGTCAGTGTAAACCAAAGCAAAATTGATCACATTAAACCCAAAGCCACTCACCTGTTGAGATAGGGTCACACTATGTTTCAAGGCTCATCTTAAACTCATGGTCTCTTTGCCTCCCCAGTGCTGGAGTGTCATATGCACCCCCATACTAATCAGGCATTAGGATCATTCATCCCATGAGAAATATATGAAAACCCATCTATTTTCTCTGTGCCCTGATGAGCATTATGTTTTACCTGTTTCTCTTCGTCTAGCTGTTTTGATGGCTAGAATACTTCAGGATTTTTATTTCAATGGCACTAGTTCTAGAAGCCCCTTGAGTTTTTCCCAAGTTTGTTTAATTAGTCAAAATAAAATATTGTTTTATGTTTATTTTTGTGACTGATTTTATGAGTTCATATTTACGTTGAATTTAATCTTTGTGTTCCTTGAATGCCCAAATTTGTGGCACTTTCATTCAGTCGGTATTTTTACAAAGAATTTTTCAAAATTTTATTTCTAGGTAGACATTATCTGATCACTTTGAGACCTAGCCCCAATCCCTCAGTATAGTCCCTAGCACTGGGGGGTAAAAGGTCCCTAGCACTAGGTAAAAGATCACCACCTTGCTCTATGTATATATCCTATGGATTCTCCAAATCATCCCTCCCTACCTCTCCTCAGCCAGAAACTGGAAATAACCTAGATGTCCCTCAACTAAAGGGTGGATAAAAAAAATGTGATACATTTACATAATGGAGTATTATTCAGCTATTAAATAAATAACATCATGAAATTTGCAAGCAAATGGATGGAACTAGAAAAAAATCATCCTTAGTGAGGCAACCCAGACCTAGAAAGACAGATATGGTATGCATTTACTTATAAGTGAATATTAGTAGTCAAGTAATTGATAACCAAGCTAAAAATCCATAGATAATACTTTGCAGGCTACTGAAAGAGAAACATAGCTGCAAACCTTGACCTGTAATCTGTGCTGTCTGCAAAGTATGATAGCGTGATTGTGGTACAGAACTTTTGAGAGTAGCCAACCAATACCTTGTTTGACTTACAACCCACTTCATGAGAAAGAACTCATACCAAACACTGTTTGGGTAACCAAGCACCAGAGACTAGTTAGCCTGGAGACCCATGGTAAAACCAAACAATACTGGTCAAAAAGAAAACAATCAATAAAATGATTTCTAATGACATTCTGTTATGCTCATAGACCAGTCATTAGCTAGTCATCATCAGAGAGACATCCTGTGGCAGCAGATGGGAACAGATGCAGAGACCCACAGGCACCCATTATGTGGATAGAGCCTGACTAAGAGATCTCCATCAAATCCTTCCCCTCTGAGCTCAGGGAATCTCATGAAAGAGGAGAAGGAAAGTTTATAAGAGTCAGAGAGAATAGCAGATAACAGGAGAACAAAGCCCTCAGAATCCACTAAGCAAGGTGCACATAAGCTCACAAAGACAGAAGCAGCAATCACAGGACCTACATGGACCTTGACCAGGTCTTCTGCAAATATATCATAGGTGTTAGCTTAATATTTTTGTGGGACTGCTGACTAAGAGAACGAGCGAGTCTCTGACTCTTTTGCCTGGTCTTGTGACTCTTTTTCTCTTGTTGGATTCCCATTTCCAACTTTCATATGAAACTTTTTGCTTCGTCTCATTATAGTTTATTTTGTCATGCTTGGTTGCTATCTGTTAGAAGCCCGTTCTTTGCTAATGAGAGACAGAAAGGGAGTGGATCTGGAGAAGTGAGGAGGAACTGAGGGGGGATATTTTGTATGAGAAAAGAATCTATTTTCAAAAAAGAGAGAAAAGTAAAAAAAATATTTCAGTTATACATGTCCTGTTTCTCTGTGGGTATGTGTATGTGATATAGTATGTGTGAAAGCCAGAAGAGGGCTGCAGATCCCCTGGGGCTGGAGTTACGGCAGGACAGTGACCTGCTGTGAGTATTGTGATCTGGACTCAAGTCCTCTCCAAGAGCAGTACACACTTTTCACCACTGGGCCATCTCCCTAGGCCCTCAATATTTTAGTCACCCATGCTGAAAGCTGGAGGAAAGCATTGTCCCAGATGAAACAATGCTTTTGAGAGACTGAATCGGATGCAGAAATCCGATATACACTTCTAACCTGTGGAGTGAGACGACCAGCTTGATGTCTCAGTTTCTGCATCTATGGCTGTAAGTGTGCCAAAGAAAGCTTAAATTTCCAGGTTTGTGAACAGTACTATTATATTTAGATTTCACTAGATGTCACCGAGTGTTAGTTAAGTCTCTCAGAAAATTCCACTTAGATGATAATGCTTGGAACACGAGAAAAGAAGCAAAATATGCATTGTTATATTTTATTAAGATTTATTATATATTTGGTCATGTGTCTGTGTGTGCCCGTGGAGGATAGAAGAGGATGGCAGAGTCCATGGAATTGGACTTAACAGTCACTAGTGAGCCTCCCAACATGTGTTCTAGACACCAAACTCCAGTCTTCTGAAAGAGCAGCAAGTACCTTTTACTGCAGAGTCATCTTTGCAATCTTATGTTCACTATGTTATCCTTTTGTTATCTTTTAAAGGTCAGATTTATTGAAATGTATTTTTTGTTTAAGAATTTTCCATTATTCATTGATATGCTATTGTGTTATCTAAGGCTATTTTCATCCAAGCATTTATTGCACATGAAGCATAGCCCTGCCTCCTCCTCCATGTTAGTCTCCTTTTATTCTTCGACTTTTACTCCTGAAAAAGGTAGGACTTGTTCTCCTAAAGACTTGACGTATCTGTATTTGAAATTATATCCCTACTCTATTTTAAGAGATGTGTAGAAAATATATTTAATGTATATATGTGTTGAGGTGGTAGTCTCACGAAGCTGCCCGTTGTGCCTCTTCCTCAGCCTTGTGAGTATCCATGGTTACACTGTGTGCCACCATACTCAGCTGGGATACTATTTATTTTTACTATAGTGGAAATGTCCTTCTTACCAACTATGTCCCAAAACATGGCTGATCTTGTCTTTCTCTCAGAATTTTAGTCCCTGAAGCATATTTATGTGTATTGGTATTTTGCCTAATGTATGTCTGTGTATCACGGGCATGCCTGTTCCAGATCCCTGTGCAGGTCAGAAGAGAACACTGAGTACATGAAACTGTAATTATGGATGCTTTTGATCCACCACATGGGTTTTCAGAACTGAACTCTTGTCCCCTGCAAGAACAGAAAATGTTCTTATCCACTGAGAAATCCCTCCATCTCTCAAAAGTTTAGTTCTTCTTAATTTATATCATCATCAATGAGTGAATTAATAAACAGTCTAGAAAATATGCTAATGATACTAGAAGATAGATTACTCAAACCATAATCTTAGGGATGCATCCCGGAAGTATTTGGACTATCTTGACTGAGAAAGTTACACTGCAAGCTATTGACTGAATCTGTGGTGGTGTTAGCAACAAGATTTTATCTACTTCTCCTAACACACACAGACACACGATTTACCATGGTGACAACATGATTACAACAGATCAAAGTGTAAAGTACAATCTTTAGAAGTTGATGATGGCTAAAGGTTGACTTATTTCTGAAATAATAACAATCAGAGGAAAGAAAATCAAAATGTGCAATGCTACGAATTGCTAACCTCCGAATAGACAAAGTTGGTGGCTCCTGACTGAAATGACTGACCCAGCACAGAGAAATTGGAGGAACTATGTTCACTGGAAAGTGGGAATCTGACTTCTTCCATCTGTGTCTCAGTCACATTCTGAAATTGAAGTCACATCCCATAACATTGTGGGCATTTTTTTTTAGCATTCTTACTACGACCATGTAAATAAAATCTCTTCTTTCCTTAAATCATATTCATAAATCACAAGCTTAACTAAAAGAATCACATTTCAGAGGGCAGATAGAGCCAAGATATATTGTATACATGAGAGAAAGTATCTCAGTATATGAAAGGGTTATATGGCTATAAAATATTATTCCCTATTCTATCAGATTGGTAACTAACTAATTGTTATTTTCTTTTGTAACTAAGAAAATGTTATTTACATGAGGTGATACTTGTTAAATAAAAATAAATGAATTAACTTTTTGTATGTGTATTTGTAGGTGCATGCAGATATACATGCATGCCTGTATATAAGGAGGATGGTGTGCATATATTTAGAGGCCACAAATGGATGCCAAGTATTTTCCTCAGTTTCTTTCTCACTGAGCCCAGAGCATATTGCTTGGGCAATATGGATCACTTGTAAACCTCAGGCCTGTCTACACCTCTCCAATTTCCAGTTTACTAATGTATGACTTCCTGCCTAGATTTACAAATTTTATTGATAGTTTCATACATTCATATAAAGAATTTTAGTCATTTTCACCCCAATTCTGTGTTTTGTCCCCTTTTATCTCCCACTGGAGATTTTCTCAGAAAGCCCCCTCCTACCTCTGTTACATGTACAGTCTTCTACCTTTCATTAGACTTTCTGTTTTTGTTCTTGTTTTTAATTATGATCTATTCACATTACATCCTGATTGTTATCCCCTCACTTGTGTTTTCTAGGTCCCACTCTCCCTCTTCTACCCTATTCCCCTCACCTAGACCTCTGACAGAAGGGGAACTCCTCATCCACCATATGACCACAGCCTATCAGGTCTGATCCAGATAGCCTGCTTCCCCTTCCTCTGTGTGCTGCTGGGCCTCCCCATTAAGGGGAAGTGATCAAATGAGTGACAACTGCCTCTGACATGAACTCTAGTGCCTCCAATTTGATCATTAGACTTTCTTCATGCAGTAAGGGTCGAGCAGTTATTTATTTGGACACAGGCAACTTTCTCAGTGGGATGATGAAGAAATGCTTTTTATGTGGGTTTTGAGACATCAAACTAATCTCTCTGTACACATATACAATCACGGCACATGCACATAAGTGCACATGTCCGCGCGCGCGCGCGCGCACACACACACACACACACACACACACACACACACAGTGACTCACAGAGGAATTGCTGACAAATTTAAGTCGTACTTAACACGTGGAGCTTCTGGCAATGTGAGGCTTGTGAACTAAACTTGGATGGAAGAGCAATGTGGCTCTTAACCACTGAGCCATCTCGCCATCTCTCCATCGCCCATCTTATGTGAATTTTAACCAATTCAATGAATCTTAATGCTAGGAAAACTCAATCAAAAACTGTTTTCTGTCCTTTTCCCCCCTTTGGAATAACTGTGCTAAACAGAAGCCTGAAAGTAATAGAAACACGCTTTTTAAAATAGCAATTTAAAAGAGCAGCAATTGCAAGAAAGTGAGAAACAGAGAGAGAGAGAGAGATCTGTCAGAGTACTTCAACATAAATAATACAAAGATATGCAGCTTTTCAGACTAAATGAATGATTTTCCTGCTTTTGATGTAACTGCACTATCATTTAGGCATACAGCCAAAGGTAGCAAAAAACTATTTAAGAAATATTTATCACATGAAGTTGCACAAAGTAGCAAGTCTTTGATCCTAAAAACCTAGTTTTCAATATTTTATATGTTCTTTGAAACATCTTAAATTAAATAAAAATTTCTTTGCAATGAGCTAAATCTGTGGAGACAACGCAAAGAATGCGCAGGAATCAAGTTTTAGCCAGGAACTTAGGGAGGCAGACACAAGGGGCTGTGTGGAAGAATATCCTGCAGGAATCACAGAAGGGCGGCATTGCCTGGCCTGCCCTCTTCCCGTCAGACTGATGGTTACGGTTTTGTGGAAGGATAGAAGCCACTGGGGCTGAACTTTAAAGGAACTATGGCTAACCTCCTCTTCCCATTGCCACTATAATGACTTGTGGCATTATAAGTGTTATAAGTAGAAATAAGCTTTGGCTTTGATGAGTTGTTTTTTTTTTCCAGTGCTGAGTTCAAACCAACAGTTTCCTCAATGTTAGAGGAGTGCTCTACCAGTGACCTACAGCCGAGCTGTAAGGAATCTTTATTATGACTACTAGGTTTTCCTGTCTGATCTGATCACTGGCTTAAAAATTCTTTGTAAGACATGAAAAACTATTTTTATTATTAGACACACAATTTAAAATAGGAGACAAGATGATGTTGTGGTGATATATAAACGTGTAAACAGTGCTGGGGAGATGACTCAACATGCGAGTGCATAGAGGTCTCTCAGAGGACTAGAGTTCAGTTCACAGCACCAGTGTGAAGTAGCTCACAAACTAGCTGTAACTCCTGCTCCAATGGGCCCAACATTCTTCTCTGGCCTTTGCAGACACTTCTACACACATGGCATATCATACACATACACATACACATAAATAAAAATAAATAATTTTTAAATAAATAAATGAATGAATGAATGTGTAACCAACTTTGAATTAATTGGGGGTCCAAAGTAGATACCATGACTTTGTCTTATAGTCAGCCAGTCTCACTGTCGTTTGAAGACCATAAGAACAAGACAGAAATGAAGAATGAACCTAACTGTAAACCACACCCATGGCTACATCTTAACCCTCAGGATAGTGTCCAAGTCCCTTATCATAACACAAAAGACCTTTCATGACCCATTCCTCCTCACCAACTTAGGGTCAATTCTTTGCAGCCCCCTGTGTTTGCTTGTTTGTTCATTTTGTTATTTGTTTGCTTTAGCATTTCAGCCAGAATGGCCTTCACTATTTCCAAATAAAGCAGTTGCCTTATTTCTGGAAATTTCTGAACCACTGCATTTGTATTAAAATTGGAAGCTCCAACTTATTTCCTAAGACCAGGATCCAGTCTCTCCAGCACCCCATTAGTAGAAGAGTTTCTCCCTTCTGTCTCCCAGGCCACAGACACATCACTTTTAGAGTATTTCCCCAAGTATACTGTGCTGGCTATTTTCCATACCTGTTTCCTCCTCTGTATATAGGGGGGGAAAGCTATGTCTCTCATCTTGGCATCCCCGGAGCACATCAACCCATCAGAAACATCATGGATACTCAGGTTTAGAAATGCATTTTAGAAAGCCTTACTACTTTGCTGTCCAAGGCAGACATAATCTTTTCTGCCTACTGTCGTTTAATTCAGACAGTGGTTAAGTCTGCACAAGAACGCCCTGTTATAGATCCTGCCTCCTAGCGTCTAATAGTTCAATGTGTCTGTCTAGCTATCGGCAGCCCTCTGGGTGTTAGGAGGGTTACTGGCAGCTATTTTAAGAGGCCCTTATTGAGTCAGCCTTGAAAGTTCTGTTTAACATTTTTCTGTATTCAGCTTTCCTTTCTATTCCTTGGGACCCACTCAAAAACATTTAAGGCCATCTTCCAATGTGTTTCTCCAATGTATATTTTTTTCCAGCCAAGTTTTGTTTTATTTCTGAGGAGTTCGTCCTAAAGAATTCTCAGACCAGCTCTGAGAAGACTACACATCAAACTATCCCAGTTTCTCAGCTGGGCTGTTTATGCTCTTATTCCATGTAATGCAGTGGGAGAGAGAAGAAAGAGGGACTCCTTGCAAGGTTAGCTAATAGTGTAGCAATTAGAACTAGCAGCAATGGGGGATAGCACCTGTACAGACATCCGAGCCAGCCTCTTGATCTAATGTTTAAGGTTTCCTCCGGAGCTGTTGTTTAAGGGAAGAAAGATCTCTTTTGTGAAGAGAGATTTATCTTTACTTCAAGGACTTGCAAAGCTGTGTAATTAAAGCCAGGATGGTGGCTGATACAGGGAAACAAAAGCAAAGATCCACAGAAAGCAGAGAATCTACTTCATGAATGTTTTCTCCTGGAGCAGAAAAGAGGAGAATCAACCCTCAGATGAGGCCAACAAAGTCATAGCCAGCACAGTGCTTGTTCCTGAGATCCTGATCTCCCACAGCCATCTCTGCTGCCCCTTTTCTCTTTTTCTCTTGGCTGTATTCCAGATCGGTGAGCAAAAAGAGGAAATGTATCCTATTTTTAAAAAAGAAAGAAAACATATGTGTTTCCTTGTTTAAAGACTTCTTAGAACCTAAACTTTGAATTCTGAATTCTTAGGAGTGGACAGTCACATACTCAAGGTGTTCTTAATTAGTAGCTTGGTGAGAAGCAATTAGACTGACTTCAAGGCTTGGGGGTGTGGCTCAGTTGGAAGAATGCTTTCCCAGCATGCCTAAAGTCCTGAGTTACTACCCAACACTGCATAAACTGGGCATGGCGGTACACATCTGTGATTTCAGTACTGGCAAGTAGAAGCAGGAAGATCAGACATCCAAAGGCATATTAGGCTCCATATGAAGTTCTAGGGCAACCTAGGATCTATGAATCTATCTCCAAAAAAATAAAATATAGCTTATTGCATTTGAAAATAATTGGCTGAGAAGGACCCAGTGATCTCAAAGGCTCTCAGATAGTTACTGTTACCCTTACTACAGGTCACGTTTCCTCTTCCTACCTGAATATTTTAGGGGTGACATTCAGAAAGCCAGGAAGATACTATGTCCATAACACCAGGGGAGCTGAGCTTAAGAAATCACAATTTTATGAATAGTCTCTTTTTGTTTGTATGTGAAGATGTTCCTCCACATACTCATGGATGTAAATATGTGGTCCCTAACTGCCAATGTTGCTTTGGGAGACCATGGGTCCTTTAAGGAGGTGAAGGCAGAGGAAATGGATCACCTACAGGTCAGCACTGAGGGGTCATAATCTGTAAACCCATAAACCACCTCTCTTTCACACCTCCGTGCTTTCCTGTCACAATGCACTGGCCCCCTCTAACCTTGAACCCAGACAAATTCTTTCCTGCTTCTTCTGTTCACTTGCTTCTTGGAAACTACTACGTCATCGCAATGAGAAAGAAACTAACAAATGTGCAAGCAAGCCAGCCCACCTGTGATTTCTCCACACACAGAAAGACTCCTTAGTATCACCTATAAAGGTAAGCACATCTCCTCAGAGGAGAGCCCAACTCCAACAGTTACTATATCAGGATGCCTTCTTATACAAACATCTTAAAATTGACTGCCTGTGCTTTTTCCCAAATTAGACTGTGTAGAAATATGAGGGACCTGGGGAGGATTATGTTCTGAAAGGAAAAGTATTTGTTAATTTTCCAAATCATTCTACATCACTAAGATGTCTTAGCTGTCTTTGTATGTGACATTTTGCTCAGTTAGAGCTTCTTAGAAATCCTTCAGAAATATAACAATGTCATGGCCAAGCAAGAAGGTGTGGAGTCAGACAGTGTGGTTAAAATCAGCTGGCTAACTAGTGGTGTAAGCAATTGTTGAGCCATTTGAGGCCCTGCTGTTTTCACCTGCAATGTGGAAAAAATGACAAGAACTTGACAGTACAGATTTGAAATGAAAAGTCGATGTGATCAAAAGATTGTGCTAGTTCCCATAATGTATTCTTTGCCCCCAAATAAAATCATTTTGCTTGTTTATTTGTTAGTGCCCTGCTTTTATAGCTGTTGCTGTGATTAAAAAAAAAACCCTGACGAAGTCATCCTGGAAAAGACAGGGTTTATTTGGGCTCACTTTTGACAGTAGTGACAGCCCATTGAGCAGGAAGTCAATGCAGCACTTACCATATTTTTTGGACTATAAGATGCACTCGACTATAAGACCCACCCAGTTTTTAGAGCAGTAAAACAGTAAGAACAGCAGTTGGACTATAAGGCACAGCTTAATTCCCTCCCAACTTTTGTGGGTCCAAAAAATACAGAAGTCAGATTATGTGTATAGCTAAGATCACAAAGAAACTGAACACACTGACACCATGCTCAGTTTACTTTCTCCTTTTATGTACAGTCTAAGACCAAACCCACGGAATCGCCCTTGCCCATTTTTAAACTGGGGACTTCTCACCTCAATACCATCTCCCACAGACAAGCCCACCGGCCAACCTGATATAGACAAGCTTTTGGGGACTCCCTCCCACATGACTCTAGATTGGACCAAGCCACAATTATAACTAACCATCACTGTTTCTAGGTATCTTAATATCTTCAGAATCATTTTAAATAACTTCACTTCTAGGATCTCCCAAATAGTTTTACAAGATGAACTTATAAAAAAAAATTTGACACAACAGTCGATCCCTACAATAATTCAAACTGAGCTGCTCATTTTCCCTCTCTGATACATATTTCATCTGTTAGAATGATGTGACATTTCTTCATTCTAGAATGAAATTAAAAATATAACTTGGGCAAACCACATGCCATTTTCCAAAGGCTATATTCACTTGGGCGTCAGGCCGCAAATAAAGTCAGAATATGTTATAGTTCATAGGAAAAAGGGATGAGAAAGAGGAGCTTGAGAAAGTGGGAGAAGGCTCAGGAAAAAATGATTCAGTGAGGATAGAAAGGAAAGAGAAAGGATAAGGGGAAGAATAAGAAAGAGGACAGGAAGGAAAAGGAGGGGAAAGGCAGGAAAAGTGGTCAGGAGACATCATGCTGTCTTAGGACTTAGGAAAGTGAAATCCTTACAGGCAAAGGGTCAGTAAGGACTTGGCTTAGCCGACAACTACCATCAATGTGTTAGTTTGCATCCTAATGCTGAGATACATACAGTGACCAAATACAAACTGTGGAGGGATAAGATTATTCCCCATACACCCTGAAGGAAGCCAGATAAGAACACAAGCAGAGCAGGAACAAGGAAGCAGGGCCTGCAGCAGAGGCCCTGGAGGAGTGCTGCTTACTGACTTTTTCTCCATGGCTTGCTCAACCTGCTATCTTATACCACGTGGGACCATCTTTCCATGAGTGGCACTGCCCACAGGAGCATGGACCTGCCCCTCAGACTTGCCTTCAGGCCAGTCTGATGAGAACATTTCCTCGGCTCATAATCTCAGTGGAGTTCAAGTACACTAGATGACTCTAGCTTGCATCAAGTTGACAAAAATATTGCAGTGTGTTCAGTCATCCCAAGCCTACTACAAACACTGGAGTATGCAATAAAGAAAAAAAAAAAGAAAAGGAAAAAAGAAAACAGATTTCTCCTACTTCAAAAGAAAGGATCTAGCTTTCCATAGACCTGCATTGATCACTCACTGGGTGTGATATTTTTAAGGAGTGCTACTATGACTCCAGGTATTTCTTCACACACTCGGGGAACTCTGAGGAAGCTAAAGCCTACCCTACCCCACACACTGTTTTAAGTTGATTAAGGAGTATCATAGGCACTGCCTTGTGACCGCTATCTGCTAGACCAGAAAAAGCATCTTCTTACACAGGGAAACTGAGTTCAACGACTTCTAAACAATCAGGGTTTATGGAAGTGACATGGTAAATTAGATTAGGGGAGGGTACCAACGGATGGCAGAAGAGGGTAAATTTGAGATTTCAGAGAGATTACAAACATGACAGCTCATAAGTTAACTTTCTGTTGGTTTTTCCCTGTCATCTAGTTCCAAGTGTTCTTCCTCTCTTTTCAAATTCTCCCATCTACCCCAGTTTCCAGAGATCTTTGAGTGGCTGACTATGTTACCTGGCATGTTTGTTGCATTTGGGTTCACATCCACTGTGCAGTTCCTTGCAAGTGCTTACCTGGGGCTATAGACCTTGAAGCTCTCATTTGAAATTCTTAGTCTTAATTCATTCTCTGGGTCCCTGACACACTGCTGCCTAAACACTTGTAAATCTTCTGCAATCTGCCTCTTTGGACCAAAAGACTGGCCTTGTCCCCTCAGGCTCTCAGCTGTGAAGTACTTCAGGCAGAGCTCCTTTCAAACATGGACCCAAATAATTTGGTACCAAGTTTTGATACAGACCAAAGTCTCAGGAAGTGGTAGCTAGATAGGAAGATAAAACATAAAAAGTTTTCTAGATTTTTTTGGTGGGGGGGAAGATTTACAACCTTTTCTCTGGGACTATTTAGTGCTGAAACAAAAACATACTGAGTTCTCGTGTCAGAAAGATAAGAATGCTTTATGGCCTCGTTACTGCTGTGGGAGCCGTGCTTAGATGATTGATTATGCCCCATAACACCACTAGAGACATCCAAGCACACTCTTCTTCCAATGTTTAAAGACACTGGAAATTGATGGTCAGCATTAAAATAGTTCAAACCTACATATTTTGATGCTTTCCATAATGATATACGCTATCACACTAGAACGATGGTTTCATGATACACGGTCTCGGAATTTAGCTGTCTCAATCACTTGATAATTAGGTCAGTTTGTCTTCACACTCTTTTGTGAGGATGCTTTGGAAAGACATTAATACACGTCTTCCCCTGCAAGTAGAAACAGTAAAGATTATTGAAATTTTGTTTTATCATTAAAAATCCTACAGGACCACAAGATGATCAGAACATCTATTTTTTTCCCATAAGGAGATAGCAGAAACAAAAGGTAGGAGGTGTGCTTTGAATGCATCTTTTCTTTAAAAAAAAAAGTGTATGTGTGTTTTTTTAATTTCATAATCAGACTAAGCATGCCTATCCTTCATTTCATTTTCTGACAAGCTAAGTGCAGACAATGTATAATTCGTTGAGATTTCTGCTACTCTCTGATGCTATTAATCAAGTTTTGCTGTAAAATAATTCATTTTTCATGTGTAGGGACATCTCTAATTTAGCCTTGTTTAAGAGGGTTAGATGGAGAATTTGAGCCCATACATTTATCTGAAATACAATTAGAATAATGGAAACATCTATATCTTCGTAGCATTAAATGCTGTAGAATGGACAATTAAAAGCTATCCCAGATTAATACTATTAAAATGTCATGAGCAATATAGGCCTGGCCATCTGATTTATCGTTCATCATGTCTTTATAACTTACTAAGAAGCTGTATAATGAGGAGGGATGCTAAATTAACACAGCTATGAATTCTTAAGTAGAGAAGAAGAGGAAAATATTCCTCGGAGTAGACTGTGCTGAGAATAAAGATTCCAATTATCTAAACTATGATTAGGTGGAATGAAAGCCCACGGAACGGTTCAATATGTGCAATGCTAATTTCATCTGAAGTACCGATGTCTTTGGGATAGGGTAGGAAGGTGAAAATAGTAGGAGGTAACTGTTCAGTAGATTGTATATAATGTTGAGCCCTGTATGTGGCTACAGGTCTCACAACAGCCACTGTGGTAACCATTACATTATTCTTTTAGATAAAAAGTATAAAAACCCTTAGACTTGAAGATGAAAAAGTTGGCAGAGTGATCTAAAAAATCGTAATAATTACTCAAGAAGAATGTTCATGGAGGATCATGGGAGATGATTACATTGGTAAAGTGCTTGCTGTGAAGGCCATGGTAAGGTCAGTTTGAATCTGTAACATGCATGCAAAAATGCAGGCTTGGAAGTGCATTCTTGAAATCTTGATTCTGGAAGCTAAGAGAAAGATAGACCACTGGACTCCACGTGTCAAGGCAACTGAGCTGAAAGAGTGAGCCCAAGTCCAGTGATGGACTTTGTCTCTAAAAATAAAATGGAGAGTTATCACACACACACACACACACACACACACACACACACACACACAGAGAGAGAGAGAGAGAGAGAGAGGGGGGGGGAGAGAGAGAGAGAGAGAGAGAGAGAGAGAGAGAGAGAGAGAGAGAGAGAGAGAGAGAGAGAATGAACATGGGGATGAGCTCTATATTTTCAATCTTGTAATAAAAAAAGAGATCTGAAATTGCTTGGATGACTATGTTTTCTTTCATTTTTAAAATTTATTTTTAATTTTTATATTTACTTTACATCCCTATCATAGACGCCTCTCTCCTCTCCTGCCTGTCCGTCCCTCCCACCCTCTTCCCCATCCTCCCTCCACTTGTCCCCAGAAAAGTGGACACCACCACCACCACCACAAATCTACCCCAGAGCATTAAGTCACATCAGTTCTGAGCTTCTCCTTGACCACTGAGGCCAGGAAAGGCATCATGGGGGAAGTGATCAAAAGCAGTCCACGGAGTCCATGTCATAGACAGCACCTGCTCAACTTAATAGGAACCCACATGAAGATCAAACTGCCTATAAGTTACATATATGTAGGGGGCCTAGGTCCAGTTTATTCATGCTCTTTGGTTGGTGCTCCTGTCTCTGTAAGCCACTATGGATCTAGGTTAGTTGACTCTGTTGGTCTTCTTGCAGTGTTCTTGTCCCCTCTGGGTCATTCTATCCTTCCTTCCCAGTCTTCTACAGGACTCTCTGAGCTCCACCTAATGCTTGACTGTGAGTCTCAGAATATGATTTAGCCTGCTGTTTGGTGGGGCCTCTCAGAGGACAGTGAATTTAGGCTCCTGTCTGTAAACAGAGCAGAGTATCATTAGTGTTGTCAGGAGTTTGTTCTCTCCCACGGAAAGGGTCTCAGTTTGGGCCAGGCATTGGTTGGTCATTCTCTCTTTATCTCTGCATAACTTGGAGGCAGGCTAAACTTTGGTTTGAAGGTTTTGTAGGTGGATTGGTGTTCCTCTTCCACCAGTATAGGTTCTGCTTGGCTGGAAGGTGGCTTCCTCAAGTCTCAGGTCACCCTCTGCTACCCTAGCTGAGGAGGCTCAGCTAGAGACATCTCCATGTAGGATAGCTATTCTGATTTCATTCTCTGTAAATATGGGGACTTTTGGAAGGAAGTCACAGAAGTGCCTGTTTGTAGCTCAGATGACAAAAAGTGGCTGTCAACCACTGAAGAGCTATACTCTCATCAGTGTAACCATACTTTTGTTCATATCAGTGTTGTTTTTGTACTCACATTCCCACTAGCCTGGCTTTGAGGGTCCAAGCAACTTCTGATGTCATCACCTGTCACAGAAAGGTGCATGCCAGGTGTGTGTTGGATAAAAGGGGCCTGCCAGCCTCCCTTGCTCGCTCTCAGGTTCACTCACTCTCTCTATCATAGGCACCTCCCTCATCTCTCTCTCTCTCTCTCTCTCTCTCTCTCTCTCTCTCTCTCTCTCTCTCTCTCCCTCCCTCCCTCCCTCCTTCCCTCTCTCTCTCTTTCCAATAATAAACCTTTATACCAGATGTGATGTGGTAACATATTTTCTTAATTATTTTATTTAATTTTAAATTTTTATTTATTTCTTCACTTTACATCCCAGATGTAGCCCCCATCCCCCCTCTCCTCCCAAACCCACCCTCCCTCTCTCTCTATGCCCTTTCTCCTACTCCTTAGAAAAGAGGAGCCCCCTGCCCACCATCCCCAGCTCATCAAATCATATCAGGACCGAGCAAATCCTTTTCCCCTGTGGCCTGGTGAAGCAGCACCACCAGTGGAGGATGAACAAAGAGCAGGCAACTGAGTCCATGTCAGAGACAGGCCCCACATTCCCTACTAGGGAACCCATATGAAGCCTGAGCTGCCCATTGGCTACATCTGCATATTGGTCCTTGTTCCAGACTATGCATGGTCCTTGCTTGGTGCTTCAGTTGCCACAAGCCCGTCTGAGCCCTGGTTAGTTGGCTCTTCTTGTCTTCTTGTGGAGCACCTGTCACTTCCAAGTCCTCCTGTCATTCCCATCGCTTTCCACAAGACTATGCTTCATCCAGTGTTTGGCTATGAGTCTCCACATCGGTTTTTATCCACTGCTCTCTGTGTAGCCTCTCAGAGGACAATAATGCTAAGTTTCTATCTATGAGCATAACACTGTACTGTTAATAGTGTCAGGGGTAAAATGGGGTACAGAGCTAAATAGAGAATTCTCTACTGAGGAATTTCAAATATATGAGAAGCACTTAAAGAAATACTTGATGTCCTTAGTTATCAGGGATATTAAATCAAAACGACTCTGAGTTTCCATCTTACCCCCATCAGAATGGTTAAGATTAAAAACACAAGTGACAACACATGCTGGCAAGGACGTGGAGAAAGGGGAACACTCCTCAATTGCTGGTGGGAATGCAAACTTGTACAACCTCCTTGGAAATCAACCTGGCACTTTCTCAGAAAATTGGAAATTGTTCTACCTCAAGACCCATCTCTACCACTCCTGGATATACACCCAAAAGATACTCTACCATACCAGAGGGACACTTGTGGTGGAATGTTAATCATTATTATAACAAGCATTCTTCAAAATTGCACACAGATCAGAAGTGTTCTCAATGAAGGTCTGAAGCATTGTGAGAACTTGTACTGCCAAAAAAAATTAGAGTTATTAAGATGTTGTTGTCTGGAGAAGGACACATTGAGAGATGCTGAATTCTATAATAAAGTTTTTGCTATCTTGCACATGTGTACGTATTCTGGAGTGTGTACATGTAAACAAATTGAAAGGACCAGTACTAACACAAGAGACCTCAAGAACAAGTTCTCACGATAAAGGAGATTTACTTGCCCATGGGCGACCGAGGGCAGGAAATAAGAGGCTAATATAGGATATAGGGGACAAAGGAGAAGGAGAAGGGAAAAAGGTAAAGGGGGAGGGATATTTTACTCCAGGAACAAGGACTTCCTCTGGATAGAGAGGAGATTTGGCTCATAGGCAAATAGAAGCTTTTAAAGGTCAAAGTGGAAACTATTAGGATGAACTGGTTTGTTTTGATTGGACATGTTAAATTAGGGTATCCAGTAAGGGGACTTTTGATTGCCTGACTTCAGTTCTTTGATAGATGGACTTTGGTAGTTGGCCTCATAGGGATGTAGTGGCCATGTAAGAGAATAGACCTTGGTGACTTTGTGCATGGGTTGGCTGGAGCTCTCACACATGAACATGTGTGCCCATGTAAGTGAAGGCCACAAGATGACTTCAGTGTGACTAGTCAGGACCTGTTCATCTCTTTTGTTTTGTTCTTTGAGACAAGGTCTCTCTCCAGGACCTAGAGCTCAGCTGTTCAGCTGCTTTGCCTGGTCAGCTAGCCAAAGGAGTCTTGCCTCCTCTACTTCACATGTGCTGAGATTCAAAGTATGTACCACCATGCTCGGCATTTTAGGTGGAAGCTGAGTATAAAACTTAGATCCCCACCCTCATATGAGAACCACTAATAGCGAACACAGCTGAAGCATTCAAAAGCCCCAAAGATCAAATCATATGCCAAGAGCATTGGACACTTGAATATACACAAGCTTCTGTCGTCACCTACCCTCTACGATTTTTTGGTCACTTTCTTTGAGATACCTAGTATAAGAGCACTCCAGCTGTCAAATGCATGCCCCAGCCCTGATATACAAACAATTTTCTTATTTACCCATCTTTTTCTTTCTTTCCCCAATGCCCTATGTATTTACCATTTCATGTACTTTAGGCACCAATTCAAATACTTCATATCAACACAATAAACTCTTGAAGATCTTGCATCTCACATGCAAACTAGCCACCTGAAAACAGGAGGCACTGCAACAGAGCTATCTTCCAAATTTGGTAATGAATAATTAATTTTTCTGAGAGTACAACTAAATAACCCACTTAGAAATATTTGAACAGGACTAGGGTGTTGACTCATTTGGTAAAGTTCTTGCTTCACAAGTATAAGGCTCAGAGCATGCCTGTAAGGGCAGGGAGGAGGGATGAAGAAGACAGACAGATACCCTTGAATCTCACTGGCCAGTTATCACAGCTCAATCAGTGAGCTTCAGGAATATTATCATGAAATAAAAGTTTCATGTAAAGATGCCTAATGTCTGCCTTTGTATTCTACATACTTACACACATGTATTTACACACCTATACAGAGAAGACCGTATACCATGTACACACACACACACACACACACACACACACACACACACACACACACACACAAAGAGATATTTGAACTGTTTAAGTAGACTTATGTTCAGGAAAGAATAGAGACAATACTCCATCTTCGGAGTTACACATTGGCCTTTGTATTGTGAAATTCCCTGGGTCACTCTATTATTACATTTTTCTTGTTTCTTTTGCAAAATCACTTTTATAATTTAGGTCTATGACTAAAATTTAATTACTGACTTAAAAATTCATCTACTCTTCGCTAGACTACTTTGCAAGCAAACCCACGTGGCCATTCATTTTCGAGAGCCACATTTTCTCATTGCCTCATTCCATAGCTCTGTGCAGGTCTGGCTCTTAGCCACTGGTTACTCAGACTCTGGTTCATTGTTGTTAATTGCTTCATAATCATTTGTGAAGAAAATCAATGAGAGGCATGTCATTTCCATTCACAGGAACAGGTACCTTGGCCTCAAATAGACCTTCCTGACCCAAGCTGTGCATTAAAATTATCATGGGAGATTTTGTAAAACAAGCCCAATGCCAGGCATCACCTTCAGAAATTTAAATTTTATTGATTTTTAGGTAGAGGCACAGCTTCACCACCCCATTTCATGCTCCCAGGCGATTGTAATGCGTAGCCAAGGTTGAGAATCACTGACCAAAAGAAATACAAATAAATAACTGTGCTCCAATGGGAGTGGACTGCTGCTCTCCTGGCTTCCAGGTTGGCAGTAGCTTTTAGATCAAGTGAGTCAGTGTGGATGAAAGGCAGAGAATTAACTCCAGGATTGTTTGGCACAGCCATGGAAGGCGCAGCAGAAACTGAAGTTTTATATTTGGACATCTCTTGAGTCATCTGTGTTGGCTAAAGACTGGGATTGGCTGATACAAACAGATGAACACTCCATTTCTCTGGCTCATTGGCTCTCAGAGCCCAGAGTTGAGCTTCTGCCCTTTATCTGTTCACCAGCTGTGAACATCTCTTTCTGTTCTTTCCTTATGTCTTTCTTCTGAACCATGCAAAGCCACAGCACTCAGATGGAACAACAATGGGACAATGTTCTCCCATTTTTCATTTCCAACTACATACATCACATGTAATTTTTGTGTGTGCTTGTATTTGTATGTGTGTGGTACTCTTCCAGAACTGCAGCTAGTCATAGGTAGAGCCAATCTTGGATTTTGGTTAAAAGCAATTTGACATGAACTCAGGGCCTCATCCTTGAGCAGAAAGCGCTCACTCTTGAGTCATTTCTACACTTATCTCACATATAATTTTTCACCTGAAACTGGTTACTCACACCAAACATTTCTTAGGTATTTTTCCATGTTACCTCCCTTTAAATCGATATATTAATCTCTTTTCATCCTTTTGAAGCACTGCCTTACACCTCATTTAACATTTTCATGTTTAGGCATTTTCCTAAGATTTTAAATTCTTCAGGAGACTGTATGGTGTATTTTACTATATTAAGTTGCATTAAGTTTCAAGGCTATGAGAGGAAGACAAAAGGAGGGAGGAGTAATCACTAGGCAGTTTCCTTCCGGACATAATGAGGTATTTACTGCCTACCCAAACAATCACTGGGGGTTACACTTCATACCTCTATTGGACAGAAATAAATTTGAGGTGCAGAAGGGCAAAATTAGCAGCTTATGGTGAGAGATAATTCATATCTGATTTCGATCAATAATTCTTTATTTATTCTAGAGGTAAAAGGTGGATTGGCCTTTGCAGTGAGTTGGGTAGGTAAACCTGTAGGCTTAGATTTTTCACAATCAGTTTTACTTAGGGTTTTTTGTTTTGTTTTGTTTTTTGTTTTTGCTGGAATCTGCTTTTATTTTAAATATAAAAGATTCATGAAATCAAATCAGTTGTTCTGTTGCTTGGTTATTCAAGGCTTAAACATTTAATATTACTTTTATTTATTTATTTATTTATTTATTTATTTATTTATTATTTTTTATTAATTTATTCTTGTTACATCTCAATGGTTATCCCATCCCTTGTATCCTCCCATTCTTCCCTCCTTCCCATTTTCCCCTTATTCCCCTCTCCTATGACTGTGCCTAAGGGGGATCTCCTCCTCCTTTATATGCTCATAAGGACAAGACAGGCCTTAAACTTCAAACCCCTACCCAGATCTAGCCAATGGACAGGACATTCTCCACAGTTGAGTGGAGAGTGGGGTATGACTTTCACACGTACTCTGGTGCCTCATATTTGACCACGTCCCCTGGAGGGGGAGACCTGGTGGCACTCAGAGGAAGGATAGCAGGCTACCAAGAAGAGACTTGATACCCTTACTTAGGGTTTTTAAATGCTTCTACCACCCTTCTAGCCCACCAACCAGAGGTAGGGGAAAAAGAAGATTGATAGAAAAAGAGGGCTGTGGACTTGTTTAGAAGTAGTTCTTTGGGGCGATTCCACTATTTGTTGTCAGAATTCCAGCAGTCCAGTCCGGGAACAAACACCAAACAGCACCATAATCAGTAGCAGTGGCACAATTCAGCAGAAACAGCCAGGCTTCTCTGAAATGGCACAATTCATCAGAACTGGCCAGAATTAGGCAGAACACGACAGAAAGTTCTTTGGCATGTTTCTTTCTATGAAGTGAAGACCAGCAGAGACCAGCAAAGAGTTGCACAGCATAGCAATGAAAAAGCATCCTCTCATTGTCTGTGGGGTTCTATTTATATTCTTTCTAAAGATCACGGGCCCTATCTTGTGTCTGTTTTCAGCAAGACATCACATGCCCCTGCACAAGAAGGCGTCTAGAAAAACATCAAAAGCCCTCTCCCAAGACAGATTCCAGAAAAACACTACGTGACACAACCGAGTTTTTGAACAAACTAGAAACTCCTACTTCATGGGGTCCTAGTTTTGAGAGATAGCCCAGCTGCAGAGGCAAGGTCTTTGCAAGCTTTTGCCCTGCAAAGAAAATGGAAGATCGAACGGATGAGCCAGCAGCTGGCAGGAGCGTATGTTTAGTGCTAGCTTTATCTTCAATGGGAGAGGTGCTCATTATAGAATGCTGGTAAGGTTCAGAAGTGCCTGGAAACTGACGCCCACATGAATCAATTCTAGAGATGCATGCTTCACTGTTGATGAGTTGGAGAGATGGCCCAGTGGTTAAGAGCAAGTCTGGCTCCCAGCACTTACACAGGCTCACAAACAGCTTCACAGGACCTAATTCATTTTCTAGCCTCAGTGGGCACCAGGACATATGTGTATACATATATGCAGACACATACACATGAATAAAAATAAAATACATTTCAAAAAAATAATGCTTTTTTAAAGATACTATCAATGTACAATTATATCCTGTTCTCCAATATCGGCTTTATTAGTGAAAGTTCCTATAGTGACTGCTGAATTCAACTGGAATAACAACCAATTGATTTTTGATCATAGGACCTAGAAATGTCAATTTTGTAAGTGTTCCAGGTAGCTCTGACACTGGCTGCCATTTCAGAACCAACCACTCTCCCTCTCTACCTGGTACAATCTTAGTCATATACCTGAGACCTGTTCAAAAATCCAAGCCCATGCCCCACACCAAGCATAACTTCCCATTGCCAATTTGCATTTAAAAAATCCATACAGGGTGTTGGTATGCACATTAAAGATTTTTTAATTTGATTTTTGATTATTCTGCACATGTATACAATGTATTGTGAATGTGTCACCCATTACTCCCTTTTATATTTCTCATTCCTATGGACCACCTTTTTAATCCCTGGATAGTTGACTTCCTAGCTTCATGATAGTAAGCTAAGTGAATAAGTAGTCAGTATGTCTCCTACATGCTTACATTTATGCTCTTCAGCTTGCCTTGCCACCCTTCTTGCTACAGAAGCTGTAATTTCTTCGATTTTTTAAAATATATTTTGTAGTGGGCAATGGCTAACACAGAGACTCACAAGTAGTTGAAATGCCAAGAATATATGACTAATTTCTCAGCCCTCCATGGGAAATCTACACATCACTGTCCCCACCCAAATCCAAGACAAGGAAACATCTTGTGAAGGGTGCAAAAGGATTGTAAGAGCTACCAGATGGAGAAAAGTCTTTTGCGGTGTTGTCTTTCGTAGCTACCTGCATAGGATCTGAACAGGAAAAAAAAAATAATAACACATCAAAAGTTTTTAAAGTGCTGGTTCAGAGATAGCAATGGGAAGTCAAATCCTAGGCCCGTGGGGAAGCCGGCAAGGTTTTAATAAGCTGTGCAGCCTAAACTTCACCTGCCTGGGGAGTGAGTGTGTCTGCTGCTGCTGCTGCTGCTGCTGCGAGGACAGATATTGAACCACGGACAGTGGTAGTTCTATGGAAATCTCTAAGAGCCAGAAGCACCTGCTTTTACCTACTCTTCTCTCATTAACCTCACACTAGCTTAGCAGTTAACTCTGTTGTGTTCCTGCATTACCTGGCCCACAGTATCACCTGGGGCTTTTATTGGGTCTCATTCCATTATGCGTGGTTCTCATTGGCAACTGAGATCTACATGAAATTCATAACCCAGCTCCTTTTGAAATTCTCCTCACAGCAGGGCAGGCCTCCCTAGCTGTCCATAGAAGGTCATTTCTCAGTCAAAACATGTAGGAGCCAAGGATCAATAAGGGCTGAGCATTTAAACTTGTGGCGGGGCGTGTGGATACGTAGCTGGAGAATTTGTTAAAGGGCCAGGTGGCAACTGCTAGCTCTGTAACCAGCAAGGTATCTTTGTATATATTTGGCATTTCAGAGGAACCTTCAGGCCTCATTTGATTAGTTGTGAAAATTGTGGTGGGCCGATGGGGAGAATCATGGTAATTGGCTTAGGTCATAGATAATCAGAAATGTCTCTCCCAGTGGGATGAAATCTATTAAAATTCCTTATTTAAATATCTTTGTCACTCTGCATTCTGCTCACATGCAGAGTGGCGTGTCCCATCCTGGTCTCTAAGGAAGAAAGCAGACATCATTCATTGTTCTGCATTTAGGGCTAATTAACATCTTCAAAAGGGGTGACTTACATACGGTTCCGTATACCCCCCAAAGCAGGCTCTAGGATGCTAGTTTTAACTCATTCAAGAATTCACATCTTCGCTTTAAAGAAATGTCGCAGGAAGAATGGGAGGATACAAGGGATGGGATAACCACTGAGATGTAACAAGAATAAATTAATAAAAAAATTAAATTAAATTAAAAAAAAAAAGAAATGACTCAGTACAAAAGAGAGCTTACTATGAGAGTATGAACACCTGAATTCAAGTCCCTAGGCATGGCTACATGTACCTGTACTCTAACATTGGGGAGCAGGTCCTGTGAGCTTGCTGACCAGCCAGACTAGAAGAAAAGGCAAGCCCTTCTTCACCTGTCTCAGGAAAATAAGGTGGTGAGTGATAGAAGAGACCCAAATATCCTTTTCAGATCTTCACATACACACAAATAGACATGCTCATGCAAATTCTTACATGCAACACACACACACACACACACACACACACACACACACACGCATGCACACATGCGCACTCCCTCACACTTCAAAATGTTTAGTGCCTTCCAAATTTGGTATCACACATAAATAGTGCCTAGCCTTCTACCTGACATATTGAGGAAGGAAAATGTCTTTGTGAGCATCGATGGTTAATATTTCATCCTGTACCGTCTGTTGAGAATACAGCAGTGCCCCTTAACCAAAGAATGTCCCACCACTGCCAAGAGCTGCCTGGAATAGTACCAAACTCTAGGTACACAGCTTCTCTCATTTGCAGGCATATCTGTGATAAGGTTAAAGTTACAAATTAGACACGGAAGGAGATTTACAAGGCATATCAAACTAGAACAATTATAATAACGGATTGTAAGAAAAGTTATGAAAATGCCCTCACTCTTTAGCCTTTCATCCTTTTATTTTAAGCCTGAATGCGTATAGAACAATGTCATATAAGATCCCACTAATGTGGATAATTGACACATGCTAATCAAGGTGGAAAGTGACGTACAGTTTCTCCTTTGTATCTGTGAACTGCATCCACCTTATTCATGAGTTTGGGACCATGACCTAGTGGAATAAGGATTCCTTGAAACACAAGCAGCACAATATCACAGCACCCTTTGAGCTGAAAGAGTTGCTAAGAGCCAACATGCAAGCAGTGGCCACAACATGAAAACTGCAGAGCAGGTTATACCCTCGCTAAAGCAGACAGAACAGACATGAGATTTTAGCATGCTGCTCAGAGCCACATATGATTGAAAACTCACACAATGCTTATTGTAGGATTTCCCCCAAACAATCCTTGGAGTCTCCCTTGAACTATAGGTGACTGAACCCACAGAGAGTGACAAATGTGGATAAAAATGCCACCCATACACGGACCAGTTTGACAGTATAGATGGGTCTGCACCCACTCTAGGAGCGCTGAAGGCTAGAGAACACCTGCATCACCTGCTGAGGTGCTGGCAGTACAGATGGCACTCTTCTCACCTGCCTAATCTGGTTAATCTGGTCTCAGGCTAATTACATCTACTATCCTGTTACCATTGCCTGGGTCATTTTTCTGTCTCCTCCCAGTCTTCATGTGCTAGGTCAGCTAATCTTGGTTTCTTTGGTTCCCTACCTTTCAGAGGGACCCACGGCTTCTGAGGTGGGTGTTGGATCAGGACTCATGCCCTAATGTTTGTAGACATTGTTAACCTGGAGCTTTTTTATTTAAATTAAAAATAGATTCTTCTGTCACACAGTATATGCCAACTATGTTGGTTTTTTTCTCTCTCTCTCCTCCTCCTCCTTCCAGTTACTCCCCAACTCCTCTACCATTCAGATGCCGTCCCTTTCTGCTTCTTATTAGATACACTATGATCATATAGAGGGAGAGGAGATCCCCCTCAGTCACAGACATAGGGGAAGGGAATAGGGTGAAAGCAGGAGGGAAGGAGAAATGGGAGGAAACAAGGATTGGGTTAACAATTGAGATGTAATATAAATAAATTAATAAAATAAAAAATAAAAAAGGATTGCCATATAATAGAAATTTAATTTTTTTAAAAAAGAACAGGCTTCTGGGAGATAATATAATGAAATAAAATATATGATAAAACAAAAACTATCATATTGACTTTGGACAAGACAAACAAATAACAAGAAGAAAAGAGTCCAAGAGAAGGCACAAGAATCTAAGACACAGCCATACACACTCAGGAATCTCGTCAAAACACTAAGCTGGAAACCATAATATATACTCCGAAGACCTTGTACAGGCCCCATGAGTTCATATGAGCTTGAGTCATGTAGATTCATTTTCTTGGCCTCTTTGGCTCTTAGACCCTTTCTGCTTGCTCTTCTGTAAGGTTTCCTGTGTTCTGAGGGAAAGAATTTGATGAAGACATTCATTTAGTGTGGGTGTTCCAAGGTCTCTCACTCTCTGCATAATCTCTGCCTATGGGTCTCTGTATTTGCTCCCATCTATTGCAAAGTGGCACTTATGAGTTTAAGAGAATATCATTAGGAGTTGTTTTATCATTATGTTTTTGTTTGTTTTTATTTGATTTTTTTTTAGAGCAATAGTTTTTAGTTTTATCCCAAGACCTTAGTCTCTGATTCTTGATCATCCAAGCAGTGTCAGCTTTGGACTACAGTTCCTGGAGTGAGCCTTAAGTCAAACTCGATGCTGGTCGGTTACTCCGACAAGTTTTGTGTCACAATCACCCTAGCATATCTTGCAGGCAGAACACAATTGAAGACCAAAGCATTTGTGGCCGGCTTCCTGTTTCCATTTCTCCTTTGGTAGTAGCATATGGGCATTTTAAAATGAACTGAGCTATTTCTATTGTACCCAAAGAAGCTAGCTCATCTTGGATGATATAAATCTACAATCTGAAAGTTGACTTTCTTAATAAGTTTCCTTACCTTTCAAATTCATTTCAAGCACTTTAGACTAAAATTAGAAAAGCGTTGTGAACTGGATAAACACAGAGGGGAGGAGGGAAAGGGAAGGAAGGAGAGGGAGGGAGGGAGGGATAGAGAAAGAGAGAGAGAAAGAGAGAGAAACATGAAGGAAAGAAATGTGAAAAGCTACAAATAATCTTAGCATACAAAACTAATTCCAGAGAACATTTTATGCCTCTTTATACACACTATTTTCCCCAAACACATTATGCTTAGGATGCTCTTTTGCAGCCAAAATGTTTACCTTAGGACATTTTCCTGTAAGGTGTCCACAGAGAATAATGATTGCTTTGTGAGTTCCTGTACGTGAATTGGCATGTGTTTGTATACATGTGTGCCTGCTGTGCACTCACACATATGAAAGCCAGAGGCGGGCACTAAGTGTTCTCCTCTATCACTTTTCATCCTACTATTATGTTTTAGACATCTCATTTTTTATGTGGATGTGCACACCTATGTGAGTTCATTTGCACTATAAGCCTGCAGTGCCCATGAAGGCCAAAAGAGGTCAGATCCCACTGGAAGTAAACCTGCAGGAAGTTGTGGGAACTGGGACCTGAACCTCAGTCCTCTGAGAGAGCAGAAACTGCTCAGAACCACTGAACAATCTGCTGAGACCCTCTAACTTATTTTTTTTTGAGGCCGTGTCTTTGACTGAATCTGGAGCTCACTGACTTAGATGGAATGACTAGCTAGTGACACCACCACGCCCCTAATTGTCCCACAATCCTCCTGTGTCCTTCCCTCCCACTCTAGGATGACAGACCTGCACTGTCATAGCCAGCCCCTGATAGAGAACCCTGTTCTATCGGTTCCACCTTAGGTCCACATGCTTTTAGACCAGGCATTTTACTTAACAAAGCCACATCCTGACTCAGGTTGTGGTTTCTTATAACCTCATTTAGAGTGAATGTGAGGGTACCTCATGGCCTGGATTGTAGCTTTAATTTACTATTGCCTGTTTGGAGGTGTGTTCGTATTGTATTTACTTTAAATAAACAGAGACCAGTGTCCATGTTTACATGTCTTTGTAAATCTAACACTTTTTCATTAATGCTGATAGGCAAGACAAAAGGTCTAAATAGCACTGGCCTGGTAGTAATAGATCGTAGAAGGTGCTGGAAATATAAGAAGTAAAGCAGCCAGTCAGGTCCTGAAGGAAAAAAAAAACATGCTTGTGAAGCTAAAGTTCTTTCTGTCTCTGTGTCTGTCTCTGTCTGTCTCTGTCTCTCTTTCTCTGTCTCTGTGTCTCTGTCTGCCTGTCTGTCTGTCTGTCTGTCTGCCTCTGTCTGTCTGTCTGTCTGTCTGTCTGTCTCTCTCTCTCTCTCTCTCTCTCTCTCTCTCTCTCTCTCTCTCTCTCACACACACACACACACACACACACACACACACACACATACACACACAGAGATCTCCCTGCCTCTGCCTGCCTGCTTGAGTACTGGGATTAAAGGTATGTGCAACCAGACATAGCGTGATTTTTTTCATGTGTGTGTCTGTGTCTGTGTTGTATGTGTGTATGATGGATATATGCTGTATATGATGTGTGTATTTAGTGTGATATGTGTATGATATATGTGTGGTATGCGTGTAACTATATATGTGCACAAGCATTTGGTATATATTGTGTGTATGATGTGTGCACATGGTGTTTATATAGTATCTGCGGTATGTGCATGTGCAGGTGTGAGGTGTTTGTGTGGTGTCTGCATGTATGATTTTCATATATGTGTGTGGTGTTGTGGGACCCTGCTGTTGGGTCTAAGTCTGGTATTTCTGGAAAACCTCTGAGCTTGGAACAAAAATGATAGACTCCCTTTCTCAGCGAGGTCCCCTCTTCACCTGACCTAGGGAGCCCTAGATCCCTTAAGGAGCGTCACATAGCCCTCAGGGAAGATTATAGGCCTGAAACTTTCCTGATAAGAGACCTGTTCAGAGAGCACCTGGGAATTCCTGGAAATACCCACCCTATGATAATAAGATATCTTGGTGTCCAGGCTTTCAACCAATGATCTTTAACTGTACCTGCAGATTCTCACACACCCATAGTATAATTAAATACTGCTTTTCCCGTTTATGATAGGGCTGTGTTGTTACATGTAGATTAAGTGTCCCTGGAATCTTTAGCCCCAGCTAATCAAACACATTCACCCCTGCAACTCCTCCCACTACCCAAGGTATATAATGTCCCTGATTCATGAGTAAAGGCTTGCTGGCTTGTTCTCTCACTCCATTCTCCATCGTGACCATCTGATGCCCATCATTTATTCTGAGGAAGAATCACTGTTTGATGCCTAGAGCTTGGTTACTGGTCAGGCAACAATGCTAAAACTGCCTTGGCAGCCACTGAAGCCCACACTGTCACAGCGAGCTCTGTGCTGACCATACCCGCTGTACCTGTGTCTCACCGGACCTGCCTTTGGCCAGTTTTGGGAGTCCATCCGTATCCTCTGCCATTCTTAGCATGGCAGCTTAACTAAGGGCTGTAACACTTTTGGTATCATCAAAGGCTTTTGTGACTCCTGAGTTTCCACTGTCCTCTGATAGCAGCAATCTCATTTTGAAGTAGCTAAACTGTAACACCCAGTGGAAAACTCATTTCCTCCACCTCCTGTGAGACAAGGAGCCTTGTGGAAGCCAGGCCACTGCCTGACAAGGGAAGGCCATGGTGTGAATGTGAATATGTGACTCTGATATGTATGGTGTGTGTGTGTGTGTGTGTGTGTGTGTGTGTGTGTGTGTGTGTGTGTGTGGCATCTATGTGATCTCTCTGTATGTGGTGTATACATGTTGTGTAGTATGTAACTATGTTATGCTTGTATGTTTTTATGTATGTGTGTACATAGTGGGTTTATGTATGATATGTAGGGGACGTACATTTCAATGCGCATGTGAAAGTCAGAGGGCAATTCTATGAGTCAGTTATTTTCTTCTACCTTTATTTGGGTCTCAGGTATCAGACTGAGGTCACCTTTACCCACTGAGTCATCTTCATACTCGCAAAAATGTAATGTGAAAATGGAACATTCTGGAAACTCAATGTGTCTATTTCTCTCAGGACCCACTAAGTATGATGCAGTCCACCAAGCAGTTTCTCTTCCTGTCCAGCAATATTTCTCATACTATCTTGGCGAACGACCAGATTTTTGCTTGTTTCATTTTGATGTCCTTCCAATTTTTCATGGATATATACTTTTGTAAAATAGTATAAAATGAATGCATAGGAAAAATAAAATAAAAATGATATACACTATACAATCCAGTGTTTTTTATTGCTAGATTCAAGAGTCATAAAATTTCTTTGACAAATTGCTATAAATATTTTAAGAGTGTACTCTCAATCTTTCCACTCAATTTTTCATGATGGGCCAGTAACTAACACTTTACAGCTCAGCACCAGTGGACCATAATCTGAGCAGTGCTGCCTTAGGACATATTCTCAAATAAATGCAGCAGCTACATAAGATAATCCAGCGCTTGGGTAAAGGCAAAGTTCCTAGCAAAGCTATTATAGAAGTGAAAAGTCAGGGCACTGGGGAGATGATCAATGGAAGAACTCATTGTAAAAGTAAGAACAAGTGTCTTCATTGCCAACGTCCTGGGTTAATGTAGGTAAGCATGGAAGCCCTTCTGTGATCCCAACGTCCAGGATGCAGAGCCAGAGATTCCAGTACAAGTTGGTCTCCTACGCTCGTTGAACCATCAAGCTCAGGGATCAGTGTGAAACCTTATGGCAATGTGTAAGTTTGAGAGCAACTCATCAGGAAAGACAACTGATATCATCCTCCAGCCTCAATACACATATGCGTGAAGACCTACAAACATGTGCCACACGCATATATAAATATTACATACAGGCAAAAACTCCTAATGAGTATTTTTAGCAATTGGCTGAAATAATCAGGGGTCTGTAGTAAACAATATTATAGACATAGGAAGATGGAAAAGACATGGCAAAGAACTGGAAAGATCCATTAAAAAAATAGTGCAGACTGAATAAGAACAACTTAAGCAGCTGGGGATGTAGCTTGGTTAGCTGAGTGCTTGTCTATCATATGTAAAGCCATGGATTCCAACCTCAGCACCACAGAAAATTGACTGTGGTACTACAAGCCTGTGATCCCGGCACTGAAGAGGTGGAAAAGGAGGGCTAGGCATTACTAAGAGCAAATTCAAGGCCAGCCTGGGGTATCTGAGGCAGGGAGAGGGGAGTGGAGAAGGAAGTGGAAACTCACGAAACAATTACATGTTCTCTTTACAATCACTTATTAAAATATGCTCACCCAAATAGAAGTTGTGTACCCAGGAAGAGAGTCAGAGCTTAGCAGGGCATATAGCACACAAATCTCAAAACTCAGGCCAATGGAACCTGGGGCACAAGGAGATTTTTGTTGCTCCCAGCTTTAGTCTGAAAACAAGTTTGTTGTTGTTGCTGTTGTTGTTGTTGTTTTAGTTTTTTTTCAGTGGGTAACAGTTAATAAAGAAACTCATAGCTGGTCAGAGTCAATTAACTCTGAGAGGTTAGCTATGGATGCACGATTTGCATTAACCTCCTAACATCCTGAGCTCAGGAACCCTCACCAATGAGGGCTGGGAAAAATATAAGAACCTGCATGTGGAGAGGAGCTCTGTGAAATGCTGACTTCCAGAAATGACATGGCGGCTGCAGAAAATCAACTCAGAGCAACTGTGGCTACCTACTCAGGATAAAGGTAGTAAAATGTGACCGTGGGTGAGTAGGCACCTCCAAGGCCTCACCCCTATAGAGAGAGCTGCTATCGGAAGGGTCACTCTCATTTGCTCACGTACCAGTGGATGGCCACACAGCCGCATGCAAGATGGACAGCACACACTGAACTCAGGGATATTGATTTCAAAAGTAAATAAATAAAAGGAGGACATGAATCTGGGAGGCAGATAGGGTAAGAATACTGGGTGGGCCGAAGGGCTGGTATTGAAAGAAGTTAATGGTGGATAAACATAATTAATGAAAAATGTATAAATGTCTGGAAGTTTCAAAGAATAAAATATATCTGTTGAAGAACATTAAATAAAAATAAGTAAATAAATAAATAAATGTCTTTATAAGCTTTATGTATTTCCACAAATTCCCGAATGTTAAGACACCACACACTTGGGTATAAATGCTTGTGAGGGCTGTGACAGGTGTGTCTCTGTCAACACAACTACATTCAGGTGAGCGATGGGAGATCTACATTGAAGGTGACTTTGCCATATTCGTATTGGAAAGTACAGAGTTCTGTCTAAAATCCCTTCAGCAGCCCTTAAATAAAGACTTTCATACTTATCACATTTACAGAGGGTAAAAGACTGATAAAAAGTGGAGACAGACCAAAGTCTCATTCTTACTGGTGAAGGACACAATTTGTTATTCTTAAAGGAGAGTTGTCAGGTGGCTGGCACCCTAAAGGACTAACGGTGTGCGATTAACATCTAAACGCCAGGGAGCAGGAGTGGGAAAGGGAGAGCCTCCCACCCACTCCATGTCCTTCCTATTTATTGATAGTCCCTTGATGAAAGAGAGAGTACTCCTTCACTGTAAAGGTTTATTTTATTTCTGTGCTCTTGCATGTATGTGTGTGTGTGTGTGTGTGTGTGTGTGTGTGTGTGAGAGAGAGAGAGAGAGAGAGAGAGAGAGAGAGAGAGAGAGAGAGAGAGAGGATGCAGTCATGCATGCATGTGCCCCTTTGCAGGCTCATGCCTATGGGGGCCAGCAGAGCGCATCAGATCCTCTGCACCTGGGACCTCAGATGTTTCTGACCTGCCCATGCTTCCGTGACTTGGTCTTGGGAACCGTACTTGTGTCTTTTACAAGTGCAGTATGCATTTGGAACTGGGAACTGCTGAACCATGTCTCCAGCCTGATGCTTTCCACACTTAAATGAGGTGATGGAAGACTGCTGGAGAAAGACAAAGGCCCTCCCATGGGGGCCTGGGCCTGTTCCATTTCTATTTCCGTTCATCACTAGAAAGTACCTCAAGGAGTTGCCTTCACTTCTCTAGTTACAATTCTAAACAGTTTCTCTGTGTGTTCCTTTGGGGTTAGCCCATCAAACGCAAGAAATAAAAAATATTCTGGAATTTTCTCTAGGATGAGTCTCAGGTCTGCCTTCCAATGTCTGCCTATGCTCCACTCTTGAAATCAAATGCTCCAGAGACAGCACATCCAAGCCTCTGTCTCCCAGACAGCCATTATGCCTGGCAGGATTCTGCAGCATAGGCGGGCCACTTAGCCAGTAGCCTAGGGGGCAGAGGTATGTTTTATCCTTTCGTTTCTCTGGCTGATTTTTTTAAATCCTTTTTTCTTTTAATTGATTTGAAACAATTGATTTTTCTGCCCTGAGATCAGAGGAAGTCGAGGAAAAATTAAGACTGATAATGGGGTCAGAGCAAATGAATGAGTTAATTAAATGCACTTGGCTCAGCAGAAACGGACCTCTGTGTGGGGAGGGGGCAGAGACAGCTCCGCTCTTTGAACCAGTGGGACAACTATTGAGCTCAGTGTCACTACTGTTATGTTTTTATTGGCATTTTGCACTTGGGGAAAGAATTGGGACAAAGAGAATTCGTAGGAGAAAAACAGAAAGTGGAAGGAGCAAGCAAAACGGACTGAGCCCTCTAAATGTCTTCAGATATTTCCCTGTTAGTACAAAACAATGGGTAAGGAAAGAGAGGGGGGACAAAATGAAAATGAATATAGAGATTTCCAAGAGCAGCCAAAAGGTACCTCAGAAAGTACACTGCCAGGGATGCTCTATAAGGACCTGGTAAGAACTTCACAAAAACTAGGGATGAGGAGACGGGTCTGGCAAAAAAATCCTTGCTGTACACACATGAACATTAGCAGTTTGATACCCAATACATATGTGAAAATCTGGGGATGGTGGCATGAAACGGTATTCCCACATGGATCCCTGGGACTTGCTAGCCTGTCAGCTTACCAAATTATCTTCAGGCTAGTGAGAGATGCTGTCTCTCAAAGCAAGTTAGATGGTGTCCCGAGGAACGGAACAGGGCTTGGATTTGTACTCTGGCCTTCATCCACAGGAGCACATATACTCATGGTCAGCTGCATATAGACAGGCATGCACATCACTAAACGAAACTTCTCGCAAATCGCATACACAATTTCAATCAAGGACTGCAAGTGGGCTTCTTTGAAAGAACCAGAGGCAGGGCGGCCGGACAATGTCTCAGGGGTGGCGAGTGTGCCAAGCTCTTGCTCCTTTACAAGGCCACAGTTTGGCTCCCCACACCCACATAGAAGGCTCATATTGCCTGTAACTCCGGCTCTATGAGATCTGATAACTTCTTCCACCTTCTGTGGGCAGTTACACTCACATGGGCACACAGAAATGTGTTCACATGCATATAAATAATAAAATAAAAATCCTCTAATTGGTCAGGAGGAGTGAGGAGGCTGGCCCATCAAAAAGAAGACATGACTATTTTTATGCAGTCAGCCATGTTTTATTCCCAGCAGCCCTGCAAGGCCAGATTCAAGAGCCTCTCAAATTTCCACTTCAACAAACCCAGCCTCACCAGATCTTATGATATATTTTTTTAATTCATAGCTAAATTTTCATTTAAAATATCTCAAGTATCAAAATTTGCTACTGTGGAGTCATCTTTGTCCTTAACTCTAAGAAAAAAAGTGAAAGATGGAATGAAAATTCTTCCACTAAATCTCTTTTGGCATACTTAATTTTGCCTTATGGTGTTTATTTTTGTTGTTGGATTTGGATTTCTGGAACTCTGTTTGTCAAAATGTAAAAATTATTGAAGAACAGATACGAGGATATTTGTTTCTTCGTGTACTGCTTCCGGTCATTGGCATACAATAGAAATCTGGTTTGATTAAAATCACACGTGCTTGAGTCAACATTATTTGGAGATGTATTCTCTTCACTGTCTACTTACAAATGAGATAGAACAAAACTCACATCATATGTGTTTATGCAGGATGCTATCATAATGGTGAGAAGAAATACATCCTCTTTTTACCTATTTTTAGAAGCTTTCTCCATAGAAAGCTACCAGTTAAAATCTTTGAAATTTCAGAGACTGCTTGCAACTTTCTTTGAAAGGAAATAGCAAGTTGGGTACAGCAGCTAATTCCATTTCTGAAACTGACTGTAGTTATTAGGGTATTATTATTATTATTATTATTATTATTATTATTATTATTATTATTATGCATATGTGTGTCCATATACACACTCATGCCTGCAAGCATGCTTGTATGTATACCTATTTGTGAAGAATAGAGGACAATCTTTACTGTAGTTCATCATGCACTGTTCACATTCTTTTTAAGTGACGGACTAAAACTCATCAAGTAATCTAGGCTAAGTGGACAGCAAGTCCCAGAGATCTGCCTATATTTGCCCAGCATTGGGAATATATGCATATCTCACTGGGCTGAGCATTTGGTTTTTAAAATAGGTTTTAGGGATTGAATTCAGGTCTTCATTCTTCCCAGTTAAGTACTTTACGAATGGAGCCATCTCCCCCACCACAGAAAAGTATTTTTAATTAGGAATCAATAAGTCAGTATTGCAAAAGGCCAGGTATGTTGAAGCACTAAGGCCATATCGTCAACTGTCATGGGCATACAGCCCTGTTCTTACTGTGTACAAGAAGTCACAGACAAATGAGTCACGGTGTCACAGAACAAACAAACAAACAAACAAACAAACAAACAAAAAAACATTCCAAAGCAGACAGTGGGCAGGAAAAGGCCAGAAGGTCATAGTTGTCCATCCCTCCCTGTGTCAAGCACTACTCTAAGCCTGATAAATGTCTCAGTTTCAAGGGTGTTTTTTTTTTCCTACTGTAGAATGATCCTTTCACTTAGCATTCGGTCCTCCGTCCTGCGCAAAATTGTCCCAGCCTCATCATGATGTCTCCATGTTAGTACAGGTCATCCTACTGCTATGAATCATTATTCCTTCTAATATCAAATTCAATGACTATTCAGTCCTGACTGATTCTGCCTCTCATCTCTGATTGTTGAAAATAGCTTTAAAATTGTTCTGTCTTTCTGTAACTAACCATGCCTCCAACAGTCTACTTGGATGTACTGAGTTTTTAAAAGCTAAATCTATAATTTAATCACTCATTTTCCAACATTGTCTCTGTCTTCTTATAGTCCTTAGAAATATTAATGTGTGTGTGCACGCGTATATCTATATACCTAATATCTAAGTATATCCATGCAAACTCATGTGTTGCATATCCCTAGGAACAATTTTTACAAATAAATATTATGCAAGATGACCTGATTATATATTATCAAATGTATAATCTGGGTATAATATATTCTGCAAAAACCATCCCATGAAGAAAAAAGACTCATTTATTTATCTGTAGTAACAAGGAAAACTTTATTTTATTTAAATAAAATTACATTATTCTAATTAAATCACAGATAAAATTAACACAATGATGCCACTCCAACACTTGTCCAAACTCTATTCCCCTCAATGAAGTTCTATACAGTTAGAATGGGCATTCGGAAGCCATGGAGCTTCACTTGGGGCTTTATACTTTCAATTATATTGTTACTCATTTATATACAAGTGAAATAAGAAAAATCTATGATGGGTCTGACACTAGAACAAACAAGGTATACATCCTCTTCTGCTTGCATTCTGCCCCTCTTCGTTTCGCTCTCTTGGTCTCCTTTCCATGTTGTCCTGTACTCACACTTGATGCAGGTCCCCCTGTTCACACGTGCGCATGCTAACAATGTGGGCTAAGATCTGAGGCATGTGAGGGCGCTTGTGGTTTTTTTTTTTTTTTTTTTTTTTGCCTTGTTTTCTTCTGAGTTTGTCAGAACCCAGACTCAGATAACGGTTTTGAGAATAGACTTCTGGCAAGCAACCCAACAATTTCTGTGGCAAAGTTTCTTTTTCATCTATGGGAGACCCGCTGCCACATTTCATGCCTTCCTCTAATGTCACACCTTCAAAAGCACGCTGCCTTTCCTAGTGTTCTTATCCATGCTATTCGATTTCAAGAAGTAACGTGAAGTCTGGCTTAGACCCAGAACCTTGCCAGAAGGGAAGTAGTTGTTTAAGAACAAGGAGAGCTGCTGTATGACGGGTATTTAAGAACAGGGCTTCTCTAAGTCCATACCTAGTGAGGACAGGTGGATATTTAAAGCTTTGTGACAAATGGATGACCTGATACTGTTTTGTGCCATTTGGCTGAAAGCAAGTATTTAAGAAGAGACAGTGTGATTGAGTTAGATTGGGTGACCTCTCACCCTTTGTCTTGAAATGAGAAGTCTTGAATTTGACAGCCTCAATAGGACAAGTTTCCCGAAAGGACAATCAAAGGCTGCCACGAGCAGAATTCAAATGAATGGCAGGCAGGTAAAATTGACAGATGTCGACTGTGTTGTCATTTTTAAGAGCATATATTCTGTATTAGCAATTTCCCTGAGCTTTTAGCTGTTCATACAATTAATCAAATGTACCAGCTGAGCAAATGATAATTTGTATTGCTTAGACAGGTCGGCAAGGGTGCTAGGCTGTCCTGCAGACAAATATCTCAAAGAATCTCTCCCATGATTCCTTTATGTTGATTAGTAGCACTGGTGACATTTGCCTTAATGCCCAGAATCTTTTCTATCATATCAACCACTTAGCAAATATCGGACTAAACTCCTTTGATAGTCTCATTGCTTGAGCAAATCTACACCCTAAAAACTTGTGGAACTGCAGATGAGCTAGAGGGATTAAAGCTTTTCTGAGGCCTAAGCAATGTGATGTGGCAAACCACTGTTTTTCTTAAGCTGAAAGGGGGCAGCAGAGGTGAAAATATGGGTTCCCCCAAGATTTTCTGAGCACTCCACATATTTGGAAAGATGAGTAGATTGGTAAGTGGGGAGGGAAAAGAGGACTGGAGGGATGCCTCACCCCATCAGAGGTCATGATTATAGAGTTCAAGGTCACTTGACTATTGAAAAGGGGCTTTAGATCAGTAGGGCAATTACTTAATATCCTTTTCAATTTGAGTCCACTCAAATGTTGTGTTTGCAACTGATGCATGAGGGCATTTTATGCATAATGAGTTCAAGGCCCAAAATATTGACTCACTGCAAAAATCAACAAGATCTGTACATTAATTCGACAGAGATTTGAGTACAGACATCCCGCTTCACAATTTCCAGTTAATCACTCTACTGTCCAAGCACTGTTTTAAATCTTGATTTTTTTCCCACTAGATATAGCAATCTTCTGAAAAACTACAGATTTGGGCGGAGTCCCACAATGATGAAAGGAACAGGTAAAGACTTCTCAGCTGCTCTGCAAGCAGCTCACTCCCAAGGAGATGGCTGTCCAGCTACAATTGTGCTTAAAGTTGTATTCTGTGTTGGTGTTGTATGTTTTTCCTCTCATATTTTCTTTCATTATAATTCTAGAAGAAGAAAAACAGACTCGTAAAATATCCTGCATTGTATAGCCAGGAACAAGGCTTATGTGTCTTGGTGAAGATCACACACATTCCTCAGTAAGACTGAGAAAAGAGGCCATGTCACTTGTGATGCAGCCATGTATGTTGTACACTGCCCTTTGGAATTTGGTATCTGTCCATCACCATGTGATCTATGTGGAGTCCAGCCTTTTTAAATAGGCAAATACTGACCTCTGGATTTTCCAAGACAGGAATACAGATGGCTCCTATTGATTCTATCTCTCCACTCTGTCTCCTTGAAGTCTTATAGATTCCTTCTTCTATCAAGCTTTCTGCATAAGTAAGTCCTGGGAAAGGCTGGAGAGATGTTTCTCTGTTGGGCAGACTTGTATCTCCTAGAGAAATGCTAGGCTTTTCACAGACCATTGCCTCCTCTTCAAAATGTGTAGTAACCCTAAAAATGTCTAGACCACAGCAATAGACATATAAGTATCTACTTTCTTCAATGCATTCAAATGCCTTTTAAATCAGATACAAGTTTGGCGCCACAGCTCCAGACTCTTTGGACAGTGCAAACTGGTTGATTAAGTTTCACAGAGTTGAGGCAGTACAAGCGAGCAATAAATATTATTTAATATAGTTTAAGCAGAAATCCTAGTTACAATCCTTGAAGAGATGTCAACAATACTTTTGCTTCATTTCTTGTTTAATTTTCATACATCTTAACCATGGCTATAGAGATGGCTCACTGGGTAAAGGGCTTACACACAACATAAGGACATGAGTCCAAATCCCTAGAATCCACATGCAAGTTGGACAGTATATTGTAGACCCATTGCTCTGTGTGAAGACAGGAAATAGAAACAGAATAGGTCTTGGAGGCTTGTGAGGGAGCTAGCCTGGCATACATAGCAGCAAAAAAGGAGCTGGAGATCTTGTTGCAAACAAGGCGAAGAAAAGTACAGATATCAAAGTTTGTCCATTGACCACAATACCCAGATGAAAACACACACACACACACACACACACACACACACACACACACACACACACACACACACATGCACACATACGTGCAAACACACACACACGCACACACACGCATGCACACATATGTGCAAACACACACAGGCACACAGGCACATGCACACATACACACACATAGATACTTAGGTTTCCTTTCCTTACTTTGCACTGCAATCCCCACTGCCTGACTCCATGTTCTCTCTCTCTGCTCTCTCCCTCCCTCCTTTCTGACTTCTCCACAGTAGTGGGGCACTGTCAATACCATCTTTCCTTTGTCCCCTTTGGTACTGTCCTTCTCTTGTGCTCAAGCCATGCACTGATTCTACTATGTAATGTATTACAGTGAGCTGCCTCCTTTAAGTCTCACCTGGGGCACGCATTTTGTGCTTAGCTATTTGAGTAAAGGCTCTTCTGGAGATTAAAACCATCTTGGTAGGTAGGAACTGGTTGTGGGTGAGACAGTATCCATAAAGCATCAACTGGAATAAGCAAGTTCATTGTAAGGTGGACCCTTGGTCATGGGTTGGACATCAGGCTATGCTATCAGCCAAGGAAAAGAATCCTGAAAAAGCATAAACATACCTTTTAGTAAAGAAACCCTACATCCATATCAACTGGAGTCCCAGTATTGCAGGGATAGAGCTCATAGCTTTTGGCTGGGCTTGGAGACCAGAACAAATCAAAAGAATGCCACAGTTAGGAGGCATGTCGGAGCCCTATTGTTAATAAATGACAACAGAGATGAAATGTTTTCAAGGAACAAAGCAATTATCACAATTTGAATATGCATCTCAACCTTAGTGAATGGTATTAGCATTTTTATGGGAAAAGTATTAGCATTCTTGTAAAAGAAAGACTCAGGGACTAGAGAGAGGTCTCAGTGGTTAAGCATGGTTGTTGCTCTCTCAGGACTAGACTTCACTTCCCCACACTCACATGGGGAAGCTTACAATTGTTTGTAGCACACTAGCCAGGTGATTTGACACTTTCTGTCCTTCACTCATACCTGTGAGTATGTACACACACTGATACACACAGAGGCAGGGGATGGAAGGAGGGAGGGAGGGAGAGAAGGAGGGAGGGAGGGAGGGAGGTAGGGAGGGAGGCAGAATGAATCTTGGGTTGAACTAATACATCTTAAAAACTATCAATAGGTAGAGGACACTTAATACACAGCAGTAACAAAAATATTTAGAAAGCAGCGAACATTCTGTGCTATAGAATAGTGTCTAAACTTATGAACTCAAAGAGGTTTATTGGCCAAGCCTTGCCCACAATAAAGATTAATGCATTAAAATGTTAAAACCTGGCCTGGGTAATGCTTTCTGATGTTACATATTCATCCAAAACACTTCAAATTTGATGTGACTCTTTGTTTAGATTTGCCAAGAAGTCAATTTTTGTCGCAAATATAATAAAACAATCTATAAAGATAGATATTACAGATTTTAGTCTATTTGCTTAATAAAAGGATGATAATGATGATGATGACGGTGGTGTTGGTGACAATGACTGAAGGCTGATCAGTTCAGGATGCCAAGAAGCAAAGAATAACAAAGAATGCCAAACTACAACAGTATCTTGGGAATTTGAGAGCACACTAAGGGAATGACCATCGGTAAAGCTATCAGAACCACCTTTTTGAGTGTTGTGCTTATGACATTGTCTCTGTGGTCCTTCTTTAATGGCCACAATGGTCCCATTATACAGTGCATATGGTACAACCACATAATTAATAATACGAGAATGATTTTTTTTTTGCACTAAGCTTTAGTCAAAGCCATCTACACTGGTAAAATTACTTCTTTCAAATCTCTTCATGGTTTTTTTTTTTTAGTGCAATTGGCTTTTTTCACCTCCAGCACTTCTTTTGATTATGTTTGGACAATTAGCTTGAATTTTATTTTATTATGCAATTATTCTGATAACAATTAGAAAAATATGCAAGGCTTTTTCTTTTTAAGGAATGATTTATAAACATTTCTGACCAAACATACTTCAAACTGAAGCTATTGTTTCCTAAAGATCTATGTACAATTGACAATAACTTCAAATTCAAACAGTTTAGGGGGTGTCTGACATTATTTTTTTATGTCTCTGGTCCATTTTTAAGATATTTCTTTCTGGAAGATTACTCTTTTGTGTCCACACTTGTTTTTTTAAAAATGCTTGAGGCTATAGATGAAACCAAATAGTGGATAAAACCTAAAGCAAGATACTGTTTGGTGGCACAACCCACATTTTGAAATGGATATCACAGCAGTAGTTGAAATACCTGCTCAGGAACTGTTGGTCTCAGAACTGAGGCAGCACTGGGAAAGTTCAGAGAACACAGTCCTGGCCTTGACCTCCAGCTTTCCTGATACAGGAGGTTTGGAGTGGAGCTGGGAAACTGGTGTTTCTTCTCTCTTCCATTTCAATTGCTAATGAAATTTAATGATTTTTTTCTCTGGTGCCTATTACTAAAATCATGAATATGAGTGGGGCAGTAATGATATTTTGAAATGTAACTTTTCGGTAGATGTGTGATTTTTGATGTCTCAGGGTTTGTACAAGTACAAAAGACTTCACGACATATACTTTTCATTTCTGATGGACAGAAATTTGACAAAAAGTCAGAAACTACTAAGAGCATCATTTCCACTCTGGTAAGTTTACAGATTTACCAGATCACCTTACATCACTCCATCCCATCTTGTCTCATCCCATCCCACCCAACTAAATGTATACCATCTGATCCCATGATTCCTGTTCATATGTTACACCATCTCTTCCCACCCACTCAAACTCATCCCATCTCTTTTAGTTCCTAGTTTCCTTTCTGTTGCTTTGGTAAAAACACTTTTACCAATTTGGGAAAGAATATAATTTTTTTAGCTTATACTTCCAGGTCACAATCTATTACCAAGGAAAGTTAGTTCAGGAACTAAAGAAAGGAACCTGGAGGCAGGAGCCATGGAAGGATGGCATGACAGCTCCAGCTATGGCTCACTCTGTCATAGGCTCATTCTTAGCTACTTTTATCCTATAGTTCTGGACCACTTGCCCAAGGAATGATGCAAACCGCAGTGGACTGAGCAATTCTACAGCAGTTAACAATCAAAATGGCCTACCACATACATGCTCTCAAGCCAATCTCATCTGGAAGATACCCTAATTAAGGCTATGCTATCAGAGGACTCTAGGCTGTGTCAAGTTAATAATTAAGGCTAACCAGGGTATCATCTGATACTACTCATCCATCATTTTCACCCACCCAATCCAAACCTATCCCGTTCTGCCCTTCCCACCCATTCTATTCTATACCACGGGGACCTGACACAGGACCCTCTTGTATAACAAAATCCACAGATGCTCAAGTCTCTGTGTATAAGTCATTTAGAATTGGCATATAACCTATGTTTATTCTATTATGTAATTTAAGTAATTTCTACATTACTCATGGTATTTAATACAACACAAATGCTTTGCATACGGTCACTACAGTTTATTGTTTGTAGAATATTGACAAAAATATGTGCAGATCTTTGGCCCACATTTCCTCCCCAATTGTTTGTGCTTACAACTGTTGCTTATACTGAGGCATAAACCTTGAACCGCGAGTGCACCCTAAGGACCAGAAGATGCTCAGAAGCTCCAGGGGTATATTTTATCAATGGCGTTTTAATTTTTAACTATAAACTCCAAGCTGCTGTTTCCTACCTACAAAATGGCTTACTCTTTGCAGCTTTCCTTGGAGTCTCCATCTGATTCTATTCAGCAACTGGTGCTGCCACCTTCTGTCTCCAGATAGAATATGCGTGTTTAAACCTTAGCTTTGGGAGGAACATAGTATGTGCTCCTTATGTGTTTATTTTAGCGTTCTTATCTCCACGACTTCTTTTTCTCCCTTGGGCCTTTTCTTTCAAATGCCGCTTATTGTTTCTTGTCAGCACATTTCCATACAGAGCTCTTGTGCTCTAATCACAGCCCTCAGCTTTTTATAAGCTCTGTCCCAGCTAAACCGCCCTCTCTTCATGGGTCTAGAGTCATGAGCCAAGGGGAAAAAAAATGCATAAGATTGCAAAGTTTTCTGGTGAGTGGGTTGGTTCTCAACGACTAGTTCAAAAGAGGCTTCTAAAACCTAGCGCTCAAAGTCTTTGTGTAGAACTCGTTTAGCAAGTTTCTTTGTTTTAGCTATCCCCTGTGCCTCTGAAACCCCTTCTGTGTCTGTTACTTTACAGAGTCCAGTAATACTGAAGGAAATAATGCATGCTCATTTCCCCTTGCGTGGAACAATGCACTGTTGGAGGCTGATGGATGTAGCTAGAAGGTAATCAAATCTATTCCTACTGTTTTACCCCATAGAGGAAAGCTGAAAGCCTATTCAAGATAGCACCTATTCAAGTGAACCAGCTGGAACCCTCTTCAAACCCAGTCCACTTCTCTGGATGGCTCTGGCCTGCAACAGTCTAAAGTCCTCCTCTGGATTATTTCTGTGGCCAGTGGAATGGAACTCTGTGATTAACTAAGTCTAGTGTTTTAAGTGCCAATCTCTGAGACTAGGCTCAAGATATCTGCCCAGGTAGGGGAAAGTCAAAACTTTAAAGTTAATGGAAGTTGAGTATTTCAGCTACTTTTCTCCTTGATGTGACCAAATACCTGAGAAGAAGCAACTTAAAGAGGACATGCACATTTTCCAGGGAATGCAGTCCATCACAGTGTGGAGAGCACGGCAGCAGGAGCTTGAGGCAGGTCGTCGCTTTGAATACAGAGTCAGAAAATAGAGATGAATACTGACGCTTTTGTCCCTTTTATTCAGCTCTGTTTCTCAGCCCATGCAATGAGTTTATTAATATTTATGGTGTGTCTTTCTACCTCAACCCATATAGAAGCATTCTCATATGGTCTCTTGGTGAGTCTAAGTCCTATCAAACTAGGATCTCAATTAAGCATCATTTTTTTTCAGGTTACACATTGTTAGCTAAAATGTCTCTGAAGAACTCTTTTTAAATTTAGACTTGTTCACAGTGTAGTCTTAGACTTTAAAGAGGAAGGCAGAAACTTGACAGAAAACATTAATCCCTATGGTCACACTCACTATTTCTCTGGTAGCGTCAACTAGACCTTGTCTACGGACAGGCTAAGCACCCTGTCTCAATTTTGTCATATGAAATAGATTAATCTTCCCTTTTATGATTAGTGGTGATAGTTAAATCATGGGTTTTAAGTGACCCACCAATCACAGTGACAAACAGATAATAGGCACTCAATCAATAGTGGCTCTCATGGTAATCAATATATTATTGACGTAATCACTTCTGTGCTGGTTGAGAGGCTAACAGCCTATCAATATGACCTTCTTAGAATAACCTCCATTCTGTATTTGTATGACTTTTTAAAAACTACACAACCCCTGGACTCCTTGGACTATAAAAGCTCATTGAATTTGTGAAGCCATGAGAAAACCATTTGTTGATTTTCTTAAGAGTGACTATCAGTTTTAAATCATTCATTAAGAAAAAATATCTTAAAATTTGCTCAGGTACATCTGCAAAGCCAACAGTGGCCAGTGGTTTGGGTACTATGTGGGCATGGGAAGAGGACCTGCCATTCAGCTCCTCCCAAGGCTCATTTTATTTTTACCCTTCTACAAAAAGAGCCTTCTGGATCACATATGACATCCAATCCTGCCTTATTAACTAGAAACTAAATGAGCATTCTAGAAATTTAATTGAAAGTGATACTCTGAATGTTAATAAGCCCCTGGTCAGGAGGGAGAGGGATGCTCCCAGCTGCAGACCCAGCCTTGAGGAAGAGCCTCTGAAGACCTCGTCACCAGAGCCAGGTGAAGCTTCTGTTTATTGCTGCTACTTTCCTTGCAGGCTTGCTTGTAGAAGATCTCCCAGCCACCCACCTGCTCCCCAAATCCCTGCTAAATCAATGTCCTCCCTAGAGGCCTCTACCCCCTGGCTCTATATCAAATCAGACACCATGCCAATAGCATACTGTTGCAATACAAATGAAAACCAAAAACCTCTGGGTGAGGTTTTCAAAATGTGAAAAAAAAATGATGCTTGGCAAATAGAATTCAGACATTTTATTTTTTATTTTTTTGGCATGTAAAAACACAGAAAGACACACAAGGTTTTCGCTTTCAGAAATAATGTCTTTGTAAAAATAAACAAACAAATGGGAAACACCAGACAAACAAACAAGAGATGTGCAAAAGCTCAAGAGTCAGCTCACAGTGAAGTGACTGTCACACATATACCAGAAGCTCAGTTTGTATGCCCTGAACTCATGTAAAAACCCAAGCAAAGATGACACGAGTCTATAACCCTAGTGCTGGGGAAGAGATCCCTGGGACTCACTGACCAACCCTGTCAAATAAATGAGAAGCAGGTTGAGTGATAGACTCTATCTCAAAAAAAAAAAAAATAGGGACCAATTGAGGAAGACATCTGAGTTTGGCCTCTGGCCCCAACATACATCATGCATGCACACATATGCATACACCTACATGAATATATATACACCAAATACACACACACACATACACAAATAAACACACTCACACACACAGTAAAAACATGTGCAAAGTCAACTGAAGATAGACTGCATTATTCAAACTATATTTGAATATGTGAAAGGAAGGTTTCTTTTACCAGAGCTTAGTATTGCCGAATACTCAATCATCCTTTGATTTTGAGCATAATGTTTCATAAAGTATCTACAGGATCCAACATATTCTTGAATTTCTTTTTTCATTACAACTGAAAATACCGGTGAATGAGCTAAGTCAAAATGGCGCACACAGGAACTGGAGAGGTGATTCAGTGGGTGAAGCACTTCCATGAAAGTGTGAGGACATGAATTCAGATGCCCCCAAATTCAGGTAAAATCAGCCCCAGCAGTCCCTGCACCTTTAACCTCAGCACTGTGTGGCTAGACAGGGGTAGAGACAAAAAAGGCAATGGAAACTCAAGGGCCAGCTAACCTGGACCTCATAGCAGCAAACAACAGATACAGTGTTTCTCAAACAAGATAGAAAGGTAAGACCCACACCTGAGATGTCCTCTAATAGTCATAGCACTGCTTTGGAGGAAACACTCACACATATGAACAAGCACACACACACACACACACACACACACACACACACACACACACACACACACCTAGCCAATGCTCACAGGACGCCAATGGCATGCACGATGACTTTAATTATCGTTTTTGACCTTGGCTCCAGAACTTTCATTTTCCTACTTTTCCGTAACTGAGATAAAATATCATTTAAGTAGAAAACCAAAGTAAACATTTCCAATTGTTATAGAAACAAATATTTCTATATAAAAAGGGAAATGCTAAAGCTGTTGAGCTACTTATAGGAACGTGCTACTGGGTTATGCTGAAATGTTGACTCCACAGTGAATCTATGGAAACCTGAATTATCTCTGATAGGGGGCTGAAAATGTCATACTGTACAGATGAAAGTGTGAACTATATGGAAAATTGAAGGAGATAGTATTTAAAAGCACATATTTTTTGTTCAGTGTTGCTTGTTACATCATTTCCCCTTTCCCATTTCCTCTCTCTCTCAACCCTCCAAATCTAATGAGAAAAAAAGGATGCCATGAATCTAAATATCTTTTTATATGAAAAGAAAATCAGTTTTTTCCCCCTAGTTCTCCTGTTCAGATGTAGCCAATAGAAAGCTCATTCTCCACATTTGCATGGGGTAGGAGAGCAGGGACTACCTCTGACATGGACTCATAATTTGATCACTGCCCCTTGGCACACAGATGAAGGGGATGCAGGCTATCCTGAGAAGACCTGATAGGCTGAGTTCTGATCATGGGAGAGGAGGACACCCAGTCAGAGGTCTAGGGGAGGGGAATAGGGCAGGAGGGAAAGAGGGTGGGGACAGGAAGATAAGAGTGAGGGGGTAACAATCAGGATGTAATGTGAATAAGTTACAATAAATAATATATATATATATATATATATATACACTCTTTTATGCTTGCCATATTGGTTTAGGAAAGGTTTGGAAGTACTAGAGAGATGGCTCAGTGGTTAGAGTACTAACTATGCAAGCATAAGCATTCAAATCCAGATCGTGGCAACACCCGATTAAACATGATTCTGCCCTCCTAGGGCCTGATCATCAGAAAGCAGAGACAAGGAGGGGCCCTCTGGCTCCCTGTCCAACTATCCTAGGAAAAACAATGAGTTCCAAGTTTAGTGAAAGATACTGCCTCAAAAATTAAGATAGTGAAGCAAATGAAGAAGACTTCTGATGTCAACTTTGGCCTTCATATATTCACACACACACACACACACACACACACACACACACACACACACACACACACACAGAGTGTGGAAAGTATACTACAATTTAAAGTACACATCCAGGAGAATGACTGAATCATCTCTCTTCTCTAACCCAATACCAAGCATGCAAAGATTCAGCTATTATCTCATATAAAAGAACAATAGCAGCGTCTATTATAGAACGCTATTGAAAGGGATTGTTTTAAGAAACATTGTTTTAAGACTTACTGCAGTGCATCTGGTAAGTGTCGGTGCTCAGTGAATACCAACCACCTTCATTGTAACCCTATTGTGAAATTCTTTGGAGCCAACAAAGAGAAAGTCAAAATTCTGACTAGAGGAGGTGTGGAGCCACTGAGGAGATGCTACGTGATGGATATGTGGGGAAGATGGAGCTCAGGGGCAGAGAGCATATCGAGGAGGATCATGGGAGTGCAGTTCCACTCCTCTGAGCAGAATGAACTGGATGGAAAGCAGGAGTTGCAGGAGGACAGGGAGATAAATACAAAAGGCACCTCAGAATAAATACTCAAGGAAGATTGTGAAACTGACAGGGACACAGTTGTCTGCTTTTTTTTTTTATCACACCCCCCTGCCTCCCTGGGGTGAGTGGATGGGGTTCCCATTTTATGAGGAATATGGGAGGGGAGAGGAGGGACAAAGGAGGGAGAGTAGAACCAGGAGGAGAGGAGGAAAGGGACTGCAGTTAGGATGTAAAGTGAATAAAGAAATTAACTGATTTTATAAAAGAGAGCGGTTTGTATCTCCAGTGAGACTTTATTGTGGTGGTTTTCTTCCCAGGCCCGAGTTCCTGGAATAAAAACTTACCAAAATGGCTCCCTAAACATAAGCTCATGAAGGACAACAACAGTATACCTGCTAATACGAAAGGGAAGAGCAAACTCACAAGACCTCAAACCTAGACAAAGAACTGTAGGCAACTAAGGGAGGCTGAGAGTGGGAGAATAAGCCCACCAATTGGTTATCAAATATCAAATGGAGAGCCCTGAAAACATAAACACACAAGTAACACTATATGGACTAAGCACGTTACATTTATATAGTTAGGGGTGTGTATGTAACAGCAATTTGAAAAACAGATCATACATTTAAATACGAGCAAAAGGGGTGCAATGAAGGGGTTGGAGGGAGAAAGGGGAAAGGGGAACTAATGTAATTGTTTTATAATCTTTAAAACAAAACATTAAAAAAAAAAAAACCAGATTCCACGCAGCCATGATCACTGAAACAGGTTATAACCATGACTCTTAGGCTCTTTTGTGAAGGCTGCTCTATAGACTCAGACCCTTAGCCAAAGACATTAGAAGTGAGATTCACGATTGAACGACACAGAATAACAGGTCAAGAAGAGCAATTGCATAGCTCACAGATTTTTCTCAGTCAGCTATGGTTCTGTGCACCCTCAAAATTGTGCTTTCAAATACTGGCAGAACAAGGGAAAGTCTATTCAAACATTCCCAGTGAAAAGGATAAAAGCTTGAACAAAGCCAAATTAGAAATTAAAATTGACCTCATTCCAAATGCTTAATTCAGAAATAGCAAGATCTTTTTCAGAAGTTGTCAGCATTGACAGCGACATCTTTTGTTTATAAGAATGCATCGGGAGGGCCCCTCTTGCTTCTCAAAGTATCCTATCCTTATATCTGCCAGATAAGTGGGGCAGATGTTAGAAGGGACTGTAAAAATGAATACAACACCCTGCTAAAATTGTTGGAAGTAATGGAGTAAAACTTCTTTGTTTATATGTGCAAAAAAGTTGTCCATGGAAAAGCTTCACAAGATGATGCCATTGGGATGGAACAGGTTATGCCCTATAATTCATAAGGCTTGATACTGCTTAGATTAGGCATTTAGTATTTCTGTTGTAGCCTAAGAAGTTTCCATGGAGTGTGTCTTCTCAGACTTTGTAGACATTTGTAGTTTCCATTTTGTGACTTTCACATCTTTAATATCCCATGTGCACATGTGTGTGAGCGTATGCACATGTATATGTGTGTGTGTGTGTGTGTGTGTGTGTGTGTGTGTGTGTGTGTGTGTGTGTGTGTGTATTCATGTCCATGGGTGCATGTGTCATCAGATGCATAAGAACATGTGTGTATATGACAAAATCTACACTGGATGTCACACTCAATCATTCTGTAGCTGATACTTTTGAGACAAGTTCTCTCCCGGAATCTGGAGCTCACCCACTTGGCTAGATTGACTGGCTAGGAAGACCGGAGGGATTCTCCCATCTCCATCTCCATCTCCATCTCCACAATTTGTGGATTTCAACAGATAAGCCCTGCCATGCCTAGATTTTCACATGAGTGCTGGATATACAAATTTAGGACCACATGCTTATGCAGAACACTTTACTGACTGAGCCATCACCCAGCTCTACCCTTCCTATTTTCTACTTTTATACAACAACATCTTTTGCTGGTCCTATCTACAACAAGCCAATTACTCACTATTAACTCTCCATATTCATGTTCATCCTAGTTGTGAATTTAAAACATCAATTCCTTTAGAGTTAATGCTATGACCCAGGCCATATATGTAGTGTGTCTTGCATGGAATAATTGACCCCCACCTCTTACCAGAACCATAGTAAGGATAGCGGATGATGAAAGGAAACTAGGCAGGCAGTGGAGTACATTTCTGACCTCTCTCATGCAAGGCCACTATTGTCTAATGTCAAGAGGGACACTGAATCTAAAACTGCCTGATGCCTCAGTACCAAGGAATAACTCGGCAGAAAATCTAGCTGTTTTGTTCCACTGCCTTTGCCTCTGTAGATACTCAGCCAACAGTCGGCCTCAAATCTCTCCAATAGATACCTCAAGAAATTAAAATGTTGTCTTAAAGCAGCCTTCAGTTTTTAATGGAATCTTTAGAGAATATTCTTAATTGAATCAGTAACACAAAGGAACCGTAATGAAGAGTAACTAAAGGAAAATAGAACATCAGTGGCTCTCAGACTACAAATTTGAGTTGGGTCTGTGGGGAGACGTAAGCCAGGTTGGATGTGTTCTAGTGGGAACTCTGTCTGGGTTTAGTGCAATAATTAATTTTATGTCCTTTATTTTAAAATTTGTGAATGCATATCACTGGCAATCTTGATGAAAAAAACTTTGTCATGAAATCCTTGGTGACGTTATGTAGAACATTTAGCCTTTCTAGACCTCAGTTTCCACAGCAGTAAAATAAGAGAAGTTGAATTAAATTACCTTGGAGGGTCTTTCCAGCTATAAGAATCTATGACTAGCTCACATTTTAAATTTAGCACGCGAGCGTCTCCATCTCCTGATTACAACCTGAGGCAAAATCATTTTCTTCAATGTTCATTTTAAATAGCATCCAAGAATCCTTCAGTGGATATTGTTTTGAACTAGACTGCCACACTGCCCAGTAGACATTTCTTGGATAATATTAAAAAGTCTTTATCTGTCTCATGCAATAGCCTCTAGCCACAAATGACAATTGAACACTTAAAATGCATCTACTAGTAAAACTCAACTGTCAGTTTTATTAATTTCATGTAAGTAGCCAAATGTGGCTAGTGACTCACATTAGCTATATTGTGTGAATGGAGAGACAACCAAGAGTGCGCGATACACGATGAGACAAGAATTAATATTTAAAAATCACTGGCCCCTGTCTACTTGTGGAACAGCATGGTGCCTTTTAAAATTTTAGGTGACAATCCATTTTGAAACAATACAGAGCTCTTCGGGAAAAATAAAAAGAGGAAGAGAGTTTTCTGTTCCAGTTCTGTTTGGCATAACAGTAATGAGTCTCTTGAAGAGAGCAACAATACCTCTGCAAGGCTAACACCGATTTCGATGTAACGGGACACGGCATCACCTAAAAGACACACTTCCACTGGTAACTTTCAGGAAATTTCTTCATTGGGTTCATTGAAGTGGGAGGCTCATGCCTAAATATGGATGATACCATTTCACAGGATGGAGACTGGAACTGAGTAAAAAGGATAAACTATGGTAACCATCAGCGTTCATCTCTGTCTGTTTCTTGACGTCAGATACGACGTCATCAGCTACCTTTCCATATGAGGCTTTTAACTGTGAGATAAAATAAAACCTACCTTCCTCAAGTTTAGTTTGTCAAGCATTTTGTCACACAGCAGCGAGTCAGCAACTAATATAGTCTCTTATTTTTCTCTTACTCTATACCTTAATATTCATCTGAGATTATTTGCAAAAGCTAAACAAGGCAACTGAGTGGATTTTTAAAAAATCTTTAGAAGTTCAAGCTATTGTTTCTAATCCCAGCTTTGTCATTGATGACGTTTCCTATTCTAAATCCCTCTTTGGTTTAAAACCCACCGTGCACTTAAAAACAGCTGTAGGAGAGCACAGTGATTGTTGACAGCAGCACTACCTATCTCCTAACTGAAATATTGCCCCCTGTCTAGAATTGGCTGGCCTCTCACACGGGGTGCTCCCTAGCACAAAACAATAACATTTTATCAATTAGTCTTCTAATAAAATAATTTCAAGGAAATTTTAATGGAAATGTATATTTCCTTAAATTTTAACTTAGGATAGAATTGTTTATAGGAAATTTTACTATGTAAATAACAGATGAACATTCAAATATAATAAGTTTACTAAGATGGGAAAGGTACCAATGGCTCACATAGTCATCCTTTGGTTTTTAGTCATCAATTATTTGTTTTTAAATATATGCATGTTTTACATTTGAAGAAATACATAGTTCTGTTATTTTATGCATTATCTTTCAAACAGGGATGATTAGCTACACACATAATCAATGTCTTAGTTATTTCCTATCACTGTTTTAAGATACCATAACCAAGACAACTTATAAAAGAGTTTATTTGGGGTTTACGGTTTTAGAGGGTGAGAGTCCATGACCATCATGGCTGGGAATATGGCAACAGACAGACAGGCATATTGCTGGAGCAGAAGGTAAGAGCTCACATCTTAAGATACAACCACGAGACAGAGAGAGGGCAACTCAGAATGACCTGAGTCTTTTGAAACCTCAAAGCTGGGCCCCAGTGACATGCCTCCTTCAACAAGGCCACGCATTCTAATTTTTTTGTACATGGTTTCACCAACTGGGCATCAAATATTCAAATATATGAGTATATGGAGGCCATTACTATCCAATCCACCACAGTTAGGCTAAGGGTTACTTGAGATGTTTATGAAATGGAAGCCCTCTCTCACTTTCTTATGCAGCAAGAGGGTTCTCAGAAGATGCAGCTCCACATCGTTTGACTTACTGTGTCCACTGAACTACACAAGTGATAATTCTTTATAAATTATACAGACTCAGTTTTGTGGCAGAAGCAACAACAAAATGGCTCTGTATCTTAAGTCCTCCGGTTTGAAAGCCAATAATTTTCATTCTGGATCTTGTTGATGGACTGGAGAGATTATTTAGTGAATAAGAACACTTACTTCTCTTGCAGAAGACCTGGTTTAATTCCCAGCACCTACATGGTGGCTCACAACCAACTGGTGCTCTATTTTCCATGAATCCAATGCTTTCTTCTGGCTTCTTTGAGCTTCTGAACCCATATAGTACACATAAAATTGTGCAGACACATATACGTACACTAAAAATAGTAAATAATTAAATCTTTTTTAAAATAGTGCAAACATTAACACACAATTTTAATGTGCTGTGCTGCTCCAGTATGAAAATCAAACATTTTTATTATTTCTCTGGTAGCCTCTTAGTATCTTTGGTTACTTTCTCTGCTTTTGATTCATGACTTGTTATCTCCCTGAAAATGCTTTATAATACAGTAGTGACTCAAATTCAACAGACGTTTGAATAGTTAATACTATTTGAGTATTGGGTTCTTTTATATTGCTCTGATATAATGCCCTAGCAAAGACCAGATTTTAAGAGGAAGGGTATATTTTGGCTTACGGTTCCAGATGGAGCACAGTTCGTCATGCATGTAAAACATGGTGGTAAGACCATGAGGCTAGCCAATCACATTCCGTGGGTACACCGGACGCAGAGAAGGAGCACAGGAAATGAGGACAAGGTGTAAAACATCAGAGGCCTTCCCCAGGTCATGTACTTCCTTCAAAACCACTCTACCTCCTCCAAAACCATCCTAAATTGCACTACCAGCTAGGAACCGTGAGTTCAAACACTTGTACCTAAGGGAAACATTTCACATTCAAACCACAACAATATGCACATATCCAGTTATGTTTAAGTCATCGTTTAATAAAACACCAGCCTGTCTCTGTGTGGGTAGGGAGAGACGCTTCTGTGTCACCATGTTTTGCTTCTAAGTACTAGACTGAAGAAATTCACTAAATGATCATTAGGCACGTTATATTGATTTTAATTTTAATGTATATTTGGTTTTTCGAGACAGGGTTTCTCTGTGTAGCTTTCACTGCCCAGGACTCACTTTGGAGATCAGGTTGGCCTCAAACTTACAGTGGTACGCCTGTCTCTGCCTCCCAAGTGCTGTAATTAAAGGCATGCGCCACCACCACTAGACAATTTTTAATATTTTAACAATCAGCTTAAATTTTATTTATAGCACAGTTAGTCTTATTACTGAGACATTCAGTATAGGACAATGACACCCAGGTTTTCATATTTTTTAGATTACTTGTAGTTCATGATTTCAAAAATTCTTGCTGGCAGGATGAAATATTTGTCTTTCATAAGGCATTCAAAGTTATCTCACAGAAATATGAAAAGGAGTCTTCAACACATCAATATCGAATATTTTTTTTCATTTTTCAGCTAAGAAGGATGACCCTTCCCTATTGAGAATCTTCAATGAATAAAACATTAATTTTCTTTCCACTGACAACATGGCCATTATGTGATTACACATCATTCAAAACAAAGTTGGAGAACATTATTTATATCAATATAAAGTGAATTACTGATAATTTTCCACAAGAGGACATTTTCATTTTAACTGCTACCTTTATTTTGGTACTAAATTATGGTCTTAATTTCAAGTGGTCTCAGTGTCTCTTGGCAAAGAGCCTATTTCATGCACATGGATTCCAGAGGCTTTATCAGCCTATAATAATTCTTCAGTCAAATCTTTACATGCTTTTTCCATAGCTAGGCAAAGGTTGGAATAATTACTATATATCATCATATTTATTATTTTTAAATTTGAAGAAATGTTTGAGCTTTATATGTCTGAGGAGTGGGTTGTTACCTTTATATAATAAAATTCATGGTTTCTTTCTCTTCATTCTTAGCTTCTGGTACTTTTTTTATACCCTTTTCTTCTTCCTTACTCCTCTCTCTCTCTTTTCTCCCTTGTTCTTCCTTCCTCCCATTGTACCTCCTTTCTTGTCCCCTTCATTTCCTTCATTTCTTCTTCCCTCTCTCTTTCTCTTTTTCTTTCCCACTGATGAATGAGATCATTTGATCTACTAAACTCTGATATTTCATACCTCTCAGAAATATTATTCCCTTAGTAGATTATCTTTGCAACAAGAGACACAGTCATACTCAGGTGGTACCATGTAATAGACTTTTCCATAGTGTAAACAACAAAGAAAATTTTATAAATAATTGTAAGTAAAGCATTAAACCCCAAATATACATGAACTTTTCAGAAAAGACAGAACAGCTCAAGAACTGCCATGGGCCAAAAGGATGCTCAATCCTTTCTGTCTTGAGGATGTTGAGACTTCTCACAGTATCGTCAGCATCACTGAGCAACTTTTACCTTCTCCATTGTCTGTTCCATATATATATATATATATATATATATATATATATATATATATATATATGGATGATATATATACTATCAAAGGTAGAATTGTGAGATGTTGCTTTGAAATAATTTCAGTATTTTAGCAAGTAGATTTTTCCCTGAAGTGTATCACTTTTCTAATTGCCTATCACACCATTGATAGCACACACTACATAAGTTTGTCATATTCATAGATTTCATAGAGGAATATTCTACATCAACATAACACCTTACACAAACACAAACACATACACACACAGAGAGAGAGACAGAGAGAGAGAGACAGAGACAGAGGGAGAGTCACAATACTATGTAAGAGACAGATTTGAGTGTGAGTGTGCAGACACATGTGGAACCAAAGAATGGCACCGAGTTTATACTTCAGCCATTCCTCACATTGTTTCTGAGACAGAGTCTTCTCAATGTTCCAGAAATCACAGATCCACCTAGGTTCGATAGCCAGTGAGTCCCAAGGATCCAACCACCTCTGCTTTCTCCATGCTGAGATTACAGACAGGAACCACTGACTGTTCTTTCTGTGTTTTACCTGGGTACCATGGATCCAAACTCAGGGCTTTACCCTTGAACAGAAAACACTTTTCCAATTGAATCTTCTCACTAATTCCAGTACCTTTTTTTTTCTTCAACACTCATCATACGTACCACATTTATTTTTGTAAATAGTAGTGCTTCACATATATTTGCTGAGTGAAAGGATGACTGGTTGAATGGCTCTACCTTGAATTATGTATCAACTGTGAGGTTGGGAGCAAGCTGACCTAGATATTTTTGCATTGTTCAGTCTTTGTCAAGTATAACAAAAAATCAATGATGTGTCTGATGATTAAGGTGTGAAAATGATATGAATGTTTCTGCTTCCAAAAGAGACATTAGTAAAATAATCTTTACATATTTGTGTGCTATCTACAAAGCAAATTTCCCATGAATATCACTAGTCTTTAAATAATTTTACCTTTGACATAGCCATTTTACTTATAAGAACCTATTGTAGGGAAATAATCAGTTGGTGTTTTTAGTATAGGACTAGAGCTGACACATGCCAGAAATACTTAAAACTTTTACAATAAACAAGTACACAAGGGTTTTTACAATTGATAAATTGATATGAAAATTACCTGTTTTTCTTCACAGTAAGCTAAAAATCAACAAATATGACCAGTATAAAGCAATCATGAAATAAATATTAAACAATAACAAATATAATTTGTTTTGGCTGTTCTTCACATTTGAGTGTTAAGTCTCATTTTGAAAAGAAAACACTATAGATCTTTGAAAATCTTTTCACGTGAAATGGAGTACAGAATAAATTCTTTGTTAATTAAATATTCCCATTATACTGATGCATGTTCTGAGATTCAGTTTTAGAGCAGAACTAGTGTTTCCTCTCAGACTTTCTCAAAACTCTCCTATTATAGACAACTACTTCAAAATGTAGGTGTTCTTAGGAGACAGTATTTCACATCACTCCCTGGCTCTTATCTTCTTCGTGCTTCATCTTCTAGGATGGTCACTGAGCCAGGGATAATGCTTGTAGATACAGAAACTCTGTGATCTGTACAAGATCAGCCAATTAAGACATCAGCCTGAATGGCACAGGGACTCCAAAGGCCTCTTCCCTAACATAGGAGCTATTGGGAGATTATGGATGCTGATGGAGTCACTTTTTTTTCTGAGGTATGGCTACTGGTAGCTTCCTCATGCACCAGTGGATGGCCTCACACCTGTACACATGGTAAACATTAATTTGACTCAGAAGGCTATCAACAATAATGATAAAAATATAGTATCAAGTTAAGTGGGGAAAAGATTGGGGTTTCTTGAGAAGAGTAGGGGGAAGTAGTTGAGATAAATATGATAAAAACACATAGTACATGTGTGTATACATACATACATATATATATATATATAATTTACAATTAACAAATTGAAATTATTTTAAAATGATATCTGTGTTTATGAACTAAAATATATACAATTTCACAGAAAAATCAATGTCAGTATTTCTGAGATTTATTTTTAATTATATGTATCAATTGTGTCTTTGTATAGGTTTTTTTTTTTCACAAGATTTAAGGTCTTGTGAAGGCCAGAAGAGGAAACTAATTTTTTTTTAAACAGGAGATACAGGTAGTTGTGAGAAACCCAACATGGATGCTAGAAGCAGAACTCAGGTCTTCTGCAAAAGCAGTGTTTTTAGTTATTTTTATGTTGCTGTAAAAAATTATATGACTAGGGAAGCTTATAAAACAAATCATTTAATTTGATTTGTGGCCTCGAAGTGTTAGAATCCATAATAGCAGAGAGAATAAATAGCTGAGAGCTCACGTCTTGATTATAACTGTGAGGCAAAGGATCCTATGAATCCTCAAAGCCCACCTTCAGTGAAACACCTCCTCCAACAGGCCACACCCCTACTCCTTCCTAATCAGTTCCATCAACTAAGGCCAAGCAAGCAAATGAGCTTATGGGAAGCATTCACATTCAATACACCACAAGCACCAAGCACTTGTAAAAACTGAGCTATCTCTCCAGCCCCAAGTTTGGTTCTTATGTTTTTACACTGTAGAGATCTTGCTGCTTGCCAAAGTGGCACAATGAGGACCTGAGTCCTAGAAAAAAAAAAGTTACACCAAAATGTGTGCGCTTGTTATCCCAGTGCTGGGGATGCAGAGACAGAAAACTCTGGAAACAACTCGCCAGCTAGCCTAGCCTACATGGTGAGTCCCAGGACCATGAGGTACCCTGCCTTAGTAAGATAAAGTCAAGCCTGGATGAACAGCTCAGTGGCTAAGTGTCTTTCAGGCAAGTTGAAGACTAGAGTTCAGATCACGAGTACTCAAATAAATGTCCAGTGTGTGTGGCAGCCCACCTGAAATATACCATCCTCAGAGACAGAGATAGGAGATCTAAGAGAAGGCTGTCTAGTGAGATTAGGCGTGTGAATGAGAGATACTGACTCAGTGAGCAAGACAGCAGTGGGACTGGTGATGATGATTCTTTACATTAACCTCAGGGCTCTCTACATGGAGGTATACACATGTGAATGTGTACCCACACATCTGCAAACATGCACATACACACTTATACAAAATGCATGCACGCGCGCACACACACACACACACAAACACACAACACACACAGAAATGGAAAAACAAAACACAAAACCAACACTGGATGCTGGCCTCTAGATTAAACACTTGCAGATATGCAATCATTATACCTTCATTCAAACACACACACACACACACACACACACACACACACACACAAAGACACACATACATACACACAGACAGGGAGGAGAAAGAGAGGGAGGAGAGAGAGAGAGAGAGAGAGAGAGAGAGAGAGAGAGAGAGACAGGAGGGAGGGAGGGAGGGAAGGAAGGAGGGAGGGAAGGAGGGAGGGAGGGAGGGAGGGAGGGAGGGAGAGATCTTTACCTGTCTGCAATAGATAGCCTCAGGCTAACCATCAAACTACAGGTTCCATGGGAACTGGAGCCCTAGCTGACTGCTTTACTGTCTATCCTCAGCATATCATAACATCCCAATGGGGATGGAACTAAAATACTGATGAGAAAATAAAGTGAATGAATTGCTTTTGTTTGACTTTAATCTCTTTAAATTCTGCTTTCCTGGGAGGAAAATGCATGAAGCCTAACAGGAGAAACTTGAAACCTAAATTACTGTTCAATCCTTTGTTATCTGTTTGCCCTATCTAGTGAAAATGTTTTGCTGGTGTTTGATTATTTATTGGTCTGCATTTTTTTCTTGCTTGGACAAAAAGTAAAACACTGGCCATGACATTGGAGTCTCCTTTTTACATGGACGTCATTTCTCTCTAATCTGAAGCAATTATTGCCTTATTCTCTAGTAAGCAACCATGAATTTCCTTCTTTGACCTTTATTTATTAGGTCATCATGTTTGAGCTCATGAAAAAAAAACTCTGAACTGTAATTATTATCTGTGTTTTTGTTCTGTATATCATCTAGCATTGTACTGGCCACATCACGAATGTTCTAGAATGTTCTGTCTGCAGTATGAAAGGTGGCTGTCCTATGATCAAGCAAATCATTCTATCACAGGGTTCGGCAAACATTTTCATGAAGATCCACATGGAACATACTTGGATGTGGTACTAGCTAGCTTGGACTGACAGCTTGACAGAGCCCAGAGTCACTTGACAAGGGAGTCTCACTTCAGGACTGGCCCAGTTTGCTCTCTTATGCTGTGATAAAGCACCCTGGCAAAAAGCAACTTGGGAAGGAAAAGGCTTTATTTGTCTCACAAGTTCTGATTGTGGTCCATTGTGAGGGGGAGTCAGGGCAGGAACTCAAGGCAAGAAACTGTAAGCAGAACCTGGAGCAAAGATCATGGAGGAGTGCTACTTACTGCTTCACTCCCCATGGCATACTCAGTCTGTTTTCTTATATTACCCATGACCACCCACCAAGGGGTGGCACTGCACACAGTGGCCTGGGTCCTCGCACCTAGGTCATTAACCACCAAAAGGCCGCACAAACTTGCTTCCAGGCCAGTCTGGTGGAGGTAGTTCTCAGCTGAAGTTCCCAGACAACTCTCGATTGTGTGAAGGTGAAAGAAACTAATCACAGCCAGGGTTAGCTCAGAGCAAATCAGCCTATGAGCATGCCTGTGGGGAAATGTTTTCATTATTAACTGATGTAGAATGAAAGCCTACTGTGGACCGTGCTGACCTGTGAGGAGTAGGACCTCAGCTGTATAAGAAGGGTAGGTAACCAGCAAACAGCATTTCTGTATGGCTTCTGCTTCAAGTTCTTGCTTTAGTTTCTGCCCCTACTTCTCTCAGTGATGGACTTGAGTCAGAAGTGTGAGCCATGTAAATCCTTTCCAACCTTAAGTCTCATCACAGCAACAGAAAGTAAATAGAAGGCACATACATCATCAATGTTATGACTACTCTATTTTTGTAGAATGTGGTGTTAGAGAATAAGTAAAGAGGTGAGCATAGCTACATGTTAATAAAATTGTATTTCCAAATAAGAACACTATAGCATACTGCATTGTGTTCCCATACCTAGTTGGTTGCCAACTTTGTCCTATGCCCGGTCTCATGATATTCTGATAACATGAAGGGAGGGAGGGAGGGAGGGAGGGAGGGAGGGAGGGAGGGAGAGAGAGAGAGAGAGAACAGAATTCTCTGTTACTTGGAAAACCTAAGAGAGTGGCCTCCTGGGAATAGGTCAGAAGTTTTATTTGCGTATGCAAATTTGATATTATGGTTTGTTTTGCATCTCATTCTGGCTTCATGAAATCCTTTCCTATCACACTGGATTCTCAATTTCCTCTTAAAGCTCTCATTCTCCCAAGCCTTAAAAGATAATAAGCAGGATTTCCTGATTAAAGGTAATGGGATTCTAGGGATCCATTTGCAGAGATAAAATGAGACAAAATAATCTTATTAGGACCTCTCCCCCTCTTCTAGATTGATCTGCAATTCACCAATTACGAAATCTGAATTTTTTGCTTTATCAATCAACCGTATCTCATTTCTTATAACATCCTCTTAGACCAGAAATGAAATTAGTTCCAGGCACTTTCTTAAGGCAAAAAGTGGACAATTATCTAGAAAATATCTTGGCTAAAAAGTAAAAGCGTAGGTTGCTGCAAAACACCATGCAATTAACGTGTGATGTGTATTTAAATGAACATCACTGCCTACTTCTACCTTAAGGGGTATTTATGTTGAATAAGAACAGAAACCAGTACTTGTATCTAAATAGGGAGAAATTAAGGTCAAAACTTTTGCATAGGTTATTGACATGTTGCCACCCCCAAAATGAATCAGGCATGGTTACCACACAGCACTCATTTGTTATTTAGTGTTAACTTTATCTTTGTATTACATTTATTTGGAGGCCAGCTGTATGTGTTGAGGTTAGGAGGTAACTTACGGAGGTCATGTCTCTTCTTCCCCAATGTGAGGCTCCAGGGACCGAACTCAGATTGTCAGTCTTGAGGGCAAGCAACCTTGCCCACTGAACCATTTTGCTGGCCGATGCTAATTTTGATTTGAAGCAACATTTACCACCAGGCGCCCATGTTGAGTTAATGCTACATAATATTGACAATGATGCTCAATGTGATTTAAGTCATCAACAATGGTGAGCCCAACATGGGGAAAGCAAGTGAGCAGAGGAAGGCTTGACTCTCATCTTCGTAGGCCCCTCTTCCATGCAGAATGAGTCCTCAAAGCCACAGACCCAAGAGGTCAATGGCATCTACCTAAATTCTAGTGTAGGAAAACTCCATTGCTTTATCACTTCCATTTATAAGACAAGCTCCAACATATTGTCCCATCTCTCCATTTAGGGGAAATCACTGCCTCAAAATGCTATCACCCTCCTGACTAGAATTAAGCTGCGTCTATAGATGCAGCTCTTGTATCAACTGAAGCTTCACTTGTGGCCTTTTACAGGCCTGCAGTGGGTAGGTAGACACAGCTTCCTGAATTCTGCTGACTATGACACGAGCTGGCTTGGAAGTAGGGTCTTTCCAGGCATAATTATTAATATTAGGGTAATTCTGTTGTAGGCTTCAAGGAGTCTCTGGCTCCAGTGCTTAAAGTCCCTGGGAAAGGCAGAGAGGGTTGACATGGACAGGCAGAAAAGAGGCCGTGTGAAGACAAGTCAGGGCTTTCATTCATGTGGCTATATGCAAAGCATTCCAAGCATCCCCCAAACCACAAGCCACCAGAGGGGCCCCTCCCTTCAGAGTCTCCAGAGATATGAATCCTATTATGGCTCTGGAACAGGAAAAATATATTTTTATTATTTCAAATAACCAACCCTGTGGTGACTTCAGTAACCCGAGGAGCTCATATAAATTCCTACCATTTCTCTTCTTCTATTCAGTACAGATACTACAGCAAACAGGCTTCTGTATCTCTATGTCAAACTATGATCTCTGTGCACATCCTTTCCCAGAGTATACCAGCATCAAAGCACAGGCCCAGACATACATGTCAGTGGCTCAGAATTCCCATCAGGCCCCCAGAGGCTCCCACAATGTTTTGGGCTCTCTGGGAGGCTGAACAACACTTAATAACAGCCTACACAGGTAACATGGACATCTACGCGAGCCTCTGGGGCAGACATACTCCGTTTCCCCACATATCTCTTAAGTAGAACTCTCACATGAAGCCGTGAAGATGATACAAGCTTTGTTACCCCATAAGAGAAGTCAGAGTCTCTGATGGAGCTGACACTAAGACTGACGAAAAGCTGCTACAGTAAAGGATGGAATCTACCTTTAGGTGGAGACAAACCCTTTCTTCTCCTTAGGAATTGACTTAGCTGTGAAAGTTAAGGATCTGGGTAAGAGACTAGTTCTAGGAAGGTGGGTTCACCATAAGAGAAGAAGGTTTTTCCTCCAAGAGTTCCTGCTCCTGTGCAGTCTCTGTGAGGAACCATGTGGTTCTCAACGTGAAGCCGTGCCTACTCACCTGAGTCCTGACTCTTAAAGATGCATTCCTTCCATTTTCTTCTGTCTCACTCATTCTTTCCGATGTCTGCCCGAGCCTGAGCATGCTTTCCCTGGAACTTCAGGCTTCCTTACTCTTTCTCTAAAGTTCCTTTCCCTACCATGTGGCTCATCTCAAATATCACTGATTTTGATCCTTTCTTCTCCACTCTTCTCCTCTAGGGCAATTGATTATTCAAGGTAATGAATAAAAAGGAATACAGTCCACCTGGCAGAAAAGGCATGGGGGCAGGGGATGGGGGATGAGGGGGTGGGGGGCAGCTGGTCACATTGTGTCTGCAGTTAGTGTGTTAAGATCAGAGAGGGTGTGGCTAGGCTATCAAGTTCAAGGCCTACCCACTTCCTCCAGCAAGGCTCCACCTCCTAAAGGTTCCCCATCCTTTCAAACAGCTCCACCAACAGGACATCAAATGTTCAAACACAAATGAGCCTATGGGGACACTTCACATTGGAACAACAGGATGCAGTTCCACTTGTCCTTTGCTTTTCTCCCGTAGTAGAAGTCCTGCTTGACCTTGACCCTTCGCATGAGGCTACCTAAACTTCTGTAAGAAAATACCACTGACTGGGAGGCTTAAACAACAGAAATTAATTATTTTCATAACTTGGTAGTGAGTTGAGAATCTAGGGAAGACTCTTAACTTGTAACTGGCTGTCTTGCCACAGGGTCTTCATACACTCTTCCTTCTATGTGAGCATGCACTCTACTGTTTCTTTTCATGATCAGATAGGCACTAGTCCTGGGGATAGAAAGATGGCCCCGTGGCTAAGAGCACTTGCTGCATGTGCATACAACCTGACCTTAGGTCCTAGTACCCACAGCAGGTGGCTCCCAACCACCTATGACTCCAGTTCTGGGGGACACAACCCTCTCTTCTGGCCCCCATGTGCACCTGTGCACGTGTACATACACACACACACACACACACACACACACACACACACACACACACACACCACATATACAAATACAAAGTGACCGTACCTCCAAATGAATTAATCCTGGAGACTAGCATTTTAGTGTAAAGACATAAGACCTATGTGGTTCGTGATCCCCCTAGTGTGAGCTTTCTTTGTTAGCCTTGTAACATATTATGCATCTGAAATCCACAACATACAGATGAACACTGTTACCTAACATGGAAAGGGAACTCATTAAAGTCTATTTTAAAATGTGTATCATTAACAGTGACTGAGTGGCATCCATAGTGATTTCTCTGCAGCCTAGGTTGTTGTGATCTGGCAGATCATTAAAATCAAGATCTAATGTTGGCATAGCCAGTCTTTATCTGGTTCATGGATTCTGCTGCACTTCGCCTTTACTAATGAAATATCTGGACATGTATACCAACCACACCAATGTAAGCTACTGTCTACACAATTCCTTCCCAGCACCCTACCCACACTGACTTAGTGGGCTTCATGTTTTCTAAGCCCCAAAATGAGCATCCTCACTCCATCTGCCTGCTTGGCTCAGTCTCCCTATTTCCAGCTCAGGCTAAGACCTGCATCCACTGATAGTGTTTCTCATCCTATCCCAGGCCATCCAGACTCTCCCCTCTTTGATTATTTTCACCAGCACTACCTCTGTCACCAGCATATCCATCACTAGCACTGTCACAGATCTAACCTCATCCCTTCTTTATCTGCTTTGTGATAATGGGCATGGATTCCTTTCTCAAATACTCTGAGTGTCAAATTCTTGTTAATTTTTATCACATCATCAAAAACAAACAAAATGATATAGCTCTGCTCTGTGGACAGCTTTAGAAAAAACAAAGAAATTCCTTTCTTTGGCCTGAGTTTGGCCCCACCCACATCTTTCATTGCAAGATTCCTCCTTAGTGCCTGATGCCCAGACAACCCACTGCTGCACAGCTCAGATCCACAGCACAGACAGTGTGTTTAAGTCAGTTTCACCTCTTGACATTCAGAAGAATGAAGACTGAGAATTGAAAACGCTTTTATTAACCCAGCATCTAAGCAAGCAGCTTTCCTCATTTAAACATCTCTAACTTACAGAAGCAGACAAATATGTTTTATTAACCCTATTGTCTGGAGGACTTTAGATTCGGGTGTATTTATGGTGCCTGTAACACAAGTCAACATTTCCATCTCTCATGGATAGCAGGCTCAACTTTGGGTGAACCTTAACAATGAATGGAAATTGATTAAAGTCACACACGCTAAATTATTTTCCTTCCCAAAGATAGCTAACAATTTTCTGAATAAACTTGACCTTTTCGCTTCCGTGCAGTTTTAATATAAAGGTAAAACGGAAATCACATTCAAATAAGTCCATCAATTCACATGGGAGCATCTACAAACAGACTTATTTCAGTGAAAATAAAAAGTAATTTATCGCCTTTATTAAGATGCTTTGTCAAATCCTAGCAGGTTTAGCAGCACTGGTAAATAGACAGGTTTAGTCTATTTACTATTTTCTAAGGTTTTACAATCTTTGTGAAAAAAATTTTTGATTGAGTACAGATCAGAGTTCTTACATAGAAATAGATTAGGCTAAGATATGTCTGTGAAGAGGGAACGCAAGCACATATTGGTGTAAATAGGGATTTGAACTGATGAAATTGAGTGAAAATTGTGAATATATTTTATTATTAAGTTTTTTAAATTTAGTTAGGCAGCTAGTTAGTTTACTTTTGGGACTGTTTTATGTAGCGTAGGCTGGCCATGAACTCTCCCCATGAAGCAGAACCTTTGATTCTCTTGCCTTCACCTTCCAACTGCTAGGACCCAGTGTTCATGGTATGAGGGATGGAATGGAGGCCTTAGGCTGGCTAGACAATCACTGTAGAAGCGGAGCCACATCCTTTTCCTCATTATTTCATATCATTAAGTTTTCCATGGTTATATTAATTATGACTTAGTAAAGGAGCCTCGGAGCTTAATTCTCTCTGCAGGTCAACAACTTACACTTTACAAAGTGCACTGATATTTACATCAATAATTTCCATTTTTAAATTTGGCATGTGATACAGTTATCTTCGCCTAGCATTTATAAATATTTGAAATACAAAAGAACGTGAAATGCACACTTCATGGAATCAGTTGTTTAAGCAGCAAATCTAGAGTCAGTGGAACTGTAAACACCTGGACTGGTGTCCGCAACGGAGAAACTGAAGGAAAGCCTGTAAGGTAAGCCAGAGAGGGAACTCTCAGGTCTGCCCTGCCTCTGCCACAGAGGGTGAACTCGGTCCTTCCCAGTCCTGAGTGCACAATGAGGTAGAACAACGTTGAACTTCAAAAAAGCTGACTGCCCTCTCACTCCCGCTGCCCCTTGTGGCCCTGCCCTGTATAAATCATCCATAACCTTTTCTGCTTCATAATCTACTACAGACTTTCGAGGACTATGCAGCTGCTGGCTTAACCTCTTTGTTAACTTGCCCTTTTCTCATGCATTTGGTTCCCTCTCTGATCAACCCTGCAGTTCAACACGATTCAGCTCATCAACTCCAGAGGAGAGTTTCCAGGAAGTTGCAGGCTAGACCCAGCAGGATCCTTTTGAGAGGATGTATCTGGTTGCTTCTCGCCATAGTAGTTAGAACTTAGATGTTCTCTACAAACCAAAACAACACAACAATGTTCACCTGACAGAGGGCACCAGTGAGCAATCGACAAGTTACCTCAGATACTGCCTAAAAGTGGGCAGGCTTTTCATTCAGTTTTTAAGATTTACTTATAAGTCTGTGCATTTGTCTGTGTGAGTGTATGCCACATGTTTGTGGGTATTCATGGAAGCCAGAAGAGGGCGTTGGGATTCCTGCAGCTGGAGTTATACATGGTTTTGAGTCACCTCACACAGGTGCTGGGAACCAACTTGGGTCTTAACCCAGCAATCAGTCTTAACCACAGAGCCATCTCTTCAGTGTTTCTCACACCCCCCAAAAACCCCCACAACTCTCATAATATCTTATTAGATAATCTTTGCCTTGTATAAAGCTTCCAAAATTAACAGCAAGCATTAATGTGGCAAGTGCCTGGATCCATACTTGATTTTAATAATCTTATTTGATCTTTAAATTTCTGTAAGATATTTGTGTGATTATGAAATTTTTATTGCAGACAAGAATGCTTATAAATTGTGTTGGCTACTTGTCTCATACTGCAAAAAAGAAAAGAATAAAAAATAAAAATAAAATATCACATGAGAGGCAAAGCAGTTTGTTTTATGGCATAGTTTGAGGCTACAGTTTGTCATGGTGAGAAAGGCATAGAGCTTGAGGCTACAGGTCACATTGGGTCCACAGTCAGAATGCAGAGAGGGGTGAACACTGATGCTCAGCTTCATCTCTTTTTGGGGGGGGGTTCCAGGACCCCAGCCTACAGAATAGTGCTGCCACGTGTAATCACTAGGACATACCCAACGTAAACCCGCCTCCTCACTAACATGTTCGTTCCCATGGTGATCCAACAATCAAATGCAACCAACTAAAGATGAATAAACACTGAAATGCTGTAGTTCAAGTTGATGCGTGATGCCGCCATTCTCCTCCTTGACACTGTAATATTTTTGCATGGCTCTTACCTTACTGACCTCGTCCGCTTGAATCGTGTCATACATATGCACACAGGTACACACAGCTTAGGTTAGCTGGATAGTATTTCCTTTTAGTGTCTTTTATTTCATTCATAGCCAAGCAGTCATCAACTAAGCTGACTGGATGTTTTGATATTACATCTACTTTTCTAAATGATAAGGGATATGTAGTGGTAAAATAGCATCCCAGGGGACATCTTACTTGCTATTTCTTCTTTAAATTTCCATCATTTTCAGCTCCAAATGGCCATAGGCTGTGGATATAATAGCTTCAGCAGCAAATAAAAGACCCATCTTTATGGGTGGAAGGTATGAAAACGAACAGTGCATCAGTCTTTTAGCTACTCCCCTCCCCTAGAACACTGTAGTGCATTCAGACAAATGAGGCCAGTGGTGAATAAATTGGTCCTTGAAACTTGTGTGACAATTTTCCATACAGGCACTTGAGATCATGTTGAAGGCAAATCTTAATTGAGTCTGTCTTTTCTTCTAATTTTTCACTTTGGACACATTTAGGCACACAGGCGATAATGAACTTGGCAGGAAGTCAGAGTAAGGCACTGATGAAAATGCGCACGCGCCATAAGATGCCTACTTAAGTGCTTCTGGCTTGTATTTTCTCAGACAGAAACACAGCCATACCATTCCACTTGTGTTTCATGGTTTACTGAGCAGCCGCAGTAACACATTTTAAATACCTATCAAAAGTCATAAAATGTCATTTAGTATTGTCCTAGATATGCAAATGGAAAATGAAAACTGATAAAGTTCATGTATATTTTGTGCTGGTTCAATACCCTAAATACAGTTCTTTAAGTCATTCAACAAATATATAGTCAATTGTGGTAATATGGTCATATTAAATAAGACTGTGCTACATTGTGTCAGGAGAAAGCGGTCATATTAAAAAGGTTTTTTTTTAAATGAGGCACTAAACAATCTCTGGCTGCAGCACAGCTTAGGTGGATAATAAAAATTGCCTCTGAACAGAGTACTCTAAATTTTTACAAGACTCCAATTCTCCCGTGCAATTATGAAATTTGAAATGTAATTCTCCCTGGAACCATAAAAGAATTAGACCAGAGAAATGCTGTTAAGAATAAAGCAAGATAAAAAGTAACTGCTTCAAAGACCCCTTTTATTTTTCTATCTCTTGGTGTCATGTTGTATTCCAAGTTATCGCGTTGCTATGAAAAAGATAGTGAGAAAATACACTCAGACAAGGGAATGCTACTGGAGTGTTGACTCTCGGATATTTGTTCTCTTGATAATAATGTATTGATGCATAGTCATCAGTTGTCCATGAAAATACAAACAATTCCCAGATAATTGGGGAATCAAAGAGCAATGGTCTACTTACTATAGATTCAACACTGTATTAGTCACAAAGATATGAAGAAATGGTGAGGAAACAGTGCACTCCGCGTGTTCCAGGGATGGTTCTCATGCAAACAGAGATACAGAGATATGCTAATTACAATCACAATGCTACCTCTATTTGACACCTCCCAACTACATGGTCCTAGGGTCTAGCTATTTGATGATTTCTCAAGTCCAGCCGTTCTTTCACATCCACAGGCCATCTGCTGATAGATGAAAAACAGTGGCCACATTTTATACACTTAGATCTTTGTACAACACAGAATCTGGCACAGGACACCACAAAGAAATATCTGTTAGAAAAGACATGAAATGGTGAGGATATGTTTTAATCCTGTCCTAATTTATAAGTCCAGTGTTTTCCTTGCTGCAACATACTTCCACTGAGAAAGTGGGTATCTGATTTTTTTTTTTTACTGTTTCTAAGGTCATTCTTAAAAATTCTATTTAAATTTTAAAATTTATTTTGAATTATGTGTATATGTGTGTATCTGTGTGTTAGTATATGCATGTTAATGTAGCATTCCCAGAGGCCAGAAGACAGCATTGAATCTCCTGGCCCTGGAATTACAGTTGGTTTTAAGGTACCTAACATGGGTGTTGCAAAGCAAATGCCAGTCTTTTAGAAGAGCAACAAATCCTCAATCATTGAGCAACTCTACAGCCCTCTACAATTCAATTATTAATCATATACATAAATAAGAATGCTTTTGCTTCAATAACTCCAAGACCAATTTTAAGTGCCCATGAATTGTAATGCATAGCCTCTGCATAAAAATATCAAAATACACTATGTGAGTTCTAGAATCAGTGAGATGGAATTCTTTAAGGACTTAGATTTTGCTTGGCTTTAAGCCATATTTTATATTCACTAATTCTGTTGATCCTCACTAAAGTCCTGTGATGGGGGTACTTCTGTTATTCATATTTTAAAAATTAATAAACTAAACTCAAGAAGAGCAAGTAACTTTCCCAAAGATAAGTCAGCCTATAGAAGGGGATGCTAGGATTCAGAACTTTGTTTTACTCCACTGTCTGAAATATTCATGATATTCTTCACTGGGCTCAGCACAGAGAGGAAATCAGAAAAGAAATATGCTCTAGTCCCCATTTCAGAATATGTTTTCTTGGCTCCATCTCATACAGACAAACAGATGTATCACATTAAAACTGTGCTATGGATGTTTCTAAAGATACTGACTAAGCCTTTTAATAATTATTATTCATGTAAATCACAAAATACCTTCTGGAAAAAGATGATGACGATTCAAGGACTTGAAGTGTGGGGTAAGCTCAGTGGAGGAATATTCACAAACAGGAATTGCTAATGATACTTTGGAAGGAGGCATGCTGGCCTTATTTAAGAGAGGGCAGATGCCTGCCACATGCAGGCCCTCCCACACCAAATATGTTATATAAATATTTTACATTTTTAGATGCAAGAGGAAAATAAGCCCACCCAAGTACTGAGATATAAATAATACAAACATTCCAGCTTCCAGGTGTTGTGAGGAAATTGAATGAAGGAGAATGTTGAAATCAATACTGAGTGGGATAGAAAACTAATTTTACTTTCTCTGCCTAACCTTATTAGGTGGCAATACGATCTGACCTCTGATACTGGGCAAAAACTTAGCAGAAGCATTTTTATCCTTCTAAATGGATGAATATGCATCATTTATTTGTAAACATACACATGCATACATATATACAAGCATACACACATATATACAAATATATGCACATACAATCACATACAGACATGTGCACATGTATATAACCATTCATATAAACATATACATGTGCACATATGCATACATACACAAATTCATATTTTAAATAATATATATACTATGCACATACAAATATATTTATACATACATATGCCCACATATATTATATGCATACATGTATATGTATCATTACTGAAACTCCTTCCTAGGTGAGGTGTAACCCAAATCAACCCTTTTTCTTAAATGTCTAATTATAAACTTAGGCACAATTCCACCAAAGTTCATTCTGGGGAACCAAAAAGTGTATTGAGCTTCCTTATAAAGTATAGATAAGAGATTATTTATAGCAGTGTGGGCACTCCTCCCCCAACAGGTAAATCATGAAAAGCCTTTACTCAGCAAAAATTAGAGCTTCCCTGTACTCACATACATGCTTGCCCTGGCCAATATACTCTAGCTTCTCTCCAAAAGTGTGTGCAGTTAAGATAGGGTTGCACACATCAGGTAGAGGGAGTGTCTGAATGCTCCAGTGATGATCCCAGGACCCTCCCCACCCCTCTGAGGGTCTATAAACGTCAACAATCCCAGGTGTGATGATCTTTTGCAAGTCCACACAGCTGAACAGTCCAAGCTGATGGTTTCTTGGCTCAGTCCGTCACAATACATACATACAAATATATACATGCATAGACACATATATACATATGTAGATATGCAAACACATACAAACAAATATACCCATACACACATACAGGAACATACACATATTGGCACACACATACTTCCCACTTCGAATGAACTGTTATCCATGCCTCTTCTCTGAAAAGACAGACTAGGTGAAGTTCATTTCCCATCCCTCACATTCTCTGTGTCACTACACCATGCTGAGATGAGGGCATCCTTGTCCCCAGGTCTCCACCAACACTGGCTTTGTTCCCATCACTGTGACACACTTGATTTCCTCAAAGTTCATTCTTTCCCAATGGGATCTTGGCTAGATATAATTAAATCACCTAAATCAAACAAAGGCACTTAAGTATGACAATTTAATAAAATGCTCCTTTAAGTTATCTTGACCAAGAAGAATAATAAAACATTTCTCTGTATAGTTCAACATTTTCATTTTTGCTTGTATGATAAACTATTAGGCATCCTTACATGGTTAATGCTGAATGTCAATTTCACAGCGTCCGTTTGGTGTCACCTAGAGAATAAACGGATAGCTGCTTCTCTGAGGAAGATTTAAGATTGGCTTAACTGAGAGCGAAGATGAACCTCAACTGTGGGTGGCGCCACTTGGTGGTGGCCTGGGGCCTAAATGAATAAAGAGGGGAGTGAGCTGGGCACCAGCCTTCACCTCTCTGTTCCATGACTGCTAATGCAGTGTGACCAGCAACTCACACCCCTGCTGCCATGCCTTCCCGCCTTCCGTGAACTGCTTTTGTCTTTTGGTCATGGCAGTGAGAAAATGTACTAGTCCACATGATTTACTAAGTTCATCCCACACAAAACTTCCTTACATCAGATCTTCCTTATCTCTCCCTAATACAGGGATCTTCTTCAACTTCTACCATGGTTTACCACTCGGGGCACACTGTCACCTGGGCTGTGGATTCCTCACTTACAGAACCTAGACCTTACTTATTTCTAGACTCCCACATAGACCCCCCCAGCCCTCTGGATCTCCACACTGATCCAGTCATTTAAAGTAGCGGTCATCAAATAGAAGGGCAAAGTACGATTTCCTGGAATCAGCCGGTTGTCAGCACCCCAAGGGGCTAGTTCAGAATGCGCAGGGTTGGTGGTTTTGTATTGTCTGCAACATAACTTAGCTTCCTGCATCTCCTTTGGATTAATTCCTTGCTGCCTAAGGCACTGTACAAGTAGAAAAAAAAAAAAAACAGAGTTACTGTAGTCCTTGGGTGTAACTGGTAGAAAATTGAAGCACAGAATCATGGGAATAATCTGCAGAAATTCAGGTGGATCTCATAGGGCAGCATGCCTGCCTGACTTCCTGAGCACCTACCCCACTTTCTTTGCCACTGGGTCAGTTCCTCTTTAATTTCACTTCCTGATTAAAATACCATCGTTTCCTCCTCATGCTATCTCCGATCATTTTGCTTGCATAAGCTTCTCTGGATTTTGCCAGTTACTTGTCATACCTGTCTTATGACCGGCTACCCTAGCATTCTGTTTGCAATATGTCTCCCACCTACTTAGTTGTAGGACTTTTGAATTAAAAAATTGTATTGTTTTGTTTTGGTTTGGTTTGGTTTTTGAGACAGGTTTCTCCATATAGTCCTGGCTTTCCCAGAATTCACTCTGTAGATCAGGCTGGCCTCAAACTCACAGAGATCCATCTGCTTCTGCCTCCCAAGTGCTGGGATTAAAGACATGTGCCACTCTGGCCTGACAAACTCTATTCTTAATGTTTCTATCTTAACAAATAAATAATACATTCATACACACACACACACACACACACACACACACACACACACGCATGCACGTACTAAATGATTCCTGGTAGATGATTAATAGGCTGAGTGAATTAAAATTCAGCCTGATACTAGTTGCTATAGCAAACAAAATAGAAATATATGGTATATCCCCTCCCTTCAATTGCTTGAAAGTGGCATGAAAAACTCAGGAAGAGAGTGACTTCAGATACTGTGCAAGTGCTACATAGAGTGTCAGAGAAAAACTCCATCTCAGACAGAATTAGGGGAAAAACACCCTTTGAATTATTTTTTTAAAAAAGAAAGGCTTACATAGAGTATCTTCCTGAAATATTGGAATTAAAGAAAACAGGACATCCCAAGAAGATGGCAGGTTGTGCATTCCATGTGAGGTTATAGGGATGATCTCTAAAGACCAAGCAGAGGAAAGAGTAGAACACGGAGACATGGCAGCAGCCAGAGATGTGAGGAAAGTGCCACCCTAGGCTCCCTGTTATCACTGACAGGCCTGTGCCTTATCAGAAAGAGATTAGAGTCCCTTCAACTGAACAGCTTCGCCAGGGCTCCTGCTGGGTCCAGGGCACTTGCTAATCCATTCTCAGTATTGGGTTTAGGAGTCTGAGGCACAGGCTTGGTTGAAACTTTTAAAGCAAGTTTTATTAAGTATAGAATTTGAGGGTTGGGAAATATGGCTCAGCAGTTTAAAAAAAAATCCTCACCGATCATTTACAGGACATGAGTTTGGCTCCCAGAACCCACAATGGTCGACTCTCGGCCTCCTGCTGGCTCCAGGGGATCAAATGCCCATGTGCATTTGCCACAGGTAGCTGCATCTAAATGAACTTACCCACAAATAGAAACAGATCCATCAAAGAGAATTTGTCAGACCTAGATCCAGACTTACAGATTACAGTATAAATGGCAAATTTAATCTCTAAGTGAGGAAGATCACCCTCACTAAAAATAATCAAACTGGGTTGTCAGCTTGGCTTTGAAGTCATTGTATTGTGGGAAAAAAAATATTGAACAAGTTTCAAAGACACACCTGCTAAACTTAATCGAAGAAAATATAATTTCAGTCAAATCTCTCTGTTTCTCTTTCTCTCTCTCTCTCTCTCTCTCTCTGCCTCCCCCCTCTCTTTTTCTCTCTGTATGTATATATGTGACTGTGTGTGAGAGTGTGAGTGTGTTTCTGTCGGGGTGTGTGTGTGTGTGTGTGTGTGTGTGTGTGTGTGTGTGTGTGTGTGTGTATGTGCACTTGCACCCACATGGGGAGACAAGAGGTCAACCTCAGCTGCTGTTATTCAAGTTCTTTTCTCTTTGTTGGTTTGGGGTTTTTTATTATTTATGTTACATTCTAAGTCTTTCATTGCTTTTTGTACAGCTAGTAAGCCATGATTTCATCGGGAAGAACTCCAGCAGCTCAGGGTCCCTCCACTTGTTTTTTCACAAAGTGTGTTTCTCTGAGTGAGGCAGGCTAGCCTTTCAGTCATCCCAGCTGCCTTTCTCTTGGGCTTCCTTTGTTTCTGATCACTTTCCTTCACCCGCTTCAGGAATGTGTCTTGGCTCTTAGAGTGCTTGCTGTGCTCAAGATGCACATTAGTGCTCCAGGGAGAAGCTTGCTCTTAACATGCTTATTTACAACAAGGTCAGCAGCATGCTGAGTGACACTGTAGGATTTTTAGCTCTGCAATGGTAACAATCACAGAGCAGTCTTTTTTTTTTTAATATAATAGCGCTCATCTCTTAATGTCTGCATGACCCATCTTATAGATTCACATATATGTGGTCAAAGGAACAACAGTTCCGTTTTGTCTAAAAGGTTTAAATAACATATGACAGGAGCCTCTCCTCTTTCCCTTTGTGTTTGACATTTTAGTGAGTTACTGGATGATGTCTAAGAGACAGGGTTTCTCATTAGCTTAGAACTCACCAAGTGTGTTAGGCTGGCTGACCGTTGAGGGCCAGAAACCTACCCACCGCGCTTTCTCAGTGCTAGTAGTACAGCCATGCCTGTCCTTTTGTCTGTTTTTTTAGTGATTTCTGGGAACCAATTTCCTTGTAGTGGGAGTTTTGTTTTCTTTAAAAATTCATTTATGTGAACATGGTTTTGTTTTAGTGCCAGGTGTAGGATATGGGGCTGCTTTAGATTGTCCACAGATGCAGACTATTTGCCTCATGTAGGCTCTGGGAGGGGTGTGACCTTTGCCAGCTGTGGATAGTGTAATGTGGGGACTCTGAGAGGGAATCAATGCCAGAGTCCAGAGACAGATGAGGACACTCGAAGGAAGAAGGGCAGCTGCTGCTGCTCTCCTCTGCCACTCTGGCTGCTGTTGATGCAGTTGGGTGAGAAGAAGAAGTTGGTGACATCTTCAAATGAAGGTTGGACTTGTCTTAAGGAACCCAACCACCCTAACCAGCAGGAAGTAGTCTAAAGAGTCATACGCTGCCCCTTTCTCCTCTAAACTTCTTTCTCTCCTACCTAGTTTTGGGGTGTTGGAAGGGATTACAGTGCACAGCGGTTGAAAGGGAAGTAGAATCAGAAGAACCTAAGCAAAATAGATTTTAAAAATACACACTAACATTTCCTCATCCTCTCGTGGATTCTGTCAGCATTGTACTACTTAAAAGATGTTTATTTAATAGCTAAGAACGTGATAACAGCCACAACCACTTTAGTTGCCCTCTGTGGACTCCTTTTCTGAGAGACTGTACCAACCAGCTACCCTAAGAATGAAATGGGGTTAGTCAAAACTAAACCGGCATATATAAATCAAATATGCATGCATGGATATCTCATTATGGAAGAGAGGACAGGCTCCATGCCTTCATCTGATAAAATGGATGACCACTCTCAGTGTACAAACCTTGTTCCCTTGTGAAATGAGTGACTAAGTGTCTAGGGTAAGCCAGACTTCTTCAGCAAAATGTGGTTGAAAGAGCAGAAGCACAGTTGGAGCCAGAGTTAGACCAAAGGCTTGCTGGGTGTTTGAAGTCTCCCAGGACTGTCAAGATCCTTGGCATTCATGGACCCTTAACAAAGTATTAAAGACCTCAGGTGCCCTGGAGCTTCCATTGTGAAAAAAGCAAAGAGGAGAGAGAAAAAACACTTTCATGTTAAACTCATCTTGGGCTTTCCCTTTCGTTTTTCCTCTGACTTTCACTTTTGCATTTCTCTTTTTACTGAAGGGCTCACTCTTTGAATCCTGTGAACACACCGTAAGCACATTACAAGGAGAGCTGCAGTAAAGTGACAGTGGTGGGAAACCGACTCCTTTCAATGCCTTTGACTAGAAAATTGTCAGAGAGCTAAATAGAAAGTTCCTCAGAGATATTTCTACATAAAGGTCAGAAAGACACTCCTGAATTCTGCCTCCCAGAGGCCTGACTTTGTGTTACCTTCAGAGTGAAACCCACAAATCCCAGTCCAACCTGGAAAACAGGCCAAGAAAAAAAATCTTTTGTGTCTGGAATATTGGGAATGGTTTCATAGAGGCAAAGATTTTACTAAAACTAATTAAAATATATATGTTGATATTTTTAGTTTTTTAAAGTTTACTTTTTTAAACTTATGTGTATGTTTGAGTGTCTAGTCTATATGCATGTGGGCACAGTGGATGATAGAAGCCACAAGAGGGCATCAGATCTCCTTGAATTGGAGTTACAAGCATGTAGGAGCTGCCTAATAGGAATGTTATCAATCACACCGAGATGCTCTGGAAAAAGCAGTGTGCACTCTTAACTCCTGAGCCACCTTTCCAGCACCCACATTAATATTTTAATGTTAAGACATTCTCACATTGTCCTGTCTCCTGAAAAGATTTTTACAAGAAATGCTAAAGTACTTGGATATGTTGACACACTTTTTCTTTTGAAAATGGGAGCACTCTAGAGAGGCAGGCCAGTGGACAAAGCACTTTCTATGAGGACCTAATGTTGAATCTCCAAAACTCACATAGAAGCAGGATACAGCACAGCACAGGTAAGAGATCCCATCACTCCTATAGGGAACCTGGAGACAGAGACAGGAGAGCGCCCAAAAGCTTGTGATTCAGATAGCCTTGGATGCACAATAGGTAAACAGGAAGCAAGTACCAACATAAAGGTCTTTTGGCAGCCACAAAAACACCATGGTGCATTCATATTTGAACACGCGTGCGCGCGCGCGCACACACACACACACACACACACACACACACACGAGAATTTTTCTGATGTAAAGGATATATACAATGCTACCAAGAAGTCTTATCATTGTGGCATGACTATAAGCAAGTTATACTGCATGATAACCCCTGGGTGAATGCCTCTTGCTGTGGGCTTCTGTGTATGCTCTATCATTAAATGACTGTCCATAGTTATTGTAAATAGTAAATGTTGCTGAATTTAAATTTAATGGTTAAAAACTATGTCACGCTATAAGAATGAAAAAAACCACAGAGCTTCATTTGAATGAGTCTTCAAAAAAGGCCAGGTTTTAGTAAGATTTGAGATCTAAACATTTTTCTTGGTCTTCATCCTCATGTTTGTACAAGTTAATGTTCATGTAGAAATATGCATATGTGTGGAGGCAATAGCTCACCCTCCTCAGTTGTTATTCTTCAATGGTACCCATTCTGGGCTTTGGTGAAGGCTCTCTCTACACTGGACAACAAGAAAGTGCCAGGGATCCACCAGTGTCCCCCTCCCTAGGCTGGCATTATGAGTGAACACCACCATGCCCAGCTTCTGGGTCAGGTAGTCTTGGATACACAGCAGTAGGCGATATACCACTTGTAGCTACCTTCCTACCACTCAGTCTAGAGTCTTAAGCCTGGATTTGACTAGCTAGAAGCTCTGTTAAGGAGTCTTAGCCCTTAGAAGAGGGCCAAAGAAAATAAAAGAAGGACACAAGATGCCTCAGCTGATCAAGGAGTTTTTTTTTCCTAAGCCTGACAACATGACTTTCGTCATTTGGGACTCAGGAAACATTCGAAGGAGAGAACTGAGTCTACATACTTGTTGTATGACCCTTACACATGAATCTCAAATAGAAAAAAAAGTGTTTAGTTTTTTTTTTCTCAAATTAACAACAACAGCCCAACAAAATAAACCAAAGAACAAAATAAGGGCAATAGAGCCTAGATCTGAAAAATCATGTCAACCAGCAAAGGTATGAGAACAAGGGACTGCAAGTTTTCTGCATAGTTCCTGAAGACCTGAAGCAGGTCAGGTCACATAGCTTTTTATCTCTTTAAGCATTTTCTACCTTCCAACACCTGGGTGAGCAATTTGCCAGCTTCACAGACTATACATAAGTGAAAGGAATGCACTCCTCTAAGCCAGGTAGTGTTTACTTCCTCTAATCATTACAACCAAAAACCAGGGGTGTGTTTTACAGCCAGATATTCATGAATATATAAGATACAGCAGACACATTGAAGCTGGAGAGGTGGTTCAGAGGTTAAAAGAACTTTCTGTACTTGTAAAGGACCCGAGTTTGGTCCTTAGCCCTTTTGCCAGGTGTTTCACAACTGTCTGTAACTCCAGCTCCACAGGGTCTGGCCACTTTTTCTGGTCTCTGTTGGTATTACATAGAGTGTAGAACCTTTATGTTCACCCTCAACATGTACATAAGTAAAAATATTTTAAAAATTAAAGTATATGGAACATAATTGTTTTTTATGATAGCAGTGTTAAATACGAAGAAATAAAACCATGCGTTCCTCATCTAAAGCAACCTTAAAACTAGCATAGAACCATGCTCAGTGTATTCTGCCCTACTCTGGGATCTGTAAAATGTATCTGAAGTTCTTGCTCCAGTGCACAGCTATTCCCTGCTGTTGCATAATGAAATTGCCCTACATGAAGCATCCATTTGTCATGATGGCATTTCTTTCAAGAAAACTTCTGGTGATCAAAAGTACAATTATAACAAGCATCTAAAAACGGTCTTCAACCGGAAAACAGAGGCACATAAACCGACTTTGCTCTTTGTGAACATTGATGAGTCTATCTGGTCCCCACAATATAATTAATATTACCTTTTTTAAATGATAGAATCAATCCTAGGCATATAGCTTACGGTGTGGTACATGTATGCTATAAATGAGTCTGTGGGTTCCATCCTGGTACTACTCACTCCACACTAAAATACAAGTACAGCAACAAAAACTAGAGAAGACCTCAGTATCCACAAGACAAAACAACTAGATTTAGAGTGTTGGACATGGATGTAGAGTTTCAAATTCCCTACTGCTTACCAGATATAGGGCTAGAGAAAAATAATCCAAACAAACAACCACAACAAAATGTCAATGGAATCATAGGTAAAACATGACAGATATGAGGACCTATGTTTGATCCCCAGAATACCTGTGAACAGCCAGGTGTAGTGGAGCACATTGTAATGTCCTAAATGCCAGCACTGGGAGGAAGAGACAGTGGGCTCCTGGGAGCTTGCTGGCCATCCAGCTGAGCCTAATTTCCCAGCCCTAAGCCAGTGAGATAAGCCACAAAAGAAAGGAAGGAAGGAAGGAAGGAAGGAAGGAAGGAAGGAAGGAAAGAAGGGAGGAAGGAACAAAGGAAGGGAGGGAGGGAGAGGAAGGAAGGAAGGAAGGAAGGAAGGAAGGAAGGAAGGAAGGAAGGGAGGAAGGGAGGAAGGGAGGAAGGAAGGAAGGGAGGGAGGGAGAGGAAGGAGGAGCAAATATAAGGTCACAAAGAACAACACTCAGATTTTATCTCCGGCTTTTATGTGCATGTGCATAGACTCTAAAATTACACACAGATGCATATATGCACACACACACACACACACACACACACACACACACACACACACACACACCACACATACATATAGGTCTAATCTGGACCTGCTAAGTAGGTTAGATGGGGTTTACTTACCTTAAAAGTAACTATAATCTAAGTACAGAGAAGCGAGAGATAATTCATGGTAAGGACAATGTAGAAGAAAACAGGAGTCATAAAATCAGAAAACCAGGAGTCACTAGGACTTATGAGAAAATGCACTCTATGAGACAAAATTCACCTCTTCTCCAGAAAGCCTTATTTGAATCTGGGATCATGCCTTGGAGGCATGTTTTCCTAAAGCCTAATCCATATTTGTAGTTCAATGTCAATTTAGTGGGTTGAATGATTCTTGAGCGCCTTATGAGAAAAATCTATAAAGGGATAAAAGTAATTGGTTAAAAGTTGAAAATTGGTCCATTTTCTGAAAGACTGTTTACTGGGCCATTTGCAATTTATACTCACTGGCAAGCATTTTACTTTAAGACACCTAAGTAAACATGTAACATGTGTTTTTATTCACATAGCCATTCCATAATGACTAAAGAGATGTGAAATTAGTTTCCACCAAGAAACAAAATCTATTTCTATTCATTGTATGTATCATTTATTTTTATCAAGTATTATTCAAACAAAATTTAGTTTCATTATGACATTTTCATACATCCATTTATTAGACTTTGGTAATATTTACCCTTTATTATCATCATTTGTTTTCTCATTCTCCATCTCTTAAAAAAAAAAAGAAAGAAGGACTTGGGATGTATTTCAGTTGAAATAGTTTTTGCTTTGTCTGCCTGGAGACCTTGGTTTCATCCCCAACACCATCTAGACTAGGTATGGCAGTGCATGCCCGTCTTAGCATAGAGCGGCCAGACACAGGATGATCACAAGTTCAAGGTTATCTCAGCTATACAGTGAGTTTGGTGCCAGCCTGGGCTACCTAAGATCCTGTCTCAAAAACAAAGGAATGTAAATGAAAGGAAAAGGAAAGAAAAGGGAAATGTAAAAGAGAAAGAAGCAGAGCATAGAGCTATACTCAAAGAGAGAACACATAATATAGACCAAGACTGCAGCTCCAATAGACAGGCTAACATGGGGGAGAGGAAACCTGATGATTCTCCATGCATAAACAATGAACTATATCCAACTAGCAAACGTTGAGCATGTGAGAAGTACTCTTCCCCAGATATGAGCCTCCTAACAGGTTATATGACAGCAATTGGTCAGCCTTTAACTCATATACATACAAGTAACTACACAGATTGTGTAATCTGTAATTGCATATGTATGCAAGTAAACCACACACATAGGCATGAATTTAAGAGAGAGGAAACCGGGGACAGGGATGGGGGTTGTGGTAAGGTTGGAGGGAGGAAAGGAAGGGAGGAATGATGTAATTATACATAACTTCCAAAAAATAAAATAACATTATTTAAAAGAGTGATAGAACTCATTATTATAATCTATTCTGGAAGCACATGAAATACAAGACCCATACTTGTCAAAGCTGTGCTAATGTAGTTTTGACTATAAACACATACACAATCAGGAAAGTGATAAAAATAAGTCTAAGGTTTGTAAAGACAACAACAATGAAGGCAGGATGGAGGAGTTTCCCAGAGGGGACATTAGTGGCAGAAGCATCCATTTTTATTAGAACCTGTGCATTAGCAATCTTCCTCATTTGAAATTGAGATTCATCCCAAAACATTTTGGCCTGAACACTGTTACAGAACATAGAAATTTTCTTCTAATAGATAAACCCCAAGAGACCTGGCCATGTGGATATCAGGCACTGGTATGTCCACGGGTGTGATCTAGATATGTTTTTGCAAACTAATTCTCATTAACTACATTCTATTATAAATGTACTTTAGGACGTACCTAGTTTCTAAAATGTCTTTGGGGACCATGTCATGAATGGCAGTATTTTTTATGCATCTTGGGCTTATCAATATAATTTGGATGCATTGGCTTATTTTGCTAGAGGTTGTGTACAGAGTCTGCTCTCCATTAAAAATACTATAATAGAAATATGATTGCTATATCAATTCTTAAGAATCATAGGATGGGGAGTGGAGAGGTGGTGATTAAATAGCACTTCCAGCTTTTGGAGAGGACCTTAGTTCTATTTCTAGTATACATATTGAGCTGCTCACAGCTACTTGTAACTCCAGGGAAACCCACCCCGTCTTCTGCTTTCCCTGCACTCCTGATTGCATGTGTCCACATCCACACCCAGACACATGCAGATTTATACATAAATAAGAGTCAAATATTTAAATACTTACTGTCTGGACCATTTTAGATAAGGTTCCCTGACCACTGATCAACAGTATAAGCTCTACAGGACATCTGGAATCCCTGCTCTCTTATCTTCTGTAGGGATAAACTTAGCACTTGTTAGTTACAGTGAGGAAGAGACTTCTGACATTAGTTCGTGGGGACATCACTGAGGCAACTGGAGGCCTCTGACAGGGCAGGTTCTAGGGATCATATAGGGATGACTCTAGCTGATCCATTAGCCCTGGGTAACATGGAGAGTGGGGAGGCCACCTTCTAGCTAGAAAGGACCTATAATAATTGCAGGGGAAACCAACCCACCTACAAAACCTTCAACCCAAAATGTCCCCTGCCTACAATATATGCACATTTAAAGATAGAGTAGAGACTGAGGGAATGACGAACTAATGTCTGGCCCAACCTGACACCACCTCATGGGAGAGAGCCAACTCCTGACACCATTTAGGATACTCTGCAATGCTTATAGATAGGAGCCTCGCATAGGTATCCTGAGAGAGGCTCCACGCAGCAGGGATCGAAATACATGCTGGGACTCCCTGCCAAACATTAGGTGGAGTTCAGGGAGTCTTGTAGAAGAGTCCAGGGAAGGATAGAGGGGCCCGGAGTAGACAGGAACTCTATAAGAAGACCAAGAGACTCAACTAACCTAGGCACATGGGGGCTTACAGAGACTGAAGAAGCAGCCAAAGAGCATGCATGGCCTGGAATGAGGTCCCCTAAACATATGTAACTGATGGGCAGCTTGATCATTCATGTGTGTCCTCTAGTAAGTGGTGTGAGTACTGTCTCTGAGATGGCCCCTGTTGCCTGCTTTTGGATCACTTCCCCCAAATGGGCTGCCTTGCCTTGCCTAGCTTCAGTGGATGAGGATGAACTCAATCTTAATACAATTTGATGTGCTGGAGTTGGTTGGGGAAGAGGGATCCCTTTTTTCTGAAGGTAAGGGGAGGGAGATAGGGTAGGAGGGTAGGATCAGGAAGAGATGAGGGAGGGGGCTACAATTGGGATGTAAAGTGGAAAAAATAAACTTGAGGAAAAAAAGAATTAACTGGGTGAAACCTGCAAGGTTGTTCTTGCCCTGGGTTGCTTCCCTAGCACTGATATCTAATATTTATGTCTAAATCAATGCACCAGCATAAGTAGGAGAATCCCATCAGAGGCAATTTAAAAGGGTCACAATGGAAACAAAGCTGCTTAGAAAACAATTACTCTCCCATCATATGGGGGACAAAGAAATAATTACATACAGTACTTTGACTCTCCCTGGAAGTGTTCTCTGCATTCAAAGCCAAGATTCACTTCTGCATTATAACAGGCAGAAAGTCTGTCCACCTCTCTGAGTGTCTCACTCTCTCTCCACCATGCAAATAAAATTTCTAAATTTCATTCAAGTCATTCTTTAACGTAATGCTTTGAGGCCACCGCCATGAATTTAGATTTTGGAGACTACAAGGGAGCCATCTGACCTTGTCTGAAATGCTTGTTCCGAGCTCCAAAGCCACTGGTATTCAGAAAGTCTATATTTTAGAGCAAATGATGACTTCTGGTTGATAAAGGACACAAATGGATTCCTCCTAGTGAGAAACAGCACACCAACAAAGGGAGACTCCACTGGGGAAGAGGCATCCAAGCGGCTTTTACAAATAAGACAGGAGAATGGCACTTTAAGTGACTTCTTTATCAAGTAAGGTCAACTTTTTATGGAAAACGTGTCACCATGATGTCAAATCTGAGATCAACAAGTGTGGAAATGGCCAGAGAGAATGAAAAACTGCTTGCCTGACCACTTGGGGAGGACAAGAATTTGGATGCTATACTGGGTGGTTCTATGTCAATTGGTCGTAAGCTTATCAGAGAGTTATCAGAGAGGATGAACCCTCAATTGAGAAAACACACACATAAGATCCAGCTGTAGGGCGTTTTCTCAATTAGTGATCAATGGGGAGGGCCCAGCACATTGTGGGTGGTGCCAATTCTGGGCTGGTGGTCCTGGCTTCTATAGAAAAGCAGGCTGAGCGAGCCATGTGAAGCAAGACAGCAAGCAGCACTACTCCAAGGTCTTTGCATCAGCTCCTGCCTCCAGGTACCTACCGTGAAGCATTGTGGTTTTTGTTGTTGTCACAACCCAAGTACAGTTGGCACTGCCCACAAATTCCTGTGTTTGAACCCATCCCCTGGAGAGTGGGTGATGTCTCAGGGCCAGACTCTCAAAGGAAACTGATTCACTCTCTAGAAGCCACCAACTATCCATAGCTCCTTAGTTAGGGGTGCTCAACCACTAATGAGAAGCCTATAGCACCTCACCACCACCACCACCACCACCACCACCACCATGCCCAAAGCTCAGGGACCATTGAGAAAGAGGGACCTCAGAGCCTGCAAGAGCCAGAAGTTGGTGAAGACATGAACAAAACTATATCTTCTGGTCCTATTGAAACTTCTGCATTACAGCTTCTCACCGTAGCTGTATGGTAAGTTGCCTGCACAAAATCCTCACAAAATCAAGCCAGCATAGAAGAGGAAGGGACTTAGGACCCTCCATTCCTAACAGGATGCCCTTTTATATAAACATAGTAATAGAGAAATATTAAGGAAATCAAAACAACAGTAACAACTAAAGAAGTGTCCACTGCAGTTTTTGCAGAAGTGACCAACTGCAGAAACAGCAAGACAAACACAAGCTCTCTGTGCGTACATGGCTTTACCATCAATTAAAAGTGAGGCACCAGTGAAATATGTCTGCTTTTATCTTCACAGCTACTACTTGAAACTAAAAAAGACATTTCCTCTCATTGTAATTAAGCCATTTGTTTAATGCCTGCTCCCAGGCACAAGTGATTAGAAACCAAAATGATTACTGAGTGCTGCAAAAACCTAATCAATATAACCTGATTCATTTATCATGCTGTGCTATATTACAAATGTTAAAACACAAGTAATGAAACACTCCACATCTTTTCCTTTACGAAGCATTCACTTTATAAATCACATGTAAAAAATATCGGTGGTTCAGTGGGCCTTCTCCAAAATGCTGCTTTATCTTCCTCACATAAATAAGTGTGTCCTCATGAATCTCAATCAGGAAAGAGCTATTGCTGCGATCATCAGATTAAATGTGCGTTCGTTTGTTCTAAAATAAAAACAGATGCATTTCAACAGGATACATCACACATGCATCTACTGCATTCCAAATTGCTATCTTTGGTTGATGCAGGAGTAAGTTTTAACTATATGGATTCTCTAAGAAGACAGTCATCGCCCCCTCCCCCTCATTTAGCAGCTGGTAATGGCAGGTAAGCCTTAACATGACTGTCAGTTTCTTCATTGGTAAAAATACGCATGAGGGGCTGGGGAGATGGCTCAGTGGTAAGAACACGTGGTGTACAACCACGAGGACCCAAGTTAAAACAGAGCACTTAACTCCAGTGCTAACAGGAGCAGAGGCAGGCTGGCTGCCAATCTAGTTGCAGATTAAGTGACAGACCCTATCTTAAAGGAACAGATGGGGAGTGATAGGGCATCTGATGTCCTCCTTACATGTGTGCACATAACACGTGTACAAAGAATCCTGAAATTCTTTTCAGTAATTCAGTATCTGCAGAGCGTGATAATCTACGAATAAACAACCAGCCCAAGACCCGACACAGAGTGGGGAATTGATGTTAGTGATTTTCTTTCTTTTAAAGAAGACACATGACTTCCATCTCAGCTTCCATTAATTGGTCTTCTGCTTTCTCTATTTCCACCCAAAAAAATGGGGTGAAACTCCAGCCTTCTGTAGGCAAAGGAAGATCATTGAAGGTTGCTGGCTGAAAGCTCATTTCCAGTTTCACAGAGAGACCCTGTGTTAAGAGGGAAATATTACTAAGGCTCAGAAAACTTTATACAAAGGGGTCGGAAGATAGTAGGAGCTAGAGAAACATAAAATCAGCGATGATATTGTGTCTCCTAGAAATGAGAGGAAATCTACACTAAAAATACCACAATAGGTACAGTTTTTCATGGGGACGTACCCCTCAGACTAGTGTCTCAATATAAGTGAGTATATACCATTTAGCTCTTTTTGCTTCTGTGTAAACTCACTAGAAATTATGATAATTTCTAGTTCAATCCATTTGTCCACAAATTTCGGGAATTCCTTGTTTTTAATAGCTGAGTAGTATTCCATAGTGTAGATGTACCACAGTTTCTTTATCCATTCTTCTACTGAGGAACACGTAGGCTATTTCCATGTTCTGGCTATTATGAATAAGGCAGCTATGAACATGACTGAGCATATGTCCCTGTTGTGTGGTAGTGCATCCTCTGGGTATATTCCAAGGAGTGGAATAGCTAGTGGGTAAGAGGGGTGGTCATCCTATTGAGACTTTAGATGTGAGAAGCCTGGGAGAATGAGGAAATAGAAGGATCCAGTGGGTCCTGGAAAACTACAGGTGGGTCTGGGCCCTGGGGTCCTCCCCAAACTATGGCAACAGCCAAGGAAAATATAGGCAGTAAACTTCGAACCCCTACCCAGACTAGCCGATGGACAGGACATTCTCCACTGTTAAGTGGAGAAGGAGATCTGACTTTCACACAAACTCTGGTGCCCCATATTTGACCATGTCCCTTGGATGGGGAGGCCTGGTGGCACTCAGAGGAAGGATAATAGATCACCAAGGAGAGACTCGATACCCTATAGCATATACAGGGGGAGGAGGTCCCCCTCAATCACAGACATAGGGAGGGGAGTAGTGAGGGAAGCGGGAGGAAGGGAGGAATGGGAGGATACAAAGGATGGGCTAACAACTGAGATGTAATATGAATAAATTAATAAAAAACCTGTAAAATAAAAAAAGAAAAAAATACCACAATATTATGTGACAGACTAAACAAGGCCTGAACAAGAACAAAAATAGACATGCTAATATGAAAGAAGGGGAATACCAGTGGGCCCCATCTCTAGACAAAGAAATAAGCAGACATTAATGACTTCTGGGAGAAGGAGAATTAGTCTTCCCCAAGGACCCTTGCCCTAATTGATTCTCCAATATTAAGTGGCCTACCCTGAAATCATATACATGCAAACAGCACCAAACAGGCTAAGCTAGTTATACCTGTAAGTTTGCATGTACATGTGTGTATGTGTGCATAGCAGTAACAATTCAAGAAGAACAGGCCATGAATTAGAGAGGAAATGAGGGATGGACATGTGGGAGGGGTTAGAGGGAGGAAGAGGAAGGGGGAAATTATGCAGATTATATTACAATTAATAAAAAGAAAACAGAGGCCTGAGTCTGAATCCCCAGCATCCATATAAAAACCTGGGCATGGTGATGCTTATAAGTCTAGTTCTGAATGTAGAGACAGGAGGACCCCTGAAGCCTAGTGCCTGGCTGGCCTAGAGGAACTGGTGAGCCCACATTCTGTGATCCGTGTGTCAAAAACTAAGTCAGAGTGCGGCAGACGAAGACATCTGACCTCTATTCTTGGCCTCTGTTCATAAGCATGCACCCATGCACACCCATACACAGAAAAATTTAAGATTAGAAAATGTATTTATGTGTATATGTGTAAGTCAGTGTGTGGGTGTATGTGCATGTGTGCAATTGCCTGACCTGAAGAGCCCAGAAGAGGGGATCAGATCCTCTTGTGCTAGAGTTATGGGTTCTTATTAATCATTTGACCTGGGTGCTGGGAGTGGAACTCCAGTTCTCTGCAATCACTCTTAACTACTGAGCCATCTCTTCCTCTCCCCACCTCAACAGTTAAAACAGAGACACAACAACTTACAAGATGTCATATGTCAAGAAAATTAAGGAGCACCCTGGGAACAAGGATGTTGAACATCTATCTATTACCACAGCACTCACGAGATACAATGCTTGAATCTCAGTACTGAGCTGGAAGCAGATGGCTAAGAATCCACTAAACAGCAGGTAATAAAACTAGAAAATGTGATGGGTGCCAAAGGACTTAGGAACACAGAGGAGGCCCCACACCACAGGTTTTTTTTTTTGACATAACTATTAGGAGCAGCCTAGTATCAGAATTAAATGTCACCAGGACAGAATTGCATGAGGAGAAAGGTACTCAATATTCTTCAAGGAGCATAACTGGTATTTCTTTTATAGGACATTAAACAACAGCACTGATAAATTATTTGCAGAAGGCTGCTATAAATTGCACTGTGTAACATATGCAGTTCCAAGAATCAGACAGTCTCCCACGAACTTTCATGATAATTTCTTTGCCAGAAGAAAAAAAATTACAGAAAATGTAACAAGAAAGGTCATCTGGGAGAGATATAGGTTCCCTCTAGCTTACAAATTGAGTCTTCCAGAAAGCAATCAGTAGCACGTCCTCCCCATTCCCTGCCTCATATTTCATCTGTTATCTCCTGGAGCTGGGATTGAGTTTGTGATTTCAAATTTCACAGATGGAGCATAATCAGAAAATGTTGACATAAATATGTAACCACTGATTACCGGTGTACACAATTCACCCATACAGAGAAGCTTCACCAAATTTATTGACTAACTATTTCTATGTAAGGAAAGTTGGGAGAAAATGGAGAGAGAGAGAGAGAGAGAGAGAGAGAGAGAGAGAGAGAGAGAGAGAGAGAGAGAAGAAGAAGAAGAAGAAGAAGAAGAAGAAGAAGAAGAAGAGGAGGAGGAGGAGGAGGAGGAGGAGGAGGAGGAGGAGGAGGAGGAGGAGAGGCTTGTAAAATACATAATAATTAAATTTGGCAAGAGCCTCAGTCAGCAACTTTCCTTCTGCACAAACATGAGGCCCTGAGCTTGGATCCTCTGAAGTTTGGGTCCAGGTAAAGTTTGACATGGCAATGTACAACTGAAACACCAGTCCTGCAGGTTAGGGAGAAGAACTAGACAGATCTATGGAACTGATGCACAGCCAGTTTATCTTGAACCTGAGTCCCACGCTCAGTGAAAGAGCCTGTCTGAAACAAACAAGGTAGAGAGATCTAATGAGGAAGACACCTAACAATGACCTCTAGCCTCTGTATGGATACGCAGGCTATTGCTCCCGCACATGCACATGAGTGCATATACATGCATTCAACACACACACACACACACACACACACACACACACTTTCATTGCATTTATTTTTCATACAAGTGCTCTCTGCTTTGTTGTATCTTATTTGACAAGGTAAAAAGAAAAAAAATTGTGAGAAAGTATGAACGTAAATTGAAAGTACCCTATACTTATGCAGCTGATCTAGTGTATAGCATTAACAATTTTTCAAAATTCCTGGCTTTTACATTTTGATGTGCAGCCAGGGTTGGTTAGAATCCATAGACGTAAACTACAAAATAATTTCCCTAACTTGGTTTATTACACATATTTTTTGTTTACTCTTTCCAGAGTTTCATGCAAGCGTGCAATGTTTTGATCTTCTCCATCCCTCTTTTAACTCTCTGTAAATCCCTGGCACACTCCTTCCAGCTTCCTCTCTCTCTCTTTAATATCCTACGGCACCCAATTAGTGTTGTATATACATGCACAGTGTAAGTTCAGCCACTGGAAATGGACTTCTTCTCAGTGCTGCACTCCCTATGAAGAAGTACTCTCGCTTGCCCAGAAGCCTTCAACTGTCAATCGCTTCTGAGCTAGAGGAGAAACCGCCTGAGCACCTTCATCCATGCTGTGACTGACATGACCTTATGTAGATCTTATGAAGGTGATGGAAGATTCTGAGTGCTTAGGAGTTTAATGATCATGTCATTTCCTTACCACAGACATGTTTGGGGAGTTTTATAGCACCCTCCCATCTTCCATCTCTTACATTTTTTTTATTCTAAGGCTCAGGAGACATTCCTAATTCTTTGTAACAAAATGATAGTACTATTGCTAGAAAAAATTAGATTGTAAGGCTGTGGAAGAAACAAATATGCTCTGCTTATAAATATCTGCACAAATACTCTACATATATCCTTATCAGATCAATTCCATTAGCAGATTAAAACAGTGGTTGAATGCTAAACATTTTTATACTCTCTGTCTGACTAGAAAAGTGGTGGCGGGGGAAGTATATGAGAAGTCTTCATAGACGCTTAGTAGGTTCCTTTATAGCAAGAGCACGACACAGGTAGAGAATCAGTGACATACCAGCAACACAGACAGCACAACCAAGAGAGCATACAGGAGAAAACGCAGGAGCCCTTACTTGCAAGTTTAGTAGTGAAATCATATTTTGTAGCTGTTCCCTCTTGGTGGAAACATATCAACCTGAAGGGAGGATCCTTAAGACCGGGGAAGTGCACACTCACAAGTTTCAATGGGCTTCTGAAATTTACATGATTCACAAAAATTGTTTCCAAGATTATATGAATGGAAACAATTGCCAGAGACAATTGTAGGAAAATCTTCTACAACTGATCTGCCAGCAAGTCATGCAGGAAAACCTAGCAGTGAAATGTGGTGCCTGTTCTGCATGGAGTTTTGATGAGAGAGCTACTTTGAGTTGAGCACACTCTTCTAAGTAACTCCAATGGACTCATGGTCTGACCCTGCGGATCGTTGTGTGGAGGTATTTCTTTGACTTGTCATTAGTGCCCTACCAAGAATGAAGAAACATTTTGTTTTCAAATCTCTATAGGGTAAGTCACATAACAAATACTGAAAGTATAGGGATCAAAAGAAAAATTATGACACAGATGTCTATTTTTCCACCTAGGATTGCAAAATTTTTTGCCAATACAATACAAGAGGTCTGGAGAGAGACAGGAGATAGTTGTTAATATCTAATTAGAAGAAAACCATAGCAAAAAATTTTAAATGTAGCCATGAGACCACTAAGAAAGGCACTGTAAGTGTTAAATAATTTCAAAATACTGATAAATTTCAAAATAAATATATACAATATTTTCTATTATGGAACAAATAACAAGGTAGAAAATTCAATTCAAAAAATACTACACTCATAACAGGAAGATCAAAAGGTACCATGAAAATAACTTTACTAAAAGTACAAAGGACTTTTATGCATGAAACTATAAAACTCTACTGAAGCAAGAAATTTTAAATAAATAGGAATAGCCAGGTAGTGCTAGTACGTACCTCTAATTCCACACTTGGGGGACAGGCAGGCAGATCTCTATGAGTCCACAGCCAGCCTAGTCTACAGAGTGAGTTCCAGGATGGGCAAGGCTACACATAGAGACTTTGCTTCAAAAAACGAAAATAAATAAACAAATAGGAATTTTAAAAAACTTAATAAGTTTTTTATTAAGTAGAAATAAGTAGAAAGCTATTTTGCTTTGCGGTGACTAAATGCATTTTGCATTATGTTAGTTCCCTCAACTCTATTATGCATAATAATTATAATTCATATGTTCTCTCTGGTACTGTATGGTTTTTTTTTAATTTTTAATTTGTTGAAATTTTGCCTGCTTGTGTGTACTTGAATTTTGTCTATAGTTTCTGTATATACCACCAAAGGGTACCATAGGCACTGAGATTTTAGTTCCAGACAGCTGTGACACACCAGTTGGTGCTGGGAAGCAAATCCACATCCTCTGGAATAGCAACAAGTGCTCTTCACCACTAAGCCATGGCTCTAGCCCCTTTGTACTTTACTTTGCAGAGTAGAAAAGTATTTTTAAGTTTATTTAAAAGTAAACTTAAGAGCATTCAAATAAATTGTACAAAAGAATACCCAAGAATTCACCCTAAGTAACTTTAACAATTGAGATGTAATGTGAATAAATTAAAAAAATATATTAAAAAAATAAAGAGATGCACATTGAAGCATATTTGGATATATAAAAAAGAAGATAAAACAGAATATGTTCTGTAGGTGTGCAACTTCAGTTAATAACTAAGAATATTTTAAAAGTCTCTTCTTGGTAACCTGCTGTCCTTCCTCTGAGTGCCACCAGGTCTCCCCCTCCAGGGGACATGGTCAAAGGTGAGGCACCAGAGTACGTGAGAAAGTCATATCCCACTCTCCACTCTACTGTGGAGAATGTTCTGAACATTGGCTAGATCTGGGTAGGGATTTAAAGTTTACAGCCTGTATTGATACCCTATGAGCATATCCAGGGGGAGTTAATCCCCCTCAGGAACAGTCATAGGGGAGGGGAGTAAGGGGAAAATGGGAGGGAGGGAAGAATGGGAGGATACAAGGGATGGGATAACCATTGAGATGTAACAAGAATAAATTAATGAAAAAAGGGGAAAAAGAAAAGAAAAAAGGAATATTTTAAAAGATTAAATAAAATTATAATATGCAAGTACATAGAATATACAGGGGCAATTAGAGTGTGAGATAACAAATATTTGGAATGGAAGGAAATGGACAGGATCACTCAACAGCTGGCACACTTGGAGTACAAATAAGACTGAGGCCACTTATCTAAACACAAGCGCTGTGTACATCTGCATGTGCATACGTGGGAAATATGAAGGCTTATGTATAATTTCAAGAAATCAGTAAAGAAAAATTACAGATTTCATTGCATAAAAGTTTGTTGCATCAGTGCAGCAGAAGAACACTATAGAGAAAGTATAAGGTCCAGTAATAGCTGTGAGCAGTGTCAGGAATGCACTAACAGAATGCTTACAAACTAAAATGGATGATGAGCAAAGTTATGAAAGATGAATATAGAGAAATATATTAAAGTAAATGGATGGAAATTATTAGTATCATTAATAATCAATGCAAAATGTTAAGGGATAATTTGCATATTATATGGGCAAATATTCCAGAGATGATTTGTCAAGTGTTTTTTGAAAAAATTGGGTCAAAGATAATCTTGCACTTTTGGAGACTCTCTTTAGAGAACAATTCCATCATACCTGTTCAAATTTTAAATTCAAACTTGCACTTGTCTGACATTTCCATGTCTAAGCTTTTATTAACTAAAACTATCTTTATAATCCAGTTTTTATAACAATCTTTGTCTTTATGTGTACTCTTATAACTATGAAAAATTTCTCATCTATAATCACAGCTGTTATTCCTCAGGCACTGTCCACCTTATTTACTGAGACAGGGCCTGTCACCGACCAGAACTTGGCAAGAAAGCCAGGCTGGCCGTCTCATCCCTCCGCAAGCTAGAGTGACAAGCACACACCAGCACACCTGAGATATTTTATATGGAAATAAAGTCCTCACATTTCCAAGGCAAGCATTTTACCAGCTGAGCCATCTTCCAGCCCCATTACTACCATTTTTCAATACTAACAATTGAACACGTTATTGTGACATCAAAGAAAATAAATATCTTGTATTAACTATACCTAAATAATTGGTGGAAAATCCAAAGTTTGTACTAAAGCATGGAAATAGGTTAAACCTTATTTCACTCTGAGTTTACTAATGGAGGTGACTGAATTGGCTCGTTTTACTAAAAATTTCCAATATGCACTGTTTAATACTTATAATTTGTTGCCTGGCACTGAATGTCCCCCAGTGGTTTTTTAATTGTAAATGTTTAATAACCTCCTTCTTGGTCAAAAATCATTTTCCTGCTAGCTTTACAGCATTAAATGCTGTCACCTTACCTGAACTTGCCAATGGTGCTGCCAAGGAGCTTATACGTTTCCTGAAATTATCATAGTCAACTCAGCAAGCAAGCCTCAGCCAGATCCATTGCTTTCTATACATTAGCCACTCTGGTAGACATTAAAAGGAGAAATGAAACTAACATGAAAAAGCTAGTTAAAGAATACGAGTGTAGTCTGTCAACATGGCTCCGCATATACAGGTGCCTGTGGTTAATTCCGATGGTGTGCTGACCACATGGTGGACAGAGAGAACCCACTTCCACAGTTGTCCTTTCCATAACACCCTATAGCACTCACATGCCCAGACTCAATACACACAAATAAATAAGTGTAATAACACTTTTAAACAAATAGAAGGGTAAGTAAAATATAACAGCCACTTCCAGGGATTTTAATCACTGATTAAGTTCTTGCTCACACGAGTCTCCGAGTTCAATTCTTTGTACTCAAAATGTGGTATTCGTCTACTAAAATAATCAAAACATCTGTAAAATAGGATAACTCAAACGTCGACCTAAAGGATGCCAGATCAGCACATCACACAGCTTACCTTCACACGAGTGTCTATTATAGCACTAGTTACAATTGCTGTGTCCTGGCACAAAGCTAGGTGACAGCAACAGAGAAAAAGATAAAGAGAATGTGGTTTATACTCACCAGAGAATCTTTCTCATTCACAAGAAGGAATCAAGGTGTGTCGTTTGTAAGAAAATGGTTGTAGCTAAAGATCATGATATTAGGCAACTTAAGCCAGTTTCAGACAGACAGGTATCATGTTTAATCTTGTGTGTGGTTCCTAGATTTTTATGTAGACACATTGAAATTATGTCTGTACAAATGGCATGAAAGTGGAAATAAAATTTTCAATGGGACAAAGGAGATAAGTGTAAGGGAGCCAGGAAAAAGGAAAATAAAAATGTGGGACACAGAGCCTTATGCTCATATACCACAAGAAAAAAAATTAGTTTTTTTTATTTCATATTTCATGAGGCCATTTATAATCCCCACTCAAAATCCACAGCTACAATTTGCCCCCAAGGTTCAGCCGGAATAGAATTTCCAATCAAATCTGCTTTGAAGTCTATCCTTTCTCCTGTGTCCGGTTGAAAATAATGTCTTCCTGGTTTTGCATCTTAGGTCTTCCCCACCATGTGACTCGATGATGACTCAGAACAGAAAATCAACGGGAGGGACTCCCCAGGCTCCCTCTGATAATTACTGTAATCACAGCATCATGAGTCTCCACGTTGATATGTTTTTCTACAACACATCAGGAAAATTATTTACTTCTGAGATGATGAATGACTCGCAAGCACAATCCCGACAGATACCATGATGCCAGCTCATGGCAGACACATAATTTCCCACCAGAACATAAACACAACCTGCTCCTCATGTTCTGTGTCTTGGCATGTGCAGATTTTATGCTTCAAAGTTTTCAAGTTCTTCTAGGCATCAAATGGGAGTGGGGGGGAGACTCTGATTTGGAAAATCCTAGTGTTAATGAAGAAGACGGCTACTAAAGAATATTTTTTCTTGATATATACTACATTCAAAGTTGTATAACGTAGTCATCTTAATGGAGAAAGGCAACATTGACAGTTTGAAGGGAACCTAAATGATAAATTACTAAATAAATTTAAATATGTCATTTTAAGCACTAAAACTCACATGTTATCTTGTACACTGGGAGGCGGTAAAGAAGAAAGCATTGTAGAAAGCTTTTTTTAATGTGAAAATAGCTGTTCCTGATTAGAGTGTCTTCAGCCCAGTTCTGTCAATCTGGGGTAAGGAGAAACACTCCTGAAAAGTAATCGGATTCCTGTGCCGACACAAAGCCATCTCACTCGCCTGATAACCAAGTCCCTCAGAGTAACAATCAATTTATCACCAGTCCTCTGGGAAAACATATTTATGCTATGAGTGGACACTGGCCAGTCTTACTCATACATGCAATAGTTGCTTATGAAACTCATACAAACATGGCCGATGAGATGGTTCAGTGGGCGAGGCACTGATTCCCAAGCCTAAGGATCTAAGTCCCCACAACCCACAGGATAAAAGGAAAGAACCAGCTCCCACAAGTTGTCATCTGACCTCCACACACTTACCTGACCAAGGATGTAACCACACTCTCACACAAACCTAACATAAATGAAATGCAATTTTTACATATTTAAAAATTTATTTAAATTTGCAGATAATTTTACATTAAAACACAGATTTTGTCAGAGCCCTTCTAGATCCATGTGAGTGTAAGCCATGGGTACCAGTATGCCAAGTGTTGCAGAAGTCACTATAAAACCTCTGATATTACAAATTAATCAACACTTTAGATCAATGATTATTAAGAAAGAAACAAATAGAGACTGAAAATAGTACTTGGGTGTTAAGGGCATGCACAGGTCTGTTGAAGCACTGATTCCAGCAAATCTGATACCTGATGTTAGTGGGCACCTGCACTCACATCTCACATGTACATATCCATGCACAGACACACACAGACACAAACAAACACACACACACACACACACACACATGTAAAGTAGTGTCTCCTATTTTATTATATATATATATGGTTTTGGTTTTGTTTTTTTGAGACATGGTTTCTCTATTTTGTCTTGGCTATCCTGGACTCACTTTGTAGACCAGGTTGGCCTTGAACTCACAGAAATCTGCCTGTCTCAGCCTCCCGAGTGCTGGGATTAAAAGTGTGTGCCACCATGCCCTGCTTAAAATAGTTTCTTTTCAATGAAACAAATGGCAGAATGCTAAGTAGAACAAGAAGGTGTATATATGGCTTGGGAGATGCTGACTCAGTTACCTCCAAAGTATCAGGAACCAATGTCAATGCCCAAAACCCATGTGAAATGCTGAGAACAGCAGTGTGTGTGCTGGGATGGGAGCTAGAGGTGGGGAGATCCCTGGAATCTTACTGGCTAGCTAACCTAACCTACTTACCCAAGTTCCAGGCCAACGAGAAACCCTATCTCAAACAAAACATGAGGTTCCTGAAGAATAAGACATGAGGTTTCTTTCTGACTTCTACATGCATTTACATAAACATGTGTCAGAGTACATGAACACTCATGATTATACACATATATATACATAATATATACCAAAAAGAAAGAATGAACGAAATAAGAAAAAGGATATACACTTGATACAGCATATGTGAGCTGATTACTTGTTTAAAATAGCACTATGTGCATTTCAGAAACCACGACTCTAAATGTGGCCTGTGTTCTGGGTGGCCTTATGGAAGGAAGGCTCAGACATCCTTGTCTAGGGAACTTGACAGACGAGGCAGCCTACAGATGGATCAATTGAGAGGAAAAAGCTAGATGTAATAGTATGCATCTTAACCTCAGCTATCAGAAAGCTGGGGCAGGAGGGTTCCTTTGAGTTCCAGTATAGGACTATATTGTGAGACTTTTTCAGAAACCCCACTAAGAGTGAGAGGAAGAGAGAGAGAGAGAGAGAATGAAGATACCACATGACCTGGACTACAGCGAATGGCAGTGACTTTTGAAACTTAATATAGAATATCCTCCAACCAGAAGAGAGAGAAAGCATTGCTTAGAGCAGAATAAAATGGTCAGCATGGGACCCTCTGGCAGTTAGAGACCCTGGCACTAGCTTGTATATGGAGACAGATTTAGAACAGAACTCTATAATGCTATTTTCTTTCTCCCTTGGTTTTATGTGACTTTACATGGCCTGGGATATTTAGCACAGTCTACTCAACATTATTCAGGGAAATTTTTCTTTTGATGCATTAAATGCTTGTTGGCTTTAATGCATGCAAATAAAGGTGTGCTGGGGCGGGGGGCTGGGGTGTTGGCCCAGTCAGTAAACTGCTTGGCAGGCAAGCATGAACACCTCAGTACAGATGCTCAGCACCATATAAAAGCTATGTGTTATGCAGCATCTGTTATCTCAGTACAGAGATAAAGGGCAGTAGGATACAAGACATACATAGGCTAACCAGTACAGCCAAAGTGGTGAGCTCCAAGTTCAATGGAAGACCCTAGGGTGGGGGTAAGATGAACAGAGCGAAGGAGATAACTGTTACTGACTTCTGGCCTCTGCTTGCACATAAGCACACATGCAAACACACACACACTCACACACACACACATACTACTACTACTACTACTACTGTTCTTGACTCCATAAAAATTTAGTTCCTGTATCATCAGCAATATTTAGCAAGCACAATCGATAAGCATCCAGCTTAACCTTAGTTTGCCTCCTCTGTTTATGGAGTTTAGATAGCCCTTTCCTAGCAAGGGGGCAAGGTTTCAGTATGAACTCAGAGCTGTAACTAAAAAAAGAAAGAAAAAAAGAAAGAAAAAAAGAAAGAAAAGCCTAGGTTTATATTGTATGTTGGTTCAATTTATGCGTCAATTTGAATAGCCTGAAGGATGCTGGGGTTTCTACTCAAGCATTGTTCTTGCTTATGTATGAGAGAGGTGGTCCAGGAGACAGATTAGCATTTGAGTCAGTTCCTAGAGCAAGGAAGAGTCACCAGTACCAATGGGATCGACATCATCCAACCTTCTGATCCTCTAAGGGACCAAGAAGAAGAAGCGCGATGCAGGGTGAATCCTTGCTTGCTTTTCTATGGCTGATACCCAGCTTTCCTGGGATGTAGTTCTGAGAACTTTGGTTTCTGAGAATTATATCTGCTTTCATGACTTTTCTGTTGCTGTGATGAAACACCACGACTCAGGCAACTTCTGGAAGGAATAATGCATTTGGGTTCTGAAATCTAGAGGAATAAAAGTCCATAATGGTGGGGTAGTGTGGCAGCCAAGCAGCAGACATGGGACTGGAGCAGGAAGCTGAGAGCTTACAACCTCAGTCATAAGCAGAGATGTTTGGAAGTGCCTCAAAGTCTCTGCATTCTCAAAACATGCCTCTAATGACCTGTTTCAGTGACCGTGATGGTGCCTCCTCAATATCTCCAAATAGCATCATTAATTAGGAACCAAACATTCAAACATATGAAGCCATGAGGTGACATTCTCACTTAATGCACTGCATACCCTACAAACCAATCCTCTTATGTATCTTCCGTGATATTTGCTGTTAGTTGTTAATTTGGCAGACTCTAGAGTCACATGGAACAGAGGCCTCTGGGCATGCCTGCGAGGGATGACCTTGACAATATGAATTGGTGTGGGAAGAACTACCTTGACTGAATTTCGGACCATTCTCTGTGCATTCTTTGACTGTATAAGATGGGGAAAGTGGGCAGAGAATTAATTAATCAGTCTCTAATATCTATTTTTAATAGACGCTATGGTACCAACTGCCTCAACTTCTTACTGCCTTGACTTCTCCTCTGTGATAAACAATACCTGTCTTTTTTAAGTTGCTTTTGTAAGAGTATTTTTTGCACAGCCATAAGAAAAAAAACCAAGAGATCCTCCAACCTTTTAGTCTTTAGTCTTAGGATTTTGACTTGAGCTAGACTTCCCTACTTCCCCATCTATTGATAACAGACCACAGGACATCTCAGCCTCCATCATCATGAGATTCAATTTCATAACAACTCTCCTTTCATGTTTCTTTTTCCTAAAGAACTCATAGGCAATACTCTAAAAGCCAGAATGATGAATTTCCATGCTGCCATATCTCGAGCTCAAAGTGTGTTTTCTATCTCTTGAGTCTCAGGAGAAAACTGACTTAAAGATACAAAAAGCATAACTGGTAGAGGTTGGGTCTGTAGTTAATTTGGTAGCATGCTTACCTGGCATGCATGAAACCCTTGCTTTAATATCCAGAACCATATAAACAGGGAAGAGTGGTGTAATCTCTAACCCCAGCACCCAGGAAGAGGAGTAAGGTGGAGCTGAAGTTTAAGCTCAACCTTGGCTGCATATCAACTTAGAGGTCAGCCTGGGATGCCCATATAACAGTGTCTCAACATCAGGAGAGTGACTAGTATACACTTACTGAGTGTGTTGAAAGTTTCATAATACCTTCCAAGTTCCTAAGAATTCTACCTGAGTTCTGCCATGTTGAACATCCTCTCTAAGGGCCGGGAAAATGCTGCAGGCTCATGCTCACCCTACACCTCAAGGCACTTCTGATTAAATTTAGATTGCATTCTCAAAACCACAGCTGCAATTTAGTTCTTTGTAAAGGCATATATTTCTGTTTGTGTTCCTCCTTTCTGCGGTCTTATCTCCTCGGTAACAACATTTTCTCAATATTCCCTGAGCTCCACTTAGTAGAGAATGTAAGGTTTGCCAAGCATGAATGTTCCATAAGGAGCCCTGAGAATTCTGTGGTTCACTGACTGCATTGTTTTTGAAGGAGGGGTGGATTCCAATATCCGCACAAGGTTTTGTTCTTCCTTTGAGGAGCTAAGCCCCATGCACCAAGGGTGCATTAGTCGCATGCGTTCAAAGCTTGCCTTAACCATTACAAACCTTATTTGTCAGGCTACCCTAAGTAGAAAGATGTCAACAATATACAAGGAAAAATGATTCATGGGTAACATACACAAGGCAACCTTCTAGCTTCATCTATGCTGCTGTAATTAAACATCCTCACTAAAAGCAATGTAAGGAGGAAAAAGTTAATTCTGCTTATAGCTCAAGTTACAGTCCAACATCATGGGGATGTCAAGGCAGGAGCTCAAGCAGCTGGTCACAACACATTCGTAGTCATAAGCACAGAGCTATGAATGCACCTACTCTGCTTTCTTGCCTCTCATATACCATTCTCTAGTCTTATGCCACCTAGCTCATAAAATGGTGCTGCCCATATTCAGGGTGGGGGGTCTTACATCCTACTCAACAATTAGAACAACTTTCTCCATGCATTCCTACAGTCTAGCATTGTCTAGATAATTCCTCTTGAAGACTCTTTCCCCATGTAGTTCTAGGTTATGTCAATCAAGCTAACCAAAAACAGGCAGTAACTACATTTTGGACCATCACGTAATTGAACATAAGGAGTAGACTTTTGGGGATCTTTTTAAGTGCTAGAGACCAAACCTATAGGTCCACATACATCAGGCAAATACTTTTCTACTCAGCCAAACCTTCAGCTCATTCCCCACTTTACTGAGATGATGAGCAGAGCTGTTGTCTTGCTTTCCCTAGTATGTATAACCATGATGGGCCTCAGAAATAGGGTATGTGGTCTCCTAGTATGCAAAGTTTAAATGGTAAGTAGTGACTCCTTGAGAAAAATGTTTCCTCAAAAGAGTATACATATATATATTCCTCAATATAAGAATGTGGAGAAAACAACTATTTCTGCAGGGGCCACTACTTACCACTTAAACTTTCAACTTTGCATGCTAGAAGACCACACGTGTGTGTGTGTGTGTGTGTGTGTGTGTATTCTGTAGAAATAGTTTTTTTGATCCATGAGTACACTCTTATACAGTTCCAAGTACACAGATTTTGAATGAATGTTTGTTTACCTGTTGTACAGAGAATCAGACTAATGTGCGAGAACAGACAAACCCTGACTGCTGAGTTCCACTAACTGTGTTACACTCCATTTCTCCTTAGAGGAGCAGGCCTTCTTCACTCTTTGGCAGATAAGCTGTTTCTTTTGAGTGCAGTCACTGGTATAGGTGTCTCTTGCAGGGTTTCAATTTCCAATTTGGGAACAAGAAGAGCATCAATGTTGATTCTTACAGCTTACTCATTCGATAAATGGACACTTATTTTTTTTTTCTTCACTAAGTGTTCAGACTTTTTTTTGTAGAATTTTGCTGACATCCTTGATAACTATAATCCTCTATACTGTTGTAGCAATGTACTGATATCTGTAAATGATTGACTCTAGACTTCAGGAATTCTAAGTTGAACAAACCCTTCCTTCCTTGAGTTTCATCTCAGAAACAGGAAAGCAAATTAGGATGTGCTCCTGTCTCATAACTGCCTCCATAGCTCTCATTAATAATGACTGGTATTGCTTATCAAGAGCCTCTTTTGTTAAGGGCACTATTGTGTTTTGCTAGCATTGACCCAGGCCTCTGAGTGGCTACCAAATGTAAGACCTGAGAGTTAAATCCAAATGGAGAGCCAAGTTCTTGGTGATTAAGCCTTCTTTTTACTCTTGGGCTCTTTATGCATAAATTATCTTTGATACTGGGTCATTATTTTGTTGAACAAAAAGCATTTACTTAATTTTACTACTGGATAAGTTACTTTTCATGGTGTGCATTCATCTGAGGTACCATAGAATCATCACTGCCTCATCAATTACTACAGGTTGAGTTTTCAGTGCCCTAGTAGTTCTTTCCTACTTGTTGCTGTTGTTGGTTTCTTTGTTTGTTTTTTGAAACAAGTTTTTCTATGTGTAGCCTTGGCTGTCCTAGATTAGTTTGTAGACTAGGCTGGTCTCAAACTCACAGATATCCACCTGGCTTTGTCTCCCTGAGTGCTGGGAATACAGACATGCGTCAGCATGCTAGCTTTCTTTCTTATTTTTGTTAAAAATGTTATTGTTTTAGTTTTAATTGTGGGAAGGGCAGGGTATGTGTACATGTGTACAGGTAGCTATGGAGGCCAAAAAGATGTCAGATGTCAGATTCCCTAGAGCTGGAGTTGCAGGCAGCTGTGAACCCCTCTGTGTGTTCCGGGGAGCAAGTGCAGGAAACCTGCAAGAGTACTGTATGCTCAGTCACTGAGCAATCTTCCCAGCCTACTTTCATTCTATCATCAAAGGTTGACTGACACCACTGTGGAGCATGAGGAATGAAATATGCACATCAAGGAAGCAGAAATCCCTATGTTACTTAACTAATCTTTGTAGGTGGCGAGCTGAAGAGCAGTGAGTAAGAGGACAATTTTTGTTTTGACATCTATTGTCTGAGCCCTGCACACACACACACACACACACACACACACACACTGCCTCCCTTTTCCCTCCTCTGTTCTATAAATTACATGATGACTGTGTGGCAATCTATTGTATTACCAATGTTCAGGATTTTACATAGATGCTCCCAGGACATTGACACGTATGCCCCAATCTGTGGAATTACTGCTATGTATATTGTACACCTATACTAAGACACGTCAAGCAACATAAAATTTGGTAAAGGAAGCATAGCCTGTATCTTTCTGCATTCTGCACAGAGTGCCCAACAAGCACATGACCTGAAGAAAGCAAAACTAAGCAGCCCTGAATCCTTCCAGAGGCCCCAGCAGTTAATCATACTCTGAGTGGATAAATTTCAAATGCCAAGCCAAGCATCACTGATGGCCAGAGATTATACACCTCTGGGGGAGTCACATGGATAAGAAAGAGTGGAGCCACCCACACCATGAAATCACTGCAGAGCACTCACTCACTTACAGATTTCACAGCCCGGTTTTCACAGGAAAGAAAAATGGGTATATATCATTTGGGCAGAAATTTTCAGAAACTATAATGCAAAACCACAACTTTATCTGAAATTCTGTCTTTTATTTTAAAGGTCAAGTATGTAAAATTCTGATTTTAATAAGCAGAAATATCTTTCAAAAGTGTAACCTACTTTTATTGTTCATTTTTAAATATTCATTTCCTAAGTGATGGGGTAGAAATTTAAAATTCAAATGACTTCCTTTCCTTTAGTTCTTAGAATATCATCTAGCAATGAAAGCTACAGTTCATTTATTACAAAAAAAAAAAACAAATAGAATGAGTTTCATAATTAAAATTATTTGCAACTTAGTACTTACAAGTGAATAAACCACAAATGCCAGTTACATAACTTAGATTCCTTACAGCCTATTTTAAGGAGATTATTCATCTTCTGAGTCACCAGCTCACAGCACTAAGAGGAACATTAAAGTTCAAGTTCACTGCCTACAACGCCTTGTTACCTACCAGATATACAAAGGTTCCTCTGCAAGTACTGGTCATTTTCTAAGAAGATGCAATGTTATGAATCAAGTTCAGATCTAACACTTCTAAACCCCTTACAATAAAAAGTTTGGCCAAGCCATGCCGGACATTGGGAAAACCTTTCCAGAATCTCACCTGTGAGTCATCCAGGGTTCTTTCTCTAAAGCCTCAAACCGAGGTTACATGGGATACTAGACCTTCACTGTTAGTAGGTTAGATTTTTCTACATATTTATTGCCATATAGTATAAGTATATATCAATGACAGAGCAGAATATCCCTAGAAAACAAGTCATAGCTGTCCCCAGTGTCCCCCATGCAATCTGCAAATACTAAACTCATTTGAGAAGAAAGTTCCTAAAATACAAACACTACACATTTGAATGCACAGAGGCAAACACACGGGGCCTCAGCCATTTCCTTCCCTATGACTTAGTTCCTTTAGCTATTTCTTCAGACTGCTCTACTAAAGGACAGCAGCCTGTCTGGCTTAACATTCCAGAAGCTCATTCATGGTTCCAAAGGCTGGAAGTCAGAACACAGTGGTTACGGAACCATGCTCCAAGGAAGGATGTAATCTAGATCTTCTTTTTTGTTCTGACACTTGTTGGAGATGCAGCTGAGCTGATATTTGACACTATTTGGCTTCATGGGCCAATCTTCAATTTCTCTGCCTTCACATGGTCTCTCTTTTCTCTGTCTCTGTATGTCTCTCTCTCTGTCTCCTCTCTCTCTCTCTCTCTCTCTCTCTCTCTCTCTCTCTCTCTCTCTCTCTCTCCACATCTATTCTTTTCAATTTCCTTTTCTTTAGAGAGAAACCACTCACTGGTAGTAAGGGACATTCATATTCAATGTAACATGATACTGACTTCGTAAAGATTATACAATCTCTATATTAAACAGGTTACATTCAAAGAGACTGTAGCATTGGGAACACAATGTGTTTGTGGTGATACAATTCAACCCACTGATTTTCAAATCTCTTAATTAAAATATGCCTATAGCAGAAAGCAACAATGCAATTTCATGATTCTTCTCTGAATCAATCATGACTATTTGGCCAACTCAGATATAAATAAATATATACAATAATCAGTCCAAATCCATACCTCGTTATCTGGCCTTAGTATAAAGGATAATTCTAGGGCTAGAGAGATGACTCAGAGGTTAAAAGCACTGGCTACTATTGCAGAGGTCTCGAGTTCAATTCCCAGCAACCACATGGTGGCTTACAATGTGATCTGAAGTCTCTTTTGGCCTGCAGGTGTACATGCAGGCATAATAAATAAATAAATCTTTAAAAGAAAAAGATGTGTGCCACCTCTACACTCAAAAAGAAAAAAAAGGATAATTCTGAAAGCTGGTGCCAGCCTCTGCCTTTGACATGCCATGCAACAGTTAATGCACACAAGAACCAGCAAGCTGCCCCCAGTCAATTGGTTGTGACTGAATTTGAATTTTATAGCTTTAACTCTTATTTAACTATGTACATTTACATTATATGTAGCCACTTCTCTACATATTTATGTAAAAAGTATTTTTGAAATTTTCTTACATATGTTTCCTGTGCAGATACATTCTAAATTCTTGACACCCATTAGTGTGTTGCCAAGTTCTAAAATGTATGGTAAGTCAACCTAATAGTACATTTATGGCACAACCTATTAGATATATAAGGGAAGTGATGCTCAATTTATCTATTTCCCTGATATAAAAAAATCTGCATTTTGTCTTCACCTTTTATAATTACCTGTGTGCAGGTCCATTACTCAAAAAACAGTAGAGAAAATACTGAACAAAGTAAAAAATAAATTCAGCATGTGTTACAGTCTTTATTGATCATTCACTTACCTAAGTTGGTTTAGCCTTAATGAAACTTTCTTTCTTTTCAGACTCCACTGCCTATAGAATGCAGTTCCAAATACTATGACAAAATTCAACCTCCTGAAAATAAAAGTATTTTCCATTTCCTTTCCTCATGGACCTTATTGTGTACCTAAGCATGATCTTCATGGAAATAGGCTCTTAGTTTGTTAGGCTAGTGCATGGATATATGGTAGTTATATATCTATAAATTATTTTTACATTGTCCAAGATCCTTAGTTTTTAAAATAACTTATTTATTCTGTGAATGTGTATATAGTTATACAGGATATTTTGATCACTCACACTCTCCAATGCTCCCGAGAGGCTCCAGGCTATTTCCATCCCAATTTCAAGTCCTTCCAAGCATACTCTCCCACTCTCCTAAATACACACACACACACACACACACACACACACACACACACACACACACACACACACACCATGAGAGAGAGAGACAGAGACAGAGATAGAACAGAGACAGAGACAGAGAGACTATATTTTGAACAGCTGTGCCCCCAAAGGACCAGGCTGTGGAACTAATGTGAAATAGTGGAATTTTCATTAAAAAGGGCTAGTGTGAGGTCTTTACTCTCTGGAGCCATGCCCTTGAAGAGAACAATGGATGACCCTTCCCTCTTGCTCACATTCAGTTCTCAGCCATGAAGTGACTGTATTTCTTGTGAGATACACCACCACCACCTGCTACAGGCCTGTTACAGATCACAAGAGCAATGGGGTCAACAATTCATAAAACATGTGCCAAATAATCCTTTTATCTTTAAAGTTGGTTGTCTCTGGTAATTTAGGTAGAAAGTTGGCTAACACACACACAAATTTTAGCTGATGCATATTTGTGTTCTGCACATACATACACACACGTATACAAAATGTACTTCAGACACTCACAACAAACATACATACATATATATGTATCATACATTCATTAAAATGCATCATTTAGAAGATTATTTAGCATTTCTGTTGGTTATATATTATATATTACACATCACATATTATATATATGTATATATACACACATGTATCATGGGTTCCAGCATAAATTGTTCAAGATAATAAGTTGAAATCATCACAGAAGATGGAGTGAGGTAGTAGAAATGTAAGACACAGAAAATGGGGAGGAGATCCATGAACTGCTGCTCTCTGATCATGACATGGACACTGCACTCATGAACTCACAAAAGCTATGGTTGTCTGCGCAAGAACATGGTTGCCCAAACAAGATTGTGACAAGGACAACACCGATAGAGTTGCTAACATGGAAGTGGGAAGTCTCAAGGGACCCCATCACTAGTCAGAGAACTACAGGCATCTAAGGACTGAGAGCAGGAGAAATAAGCTTTCCCAGGGAAGGGACTCACAGTTGGTTACAAAATGACAAATGGTCAACCCTGAAATACATAGAAGTAACATTATAAGGTTCTACTTAACAAGAACATATCTGTGTCTTCAGCAATTAAATAGGAAGAGGAAAGAGTCCATGAATTTGAGAGAGAGAGAGCAAGAGGTGGTACAGGGGAGGGGTTGGAGGAAGAAATGGGAAGCAGGGAAATAAGGTGATTGTGCTTCAATTCCAAAAGGTCCATGGATCATTTAACATTCCAACATCTTGTTTCATGAGTCACTTTTCCATCAGAGGGTGTCTACTGGCAGATTGCCATGTTCCAGTGGAAGACCCCACACCCATGTAATAATAGGACTCAGTGGGCTAGGAATCCACAAGCAAGCAACAAAAAGAACATAAAGTATGGAGGTAGATGCACTGGGAGAGCTGAGAAGGAATTGGAGGAAGAGCGTGAGGGAGAGAGGGCAGGAGGGAGGGAAGAAGGAAGGGAGGAAGAGAGGGAAGGAGGAAGGGAGAGAGGAGTGGATATATCCGAGACACGTGTGTGTGTGTGTGTGTGTGTGTGTGTGTGTGTGTGTGTGTGTGTGTGTTTAAATGACAAATAACTGAAATGTTCACACAAGTAACAAGCCTTATAGAAGTGAGTTTACTGTCTTGAAATTAGAGACTTGGAGAATAGTCAGAGAAAATTAATGAGTGAACTCTTTAGCCAAAATTCTTTCTACATGAGTAAAACTGTGCTTGGATGTCCTAAAACCTCAGGGAGCCTAGCCACTTGTTACATGTTGACATGCTGATCCAGGCCTTGTTCAGTGTGTTGGTCTTACACACAATACACAAAGAAGCTTTATCAGATTTAGAAACATGTTATTTGGCAGGAGCAATAAGCACTAATTACACCTTGCCTTCTAACACTTGGTTGCTCTCAAACTATGCATAAAGAACTAAATTATTTTTACTTTATGACTTTAAATTATAGAGAAGAGAAAAAAACACTAAAAATAATTAGTATATAGAGTTGACAGCCTGGATTTATTTAAGCAATTTAAAAAGTTGAAATAATACCAACTAATGACCAACATATTAATATTTTAAACAGCAAAGCTGAATTATGCTTTGCTAGAAATGGTGAAATGGAAAGTACTGATTTAACATATAACTAAGAAAAAACGCCCATTTTGTGTTATTTGGGTTTAAAAATTTAAAAGCTGATGAAAATCCAAATCCATTTAAATGTCTGTTAATGGCCATAGGGGAAATGGAAGCATAAATTACTTAGGCTGCAATTTTTTCTGAGAAACATTTTTTCACTTTTAAAAAATATTTTTTATTAATTTATTCATATTACATCTAAATTGTTATCCCATCTTCCCATTCCTCCCTCCCTGCAATTTCCCCCTTACTCCTTTCACCTATGATTGTGACTGAGGGGGACCTCTTCCCCCTGTATATGCTCATAGGGTATCAAGTCTCTTCTTGGTAGCCTGCTATCCTTCCTCTGAGTGCCACTAGGCCTCCCCATCCAGGGGACGTGGTCAAATATGGGGCACCAGAGTTCATGTGAAAGTCAGACCCCACTCTCCACTCAGCTGTGAGGAATGTCCTGTCCATTTGGTAGATCTGTGTAGGGGTTGGAAGTTTACTGCATGTATTGTCCTTGGCTGGTGCCATAGTTTGAGCAGGACTTAGGATGCAGTTTGGGCCCTATGAAACTTTTTACCATCGTCTTCACCTTAACAGACACAGCCTTGGTGCTGGAGAACTGCTTGGAAGGTAAGAGTACTAGCTTCTCCTACAGGGTGGTGGTTTTTCCCCCACCACCCATTTCTGGAGGCTCAGAACCATCTGTACCTCTAGCTCTAGGGGAGTTGAATCCCTTTTCTTGCCTTCATGGATACCTGCACTCAGGAAAACATGCCCACACACAAACAAGCCATATGCATGTAAAGAAAAAGAAAATATTTTAAAAATATGCAAGCTTATAGACATAAAGAATTACCACTAATCTTCTACCTTTTAATCTTGTAAGTCTGATGTATCACCTGTTATATGAAGAGTCCTGTTTTCCAACAGTTTCCATCAAGTTTTGAGACTAAAGAGATACTTTACAGACATCCTATGCACACCTGTAACCCAAGGGGAGGGGAGTGAAGATAACAGCTGGAGCCTGACGACTTCCGGAATAGCTGTGAAGATGTGAGCTCTAGGTTCAGGAAGAGAGACCTTATCTCAAAGGAATAACTCAAAGGTGGAAAGTGATGTAGGAGCTCACCTAGTACTCTATTCTGGCCTCGGCATACATGCACATGTGTACGTAATCACACACACACACACACACACACACACACACACACACACACACACCACAGAGATGATAGATGAATAGATGATATATTATACATAGCTATATAGGTAATAGATAGATAGATAGATAGATAGATAGATAGATAGATAGATAATAGATAGATGATTGATAGATAATTGATAGATAGATAGATAGATAGATAGATAGATAGATAGATAGATAGATATTCAGAAAATAGTGGGTAAATATTACTATCTCCTGATTCCATATATTTTTCTATTTCTATTTTATTTTGAATGGACTTAACCACTTAGACTGAATGACGCGTTGTTCCCTTTGAAAATACCACTGTCTAGGAGAAAGCACTATCAAATTAAGCTGTACTGAGGTGACTTCTCTTGCTACTGTCTACTGTCTCATTGACTCATTTTTCCATCATTCTACTCTACAGAAGTCCCACTCACCGCCCAACACTCATGGTGTTTGGGTTCCATTCATTGTTTAACTCAGGACTTATAGACAACCCTAGAAGGATGCTGGCAACATGGCTTAGTGGGTAAAAGGACAGCTAAAGCTGACAAGCTCAAGTTCAGTCTCCAAAGTCCCCTTGGTAGAAGAAGAGGACAGGCTCCAGAAAGCTGTCACCTGATCTCTACATGCCTACACACATAAAAATAAATAATAAATGTAAAGAAACTGTTCTAAAAATATTGGCTAGGTACTATAACTAATCCTATTTTGTTATGAAGTACTAAACAAATAGAAATGTGAGCTCACCTAAGGTTTAGGTACCAATACATTCCAAACATATACAGACACATAGTCACATGCATACACACACACTTTTTTTTTTAAGCAGACACAATCAGGCTGGCCTCAAACTTGTGGTGGATGACTTTGACTCTCTCATCAACTTCTCTGTAGCTTTTGAGTGTTGGGATTCAAGCTGTGTAACACCATACCTGGGCCATAGCCCACATTCTGTCATTGAAGGCCAACGTTTGGTCTTATTCCTTACCAATCCTTACCAATAAACACTTCACTCATAGAGGCTATTTTATAAATAAAGCATCTTTCACTGAAATTGTGACACAGGGGAAAGTAAGCCAGTGCTTAATTTCCTGCCTTATGTTATGTGGTACATCTCTGATCTAGTGCTATGAGACTCCTATGTACAGTATCTTCTTTCTCACTCTTCTATATCCTGGCTTTTACATCTTCTGCAAGCCATTTTTTCTTCTTTTCCCTACAAATAGACAGTTGGCCCCTTTGTTTTCTTTCTATGACTGTAATCTTATTCACATGACATTTTGGACAAACTGTCTAAGTTTCAACAGTAGATATATCACAAAGGTCATAGAGAAAATAGGATTAAAAATCTCCCCCCAAGTCTTACCATTGTCCTTAGATTTCACAAACACTTTTACAACTGAAACTGTTTCACAAGTTCATTGATCTTCAGTATAAGAATGGTTACTAAAACCAACTCATATTTAAAGAAGTTTAAGAGACAAAAGTATGCAAATTAAGGTGGGTTTCCACATACTTAATTAATCTCTGGATAGAAGTATGCATCCTGTATCCAGGCACCCTTGTGAAGCCCTCATAAACCTGGAAGATTGTGTCATTAAACTTAATAAGCAGTACTGCTAAATTTGACTGAAAGTCGTGTTTCTGGCCACCAAAGTTTAACAAGCTTTTCTCTTTGACAGAATTATGTCCTGGTCTGGGTAGAACCAGAAATAATGGAATTACTCATTAAAAATAATGAGATGCCTTTGTAATGAGTCTTGATCTATAGCTTCTGTGAAACATCTAGTTTGCAGTGGAAAAAAAATAATTAGATCCTATGGAGGGTCTCACCTTATGATGTAACAGGTAACCACAGAATGTTATTATGTAAAGTAAATATGCAGAGAGCAGGCTTGCCAAAATGTAGACCAGATAGGGAAAGAAGTCACATTTGATGAGGAAATGGACCTGGGGTCAAACGGCAAGAGTACAAAAACTGATAGCATGCTGTTTTTGCTTCCACACGCCATCTTTTTAACTTTATTTTTAATAATGTTTATATGCATATGTCTGTATGTGTATATACATGCATGTTATAGGTGGATGTGAGGAGTACCCAACATGGATGCTAAGTATTGAATGTCTGTTCTGTAAGAGCAGAATGTGCTCTTAATCATGGAGCTATCTCTCCAGCCCCCTATACACCATTGTAGCTTTCATTATATAAAGATATATAAGGAGCAAACAGTGGCATCCACTGAAGGGTTAAACTTATTTCTGGGCAGATCAGACAAGTGCTGTATTTAAAAGCCCTATCCCTCTTTACTCTTCTTAACTGCCACTTCCTTGCTGGAAAATGGAACATATTTTTTTTCCTGAAGCCATACAGAAGTTTAGCGAGCAATTTCTTTAAACACTTACCATTTTTTCCCAAGGGTTACTATGGCATTGCAGTAAGTGACTTTTCTATTATTTCGAGTCATTGTGGTCACCCAAGACACTTGTTGCTTGCTTAAAACTTCCAACTGATAATAATCTCACTGGTAACAGGAAAAAGTAACTTTCAAAGTAATAATATCATTATCATCGCGAATATTTAAGTGATCATTATATCCCAGGCATTGTGCTATTAAGTTATGATCAATTGTCTTTAAATCCCCGGGAGGCAAGTGTTACATTTATCCCCCAGCTTACAAATAACAAAATAAACTCTTGCTTCTTTAAGTTGCTTCTTGCCAGGCATTTTGTCACTGCAGCAAGGAGACTAATAAAGGGAGCATGAATACAAGTTAGCAGTGGGTCTACTTAGCATGTTAACATTGTAGGGTCTAACACCAAGTTAGCAATTAGAGCAAGCCACAGAATGAGAAACTGAAAGGAACCAAAGTTAACATTAATTTTAGAACTTCACATGCCTTTATGAGGAGGACACTATCCCTTCCTTTTAATCCGTGAAGCTTTACCTCAGCTAAGCACTCATGCTCCTTGCAGAGCAGACCAAACCCCCACCCCCACCCCCACTCCCACCAACACACAGTTACACAGCCCTCCTCCTCTGAGGCACGGAACCGAGGGGCTGATTCTAGAAATACGTGGATACAGGCTGACTGTTGTTAGCACTTCTAAATTCTATTCAAGATGAAAACAAAAAGAATCAGAGTGTCACTGAAACAGCCTGATTTTTAAATATTTGGTGGAATATTTTTAAACCATATCTTCAGGTTGGATCTGGCCCCAAGGCTGTCAGTTTTTAATCTTCTAAACTGTGCTGGGACACAGATTTCTCAGGTGTGTTCTCTGTATTTTGCGCTCCCAACCTTCTCAGGCTGTTTCCTTCTCTCTGTAGGATTTTATACTAATTTTTATTTCTTTGTCTACTTCAAGTAGTTTTAGAAGTTTCTCAATGGCCGGGGGCTCTCTCTCTCCTTCCAAATCTTAGTTCTGAATATTTCTTCATGTACACAACTACAATAGGAGTCAAGTATTATATAACTGGGTGAGCCCCTCAACCCCAGAGGACTCGTCTGTCTGTCCTCTGGTCAGGCTGCTCACCTGCCTGGAGTCTAGTAAGAGCAGAAATGGAATCTCACATAGAGCTCAGTTCATTTGTGTGTAGAGATGGGCTTTGTATAAATAGCAATATGAATAAGAGATAGGAAAGCGTACCAACACATGATATCTCTGAGTTTTTACTTAACAATATTTGAAAGAGGAAAAAGAAGGAAGTTGTCCCACAGTGCATCCGGTAGTTAATATCGACGTCAATTTGAAAGAATCTAGAATCACTGAAAGATGCATCTCTGGGCATCTGAGAGGGACTTTCCAGACTGAGTTAACTGAGCTGGGATGACAGTCTTGTAAATGTGGGCAGCACAGTCCTACAGGCTGGGCCCCTGGACATTATAGAGAGTGTTGGGCGACTGCTAAGGCAGCAAACTGTCTCCATCATCTTCTCCTTTGGGAAGCTGCTAATGTGCACTCCTGGTATACACACATAATCAATTTTATTCCTTCTCAATTCTCTGATGGGGTTGAAGACCAGATGGTATGGTTTTACAATCAAGCTTAGTTGTTTAGGGGTAAATACGTTTTAGGTCTAGATTTAGATGTTTTACATTGACAATGGTGAGATATGACAGATATTGATTTACATTCAGAATTGTAGATGCACCAAGGTAGGAAAGATGTTCTCTTCAAGCCTTCCAAACAGAAATAGCCAACAGGCTAAGAATGTAAAATTTATATAATTCCTGATTGTTTCATGGTTCTTCCTGCTGTAGGTAGTTTATTGTATATATGTGTAACAATATAGATGTATATGTAAAAAATAAAGAAAATTAAAAAACAAAAGCAACAAAAGTAGTAGTAGTAGTAGTAGTAGTAAAAAAGAAGAAGAAGAAGAAGAAGAAGAAGAAGAAGAAGAAGAAGAAGAAGAAGAAGAAGAAGAAGAAGAAGAAGAAGAAGAAAGTGAGCTGGTCACCAGCATTCATCTCTCTCTGCTTCCTGATTATGGATACCATGTGACCAGCTGCCTCATGCTCTGGATATCATGGCTTGCCACCATGATTGACTGCACCCACTCACTGTGCTAACCTCTTCTTCCCTCAAGCTCCTTCCTGTCAGGTATTTTGTCACTGCAAGGTAGAGCCTAACTAATGCAGGGAGTGTGAATAGCAGTCAGATGTGGCACTATGGTCACTGTCAGAGCATCAACCAGAATGCTGGACATGAAATGTGGGGCCTTGGGATTCCTACCGAAGAGACTCAGTATTTCTTGGCACCTGTTTTATGAGATAAGAAATTGATGTTACTCACTACACAGAAAGGCCAGTGTACAGGGATTCCCAGATCAAGTGTCCTTTGTAATGTATAGCATTTCCTGCAGTCCATGGGGGATTATTTTAATTTAAAGACCTCACTGCAGACCTGCATCAATGCAACTCCTCATCAATCCACCCAGGGAGAAATCCCCTGGGTCCAAGGCGCACTGGCTCACTTCTACTCAGGCTTAAGAGACACATGAGAAAAGGCTCTGGTATATGGAAGGGTGGTTCACAACCTGTTTGCATAAGTCTTCTTGGGAAAACTTAAGGCATGTCTATAAGCAAACAGGCATGAGGACCTTCAGAAAACTTTCATGACTTGCCGTTCTTCCTTCTCTTCTATATTCTCCCAGGCTGGCATTGTTAGAGAAGGGACTACTAAAACAAATTTCCACAGACTCAATGTGTCAGAAACAAAGCTTATTTATTCTTAACCTTGTAGGACTGAAGTCCTACGTCAGAGTATCAGATGGGTCAGACCCCATGGAAGTGTACGGTGTAATGCTGTCCTCTGGGTATGACATGGGCTCTGCACTTTTGAACTCCTAGCAGTTGTGGTTACCTATACCAGAAGTGAGAGAGAGAGAGGAGCTGAGTCCCCAGCAATCCCAGGGATGCATAAACAGTTAAGGAGTTCAAGGTAGAAGGGCTTCCATAGCCTACCTCTCCCTAAGGATGTACAAACAATTAACGGTTGGAGAGGAGATGTTTCTGTGGCCATGTAGCTGCCCATGCTCCTGAAAGCAATTCTGTTTCAATGGCTTGATTGGCCAAGCTTGCTATTGGGTGGAACTCTTTGTTTCTGCCATTAGACCCTATCTGGACTGAACAGGCACTTGTTCCCATCTTCTCAGAAAATGTTCCTGAAGGGATCTAGATGAGATTGTGCTCCATGCCTCTTCTTGCTTCTAGAGCTTCAGGACTTCGGTATGTGTGGCTGCAGCACTCTTCTCTCTGCCTTTATGCTCACAGATGCTCCCCACATTGTATATCCTAAAAGGATGCTTCAGATCAAAATTAAGCCTATATGTGTAATCCAGGATGTTCTCATCTCAAGAGTCATAAGATAATCATATCTGCTGGACTAATTCTCTGTAACTAGATAGAAATAAAAATATACTACTTACTTTCTTTTGCTGTGATAAAACACCATGGCCAAACATGTCTTAAGGAAGCTAGACTTTATTTTTTGCTTATGATTTGAAAACAGGGAGTCTTTAATGATGGAGGCCACATGGCAGAAGGCAGACAGAACAGGAAGCTGAAGAAGCACATCTGCAACCAACCTGAAGCAGAGAGAGTGAGACAGAAGTGGAGCAAGGCTTTAAACCCCTAATGCCTACACAATGCATATGCCTCCACCAAGGCTGTACCTCCTAAAGGCTCCACAACATGCTCACACGGCACTGCCACATGGGAAACAAAGGTTCAAATACCCTAATCAATGCAGAACAGTTCATTCAAAACACCACAGGACTGAACACAGAGTCCAAAACAGGTGGGCATATTTCTCTGAAGTCACTATTTCATCTAGTTGCTTTTTCATTGCTATGACAAAATATCTTACAACTTGAGAATGAAAGGGTTGGTTCTGGCTGGCTGACAATCATGGTGGAAAAGATACAACAAGAAGCAGCTGGTCACAGTACAAACACTTTCAGGAACAGAGAGAGATTCATGCTAGTGCTGGGTTCTGCTTCCTCTTTTTATTTGGTCCAAGCCCCTACTCTATGAAATAGAGTCTTCCTACCTCAGTAAACCCAATCTATAAGCTCTCTCATAGACATACCCAGAGATTTATATAAAGATTCCTCTAAGCCTATCACGTGAACAATCAATCTTTTTTTTTTATTAACCTATTGTTATTTATTCAGTATTTACAAATAATCACTTCCCAGTTTCTTTACCTTTCTTACGGTGAGTGTAGTACATTATTTCAGTTTGATTTAATTAGTAGGATGTCATACAATCATTAATACTGTCAGAAAGAAATTAGATATGTGTTCTAATACTGTTAATTAATAACACTGATAAATTCAACACGTAGAGGAAAAAGTATTTTCATTTCTTTCAAGCATTTCTTCTGAATAATTTCTGTACATATGGCAACTGGAGCAAAGAGTTTATTTGCTTGCTATACTACATATCTCAGTTTTCTGGTAACTTTCTTGATATATTGGAGAAAATATTCCCTTATAGAACTTGGTGCAAGTGGATCCATTTGACAATCTTTTTTGTTTGTTTGTAGGTAACCCTCTCACTTTCCATTCCCAACTTATATTAATAATCAATCTTAACAGCTATCCTATTTGAATCATAAAAGGTAAATCTCTCCCTCTTCTAGCTCTCCCTCCCTCCCTCCCTCCCTCTCTCCCTCCCTCTCTCCCTCCCTCTTTCCCTCCCCTCTCTTCTAATGAGTTCAGGAAGACACTAGTAGCAGTAGCCTGGGCACTGAAGCAAAAAGAAGGTGCTAACTTTACTCATTGAGCTTTTCTGGCAACATTTCCAGGCACAGTTGATTTATCCTGAGTCTAGGGAACTATTTAGTTACAGTGCTAGGGGACATGAACAGGAGTTGCAAAATCAGCCAGAAAGTGGCCCCTGCCTGAAATCCCTAATGGATGAAAACCCCCTGTCAAATGCTCACTTTGGAGGAATGGACCTTGTGGAACATACTTTGGGAAAATGCACTAAGTATTTATAGAGCAAAGCACCTGACAGGCACTGTCACTTAGACACACACCTTCAGATTGATGCTTTGCAAGTAAAAGTCAGGCCAAGCCTGAGAGCTGAAATGTGTGGGAAGCATATGGTTAGCTGATTAAGAAAAGCTGGTGTCTCTGCTCATGAAAGCTTTACTGATCACCAGCCTGCTTGCAAAACATGCCCTGCAGGACCAATTTAATTCTGGATACTGAGAATAAAGCAAAGCCTATTCTTTCAATTTTCTAAAAATACACAATATGATGAATTCTTCAAGAATTTCATACATGCATCCAATGTGTTTTGGTCATATTTGCCCCCATCCTCTTCCATCTTGGCCCCAGACCGAATCCTGACTTCCCAGGTCTGTGTCTTCTCTTGGAGCATGGAGGAGGGGTTGCCTATAAGCTCATCATGGACATGGCATGGGAAATACACTCACTGTGCAAGGGCAACCTGCCAATGGTCACACCTCCAAAGAAAAGTCTCTCTCTCTCTCTCTCTCTCTCTCTCTCTCTCTCTCTCTCTCTCTCTCTCTCTCTCTCTCTCTCTCTCTCTCTCTGTCCCTCCTAATAGACATAGACTGTTAATAGCTCCTCAGCTGGGAGTGGGTCCTCCTGAGCTCCACTTCCCTCTATAGTGGAATTTCTAATTAGCTTGTTTTTGTGCATTGTTTGTGAGGCAACAAGAGCTACAGTGGACTACTAAGTGCAACCCACCAGTTACCTCCAGCAGATACCAGTTCGCTCTGGCATTCCCCACCTCTCCGTTTACAACCTTTCTCTCCCTTCCTCCTCTGTAATCCCTGATCTTTGGAGAAGATGCATAATACAGATGCCCCATCTATAGCTGAGCTCTGCACAAATGCTTATTCTCTGCATTTGGACTAGTTGTGAGTTTCTGGGCTAACAGCTGTCCACTAGACACTTTCTTTTTTGATGAGGACTGAAGACTATATTAATGATATCGTCAATTAAGACAGCCAGGAAAATGGTGCAAGCCCATTGGCTTTTATGAAATCTCTCTGGGGTTCCATTAGGATGTCTCTAGAAGATGTATTTTCCTTTCTTCTCAGTAGCTTGCCTTTTCAATCATGTGGAAATCACATACTCCATTTAGGCCAGTCTTGTCAAGACTGCATGCTTCTCTAAAATTTCAGAAAATGTCTTAAGTCTATTGACTTTACAGAAATTTCTTTACAGGGGATTCTTCCCTCACTTTTTTTCTTCCATACTTTGAATTCCAAAAGGATATTTGAATGTGAGCCCACAAACCATAGCTCACTCAGCTGATTACATGGTTCTGCTACTGGTCGTAGGGAGACAGAACCACCACTAATTGCTAGTAGTCTGTAGAGTTCCCCACTTAGGAAGTTCAACACAGGTAAGGTCACATCCTTGATGAGTCAGGATGAGGGGGTGCTAAGGAATATCTGTCTCTCTGTCTCTGTCTCTCTGTCTCTCTTTCTCTTCTCTCCTCTTCTTCTTCTTCTTCTTCTTCTTCTTCTTCTTCTTCTTCTTCTTCTTCTTCTATTTCTTCTTCTCCTTTTCTCTCTCTCTCTCTCTCTCTCTCTCTCTCTCTCTCTCTCTCTCTCTCTCTCTCCCTGGTTTCTCAAGACAGGATTTCTCTGTGTAGCCTTGGCTGTCCCGAACTCACTTTGTAGACCAGGCTGGCCTCGAATTCATAGCAATCTGCCTGCTTCTGCCTTCCAGAGTGCTGGAATTACAGTTGTGCACCCCCATGCCTGGCTGTTAATGAAGCTTTTAAGTAGAGATGAGCAATAACACACACCTGAGATTAAGTGTTTAGAGAAAAGATCGCATAGCAAAAGGACAAAATCACCACCTCAGTCACCACCTTGTAACACAAGCGTTAGTACCTGAATTCAGAGCATCAGAATCTATCTAACAGGATAAGTGCAGCAGTGCTCACCTGGACTCACAGTTTGAAGGAACAAAAGAGAAACCTTAGATTTTTTTATCCTTCTCCTACAACCAAATAAGAGAACTCTGAGTTCACACACATGCATAACACATGCATAAACATATATACACACAAAAGAAAGAAAATAAGAAAGTGAAGACATATACTTACAGTACCTATACACACACACACACACACACACACACACACACACACACGAACAGTCTAAGTTGCATTGTTCAAACAATATAGTGTACAAGGTTTAAAGTTTAAGCAAAGTTTTAAATTAAATAAGGTTTAAAAAGTAAAAAGTGTCCTCTATTTTACTTGTTTATCTAGAACAATTTTCCTTTGTAAATGTGAATTGTAAGAAGGTTTTTATGAGATGTAGTGTCTGGATTTAAGGATAAGAGAAGAAAGAAATATGGTTAAAGTAAAGGTCACAAGTACTCAGGCATTGAGCATGCAGAATTCATTGTGGTTTTAAACATTTGTCAGCGATGTTTTCAAGAACATAAGCGCTCTCTTTAGGAAGCCTTGGCTTTACCTTTTATGTTGAAATTTCTGAACTTTCAGCCAATAGGAAATGCACATTAGTTTCTGAAGTAAAGGATTTGTTCCCTTCCGGTGTCCCATTCCCTCCAATCCTGCTTCACCTCCACTTATCTTTTGCATTCTTCACTTAGCCCAAGCCTGTGTCTTTGTGGATACTCCAACACTTTAGAAATCAGAGTGTGGTCCATGGCCTGAAGCATCTGGGAGCTCGTTAGTGCAGCAGCAGCTCTGATTCTGTCACTAACTCGCTATCCAAACTGGTTTACGGAAAATGCAGACATTCGTGAGAAGCATTTCCTAACTCATACCTGCTCCCAGGGTACTGCGTGAGCTCTGACCCTCAGTCTCTGTCCCTACGAGTTGCCTCCCCTGTCAAGGCTCTGCATCTTCCTCTCCTGTTTACTTAGAAGGAGAACCCAGACCACGTGTGCACTCTAATAAGCTTAGGAGGAGGTGTGGCTGCTGATTACTTTTGTTTCATCAGAAACACCCCACCTGTCAAAGGTCTTGATTCATTCTGTCTAACGAGGACCTCACTTGTTATCTTTCCTAAGGCTAGGAAGATGGCTTCGTCAAAATTATGTGTCACACAAGCATGAACCCCGAGTTCGTGTCTCCAGAATCCACGCAAAATTCCAGACACAGTCTTAACACGCCAGTCATGCCAACAGTAGGGAGACAAAGGACTGAGGAGGCCCAGGTTCAGTGAGAGACCCTATCTTACAGAATAGTGTGAAAAGTAACTAAGAAAAATACCTGACATTGACCGCTGACCTCCACATGAGTGTGTATACAGACACATGTCCCCTACACACACACAGGAACACATACACAGAAAATAAAGGTTTCAGGAGAATCTCCAGGGGAACTGTGTTTGAGACAGTTACTGCAGAAGTGTTTCTCACAGTGATCCAACAGTATATTCCCCTAAACTTACTAGAAATGCAAATGTCTCTGAGTCCTTCTGAACCAGGAATGTAAGGGGCATGAGTGAGGCTCCGATATGCATTTCTGTCACCTCTCCAGGTGACTTTTGGAACTCAACTTTCAGAAGCACAGTCCTCCAGAACTTCCAGCCACTCATTTAGGTTCCGCACGGAGTGCATGAGGGGAGCCTGGCTCTTACCTGACAGTAACAGGTGTTCACAAGAAAGAAATGCCTTTTGTGGACAGACTCAAACACAATGCAGAGCTCCAGGTCGCTAGGATTCTAGTTAGAAAATGACTAAGTAAGTACGAGCAAAGTGCCTGTGGGTGGCTAGGGAAAACCCGAGTTTTCCTTAAAGTAAAGCCCTAGATACTACAGAGGACACAAAGATAAACTTGGGAAGGAGGGCAATTTGGCTTAATGGCTAAAAGGAGTGTGCTGCTAAGATTTATGAACTAAGTTTGATCCTTGTGACCACAGAATGGAAAGTGTGAATTCACATGTTCCCAAAGACACATGTGTGCCTACACACACAATTAGTTAATTAATTCAAGTAATTAAGAGGCAACAAGTGTGTTTAGGTGATTCTCCTGGTTCAATGGAAGAAAGTCAAAACAAAAACAAAACAAAACAAAAAAGGTGACATATGTGGCTATCGAGATTGGTTGGAAGTCAGCCCAAACTGCTCTTGCAGATACCCTGAATTGAGTTCCCAGATTCCACCTCAGGTGGTTCACCATTGCCAGCAACTTCAGTTCCCAGGGATTTGACACCCACTTCTGGCTTCTGTGGACCCTGCATTTATATGTGAGCAAATGCCCACACATTCACATAGACACACATATACATACAAAATAAAATTTAAGAAATAAGTGATATATCAAACTATGGAAAACCTTAAATGGTCACTATCATTTATCCAAATATGTGTAAAAGGAAAAAGGCCAGAAAAATCAAATATACAGTGTAGTCAAAGAGATAAAGACAACTAGAGAAGGAACTGAATAAATTTGAGGGCAATAAAAAAAGTATGCATGAAGGCCATGGTATAGAAAACTCATTTATCTTCAGCGTAATCCCAATTCTGGTTTTATGAAACAGTTATATAGAATGTGTGATCCATGGATTCATCTGTAAATAAGATGAGAAGAGTCCTTGTGGCCTTGAAATTCCAGTTGAATAGTAAATGTTCTTTCTCCAAGCTGTTAGTTCTTTAAAAGAATTTTCATAGAATGGAGAAGTGGCAAAGCAGTTAAGGTCACTTAATCCTCTTGTGGAAGACTCAGGTTCAGTTCCCAGCACTCATATGACAGCTCACAACTATCTACAACTCCAGCTACAAGGGACTTACCCGCTGTTCTGTGATCTGTGCACAACAGGCATGCATACATGCCTGTGCCACGAAAACTTACATTCAGACAAAGACTCATACACATATAATAAAAATAAATAAATTTTTAAAAGAGCATTTTCACTCTACAAATGCCTACTCTGTTTTGAATTCTTCTGCAATTCCCTTTGTTCCTCCAATAAATTAACAAGATGCTTTCAGAAACTAAGATGTGGTCAGTAAAGAAATTTCATTATATTGTGCTACCATTGAGATTCCCACAGCAAAGCAGTTAAAAATGGCATGTGCAGAGGTTTATCCATAGCAACAGTTTCCTTTTGAATATTACCATTTATGAAGATTTGTTTTTATTTTTAATTATGTGTGTGTGCATACACATGTGAGTGCAGGCCTCAACAGAGTTCACAAGAAGGCACTGGATGGCCCAGAGCTGGACTTGCATACAATTGTGAGCTTCCCAGCTTGGGGAAGGGAGGGAAACGCAGATCCTCTGCAAGAGCTGCTCAGTCTCTTATCCGCTGAGCTATCCTTCTGGTTCCTAGAGGCTACACTTTAGAATTACCTCCCAGGTTCCTAGTGTGGAAAACTGCATAGTTCCTTCAAACCTACTCTAGGAAGTGAAAAGTTCCTAGTTTCTCTCTACCCTATACCGGGCCACACTCAGCCCTTCTAAGCCCCTTTCCTAGATCTCACATTACATCTTCTGAGATGATAACGGGGGAATAGGAGGCTCAAGTCTAGCCAACAAGAACAGCATATTTCTCTGTAGCCAGAGTGACAGGCTCTGTATGGTGCAGCACTTCAGATGACAGAAACTGAAGAACACATTCTATAGACCTAGTGAAACTCAAGTGCTGTGACAACAGAGGGCATCCCAAATCCCAGTCCGACATGCAAAGTTGACATCTGGAAGGGCAGCATTTAAATATCAGGAAAGGAAGTAAAAATGAGTCAGGGAAATAGGAAATTTCCTAAAAAGGAGTTAGAAAACCTAGCCATGCTCATGGGAAACCTCAGATTCTCGTTGTCTAAAATGGCCCAAAATTAAATTCTACGTATCTGAAATATTAAATCTATGAATCTTTTAAAAAATCGTTTGTGAGCTATGGCCTCATGTTCTAATAAAATATAGTGAGCTTTAAAAAATATTAGAAAATATTACAAACCAGCTCAATAGGCTGGGCAAGTAGAACCTAGGAATCAGCATTTTACAAAAGATTCTCTAGTTGCATCAGGGCTTCATGAACAATTTTCAGTTCATAAGAAAACTTGATTCTGGATTCTAAGCAACAGTACCATAGAACATATTCACCAGAGATGATGGTATTTTTATATAAACTATAAATCTTTAGACTTGGTGCTGAAAACTAGGGGGTAAATGACAGTAACTAAAAGACTTTGGGAGTAGGCAAGATGGCTCAGGAAGGGAAGGAGCTTGCTGCAAATGATGATGGGCTGAGCTTGATTTCCAGGACTCACATGATGGAAGGAGAGGACACATTGTTCTCTATGTTCCACATGTGTGCTATGGCTCATGCACAAATACAGAAATGGACACACACACACACACACACACACACACACACACACACACATCACATGCACACCATAAACAAATAACTGTATATTTTCTACACTTTATTAAAAAGCTACATATTCTGTAAATGTGCTCAAGTGTCAGTGGCTTTATTTTATTAATACATCTGCCAGGAAGCCAATAATTGTCTGGCTTTCAAGAAACCAGGCAAGAGCTTAGAAAGAACTCTATTTATTCCTCTGCATATATCCAGGATGGTGCTGCCTATTTGAATGATTATTAGCTTCACTGACTTAAGAAATGGCTCACCCAGGCTCTGTCAGTACAGTGTCCATTTTGCAGATGTGAGGAACTGAGTTCTATCCTCAGAACTCACATAAGAGAGCCCTGTGTGGAGATAAATGTACTCACTGCAGAGAGACAGAGACAGAAGAATCACTGGGGTTCACTGGCCAGCAAGCCCAGATGCCTAGTGACTAAAACAGTGAAAGTTTTCTGAAGAACACCTGATGTTTTCATCTGGCCTCCACACATAACACACACACACACACACACACACACACACACACGTGTGTGTGTGTGTGTGTGTATGTATATATTTGTATATGTATTTGTATATGTGTGTGTATGGGTATAAGCATGAGTAAGGGTATGAATATATCAAGCAGAGAGCAGAGACAGAAGAATCACTGGGAAATCAGGCATTCAAAAAATGAGGGCCAAGACCATGAAATGGGAAAAGGCAAGGATACAGAGGGTGTGTTGGGATCGAATAATCTACATCAAAGGTCAAGACTCCAGAATTAAAAAAAAAAAAAGAGGCATCAAGAATTGTGAAGGGTCTAATATTTAACCTTACTTCCTAGCTAATAAATCAGCCTATTGATTTCATAGATGACATGAGACAATCCTGACCAGGAGAAATGGAGGTTTTATTGACATAAGAGACATAGCCAAAGCCACACAATCTATTCAGTAGATCTTGTCCCTCATGGACATAAAGTGATGCAAGATGGACTATGAACCAAGGGAACATTGTACACACACTGGAGAAACGTCACTGTGATTGGTGATAGTGCAAATTGTCAATTTGGCATGATCTAGGCTCACCTGGGAAATGGCCCTCTGGGCATGTCTGTGGGAAATTACTGTAGTTGTGTTGTGGTGGGAAGATTCTCCCATTATGACTGGCACAACTCTCTGGCTGGGATCTTGAGGTCTAAGTGGAGAAAGGGAGCCAGGCAGCACCATTCACTTCTCTTTGTGTTTCTAATTGTGGATGATACAAGATCAGCTGCTTTAAGCCTCCACTGTGTTGTATTCAGGTCTGCATTATGGTGCACTGTACCCCTGAACTGTGAGCCAGAATAAAGGCTTTCTCCCTTAGGTTGCTTTTGTTAAATTATTTTATCACAGCAATGGAAAGAGAAATGAAGACGGCCACTAACCGACAAGAAAATGATCCCTCCTAGGAAGTCTTCACAAGCATGTGCCATAACCTGCATGGCTTAGAAATTGACTGACCCAGGCATGGTGGCACTTGCCTTTAATCCCAGCACTCAGAAGGCAGAGGTAGGTGGATCAATGTAAGTTCAAGGCCAGCCTGGTCTACAAAGAAAGTCCAGGACAGCCAAGGCTACACAGAGAAATCCTGTCTTGAAAAAACAAAAACAAATAACAAACAAACAAAAATTGACTGGAGTAGCAGGGGAGGAGGAAATAACAGAGACACATTCAGAAAAGCTCGCGTAGGTTAAGTAAGTCACTCTGATGAAGACGCACCAGCAGTAACACAGAAGCTCAGCACGTTTATTATAGTCAACATGAAGAGGTAGCTAATTTCAGTAGGATGACTAGGTAGGAGAGCAGTCTTAGTTTGCATGGAGGAGGAAGCTACAGCCATTGTTTCTGCATACACTGTCAACATCCTGGATGAGGAAGATGCAATTGATACTTCATGCACACCCTGGTTTTAGGGAGAAGGCAGTTGTTTATCAACATCTGTACCCAGGCCAGGGGAAGGCTTTGATAGTCATGGGTTTGAGGGACTTGGGTTTTTGACATGGCCATGCTCATGTGTATAATACACATTCACTCTGCAGTTCATCTGCTCCTCCCAAGCATGGCCTCAGAAGCCCTGTTTATAGCACTGGACACTATAACCCAGCATCACAGAGCTGCATCCTGACAACTTGTGATCTCAGCCTTTGCCCTGGACTGACCTTTAATTAACCAAGGCTGACATCATTTGCATAAGCCTCGTTTTCATGGCACACATGGCATGACTGCAAATTACATTCCCAGCCACCTCTCATGCTAATATCACGGGATGGTACAGTACACAAACCACTGTTCTCCTTTACAGAGCACAAATTATGTGTAAGGAAATTGCACACAAAGCAACTTGGCTTGGCATGAGCGAACAAGGGGCTCTTACAAACAAAGAAACCCTTCTCAAATCCATGGCCCTGTTCAGCAAGTGGCACTCCAGGTAAGGGTCTTTCTGTGGTCTTCTTGTGCTGTATGCAATCGATTAATCATTCTATTCCAGTATTATGGGCAAATGCACTACCTGAACACCAATTCCTATCTCACCACCAAAATGGACAACTGCCAAGTCTACTACACAGATTAAGGCTACACACACTCTGTAGGCTCACACACTGTAAGAACAGACCAGAGGAACCCCATAGTGACAAGCCACTCGATTAAAAACAGGAACCGCAAGCTAAGAAGTGAATGAAGGCTGAACGTGGTCTAATCTTCACCCTGCATGGAAACAGCATTGCGTTGCCTTCTGGTCCTCTTCCTCTTCTTCCTGATGTTATTCTCTATGTATGATGTGTATGTGTATCTGTCTGTCTGTCTGTCTGTCTATGTGTGTTTAAATATACGTGTGTGTGTGTGTGTGTGTGTGTATAAAAGTCAAAGGACAACTTGATTGTCCATCTTTGCCTTCCATCTTAGGTAAAGCTGGGTCTTTTTTGCATCACACATCTGTGCACTTCAGACTTATTGGCCTTAGAACTTCTAGATATTTTTCTGCATGCTTCCCAACTAGAAATACTGCATTTACAGGCATCTGTGCTCTAGTGTCTGGCTTTATGAGGAGGTCTAGGATCTGAACTCTGGTCACCAAGTTTGTGCAGCAAGTGCTCTACCCATTCAACCACCCCAGAGTTCCCATTTTTACCTGCTGCATAGTAGATGGTTTGGCTTCCAAAGGAGCTTCTCTTTTACTTTTTTCTTATGGGTATAATTTCAGATGTACAGCTCACTAAGAATGTTGCCAACAGATATCACTATTACCTGATGCCTTAAAACTCCAATTAAATGATTTCATTTAAGAATGTGGAAGCAGTTAGGGAAAGTTCCTGACACTAACTGACTCTGGCACTTTCTGCAGACTTGCTTTCTAGGCTCTGCACAGAGAACAGCTGGAGAAGTAAAGATACAAAGATGCACTGATTGCCAGTTAAGAAGCCCGAGGAAAAGCTAAATTAAATGCACTCAACTGCTGCTCACCCCAAGGGCAGCCAAAGGGGCATGGTCCTCACTCTTGAGGATGGGAGAAGTGATTGTAAGATAAAGAAGAAAGAAGAGCACATGTAGCCATTCTCCAAAAAACTTTTTTATCTCTCTCTCCCTCCCTCCCTCTCTCTCCCTCTCTCTCTCTCTCTCTCTCTCTCTCTCTCTCTCTCTCTCTCTCTCCTCTTTTGTCTCTCCCTCTCTCTGTTTCCCAAGCCCTTCCTGTGTATGTGTGTGTGTGTGTGTGTGTGTGTGTGTGTGTTGTAGGAAGTGTGTTCATATGTGTTCATGCATACAGAGTGGAGAGGTCAGTATCAGGCACCCCCTTCATTTTCCACCTTCCTTTTGGAGACTGTTGGAACTTGAGTTCATCAGCCATGCAGATTCACTGCCAGAAAGCCTCATGGTTCTCTCATCTCCACCTTCTCGGTGCTGACATAATAGGTGTGCCCCACAACATTCAGCTCTTTTTTCTGAGTACTGGAGAGGTGAACTAGGATCCTCATCTCTCTGGGCCAGTTTTCTCTCCTCAGGATAAGAATGAATACATATGTTGGGCAGTGGCCACCACAGATTATAGCTGAAATCACACTGGCCTTGAGGTTCTGACACATGAACTACCATGTCCACTGGCCATCACCTAGTTCTTCCTCTGCTTTGAATGTCAGTTTTCTCCTTGATACAATGCATAGAGACACAAAAGTTCTACTACATGAAAAATATATATGTGCAGAAGTGGGACAATTTCAAAGAGAATCTTTATAGACAGCCTAAGAAGAGTTAGTGTGACAGTTGAAGAAAAGGAACAGGAAGCAAGGCATCAGCTTTCTGTTCAACCGAAATGGTCAGTTCCCTTGGGGGATCAACTGGGCTTCATTTAAAGATTCAGATATAAGGAGATCCAAAATGGCAGCAAGCAGCATGGACTATGTTTAGAAGCTCCAGTAAATAATTCAGGGAATTGCACGGAATTCTGAACCAGAAACACCAAACTCCCCACCCCACTACAGCAGGATTACTCCACAGTTAGAAAGGACCAAAATACAGAAAACCTGCATACCCCTGCACGCAGGAGGAATGTGGATTTTCTTGGGCCAGAGTGGCAGTGGTGGTGGCTGAGGTTTGCAGCAGGGAACCCTCCGGCAGAGGTGACTGGCATGGTAACTGGTGGGAATTGCTGAGGGAAAGGGGACTCAGTGCAAGACTTGGGCCTGTGACCCTAACTAAACAGGCTTTGTGCCCTGTGACCCAAGTTCAACTCGGCACACAGCTTGTGCCCTGAGACCCAAACTAGAATCGGAGTGCAGTTCAGGTCCTGAGACCCTAGCTAAGCTTAGCACATGGTTTGGGCCCAGAGATCCTAGCTGGACTTGGTGGTCAGTTTGGGCCCAAAGACTATAGCTGAGCTTGGCATGAAGTCCAGGTCCTGAGACTTTGGCAGGACTCATAGCACAGATTGGGCCCAGAGTCCCTGGCTGAATTCTGCATTCAGTTTGGGCCCTTAGTCCCTAGCTGATCTTAGTACCCAGGCCCAGAGTCCCTGGCTGAGCTCAGTGTGCATTTTGGGTCCAGAGTCCCTAGCTGATCTTGGGGCACAGTTTGGCCCCTGAGACTCCAGCTGAGCTCGGCATGCGTGGTTTGGGTCCAGAGTCCTAGGCTGAGCTTGGTGGGCACTTTGGGCTCAAGATTCTAGCTGAGTTCGGCATGCAGTTTGGGCCCAGAGTCCCTGGCTGAATTCAGTGCACAGTTTGGGTCCAGAGTCCTGGCTGAGCTTGGCCTACAATTTGGCCCCTGAGACTCTAGTTGAGCTCGGCACACGAATTGGGTCCAGAGACCCTAGCTGAGCTTGGTGGGCAGATTGGGCCCAGAGACTCTAACTGAGTTGGGCATGCAGTCTGGGTCCCAAGACTCTAGCTGAACTCAGCAAGCTAAGTGTGTGGTTTGGCCCAAGACCCTGGTTGGACTAAGTGCATGGATTAGGCCCAGAGACCCATTTGGGTCCAGAGACATGACCTGGACTCAGTGTGTGTGCGGTTTGGGCCCCATGACACTAACTTGGACTATGTGAGCAGTCTGGGTCCAAAAACACTACCTAAAACCACAGAGCAATGGAGCATCAGAGCTCCAGGACTAAAGAAATTTTAGGGAGACAGGGAGTAGAGTGGCCATTAGGCCCCCTCTGCCTGACCTGCTTCAGTCCCTGGAGAGCTCCAGTGCTACAAGGAGACCCAGAAGGCTCTGAACACTTTGGCCTGACCGAACGCACATTCAGAGACCCAAGACAATTACAGGACCCACAGTACAGGGGAGCTGGGAATCATTGGCTGTGAGAGACCCAAAGTACAGGGCTAGTCTTCTGCTGTCCAGACCAGTGAAGCATCACAGCTTCCAGCCTAGGGAAATTGTGAGAAAATGGGTGACTCTATACCCAGACTCCCTCTACCCAACTCTGGAAGCTATTTGCCAAAATTAGAGATGGCAAGAAGACTAAAGGACAGCATAAAATAATACACCAAAAAATAAAAATAAAAACAAAACAATATGATGTCTCAGGATCCCAGCTATCCCAAAGAAAACAACCCAGAGAACTCAAACACAATGTAAATACAAGAAAATGATCTCAAAGCCATAGTAATGAGGATGATAATGGAGGAAACAAATAAAATTCGTAATAAAATGCAGGATGACACAGCCTAACAGGTGGAAGACATAAAAGAGGCCTATAGAGAGGCACTGGAAATTTTTCAGGAAAATACAAACAACCAGATGAAGGAAATCAATAATACTGTTCAAGCTCTGAAGGTCTATAGACAATGGAAGAAAGTCAGGAATATACAAACAATCAGATGAAAGAAAGAAATAAAACAGTTCAAGATCTAAAGATAAAAATGGATTCAATGATAAACACACAGACAGAAGAAAAACAGGAAGATGAGAGCTCAGAGAGGAAGATGAGCAACACAGAGGCAAACCTTTCTAACAGAATCCAAGAGATGGAGGAATGAATCTCTGGTCTAGAGAATACGATTGTAGATCTTGAAGCAACCATTAATAAAAATGCTAAATCTGGAAAAATCCTGACACAAAACATCCAAGAAACCAAGGACACCATGAAAAGAAGAAATCTGAGGATAATATGTATTGACGAAAGAGAAGATGCCAGACTCCAAGGCCCAGAAACTATTCTCAACAAAATCATAGAATAAAACTTCCTATGTCTAAAGAGATGCCTATAAACATACAAGAGGCCTACAGAACACCCAATAGAATCGACCAGAAAAGAAAAACTTCCCTTCACATAATAATCAAAACACAAAATATACAGAACAAAGAAAAATATTAAAAGCTGCAAGGGAAAAGGGCCAAATAACATTTAATGGCAAACCTATTAGATTTACATCCGTCTTCTCAGCAGAGACCATAAAAGCCAGAAGGGCCTGGACAGAGATCCTGCAAACCCTAAGAGACCACAGATGCCAGGCCAGACTACTTTACCCTGCAAATCTATCAATAACCATTGACAGAGAAAACAAAATATTCCATGACAAAAACAAATTTAAACAGTATCCATTCACAAATTCAGCTTTACAGAAGGTGCTAGAAGGAAAATTCCACCCCAAAGGCACAAACTACAACCAAAACTACACAGGAAATAGATAATGACACCATTGCAAAAAGACGACCACACAAACACTCTACTGGAACCAACATCAAAATTAAGATTTTTAACAGTCACTGTTCATTAATATCTCTCAACATCAATGGTCTCAATTCTCCAATAAAAAGACAAAAACTAACTGAATGGATGCATAAACAAGATCCAACATTCTTCTGCATTCAATAAACACATCTCATCCATAAAGATAAACATTACCTCAGGGTAAAAGGCTGGAAAAATATTCCAAGCAAATGATCACAAGAAGCAAGCAGGCGTAGACATTGTAATATGGAACAAAATAGACTTTCAACCAAAATTAATCAAAAGGATGAGGAAGGACACTTCATACTCATCAAAGGTAAAGTCAACCAAGATGACATCATAATTTTGAACATCTATGCTCCCAATACAAGGATACGCACATTTGTAAAAGATCTATGAACAAAGCTTAAACTACACATCAATACCCACACAATAATAGTGGGAGACTTCAACACCCCACTCTCAATGAAGGATAAGTCATAGAAACAGAAACTAAGCCAAGAAATAACATCATTAACCAATGCCATGAATCAAATGGATCCAACAGATATCTATAGAACCTTTCACTCAAACAAGAAAGAATGTACCTTCTTCTCTGCACCCCATGAAACCTTCTCCAAAATTGATCACATCACACGTCACAAAGCAAGCCTCCAGAGATACAAGAGGATTGAAATAATACCTTGTGTCCTATCAGATGACCATGGTCTTATGCTGCACTTCAACAACAACAGAAATAACAAAAAGCCTACACATACATGGAAACTAAACAAGTCTCTATTTAATGACACCTGGATCAGACAAGAAATAAAGAAAGAAATTAAGGACATCCTGAAATTCAATGAGGAAACAACATACCCACGTTTGTGGGATACATTGAAAGTAGTACTAAGAGGAAAATTCATAGTACTAAGTGCCTTTAAAAAGAAATTGGAAATATCCCACATAAGCAACTTAACGACACAGCTGAAAGCCCTAGAAAAAAAGAAGCAGAAACACTCAATAGGAGTAGATGTATGGAAATAATCAAACTCAGAGCTGAAATTAATAAATTAATAAATTAGAAACTAAGAAAACAGTCCAAAGAATCAACAAAACCAAGAGCTGGTTATTTGAGAAAATCAACAAGATAGACAAACCGTTAGCCAAACTAACTAAAAGGCAGAGAGACAGTATCCAAATCAACAAAATCAGAAATGAAAAGGGACGCATAACAACTGACACTGAAGATATACAAAGAATCACAAGATCCTACATCGAAGGCATATATGCCACAAAATTTAAAAATCTAAGGGAAATGGATGATTTTCTTGATCAATTCTACTTTCCAAAATTGAGTGAAGAACAGATAAACAAGCTAAATAGTCCCATTTCCCCTATAGAATTAGAAGCAATCATTGATAGTCTCCCAACCAAAAAGAGCCCAGGGCCAGATTTTTCCAGTGTAGAATTCTCCCAGACCTTCAAGGATGTGCTAATACCAATACTCTACAAGCTACTCCAAAAGATAGAAATGGATGGAACATTACCACATTCATTCTATGAGGCTATAGTCACATTGATACCTAAACCTCACAGAGACCCAACAAAGAAGGAGAATTTCAAACCAATTTCTCTTATGAGCATTGATGCAAAAATACTCAATAAAATATTTATAAAATGATACAAGACCATATCAAAGATATCATTCACAATGACCAGGTAGGCATCATTCCAGGCATGCAAGGATGGTTCAATATACAGAAATCCATCAATGTAATCAACCATATAAACAAACTAAAAAAAACCCCACATGATTATCTCCTTATATGCAGAGAAAGCATTTGATAAAATCTAACACCCATTCATGTTTAAAGTTTTGGAGAGATCAGGTATACAAGGCACAAACCTCAACATAATAAAGGCTATATACAGCATGCCAATAGCTAACATCAAATTAAATGGCGAGATACTTAAGGAAATTCCTCTAAAATTGGGAACAAGGCAAGACTACCCATTTTCTCCATATCTTTTCAATATACTTCTTGAAGTTCTAGTCAGAGCAATAAGACAACAAAAGGAGATCAAGGGGAAACAAATGGAAAAGGAGTAAGTCAAATTATCCCTATTTGCAGATGATATGATAGTGTACATAAGTGACCCCCAAAATTCCACCAGAGAACTACTATAGCTGGTAAACATATTCAGCAAATTGGCTGGATACAAAATTAACTCAAAAAAGTCAGTAGCCTTCCTATATACAAATAACAATCATGCAGAGGAAGAAATTAGGAAAACTATGCTTTTCACATCAGCCACAAGCAATATAAAATATTTAGAAGTTACTCTAACTAAGCAAGTGAAGGACTTGTTTGAAAAAAATTTCAAAATTCTGTATAAAGAGATTGAAGATGACATAAGAAGATGGAATGATCTTCCTTGCTCATGGATCAGGAGAATTATCATAGTAAAAATGGTCATTTTACCAAAAGCAATTTACAGATTCAATGCAATCCCTATGAAAATACCTACGCAATTTTTTAAAGACATTGAAAGTTCAATTCTCAACTTCATATGGAAAAAAATGCAGAATACCTAAAACAATCTTGTACAATAATAGATCCTCCATTTCTAATCTCAAACTGTACTATAAAGTAACAGTAATTAAAACAGTAAAATAAAATTAAAAATAATTGCTGTGTGGTACTGGCACAGCAATAGGTTGGTTGATCAGTGGAATCAAATCAAAGACCCAGATACGAATCCACACACATATGGTCATTTGATTTTTGACAAAGAAGCCAAATCTATTTGATGGAAAAAGGATAGCATCTTCAACAAATGGTGCTGGTCTAACTGGATGTCTATGTGTGAAAAAATGCAATTGGACCCATATTTGTCACCATGTACAAAACTCAAATCCAAGTGGATCAAAGACCTCAACATAAAATCGGAGACATTAAATCAGTTAGAAGAAAAAGTGGGGAAGAGCCTGGAATACATTGGCACAGGAGACAACTTCCTGAACAGAACTCCAACAGCCCAAGCCTTAATGTCAACAATTAATAAATGGGACCTCATGAGGCTGAGAAGCTTCTGTAAGGCAGGAGACACTATCAACAGAACAAAGTGACAGCCTGCAGACTGGGAAAAGATCTTCACCAACCCTACATCTGACAAAGGTTTAATATCCAAAATATATAAAGAACTCAAGAAAGTAAACACCACCAAACCAAATAACCCAATTGAGAAATGGGGCTCAGCATTGAACAGAGAATTCTCAACAGATGAATATCAAATGGCTGAGAAACCTTTAAAGAAATTCTCAACCTTCTAGGCATCAGGGAAATGCAAATCAAAACAACTCTGAGATTCCATCTTTCAACCATCAGAATGGCTAAGATAAAAAATTCAAGTGACACCACATTCTGGCAAGAATGTGGAGAGAGAGGAATACTCCTTCATTGCTGTGGGAATTCAAACAAATATAGCCACTTTGGAAATCTATCTGGTGCTATATCAAAACACTGGGAATAGGGCTTCCTGAAGACCCAACTATTCCACTCCTTGGAATATACCCAGAAGATGCTCCAGCACACAACAAGAACATTTGCTCAGCCATGTTCATAGCAGCCTTATTCATAATAGCCAGAACATGGAAACAGCCTAAGTGTCCCTCAGTAGAAGAATGGATAAAGAAACTCTGGTAAATTTACACTATGGAATACTACTCAACTACTAAAAACAAGGAATTCCCAAAATTTGTGGACAAATGGATTGAATTACAAATGATCATAACCTACAAGAAGAACATTATTTTGGGCGACTCTGAGCCCAGGGGTCCTGCTCAAACTATGGCACCATCCAAGAACAATACATGCAGTAAACTTCGAACCCCTACCCAGATCTACCCAATGAACAGGACATTCTTCACAGTTGAGTGAAGAGTGGGGTCTGACTTTCACATGAACTCTGATGCCCCATATTTGAAAGACTCACACTGAATATGGGGCCATACTGTTTTATGGACTGGGCTCTGAACTGAACAGAAAGGAGAGAATGAGCTGAGCAGCAGCACACATGTATTATTTCATCCCCGCTTTTTCTTCACTATGCCTGCAATGGGACCAGAGGCCTTGCATGCATGCTGTTGTGACTTCCCTGCAGTAATGGGCTGTAATCTGCAACTGAGAGCTAAAATAAAGTCTTTCTCCTCTAAGTTGCTTTTGCCAAATACTTCAAACAACAAAAACAAAATTAGGACATCACTCTGCTGTCACACATAGGTCTGAACAAATGCCAACAAGTGGTTTTCACTCCCCATTAAGTAATTTGTCAGCTTCTGTGAGGAAGTCTTCATTTCTTTCGGACTTGAGATGCTACTTTGATTTGATTGACAGATAACCCATGAGCTAAAAGTACTCAGGGTCCCATAAGGAAAAGAAGCTTTAGGAGCTGCAATTTTTTGTGTGCAATTTCTCAGTCACTGACCACAAGAATGTGTGTGTGTGTGTGTGTGTGTGTGTGTGTGTGTGTGTGTGTGTGTGTGTGAGATAAGATTTTGGTCATAAGCTTTTCAAACAGTGTATCAGAAGCCCCAGGACAGATCGCTAAAGGCACACACAGGGCAGACCCTTCAATTCCTCACACAGTACACTTGTGAAGATATGAAACTACAGAACGAAGGGCCTAACGATGCATCCAAAATGCAACAGGTTAAAATCTGGAAGTTTCTTCAGTAGCTTTTATCACCAGAAAACATTTTCTATAGAGAAGACACTGCATGCTGTCCATGCTTAGGCATCAGCAATTGTTCAAGGGAGGAAATAACAGAAACAGATTTCCAGGAAAATTTACATTAAACAAAATCTATGTCTTGCTCAACTATATCTTGCTACATCAAGCCATCCTCAACTTCCTTGGTCTAAGAAGGGCCCACTCATGCTTTTTAGACCCTAACTCAGAATTTTATTTTTACTGTGAAATTAAGGGGCATGGACAAAGTAGAATATTTCATATAGGGAAAATTACACAGAATTTTTTCTCTATATGTGCACATGTGCATGTGCGTATCCATGTGCACATGTGTGTGTGTGTGTGTGTGTATTAACTTTTGTTTTGCATGAGATAAGATCTCCAATTGACCTGAATTTTGCCATTTAAGGTAGGCTGGTCAGCCAGTAAGGCGCAGGGCTCCTCCTGTCCCCATTTCCCCACCACTGGGATTACAAGTGCTGTACCACCATTCCCCAATTTTTCTGGTTCTCATGCTTATGTAGTCAGTACTGTACAGACTGTCTCATTTATTCAGCCCCTTAAAGGGGCTCTTAAATAAATGCACCTTGAAAGCTTTCACTTAGAAGAAAAGAAGAATGGGATTTCAATTGCCTCTTTGGGTGCTAGCAGTGGCTTCGCAGAACTAAGAGCACACGTGGTGGTTCTGGTAGTGATGGATGCTTTGGATAAAGTCATAGAGCCTAAAACAAAAAGAGCTAAGTGGTTTCTTGAGGAGAGAGAACCAAAAGTCAATGAAAATAGTAAGAATGTCATGCTGATTAAAGGTAGAAATGCAAATGCAACCATGACACAAGTACTCAGAGATGTGTGTGCACTGAAGAAACCATATGGAGTCTATATAAATGGAAAAATAGCACAAGGCCATTTGATGATCAGACATAACTGGAGTTCTTTTCAAATAAGTCAGACTGTTCTTTATTAATTTTTGGCTTCCACAGTGAGAGGAGGCCAAATAATCTAGTAATAGGGCATATCTATGACTATCATGTGCTGTATATGATTGAACTAGGTACTGAGAAATTTGTGTCTTTAAAAGATATTGAGGATAGTAAAGGGCCCTAAGGGAACAAAATCAATGTTGATATCTGCTGGTGGTGATTTTGGTGTAATAGAAGTTTAAAAAATCTTCTTGATTTATTCTGAGTCCCCACAGTGTCAAATGTCTGGCTGGCTGGATTAGAATATGTCCTGCACTTCACTGCACTGAATGGTAAGGTTTACTTTCAAAGCTATAAGCTGCTGATGAAGAAATCTGGGTGCAGAACACCATGAATTGAACTAGAAGAGATGGGCCCATTGCTGGACCTGGTTGTAAGGAGGACACATTTAACGTCAGACAACCTTTACAAACTGTGCATGAAAATGTCCAAAGTTCCCAAGCCAAGAAAAAGGAAGAATACCTCTCAGGATACTTTTGGTATAACTTTCAGAAGGATTCATAAGCAAGACCTAAGCAAACTACAAACGAGGAAGATGAAGGAGCTGAAGAAGAGACATGCAGAGAGCAGAACAGAACACCAGGGGGCACAATCCAGGAGAATTAACAAAAATTAGGGGGGCAGGGTTTAAAAAAAAAAGAAAGAAAATTAGTGGAACCCAACTGACAAGCACTTTCTTGTGGTTGTTTACTAAAGAGAATAGTTCTACTTGAGTCTGTTCAGTTTTCTCATAGGAATTTGCTTATTTGGAGGTTTTGGGAGGGAGTAAGTGATGACAATATTTCACACTGTAGCCCATGCTGGCCTTAGCCTCCCAAGTGTTCCAATTACAGGCATGTACCACCATACCCAGCATATTGTGTGTTTCTATAACATAATTTATTACTTAAATTTTTTAATTGATAAAAGAATGGGATTTTCACATGGAAAATAATGCTCAATTCACTTGTGAGAGATAATGCTGCCTACTTTCTCTTTCTGTCTGTCTGTCTCTTTGAAGTAGTATCGCATGTATCTCGCACTGGCTTTTAACTATGTATCCAAGGATGGTCTTGAACTCCTGATCCTCAAGCTTCCCAAGTGCTGAGGTTATGAACATACAGTACCATGCCTAGGTTATGTAGTGCTGGGGGTAGAATGGAAGGCTTTGTGCATACTAGTCAAGTGCTCTACCAATTGGCCTACATCACTTATATCTCTACATCTTTCTTATATCTCTTAATTTGGCAAGATAAGAGTCTGTTTATGAGTTGACTAGTTTACCTGAGGAGTTTTCCTACATTTTATTTATTTATTTATTTATTTATTTATTTATTTATTTTGGTTTTTTTGAGACAAGCCCTGCCTTTTCAACAGCTTCACTTTCAGATGAAATAATGCAAGTTGAAACAAAGCTTCTTGCCTTGTATGCTTGCCTCCTGAAAATATGTAAAACAGTAGCTGGAATGATGATATGCTTATTCATTCACTCAATCAGGAAGATCAGCCACAATGATAAAATACATTATCAGATACTCCACTTTCCAAGCTAACAGTACCTTAGCCTGGATATTTAATTTGAGCTGCTTATTGGGAGATTCAAGTCCACTCATGTTCTTTGAATAAAGGAAGAGTAAGATCAGCAATTTTTAGGTCAGGACCAATATTCCCTGAATCAGATTAGTAAAATCTCCCAACATGATTTCATGTTAAAATCACTAAATAACTTTCATCAATTTGTGGTCCTGGATATTATACCCAGTGATTCTGACAGGCCTATGGACTGTTCAGCAATACCATCTGACCTTAGGATGACCTGGAATTTTAAAATATAAGCACAATATTTAAAAAAGGAGATCTTTGATAAGATACTGTGACTTCTTCCAAGGAGACATAAACAAAAGTCTATCCTCTCCAGATAGGGACCCAATGTCAGATCAAAGTAACAATCAGGCCCAAGTTCAGCTTTGTAAACCATTAATTTGGGGACATTTTTTAGAGGATGATGGACAACTTGGCCACACCCGTATCATGAAATCATCCATCACAGCATGAGTGAGCCCCCTAAATGACTTTCAGGCCGCTCAATGGGCCAAAGAGTCTCATCTCCCCTTACCACCTATAAAATCTTGGAGATGAAAATGACTCTGTGAATCCTGTCAGTTTCATCAAGTGAGCTCTGTGGAGTGAGTTGCTTACTTCCTGAATATTAATAAGGCTTCCTCCAAAAGTATTTCCATTCATGGGACATTTCCACAAGATAGGAAGCTGAGGAGCTCATAGGTGGTCACATACATTTTATGTTCAAGCTAGGTAGAAGCATGATTTTATCATTATTTATACAGTAGGGTTATTTTTATCAAGTGTTAGTGGAATTATACTAAGCATAATATTTAGTACGATATATTAAATAAATGAAGTGAGAAGAATTGGTGTTTGCCAGTAGTGATAACCAAGATAGTAAGAAAAAGGGGAACAAGACATAGATCCTCCATAGAGGAGATAAACCAGGATGGGGAGATTGCTCAGTGGTTAGAAGCTCATTGCTTTTACAGAGGACCTAAGTTTGGTTCTTAGCCCCCACACTGGGTAGCTAACAACTACCTATAATGCCACTCCAGGGAATTCAACACCCATTCCTGGATTTTGTAGGCATTATACTCATGTATACATAACAACAGATACACACTTACAATTAAAACATGTTTTAAAAAGATGGGAGCCATCGAACACATAAAACCTAACCATCATCAACACAACAATAACAGAAAATCTGTTTAGTGTTCCCTAACTCTGAGGTACAAGTAACACCTTCCCAATCTAATACTAAGAAAAACTTCTTCAAATGAAAGAAATAGTGGCCAGGGAAATGATGGGAGTTATCTGGCAAATGTTATAGTCAAAGTGACTAGGCTTGGAACTCTGGAAGTTTTGTCAAAGACAAACTTTAAGCCTCATAGATTCAACTTTGCTACACTCCTAGAAAGCCTAGCAGCATCCTGAACACTGAAGGTTTCAGGAGTAGCAACACTCTTCCCCACCATTGACACGTATAGTAAAGGATCTAGATGAATAAACTCAGGGTTGCATCTCCCTTGGGTCATTTGTTCTACCAGGCAACATTGCTTGATGGGCTCTAGATCATTACCTTTTTTTTCCTTTTTAAAAAAAATTTTTTATCTATTTTTTCTCCTTTATTAATTTATTCTTGTTACATCTCAATGGTTATCCCATCCCTTGTATCCTCCCATTCTTCCCTCCCTCCCATTTTCCCCTTATTCCCCTCCACTATGACTGTTCCTGAGGGGGATTACCTCCCCTATCAAGTCTCTTCTTGGTAACCTGCTGTCCTTCCTCTGAGTGCCACCAGGTCTCCCCCTCCAGGGGACATGGTCAAAGGTGAGGCACCAGAGTATGTGAGAAAGTCATATCCCACTCTCCACTCTACTGTGGAGAGTGTTCTGTCCATTGGCTAGATCTGGGTAGGGGTTTAAGGTTTACCACCTGATTATTACCTTTTGAAGACCTGCATCTGTATGGTCTTTCTTGCTTCTCTATTCCTACCAGGAATTTGTATGCCCCATCCCCCATGAGGGTGGCTAACTGGGTAATGAAGGCAGTGGAGCAGTTGTGAAACTAAGACTCTAAGATGATGCATTGCTCCTGAAAGCTACGAGACACATCACTGAAGGAGCATCTCTGTACAACAACACCCTGCCGGTACACACTGCATACTCAGTCTAGAACATTCTGTGTACCATCTGTTTTATTTTCAGTATATGACCCAATTTTATGTCTGTCTTGAGAAGAAATAAAGACACTAAGATGTTCTAGCTTCATTATTTTCCTGTGATAAAATACACTGAACAAAAGCAACTTGGGGAAGAAAGGGTTTATTTGATTTACACATTAAGGTTGCAGTCCATTGCTGAGGAAAGTCAGAGCAGAAACTCAAGACAGGAACAGTTGCATGTTGACTTACCCTTTGACTGGCTTACAGTATTGTACTTAGCTAGCTTTCTTACATAGCTCAGGACCACTTACTCAGACAATGATGCCACCAACAGTGGGCTGAGCCTGTCTCCACCAATTAATAATCAAGATAATCTCTCACAGATATGTCAACAGACCAACCTGTCCTAGGCAACCCTTCAATTGCAGCCACTCTTCTCAGATGATTCTGGGATGTGTCAAGTTGACAAATAATTGTAATCAGGACACAAAGAATCCAGCACAAACTAAGCATGCATTGCACTGCTCAGTCCAGATCATTTATTAATGACTTTCAAAGCACTCTGGTGGAAGACTGTCAATTATTTTCATTTAACACCAACAAAAAAAAAGTGGCTTTGAGTAAAATCTAGCATTCCAAATAAATCTGTTTAAACTTTTTTCTTTCTTTCTTTGCATAGCTCACAAGTATCCAAATGCTACACAGTCTGTTTATTTTGCAATCATCTTTATTATCTTCTTTTAGATTTATTTGTATGAGTGTTTTGTGTGCATGAATGCCTGTGCACCCTATCCATGTCTGGTTTCTGCAGGAACCAGAAGATGGAGTCAGAGCTCCTGAAACAGAGTTATATGTGGTTGTGAGGCACAGTGTAAGTGCAGAGTAACAAGTACTCTTAACCTCTGAGTCAACACTCTAGATCTTTCTAAATCATATATTCAATTCAGACTTTTCTTTCTCCCTGACATTTCACTTCATCCTTAGTACTGCTTTCCCATGTGTCTGTCTGGGAACACATTCTCTAGTGTGTGAAGCAAGAAGAGCATTATATACTATACGATGTATCAGGAGAGAGGTCATCAAGGCCCCTCCAAAAGATATAACCATCTGTAATTACTGATAAAAATGATTCAGTGGGTATTGCCAAAATTGAAATATTATCATAAATTATAAAAGACTTCAACATCTCATGACTCAAGGTTAATGTCCTTTAATTTTTGTTTTGTTACATTTTTTTCATTTCCTGACACAAAGCCGGCCTTGAAATCACCATGCAACAAAGGATGATCAAACTCCTGATCTTGCGGTCCACCTCCTAAAAATTAGGATCACAGACATATGCGACCACAATCAGCCATTTTGTACTTTTGTGAAGACTAACAGCAAAAGGCTATCTTAAATTTACAAGTATTTTCTAATGAGGAACTTTTAAAAGTCCAAATAAAATCCCACTTTTCTGTAGTTGGGGTAATTTAGTGAAATTAACCATGGAAATGCTCAATGAAGCATATGATTAGAGAGGGAATGAATAAAATACAGATTAAAGGGGATCGAATTGCATTTTGGGGTGAAGCTTATGAATCATAATTAAATTGCAGTGGCTCATAAGCACAGACCCAACCTCATCACTCCATGTTTGAATAATACTGATACTATGGGTTATTTTTCTTCCTTTCAGAGGACAAGGTAGATGGTGCTCTGACTCTGGGTACCTTTTGGGATGGAGTGATGGCTCCTCAGTTAAGAGAACTGAGTGCTCTTACAGAGGGACCAGCGCCCATGCACAGTAGCTGATGTTCTCCTGTAACTCGACCTTCAGTTGCTTTGCTACTCCATTCTGGTATCTATGAGTGTGTGCATGTACACACATACACACACACACACACACACACACACACACACACACACACACACACAAATAACAATAAAGTAGAAAACCTATCAAAAAGTTAGGTGAATGCATCATTATTTGATTTTTACATTATAACTAATCAGTGAATATTCTTATAATTTGATGATAATTGTTTATAGATGTCTTTGTTTTAGAGACAGGGTCTCATGAAGCCCAGACTGGTCACTGGCTCTGTATGTGGCTGAGGATGACCTTGAACCCATTTAGCACCTACTGTTCTCCTGGTTATTTGTTTCAATTTTGTCATGAGAGTCATTAATTCTACCCATGACTCCTGCCTGCCCACATGCCCTATGCTTTAAGACCAAGTTAGTGCGATATATCATCAACTTTCCTGGTACGTCTACTTTCCTATGGAGCACAGGCAAAAGAAAGTTTAGGAAAACAACAAAAATAACTGGATCACTGTCCCAGAAACTCCTCCAGTACATCTCTTTTTTTTTATTCTGTTGACTTCTAGACAAACATTTTAGGCTGAGGAAGACATAGATATTATGGTTTAGATCCCACCTTGATGGTGTGAGGAGAGAAGGGTCAGGACACAAAGGTTCAAGAAAGACCAGCAGAGTTGATCTTTAAATGAGGCTTGGTGGGTGGAGGGAAGGGTGTCTGGGTGTGTGTTGTTTATTTCTCTTCATACTACAGGGGGATCAGACATGCAAGTACACAGCATGCTTGAGGAAACTTATTTCTGATTCACAAGAAGTAGACACTTAGGTAAAGAAACATCACATCAAGTGCTAGTGAGACGGCTAAATGGGTAAAGTAACTGCTGATAATCATGAAGGCTGGCATTTATATACCCAGCTCAGAAAAAAAGCCAGAAAATCCAGATATAGCACTTCTTGTCTATAATCCTAATGCTGGGAGCAAACGGATAAATGAATCTCTGGAACTCTTGGCCAGCCAGACTAGCCAAAATCATGAACTTTAGGTTAAATGAAGAGACTCTACCTCAAAACAAACAAACAAGCAAACAAAAAACAAAAATAAAACACTAAAAGAGAACAATAAAGGAAAATTTATGATATAGACATCTGTCCTTCATACATGCATATGATGCTAGCACATCCACACCCATGCACACACACAGGCACATAAAGATGTCATATCAGGTTGGTATCTCATGAAACATGGAAAAATAATGTTAGAATGGAGTAACACACACTTCTTAGGTTCTATCACAGTGTACCATGTAGCACATGACTTTTCCAAACCAATATTTTCTCCACGATTTCATTCAGGATCTGCGTAAGGAGCCATGCTTGAGTAAATGGGTTATCATTCACCTGAACTACATGCATCCAGATCTTGTTTTCAGCTTCCCCTTTACTGTGATAAAAATGCCCCAACAAAAGTAACTTAAGAGGCAAATACTTTACTTTGGCTCACAGCTCATGGTAACACTCCCTCATGGCAAGAGAATCACAGCATCAGAAACTTGAGGCATCTGGTCACACGGCCTCCACAGTCAGGAAGAAAGGAGAGGCTACTGATTATGCTCAGCTAAGTTCCTCTTTTTCATACAGTCCAGGATCCCATCCCAGAGAATTGTGCTATCCACAATGGGCCCAACCATAATTTAATTAACCTAAGCAACAGAAGCTCCCACAAGCCATGTCTTTAGATCTGTCACCAGGTAATTTTAGATCTTACTAAGCAGGCCATGGATGCAAATCATCACCTGAACACTTGCCATTTTCCTAAAATCTGCAAATGTTTTTAATAGGCTAATAACAGAAGTGCTGGCAGAATCCAATCCTGTCCCATGTAATCCATGCTACTGATAACTCTACAATTTGTCCTGCTGTCCATCTGCCATGCCTTCTTCATTCTGAAATTCCATAAGAACAAGAGTCTTAGAGAAACATCAGCAAACTTTCATTCAAGATATCAGCCAATTTCAGTTGAAAGCTTATATTCTCACAAGGAAAAATATTTGAGAATTATATTTCCTTCATGGAAAAAAATCCATGATAGAATAGAAACTTTAAAAATGGAAGTGCCCAATATTTTTAGAGATATCCAGAGATAGAGCCAAACCCTTCAAGTTGAGACATGCTTATATTAATTAACCTAGAATTTGTTTGGTTATGAAATGATACCTTCTCTGTGACTGCTATAAGTTAGAATGTATGGATTTTTCTTGGTAGCTCTTTCTATATAATGGTCAACAAGCTAGGAGAGTGTAATAGAATGGGTGGTTTTTTCCAAGACTTCAAAATCCTGAGAACCTCCTGCTGTAAGACAGTTGCTCTCTCACCCAGCAACTGCCATACATGTGACAAAAAACCATTAAAGATTGCTCTCAAAACTACACAATTTATTGCCTCTTATGCCAAGGCTAAGTGTCTCAAACAAAGCCTTCCTTGCTTAATGAAGCCTTAAAACATTATACATTAGAATTTTATTGCATCTTTAGCAATCATCTTTCAAAATCATGAAAAACATCATGGGGGTTGCAAAAGTTAAGAGCACTGGCTGCTCTTACAGAGGACCCACGTTTGGTTCCCAGGATCAAAATTCAATGGCTGACTACTGCCTGAAACTCCAGATCTGCTGCCCTCTTCTGGCCTCCAAGGCACTTGCACACATAACACACAAACATACACACACACACACACACACACACACACACACACACACACACACACACTTAAAAGAAATCAGATGAAGAGACATGTTGTCTGGATGTCTGAATGTCTGAATGTCTGGAGTTAAGTAGTTAGGTTCAGTCAGTATTCCCCTAATTACAATTCTTGAATTCCAAAACCTACCTGGAGAGTATCCCATATTCTTTCTTTCTTTTAAGATTTATTTTGTTTGTGTATGCATGTGTATGAACACATATGTGTTCCTGTGGAGGACACAAGAGACATTACATTTCTTGGAGCTGGAATTACAGGCCTTCGAGTGCATGCAAGGACCTGAACACTTGTCTTCATAACTGAGCAGCAAATGCTTTTAGCCACTGAGCCATCACTCAGATCCAAATTCAAGCCTGCAAACCTTTTATTTAGATATTCTTTATTCCATGTTACATGATTCGAGGTGTGCAGACAGGCTGAGAGAGAAGGAAGGGAGAGGACAGGCAGGAACTGATTTCCTAAGTTTCCTAGGTCTCATGTGACAGATGGCATAGTGGGAATAAATTCAGCTTTCTTTGTCGATGTCTTTGCTGATTTATTATAACACATTCAGAGAATGCTTCCGTGGTCTCTGGGGATCAGTAAGGCACTCTCATGTTCTACAAGGTCCAAACTGTCTTCATAATAATCATAAGACCCTCTGATGTTTTCATCATGTTGACATTTGTACTAATGAAGCAAAAACAATGATAGATAAAAATTTGTACTACCTTAGGACAATTAAACAGCATTAGGTCATTTACTCATGAGGGTGGGGGGAATACCAATTTTATTGAAGAGCATTCTTGTTGATGCTTTAATCGTTAATAATTTTATTTGCATATGAAGTCTTAGATATACAAACTTTTAATATTTTCTGACAGACTAGGAAAATTTATGCTCAGTGAGGCATAAAAGGTAAATCAAGTCAACTCACCCTTCTGGGTTGAATTAGCTTTTGCTTTCTCTCTCTCTCTCTCCAGTAACATGATTTGTGTTTGAAATAAGAAATAGTGGACCCTGGTTATTCAGTCCAGCCTCCATGGCAACTTGCACAATAAATTAGTAAAACCATCATTTCAAAGAAAAAAGCTACCAATTCATGAACGTAAATCAAATTCTGATATATATATATATAGTCCAGATACAAGGTTCTCATCTTCTTATAGATTTTGCTGATGACTATCACATATTTTAACAAATATTTTTATTTAGTTTACATTTACTCTTGTATGCTTGAGTACTTGTGTGTGAACCTCTTGCACGCATGTGACTGAAGAGGCCAGAAGAGAACATCAGGTCCTGTGGATCTGGAGTTAGAGATGGTTATGACTCATCTGTAGCAGATTCTGAGAACCAAACTTGGCTCCTCGGCAAACTAGCAAGTTCTTAATAGCTAAGCATCTCTCCAGCCCCCTAAGATGTTTATTTATTTTTTATAGAGAGGGTTTCTCTGTGTAGTCCTGCCTGTCCCAGAGCTTGATCTGTAGACCTGGCTAAAGTGCTGAGATTAAAGGCCTGGCCAATACCACCAGGCCTAAGTGATTTTTAAAGTACCTTGAACAAGAGTAAGATGTCTTAACGGTGAAAAACTTTGAGATTTACCATTTTACCTAAGTTCACATGTACAAAATCATTAAAATTTTCAGTATTACAAAAACTCTCCCAAGTCTAGGAAAATGCATTTATTAATGTCAGAAGGAAACAGCTTGACCTTTGTCTTCAGTTCAAATCACAGCGGTCTTTCATATAATGTTTCATATTATTTATTTTAGTAAATCTGGGACTCTCACAATTTCTTATCCTGTAGAAGAGTACATCAATTATCATGACAGCAGTCATAATTTTTCATTCACATAATATTTCTGATAACAATATCCAATTATTACATCCATTTTATGTCCACTGTACTAATTTTATGTTAAAAGAAGTTCAATGGAGCTCAATTACATTTGTGTTCAAATTAAATTAGCATTACAAGAATTTAATGGGTATCTTAATTAGACCATGCTACTAAGAGCAGTTTATACAAATTAAAATCTACCTCTCCATGGTTCATCTTTCTTTGAGTTTAAACACAGGGCTAAAAAACTATCTTAAAATTTCAGGAAGCATAAGTTATATTTTACATAGGAAAATAAAAACACAAGAAAATTAAACTGACACAAAAAAGCAAAATTAAATTTAAAGGAAAATTTACTCCAACTTGAAATTACTTAATTGTTCCTACATGCTTCCTCACAGGTGTATAACTTCCTTTCATTCCCCCCTGGCATGTATTAATTATATATAAAAGGTTTCATTAGGGCATCTTTGTCCTTTGATCACATTATCTCCTGCTGGGCCCCCCCCCCCCAGCATCTGCTGATCCTTTTCTCTTCCCAACCTGCTCTCTTCTACTAGCCTGTCTCCAGCAGCTCTGATTATCTCACAGGACATGAAGGATGCCAGACTATGAGATTCCCTTTCTCTCTGAAGATACTTGGGCAGTCAACTTTTGATGGAGAAATTAGAGATATTTTTAATTGGTGGAGTAGCCACTGGTACTCTTGTAAATAACTCCTTACCTATGGTCTTAACACATAGGTGTGAAGATTATTCTTCACACACATTATATATATTTCTAATCTAATATGAGGTATTGCATCCATACTACTGAAGTAGAATACAAGCTTTACCTCCAATAACTTGAAAGTGCAATTGCAGGCTATTTAGGATAAGTATGTTGGAGAAGTTAATTGTCAATTGATCGAATCCCGGTCATGTCAATTACTAGTCTATTTATATCACAAGAATATACATGCTAGGTGCAACAGATAGATATGAATCTATAGGCAGATAAGATAAAACAGTTTGATAAGGTCTTTAAAAACATCAGAGTCACACAGAATATGGCAGTTAAAGATGTTTTTATCAGTTTAAGGATTCTTTAACAAGAAGACAGGTAAACTCCTGGCATCACTCAGCCTACCTCATAGAAGATGATGAGCACCAATGAACATCCTTGTGGATATGTCTTCAAATGTGGCAAACAAACCACTGGGCAAAATGTTCTTATTTTGACCGCCGACAGAATTCTGCCTAAAAATGGGCAAGCTTAGATGCAGGCAGAGTGGATAGCCAAACTCTGCCAAGACAGGGTAAGCAAGTCCTTAATAGTCCCTTCCTCATAAATATGTCTGTCAGATATATTGGGCTAGAAGGCTGAAGATGATGCTCCAACATTATAGAGAGTTAGGGGTGACTGTTCAGGCAGCACACTGTCTCTCTCATTTTTTTTTTTTAAATTTGGAAGCTGCTAACCTACACTTTCTGTTTACTCGGGTACTTAATTTTACTCCCTATCAAGTCTCTGATTAGGTTGAAGACCAAATAAGTTAGTTTCTCAATTAAGCTTAGTTGTTTAGGGGTTAAGATGTTTTTAGGTCTAGATATATTTTTTAAGTTGATAGAGATGTGATATGGTAGATAGTGATTTGCATTCAGAATTTTAGACTCACCAAGATAGGAGAATGTGTTCTTCAAGGTTGCCAAATACAAATAGCCAAAACACTATGAATGTAGCATTAATGTAATTCCTGATTGCTCTATGTGGTTTATTATATATATGTATAATAACCTAAATGTTTTTGTAAAAAAATATTAATTAGAAAAAAGAAATCAACCCTAATAAATTCATAAATTCTCAAAAGAAAACAAAAAGACAAGAAAAAGAAAAGACTAGAATAAATCAAAAACACTTAAAATTATATACTTTTATTCTTTTTTCATATATTACTTTATGGCCTCACCCTCTATTCTCCCCAGCTCTCTCCTCCCTGAACTTTCCCTTTTCTTTAGACCTGCCCACCTCCTTACCTCAGAGAAGAGCAAGCCTTCCAGGGACATCAATTAAAGAGGGCTACAATAAGACCAGACATGTACTATCACATAAAGGCTGGACAAGGCAGCCCAGTATGAAGGAACATGTCCCACAAGTAGGAAAAAAATCAGGAACAGCCCCTGCTCCCACTGTTAGGATTGCCACAAGAACACCAAACTACTCAGCTATAGCATATATGCAGAGGACCTAGGTCAGACCCCTATTGGCTTCCAGATCTCTGCAGGTTGCCATGAGGTCTGGTCAGGTAATTCTGTGTTATATTCCTAAGCCCTCTGGTCCCTCCAACTCTTCCTTTTTCTCTTCCTCAGGCCTTCCAGGGATCTGCCTAATATTTACTGTGGGACTCTGCATCTACTCTCATCAGTTGCTGAATGAAGTCTTTCTGGTCTCTTTGATAATGACTCAGCTAGGCTCCAGGCCAAGCACACCCTGCAGGTAGGACAATCCGTAGCTCAAAGATTTTGTGACGAGATTGGTGTCACAATACCTCCACTTGAGGCTTTGCCTAGTTACAGAATATGACCATCTCTGGTCTGTGTCTCCCATTACTAGGGGACTAGGGTTACTTTCATAGATTCCATGGAGTTTTCATTGCACTAGCAATGAATCTCATCCCTGAAATGCCCCCCAATTCCAGTTGTTTCTCCCAGTATTTTCTCCCTCCCTTGACCTTGATCTGATTCCTCCTGTTCGCAACCACATGCACCCCAAGACCACATGCAAATTCTGTTCTATTTCTCCTTCCCAGAAAGATAGTTGCTTCCATTTTAAGCCCTCTTTGTTAGTTAGCCTCTCTGTGTCTGTGGATTATTGCATGGTTATTCTTTAATTTACAGTTAATATCCATGTATAAGTGAGTAATACCCTGTTTGTCTTTCTGGGATACCTCACTCAGGACAATTTTTTTCCTAGAAATTTTATGATGGCTTTGTTTTTAACAGTTGAGCAATAATCTATTGTGTAAATGCACCACATTTTCTTTATTCAATCTTCAGCTGAGAAACATCTAGGTTGTTTCCAGTTTCTGGCTAATATGAATAAAGCTTTTATGCACACAGCTAAGCAGGTGTCCTTGTGGTAGAATGGAGCGTCCTTTGGGTATATCCCCAAGAGTGGTATAGTTGGGTCTTGAGGTAGACCCATTTCTAATTTTCTGATAAATTGATATATGTATTTCCAAAGTGATTGTACATGTTTTCACTTCTATTGCTAACTGGGGTGTGTTCCCCTAGCTCCATATCTTTGCCAGCATGAGCTGTCACTTGTGGTTTTAATCTAGGCATTCTGACAGGTGTGAGATGGAATCTCAAGGTTGTTTTCAGATGCACTTCTGTTATGGATAATGATTTTGAACATTTCCTTAAATGTCTCTTGGCCATTTGAGATCCCTCTGTTGAGGATTCTCTGTTTAAATTTCTGCCAGACTTTCAATGAAGACCTAATACCAATATTCCTCAACTTATTTCACAAAATAGAAACAGAAGGAACATTGTCAAATTGATTCTATGAGGTCACAGTCACCCTAACACCCAAATCGCACAAAGATTCAACAAAGAAAGAGAATTAGACACCAATTTCCCTCATGAACATTTGTATAAAAATACTCCTTGCAAACCAAATCCAAGAACACATCAAAAAGATCATCAACCATGACCAAGTAGGCTTCATTCCAGAGATGCAGGAATGGTCCAACGTATAAAAATCTGACAATGTAATTCACCATATAAACAAACTGAAAGAAATAAATATGATCATCTTATTAGATGCTGGAAAAGCCTTTGATAAAATCCAACATCCCTTCATGATAAAAGTCTTGGAGAGACCAAGGATACAAGGCATATACCTAAACACAATAAAGACAATATACAGCAAGCCAATATCTAACAAATTAAATGGAGAGAAAATTAAAGCAGTTCCACTAAAATCAGGGACAAGACAAGACTGCCCTCTCTCTCCATACCTATTCAACACAGTACTTGAAGTTCCAGCTAGATACCTAACAGAGATCAAGGGGATGCAAACCAGAAAGGAAGACATCTAAGCATCACTATTTGCAGATGATATGATAGCATACATAAGCTACCCCAAAAGTTCTACCAGGGAACTCCTACAGCTAACAGATGTCTTCATTGAAGTGGCTGGATATAAGATTAACTAAAAAACATCTCCTCTCTCTGAAGGACTGAAAGAAGTCTGAAAGATACAGACCGCATGGGAACAGGAAATGAGGCAGATGGGCGTGAGACTTCTCTGAATACTGTGTTTAGATCATCTCAACTACATAAGCAGCTTGCATATTTGAAAATATAAATCTCACTAAAAGAAAAAAAAACAGCAGGTAGATAAATTTTAAGACAAGTAGAAATAAATGAATTTAAATGAATAAAGTAAACAAATGAAGGCTTTAAAGTTGGCTTAGTGATTAAGAGCACTTGCTGGTGGTCCTCCATCAGAGGACCTGAGCCCGGCTTCTGACTCCATTCTGGACATCTCACGGCCACTAGTAACCCAGCTGCAGAGATCCATTGCCCTCTTCTGGCCTCCGAAAGCATCTGCACTCATGCATATACACTGGCACACAGATACGTAAATACACACATAATTGAAAATAAATATTTCTAATGAAAATGTAATAATTATTTGAAATGTATGTTGAGCATAATGTTTCCTTTACATTGCTGGGAGTGTCTTTGAAATATATCCATATATAACATGCCTCTAAAGAAGATGTTTTACCTGGGTGCTGTAGCGCGTGCCTGTAATCCCAGCACTTGGGGAGGCAAAGGCAGGTGGATCTCTGTGAGTTTGAGGCCAACCTGGTCTACAAAGAGAGTCCAGGACAGCCAAGGCTATACAGAGAAACCCTGAAACCCTGTCCTGAAAAACCAAACCAACCAAACAAAAAAGTCTTATCTAAATTTATCTCGGTTAAATTAATCCTAATATACAAATGGACCCAATTAAAAAAGAGAAAATTGCAATCCAGTTACATAAAATAACAATGATAGTTAAAAGCCAAAATTTTCAGTGTAATAAACAGTGGTACTTCTCTTGCAGAGGACATGCGCTTGTCCTCCCCCTAACCCCACCCCTGCTGCTAGCTGAATAACTCCTCTACTACCATCTGGGCCCAAATCCAGAACTTTTTACTGGGTTCACCCCAGCAGATGGGGTTCTATCCCATCTACAAGCTGCTGGAGTGTATGAAGTATCTTGTGTGCAGAACCAGAGCTGTAGGATAGCCGTGCCTCTTGTAATAGCAGGCTATCTGAAGTGACTCTGAGCAATAACAAAGTAAACAAAACAAAACAAAAACCCCACATTGGACTCACTTTCCATGAACACACTCAGCCCTGAGCTTTGAATTTCTAAAAGCCGTTTCCTGTGAAAAGAGCTGGGTCATTTCAAAAATGGTTGACATCATTATCTCATTCACACAGTACTGGGGAGACTAGAACAAGAAGCCGGCTAATCTTTGCTGGGAATTATTTCAAAATGAAGAGAGAGAGAGAGAGAGAGAGAGAGAGAGAGAGAGAGAGAGAGAGAGAGAAGAAGAAGAAGAAGAAGAAGAAGAAGAAGAAGAAGAAGAAGAAGAAGAAGAAAGAAAAGTTCTTCTACAGAAAAATTATGTTTATCAAATACAGAAGGAGGAATACATTCGTACAACAGCCATTTCACAAAATTGTATTACTGTAATTTATCAAGGGCCAAGATGCTAATGAACGCTAAAACATTTAGTGGAAAAGCAGCTGAGGACAGAATGCTCACAAGGATTTCTCATAACTATAAAGGGAAGGTACAAAGTCACACTATCACACAAGTCAACATGTTCAGATCTCTAATGTCAGAGAGATCTGATATCACATGACAGGCAGAAAGTGTTAATTCCAAGTAAAATTAATTTGCCTTATAAAAAGCATACAGGATAGAGGAAAATGTTAAACTTTAACAAAACACTGAAAAATCAGCAAAAAAAATCATTTTTTTAGACTGTGAGATATTTTGTAAAAAAAAAAAAGATGTTTGAGTATTCATAAATGCACAAGCAATGAAGGGTAACAGGATTTCACACTCATGAAGTTATAGAAGCTGTACGTGCCTATACATGTTCTACACAAGGTCAGGCCACCCAGTCATCCAGGACAGAGAGGAAGACAGGTCATGAAATCTGTTCCTTGCCTGAGGAACTTCAGGAAATTGGAAGCTGCTCCTCTTCAGTGATGCAGACACTATCAAGTTGCCAGTCATCCAGTGGGAAACTACATACCCATGAAAAAGGTAAATCATTAGAGTGTCAACACACACACACACACACACACACACACACACACACACACACACACACACACACACACACACCACAGATCTCAGTTCAAAGGGAATAAGTGATAGTTTATCTTAGAACCAAGTTTTAGTGGTCCTGGCCTGGAAACACAGATTTAAGTCACCCCAAAAGCCATACTTCAACTTGGAAGCTCTTTCATGAAGACTCTATAGTAACAGAACAAAGAGAGCCATAAATCAGGACACCTTTCAAATGCTCTGGGGGAAGCATCAGAGAGAGAGAGAGAGAGAAACAGCAACATAGGAGGTTTTTCTAGAGGCCTAAGATGCTATCTGATGACAGTTTTATCTTTTAGGTTGGTGAAAGCCAGTGATCTGCTAAGTTAATAGATTCTAAAAGGATTTTATCTATTAGTCACAGAATGTTAGTTCTGACACAGAGATGGGCAAGCAATGGCTATTTGGGGGCTTAAGCTAACTCAAGATTGGGTAATTAGCCTCTGGACCTATAGTCCAAACCCTCCACATCAGTGCAGTTTTAATCAGTCAGGCAGCCTCTTCATACACAGCTCCCTTTCAGGGTTCTTACAGACAAAATCAGTGCAAAGAATATTCTGGAAAAAAGAGACTAAAGAGACACAATTACAAACATATGAATCCAGATGGGATGTTGATTAAACAAATAAACACTAGCTTTATATGCAGTACTACATTTGGGGAGTTTTGAATAGAACTATGATATTAAATTTTTAATAATTTTGTTAGTCTTGAAAGAATTACCTTTAGCCCTAAGAAGTGTTTGGAAAAGTTTAGAGATAAAGCATTTTGATATATATATATATATATATATATATATATATATATATATATATATATATATATATAATTTTAAATGAGAAACACACATATATACATATACATATAGAATACTACTAAACTATTTTCCTGATAATATATAAATATTTTGACATTACAAGAAAAAGTAGTGAATTTTATGATAAATATTCCTCAGGTAAAATTAGTTTTAAATAAAACTCATAATTCAATAACAGCTGTAGTAATTGAAATGTCCACATATTTTAAAGTAACTAAATCACTACCTAAGGCCAGCTTTGGACTTAGAAATCCAACTTTGTCCCCAGTTAACTCTTAGGCCTACCAAAAACTAAAAGGTCAGAGAAAATAACTATAAGTAAAGATACTTTTGAAGATCTATCTATCTATCTATCTATCTATCTATCTATCTATCTCTCTCTCTCTCTCTATCTATCTATCTATATCTGTGTAATCTAATTGGCTTATTTATCTATTTATTGTTATTGTTGTTATTGTTATTGTTATTTTGAGACAGGTTTTCTCTGTATATCTATTCTTGGCTGTTCTAAAACTCACTCTGTAAACCCAGCTGACTTCAGACTCAGAAAACCACCTGCCTCTGCCCGCTAAGTGATGGATTAAAGGCATGTGCCACCCTTGCCTGAAATAGGATGCAAGCTTTAAAGGTATATTTAAAGTTGTTGTACAAGTGTCCATTGCATGCTGGGCATGCACTGTCCAAGTCCTGTCTTTTCTTTTATCATCCATTCCCCTCCTGTAACTCCTCGGTGTCTCTCTAGATGGCTCTAACTTTATTTTAATGTCATGTACATTTTATGACATTAGAAGTAACCAGTGGGCAAAAAAAGCATAGCACTTGACTTTCTTAGACTGTCTTCCTGGGGTTTGAGGGACACAGTCATGGGGAAGGCTTGGAGAAAGATGGCTGATGGCCTATTCCACTCTTTGGAATATACCCAGAAGATGCTCCAGCACACAACAAGAAAATTTACTCAACCATGTTCATAGCAGCCTTATTCATAATAGCCAGAACATGGAAACAGACTAAATGTCCATCAGTAGAAGAATGGATAAAGAAACTGTAGTACATATACACTATGGAATACTACTCAGCTATTAAAAACAAGGAATTCCTGAAATTTGTGGATAAATGGATTAAGCTAGAAATGATCATAATGAGTGAGTTAACCCAGAAGTAGAAAGACTCAAATGGTATGTACTCACTTATATCTTCATAGTAGCCCAAGGGGCATGTCCCACGAAAGCCTTCACTTACCAGAAAAGTGGGACAGAGGAGAGGACATACTATTGGGACTCTAGATGAGAGAAGCATGGGAGAATAGCAAAGTAGGATCCAGAGGGTCCTAGAAACCTACAAGTAGAACATTATGATAGGCAGATTTGGGCCCAGGGGTCCCGCTCAAACTAAGGCAACAGCCAAGGACAATACAGGCTGTAAATCTAGCCAATGGGCAGAATATTCTCCACAGTGGAGTGGAGAGTGGGATATGACTTTCACACGTACTCTGGTGCCTCACATTTGACCATGTCCCCTGGAGGGGGAGACCTGGTGGCACTCAGAGGAAGGACAGCAGGTTACCAAGAAGAGACTTGATAGCGTATAAGCATATACAGGGGGAGGTAATCCCCCTCAGGAACAGTCATAGGGGAGGGGAATAAGGGGGAAATGATAGGGAGGAAAGAATGGGAGGATGCAAGGGATGGGATAACCATTGAGATGTAACAAGAATAGATTAATAAAAAATAAATTAATTAATTTAAAAAAAAAAGGAAAGATGGCTGATGGCAACCGGAGCGTGCAGAAGACAGCTCATATCTGGGAAGAGTAGGACCAGATCTTGGGCAGAAAGTCCAGCTAACTGTCGCTTTAGCTCTTGTCAGACATTATAAAACAGGGGACCCAGTATTCAAACACAGGGGGTAGCAGGAAGCATGACACAGGCAAAGTGCATCATTCTGAAAATCTCACTTTTTGCCACACCAATGAAGGTGTGTCTTGGGGAAATAAGTAGAAGAATGGTTCTAAAATGCTCAGTAGGCATTCTTATCATTGTCAAACCCCTACCCAGATCTAGCCAATGGTCAGAATATTCTCCACAGTTGAGTGGAGAGTGGGATATGACTTTCTCATGTACTTTGGTGCCTCACATTTGACCATGTCCCCTGGAGGGGGAGACCTGGTGGCACTCAGAGGAAGGACAGCAGGTTACCAAGAAGAGACTTGATACCCTATGAGCATATACAGGGGGAGGTAATCCCCCTCAGGAACAGTCATAGGGGAGGGGAATAAGGGGAAAATGAGAGGGAGGGAAGAATGGGAGGATACAAGGGATGGGATAACCATTGAGATGTAACAAGAATAAATTAATTTTAAAAAAGAAAACCAAAGAGGGCAAGACTGTTATAATGGGACATCATAGTGAGGTCTGCAACAACTGAAGCTCACTTTCCTACACCAAAGCTTGAACTAGATTAACTATTATTTGAGATGTGGCAAGTCTGTCTTTTTCTAAACACTAAGTAAGAGTGAGGTATGGGTAGATTTTAAAGCAGGTGTGTCCAATCTGTAGCTCATGGATCACATTCATGACAGAATAACTATGTGTAGCCCCAAAACAGAATCTTGGTTTGTTTCGTTTTGTTTTTCTGACATTTCTATGTAATTCAAGTGTGTTGTTATGAGCATGGGCTTTGCAGATGACAACATAATGGTGCAATATTAAAAGGTTGGACACATGATAGAGATTTAATTCCTGACAGATTCACTTTTTTATAGACGCAAAAGGAGGGCTATGTTTTGAATTACGCACTTGCATGTTTCAGGAAGTTTTCCCCAGTGATCATCCCTACCGGCATTTAAGTGGGTAGGACACAGTCACATTACAGACAGGGAACATGACTAATTATCCTCATTTTGGTTAAATATTATTTCATTCGAAGTGCTAGTGACTTCATTAGCAAATGAAGACCTGGTGAGGATCAAGTCCGCTATGCTAATTAGCTAGAAATTTTCATTTGCAGCGCCTTTTGCCAACCTTAGTCATTATCCTGGCCTTTAACAATTTGTTTAATCTTAATAATAAGCCTGCTCTCATCTTCAACTGTCCAGCAGAGTTTTCCCACTCTTGAGATAAACTTCTGCATGTAACCATCTGAGCTGCAAGGGAGAGAGCTCATATAAACAGTGAGATGTGTAGGAAGATGGTGAGGAGGTTACACAGCACCATTGGCTTTCATGGAAGTCTTTAGTAATCACACCCTCTATGAAATCCATGTCTTAGTATCCTCTTAAGATTATGAAAGAAAGTTAGTATGTTGGCTAGTTCCGTGTCAACTTGACACAAGCTGGAATCTTCAGAGAAGGAGCCTCAGGTGAAGAAATGCCTCCATGAGGTCCAGCTAGAATACATTTTCTTAATTAGTGATCAATGGGGAAGGGCCCAGCCCAATGTAGGTGGTGCAGTCCCTGGGATGCTGGTCCTGGGTTCTATTTTTTTTTAATCAAAAAGCTGCATGGGCAGGCCATGTAAAGCAAGTCAGTAAGCAGCACCTCTCCATAGCCTCTGCATCAGCTCCTGCCTCCAGGTCCCAGCCCTCTTTGAGTTCCTGTCCTGACTTCCTTCAGTGATGAACAGCAATGTGGAGATGTAATCCAAATAAACCTTTTCCTCCCCAACTTGCTCTTTTGGTTCATGGTGTTTTGTCATAGCAATATAAACCTTAACTAAGGCCGTTGGTGAGGTAAAGTCTAGAGATCGTTGGGTTTGAATATTCAGTCTTATGCTGGAGCACATGCTTCAACATTGGCTCGGCCACCAGCTGCTTCTTTAGAATTTGTGGGATATGAGGATGAGAAAAAAAAGGAAACATAAGAACTCCGGTTTGAGCATTTTTATGGTCTTTTTGCTCCTGGCAATAAGCAAAAGGCATCGATTTCTTTTTTGGCATTTTATCCACAGCAATAAATTTTCATTTCTCTAAAACATAAGACATTTACCCTCAGATGCAGTGGGTCATGCTGAGCCTATTATAGCACAAAGAGCAAATTCAGTGGTCCCCAGCACCCATGCACAGACACAGACCCAGTATCTCCCACAGAAGGGGCTCTTGGGCCCCTTTAGGCCAAAGAGAGGTATTACCGCACGGGCCACTCTAAACCCAAACAGAAGCCAAGATACCTTTTTAGTAGGTGGTCAACACAGATCAGGACTCTTCTCTATCTCAGAAGCATACAGTACCAATAAATTTCTCTCCATTGCTTCATAATGAGACATTTTTCTATCTTTTAATTATTTAGCTGTGAGAGAAAAGGAGCCACTTGGTACCTGGCATCATGATCTGTGTCTTGACCAGTCAGATATAGTAACCAATTTTAAATTCATATCAAAAGTTCCAAATGTCCCTGGGTTTTATTTGTTCTTTTGGATGCTATTGTAAAATAATATTCAATGTCTTTTCTCTTCCTTATAGCCTAATTGGCAAATATTTAACTTCCTTGGCTGACAATGTTTGACAATATATTTTACAGGCAGATATCGAAACTACCACTGAGCACATGTAAAGATTTTTTAGATTACTTTTAAAAATTAACATGTGTGCCCTGAAAAATCATAACAGCAAAATAAATAAATAAGTAGGTAAGTAAATAAATAAATTAGAACAGCCTAAAATGTTTTACAGTGATGCTTAGTTAATTAACCAAGAACTCTCCATGGGTTGGAGCAATGTGTAGCCATGAAAATGTTAATGGGGAGAGTATGTTACAGGATGGAAAATGTTTATAATAGATGTCAGATAAAAGTGTGGAATAGCAAGTAATAAATGGTCTCTTACCTTCAGCTCTGTAACCAGAACATAAAACACCACAAAGGTGAGAGATAGTGGCTGATAAATTTTATTCACTTTCAAACCTTTCATAAGAATTATTGCTTGATTCTTTTCTCTTCTCTAAGACAAAGAGAGCAAAGCAGTTTCTCACCTGTTTTCATGTCGTGGTTTTCTTTGGGTGCTTTGTGCCAGCCAGCTCCTGTCTTTGTTTTTCTAGCTCTAGGTCTAGTTGAGTGATGCCTCTCTCTTTTTACTGGAGGCAGAAATTCCAAAGCATTGAAATTTATTAATGGTCCCTAAAGCTGCCCTAATGGGAAGAGGCTATTCTAACATTTTATGTCTCTATGGCTTTATGTCTCTATGGTTTTTACTACAACATATATATTAGCATTGGAGCTATGTTTTATACAATTACTAATTATACTTTAGACTTTTTATTCATATGCCAAAATGTCTCTCTGTGTATGTATCTACACACATATGTACTGATGCTTGCAGAAGAGGGTGTCGGATCTCCTGACGTCACAGGCAGTTGTATGCTGTTTGTCTTCTGTTCTGGAAATTGACCCAGCTCTTCTTGGCAAGAGGAGAGAGCACTAGTCACTACTGAACCATCTCGTCAGTCCCACAATTATTAAATTTAATTTACATTCAGCAGTAAGTCTTTACATTATAAAAATAACAGGAAACACAGAGATCTAACTAAATCTCTAGTCTGTGGCATCACTACTAGGAGAAGAATCATTTTAAGTTACAATCAAGCAGTAATTTCACAGGACATCTGTTATAATGTATTCCCGGAGGGGTAAAAGAATTTCAAAAACAGTAAATCATGACCTGATCTTTGAGCAATCAAATTGTTGGTATTAGTTTTATAGTGTGTGTTTAATATGTATTGTGGGCTAAAACAAATGAGTAATCAAAGTGGTGCTGTTGAAAACAGAGATTGTCAGCATGGGAGCAAAAAATAAAGGATCATGAGGATAAATTAAACTTCTACATCTCAAAATTGGACTTGAGCCACTGCTATAAATTCATAATGTATTTTTAATCCCTTTGCTGTGTCAAGAAAATGATTAAAATTAATGACTGACAACAGTCTCTCAATTCCCAGATCTTAACAATGAATAAATGCCATTTTCCAACAGGAAGAACAGAGGACTCTGTACCTGGGATTATAGGTGAGCCTGGAATAAATACCTTATATATCAGAAAGGAAGGGCCCAAAGTATTCACAAACTCACTTGAATTAGCTTCCATTGACTAAAGACAGAAAAAGCAAGTGTAAAGGTGGTTAGCAAGTGTAACAACTTGAAATTTGTCACGTGCTTTCAATCCATTAGTTCACAACAGTATTTTTAAAAACTTAGTGATTCCTTTGGATACTATAGGATAACATCCAATTCATAACTTATTTTTTGTAACTTTACTTTTCATTTGTATGTGTGTATATAAATTGTGTGTATGTGAGAGAGAGAGAGAGAGAGAGAGAGAGAGAGAGAGAGAGAGAGAGAGAGAGACAGACAGACAGACAGACAGACAGACAGACAGACAGAGACAGAGACAAAGACAGAGACAGAGACAGATAAAGAGAGAAGTATATATAAATGTAACAGGTCCCCAAACTTTGGTGGCAACCCCCAGACCTTAGCATAACTAAGACCACATGGAAGTACCACTTAGGCCATAAAACTGAGGATAGAGACAGCACTACTTGCCCAAATGGGAAGAAAGACCTAATCTAGCAAATTCCGTAGTTCTGGGAAAGTCCCTAAATCTACTCACCTTGCTTCTGGGTTTCTGTAGCTCTGCTTCTGGATAACTACTTTTGCTCAGGTGTGTCAATTCAAGATGTGCTTTTTGTATTTAAAAGTCTACCTTGAAAAAGGCTTGGGGCTTCACTTGGTTACCAAACATCTAACGTAGCTGCTGGTTGCCTAATACAGACTTTTTATTAGCTCGAACCAGACCCAATAGTCTTCTCTGGTGGATGCCCTAGAACATTTCTGGAGGACATTACAGGGAGATCCTCAGAGACCAGACCTCAAGACACCAGAGACACCAGGGCTCTCAGAGACCCACCGAATGGAGAAGAGTGAGGTAGTCAAGAGTCTTCTAGGGGTTGCACAACCTGAGCCATTCCATGACCCAGGGCTTTCTCTGTTCAATCATTTTCTTTTTTTTTTTTTTTTCCTTTCTTTCTTTTTTCTTTATTTTTTTTTAAATCTCAATTCCTGGAAGTTTTTTTTTTATTATCTCTTTATTTTTTAGTTAATTTATTCTTGTTACATCTCAATGGTTATCCCATCCCTTGTATCCTCCCCTTCTTCCCTCCCTCCCATTTTCCCCTTATTCCCCTCCCCTATGACTGTTCCTGAGGGGGATTACCTCCCCCTGTATATGCTCATAGGGTATCAAGTCTCTTCTCAGTAACCTGCTGTCCTTCCTCTGAGTGCCACCAGGTCTCCCCCTCCAGGGGACATGGTCAAATGTGAGGCACCAGAGTACGTTTCTAAAGCTTCAGAGGAATCCAACACCTCCAGAAAGAACACACTTGAATATTACCTTGTTAGTTTAGGACACAAAGGAGAGGCTGGATGCAGCCACTGATCCAGTGTCTAGGATTTCTGTGAGATATCATCAGACTCCTCTGGTCTGCTCAGGAGTATACTGAGTGGTGGCCAGCCCTCATTGTCTTTGCTACGTGTCTTTCTGTTCATGTCTGTCTATGTGTTTCTGTCAGTTCTATGGAATGGAGAAAGAGCTCTACAATGGAAAACCATGCCAAGACAGTGTTGGAAGCTGCCACCAAGATGCCTTATGACTTCCCGCCGGCTCACGAGACCATGCCTGACCACCTGCCCTTGCTGCCTATGCACCCTATGGCTGCTGCAGTACCTGCTGTTGTTATAGTGATGCTTGTGGTAGCTCTTCATAAGGTGAGTGGTGGCCCCCATGGTCCAAGGGAAAATTTGAGGTGAGAACAGACATGATGTTTGTTTCCCACTTGGAACCCTCCAGACTTCCTGTGAAATTGATTGGCCCTCTTTTGGATACAGGTAGCCTAGTATGGCTCAGACCATCTAATGCACGGTGATGAAGAGACACAAGCCACCCAAACCAGTTTCCCTGTATTAACCTGTGTCTCTCTCTGATGTGAGATACCTCTCCTCTCTCAACTGTGGTTCAGCACCTGTGCCTCTTTGTTGGTGACCTGAATACTTTTGGCTTAGCCATGTTTCCCAGAAAAAGCCCAAACTCTGCTTGTTGTTTCAGTCCCACCAGAAGAAATGGACCTTGCCCTTATTACTGGTGATCCCGTTGCTTTGTCAGACATCCCATTTTCAACCAATGATCCATATAATTCTAACCACTCAGCATCCATGATTTTTCTGAGAAAAATAGAAAAGCTAGCCATAAGCTGGGGAAAGGGATCCCTGTGGGATAATGCGGTCTGGATAGAACAAATTTTCCCTCCTCTCCTACCTGACTGGGATCCCAACACTGATCAAGGGAAGGTAAGGAGGCCCTGGGCAATTTTTTCCATCACTTTTTGAAAGTTTAAAGACACCAACTAAAATATATTTATTTTGTTATGCAGTCAGCCCCAGATATTAAAAAAAAATAAAACTTCAGAAGTTAGAAGAGTTTGAGAAGATAAATAGGTCCCAACTATTAAAGATGACTCAAATGGTTTACAATATACGGGGGCGGGAGGGGGAGTGAAAGAGATACCTGAAGGGGAATCCGGAGACAATAGGAAAGGAAGAGGCCTGTGGCTTATCTGTTCAAAAGACTTAATCCTGTTTCTTCTAGTAGCTGGCCTGTTTGTGGGCAGCTGCCACCACAGTCATACGACTAAAAAAAAGGTGACAAACTGATTTTGGAACAAAAGTTGTTCCTTTACCAGCCAGAGAGGTAGATATAAAACTCCCAAATAATGCATTATCAGGCACTTCTCCTGGACCAGCCCAGTATCCAGTTGTGTAAAACTTCAACCACTAGCTCAGCCAGTCTGCTGATGGTAAGAACCCAACAGAGCCTCTCCAAGACAGCAGCCAAGTTAGCGTCATCAGACCCCACCAAACAGATGGGAAGCCCAACAGGGCATGACTCCATGATGTGGCAGTGGATACAGACTGGATGCCCTGGCCAGAGCTATGTGAGGGAAGATGCCCTCGAGCCTCCGTCTCCAGCTAGCAGGAGCTCAGAGTTCAGCTCACCCAGGGAGACAATGGCAAGATGAAAGCACTTTGTGTATGGTGAGAGATAGAATCAACTCCTGCCTCCAGCAGGGCCCCAGCCCCAGACACTGCTGCCCCTGTGGCTGCTGCATCTTCTGCTATGCTCCACTCAGCTGCTGGTAGTCCGGAAGCCTCTATCTGTCATCCATACTTTCTAATCGCTGATTCTTCCGAAAATGACTATTGTGGTACAATCCATCAGACCTGATATAACACATGCTCTGCTACTAGGAGCGGAAAAAGGTCCTATATACTGGTGGGAGCAGTTTTGTTCAAGATGAAATCAGGTATGGCCAGGGCACAGTTTTCACAGGATGATATGGGCCCAAGCCCTCACTCACCCTAAGAACTTCATCACAAAGAACAAACCTTCTGGGGTTAACTCAGACACTTCCCTGGGGAAGAGCAAAGCCATCACTGTTGACAGACAGCCGGTATGCATTTGCAATGACTGAAGTCCATCAAGCCCTCTATGCTGGGGGAGGGGATTGTCCCTCACTCCAGCCAAAAAGAAAATAAAAAACGAAACAAAAAGTGAAATCCTGGCCCCACTAGAAGCCATATGACCAGTCAAAAGAGTAGCCACTGTCCACTGCAAAGGGCATCAAAAGTGGAATCCCAGGAGGCCCAAAGGAGCAGGGCAGCAGACTTGGCCACCTCAGAGGGCAGCCTGAGAGGCAGTAGGGGATTGGCAGATCTTGGTTAGCCTGCCTGAATCTGAAGTGCTTCAGAGCCCAACCTATACACAAATAAACCAAGTACATAAAAAGGAAAGATGCCGACAGAAGGTAAATGGCTGATGGATCTTGTCAGGGAAGAGACCCTTAATGACTTGCCATTATGAGAAGACTGGCAGTCGTAAGATTCCACCAGGACCCCCATATGGGAGAAACTTTAACTGCTGACTTATTCAGGCCAAAATACTACAATAAATGTGGGTTGGTCCTCTAACTGGGGTCTGACAATGGCCTGGCCTTCAATACCAAAGTTCCCATAAATCTGGCAAAGTTCCTAGATGTTGATGGAAAACTACATTATGCTCAGGGACCACCAAGCTCAAAACAAACAATATAAATATGTTCTCAAGAAGGGCAAAAACTGGACCAACTTTTGCTCCTCTAAGGGCCAGGGTCATCAGTGGGTCCTCCAACCCCCTAAAGACTGACTGGACCTCTAGAATTATTGTCCCGTTTTGTCTTCTTCCCTGTGGGAAATGCTTCAAAGCCCCAGGGACTCGAGTATGAAAATTAAAAAAGACAAGAACTAGTGTGCTCCTAGAAACTCCACAGATATCCCTAGCAACTGTAAATGAGATCAGCCTAAGATCACTCTAGAGGACCTCCAAGAAAAGGGCATCTGTTTAATGTCACTAAGATATCTACTAGAGAGCTCCCTCTCTACAGATTAACTCGAGGATTGGAAGCTGAATGTATTTCCAGAGACTCCCTGGGTTGCTTGCACTAACAGCTTAACCAAATATGCATCTTCTGAGTCATCTGTACTGGAGGGAAAGCTCACTTCGTTGTGTTCCTGTGCTTGTTGTACCACAGGTGGCTCATCTATAATGGAGAAGAGGGCAGGGCCCACTTCAGCCTAGAATCTGGGCTTCCCTGTTCTCATGTCTTTGTTGGTGGGGGCAGGCACACCAGGCTCTGCTATAGTTGGAATTTCAGCCTTACTCATGGGGGACAAAACTCTTAAAGAACTCAGTGCTCAAGCAGACATAGACCTGGGCCATCTAGGAAATTCTGTTTCCCATCTAGAAGCCCAGTTAGATTCATTAGCTGAGGTTTTCTTTCAAATCAAAGAAAATTGGATCTTCTATTCATAAGACAAGGAGGTCTGGGTATGATACTAGGAGAAACTTGTTTATTCTAGGCAATAAGTCAAGGCTATATATATATATATATACTCAAAATTACCTTCAGAAAAAAAAAATCAAAAATCTGATAACTGGTGCCAATCTTGGTTCTTCCAGACCCCTGGTTAACTGCTCGTTGACATGGCTAGGACAATAATCTTTTTTGCTCCCAGCTCTCACTGTAGGACTTCTCTTGCTCAATTGCCTACTGAGCTGTGCACTCATGCTAAGAAGATAATATAACCGTCTGGGCCGAGATGAATTCATGATTGGACTTGTGCCCATAGAGGCAGTTGGGAATGTTACAGACACCAGACCTTTAGCACAGCCGACCCTAGGATGGAGATACCATCCAGGTCTTGGAAACCAGCATGTAGGCAGCAACACCTGTCAAAATAATAACAAAGACCTAACCCATCAAAGGCCATAGTGCTGAGAAAGTCCCTCTATGTACTAACACTGGATTTTGAATTCTGTAGTTCTGCTTCTGGTAATTGTTCTTGCTAACAAAGGTGTGTCAAACTAGGATGTGGTGTTTATCCTTAAAATCCCAACCTGAGAAAGGCTTGGAACTGTATCCAGTCACTAAACAGCCAGAGTAGTTTCTGACTGGCCAGTAAACCCATATCCAGTTAGCCTTCTCAGACAGAAACTTCACAGTGTAAGTGCAGGAAAGTTTTGGAAGTTGGAGAGTCATTCCCTGCCATGTTGGGATCTGATGACTGAACTTGGGTTGTCAGGTTTGGGTAGGAAGCAACTTTATCTTCTGTGTCATCTTATACCCCCCCAACTTAATGGTTTCAATGGTGATATAAATAAAGCAAATGCATTAACCTTTTATCCTCCCATATCTTATGACAACCATGTTGCTGATTAATGAGATCACTTTTTGTACAAATACTTCCAGGGGAAAAACAATTCAAATAACGATTATCAATTGTCACAAAATATTAGCCCAATTTTTGTCTTTCATACAAAACACAAATTTAGGACTAGGGAGATAGCTTAATAGATAACGTCCCAGATACATGGGACTCTGATGGATAAGGTTGAACTATGAAGTCCAGATAGCCACTTCATGCTTGGTCAATGAAGGTGGACTCCCTTTCCTTAGCAGGGTTCTGACTCCACCTGATCAGGTAACCCCAGATCAAGTAAGGAGCTTCAGAGTCACATAGCCCTCAGGGAGGATTACAAGTCTGACCTTTTCCTGATAAGGAACTTGACCAGCAAGCACAGGAAACTCCTGGAAGTCTCCCACCCTAGTCTGAGATCATAGCCTCCAGCAAATGACCTTTAATTGTACCTAGAAGTCATTCCCTCACACATAGGATACTTAAGTATTGTTTTCTTATGATGGGACACACCCCTCCAACTGCATGTAAATGAGCTACTGTAACACTATATGTAGATTAAATACCCTGGCACCCTTAGCCCTAGCAAATCAGACACATTCACCCCTAAAACCCCTCCCTGATGCCCAATGTTTATAAAGGCTGGCTGGCTTGCTGGGGGCAGCTCCTACTCTCTCTCTCTCGTTTTAAAAATATTTGGTTAATTTATTCATATTACATCTCAGTTGTTATCCCATCCCTTGTATCCTTCCATTCCTCCCTCTCTCCCGCTTTCCCCTTACTCTTCTCCCTTATGACTGTGACTTAGCGGGACCTCCTCTCCCTGTATATGCTCATAGGGTATCAAGTTTCTTCTTGGTAGCCTGCTATCCTTTGTCTAAGTGCCACCAGGCCTCCTCATCCAGGGGACGTGGTCAAAAATGGGGCACCAGAGTTCCATGATCATCTGAGAATCAATTTATTCTGTGGGGAAATGCCATTGGACTCTGCTGCCAGTGGCCAGGCAGCAATGGCGGAACTGCCTTTGCAGCCATCCACTGGGACCTGTTCAACCACTGTAGATAGCTTCATGCTGACTCCCCAGTGAAGCACTGCCAGGCCCATGTCTCACCAGCCTGTCCATGGGTGTCAGACGTCCTCCTTCTTCTGCTGTGTTTGCCATAGCACCTCAAACAAGGAACTGCAGCACTTGGTATCATCACAGGCTTGTGGCACTCCCTAGTCTCCACTGCCATCTGAGACCTGCAGTCCCATTCTAAAAAGACCTAAGTGGTGATACACAGTGGAAAACTCATTTTCCACCCCTACCTCGAGAGGCCAAGGAACATGGCCTAGCACCCTCAGCCTCGGTCATCATCCTAAAGGTCCCTAGCTGACCCCTGAATAAGAAACAGTCTCATCTGGAGGCAAGCAGTGCCTGGACAATCCAACTCAGCCTCTCCTCCTCATGGCTCCAGTTTGGAGCCAGAATTTCAGGAATCCCAGTTAAAATTAACCCCAGGAGACATCAAGACCCAAATGACATCCTGTGGGGATTTGATAAACTTTTCAATAAGGAACCGTTTTCCACAAGAGCACAACAGGCAACATTACAAACAGGTCCTTCTGACCAGATGTGTCTCTGTGCAGTTTGAACTGAGGACAGGCTAATCTCTTCCTCTGGCCGGGAGAGCCACAAACATACAGCTAGCAACCTCTCCTAGGAGCTTGCACCCGGGGCCAACCAATCAGAGCTACAGGTCACAGTGACCAAAACAAATGAAAAATTCCCTCCTGCTGTCTGGCCCTGGTTCCATCACTTAGCCCTGGTCCCCTAGCCAATCAGCTTATAGGACTTGCCTATATCCCTCTAACTGTCATGTAACAGCAAGGCTTGGAAACTGGCCCCTGCAATTTTTTCCTTCAAAAACCCTGTTCTCCTAGCACTAGGGACCGCCATCTTCCCTCCTCACGAGGAGGCTGATGGTCCAGACTCTGAGCTTGAAATAAACAAGACTGTGCATAATTTGGGGCTGGCTGATTCCTGGTGGTCTTTGGGGGTTTCACAACTTGAGCATTACAACTGCAGTGACCATCTGCAGGAGCAAGCGACCAACTGATCCTGAAGTAGCCATTTTTGTCCTCCTGAATGAAACCAGGCTACTACTACCTCTGCTTCTGTGGGGTTCGAGGCTCCCAGCCAGCCTCCATTACCATCTGCTCACAAAACAGCCCCTCACTCATCCCCTTGGACAAAACGGGGCCAGGGCCTTAATTCTTCTTAAGTGTCATAGCTCCAAGGATTCCCTTGGATCTGCCCTGGCCACAACAGCAGCCATCAGCCAAACACACCTAATTGGGGACCTCAGAGATGAGTTTAATCAGTCTAGGATAACCGCAGCTAACAGTTTGGGATTTCTCTAGGACAGGCAAACTCTCCTGTGGGGTCCCGCTCCAAAAAGGGGAGCTGGACTTAGTAACAGCCACATATGGAGACTTGCATAATATTAGAAAATGGTTTGTCTATGTTGATGTATCATGTTATTTGAGCTCATTGTTAGTACCCTCAAACTTGGGTATAAACTTACCTTTGAAATGTCAGTGCACTAAGCTCAGTTGGCTCAGTAACCCTTTATGTTCCTGACTCCTACCCTTTATTTCCTACCTGATGATGCCAAGTTTTATTGTAATGCTTATATCCTACCTAACCCAAATTTGAAAATGGCAGAGAAGCAATATGGCTAAGTTCGCTGCTAGTCAGGTTCTGATTTAGGTCCAAACATTCCCAAGCTTAGAAGCCAAAGGATATGATGACACTTCTCCTTTGCAAAATAAAACAGGAGGATTGCTGTGTTGTCCTTCATAAGCTACCGCAACACTATACGTAGATTAAGTACCCTGGCACTCTTAGCCCCAGTGAATCGGACACATTCACCCTCAAAACCCCTCCGCACTGCCCAACACTCATAAAGAAAGGCTGACTGACTTTGGAGGGGGGTGTGGCTCGTGCTCTCTTGCTCACCATTCTTCCACCATGACCATCTGAGACTCCCTTTATTTCAAGGCGAACTGCTGCTGTGTGCCAGGTGGCCAGGCAACAATGGTGGAACTGCCTCTGCAGCTACTGGGGCCTCTTCAACCACTGTAGATAGCTCTGTGCTGACCCCCAATGAAGCACTGCTGGGCCTGCGTCTCACCGGACCTGGCTGCCAGTGGGCATCAGACATCTGCCTGCTTCTGCTGTGCTTGGCACAGCAGCTCAAACAAGGAGATGCAACACTCGGTATCATCACTGGCTTGTTCAGCTCCTGAGTCTCTATTGCTACCTGAGACCCTGCAGTCCCATTCTAAAAAGAGTTAAACCATGGCACCCTGTGGAAAACTCATTTTCTTCTCCCCACTCCTTCATCTGAGGAGGTTGAGAACCTGGCCTAGTGACTCTCCCTAAAGGGATGGAGCAGCCCCAGACTGAGAATCATACTCTTTAGGAGGCAAGCAGTGCCTGGACCAGCCTACTGGATGTAGGGCCCAGGTTGTTTACCACTGGATGTGGAACAACTTGTGGTAAGTGGTGTGCTGAGGAAATGCAGACAGATTGAACTCAGGGTTTGCTGACCACACAGTCCAATCAAACCAGTGAGTTTATGGTGAAAGTGAGATACCCTCTCTCACAAGAAATAATGAGATGTACAGCATCCTGAGAAATGACACCTGAGACTGACCTCTGGTGGCCTCCACATACATGCACACATATCCACATACATACACCTACACACATCAGCACTTAATAAAGCCTCTAAAACTAACCAACAATTTGCACAAGATATAGGGATGAGAATATCATGTTGAAGAGACCTCAAGGAAGCGCGAAGAAAAGCTAATAAGGGGTGAAGTCATAAGAAACACGAGCTAGAATCTTCAATGTTACAACCTCAAAGAACTACTACCAAAAAAATAAATAAATAAATCACTATATCAAGAGATTTTTGCAATAAATAAACTATGGCATGAGCCTTATTATTTAAACTCCAATTCACATGAATTGATCATAACTGTGGACTAAAATTGGTTTGTCAAAAATATTATGTAATTATTTTTCTTTGTTTGGGGGACTGTAATGGCAGATCATTGAGAAGATGGCTCAAGTGGAGAAGAGTGCTGACTGTACAGGAATGCAGATCTACACCCAAATATCCAAGTCCCACAAAGATTTTAAAAACCTACAACTTCAGTGATGGAGGAGTGGGAGAAACAAGAGGTCCCCTAAAGCTTTGTGACCACTAAGCTGGATCCAGGTTCACTGAGAGAGCGTGTTTCAAGTGTAAATAGAAAAATCACAGACTACAGAAAAATCATCAACTCTTGAGGATGTGTATAATAGTATAAATTAAACAATATTTTTTGGAATCAACTTCAAAGCAATGCACAGAGCAAAGGAATGAAGTAGAAATATGAATGAAACAAGATTGGTCAGAGTGCATAGTTGTGGAGACAAATGAGGGGGGGGGTCGTCATTATATTGTGAGCTTATTCTGATGACTTTCACTATATGTGTTATCTGAAACCTGGTGATTCTAACTCCATCCCATATTGTTTCTTCATCAAAAATTTCATGTATGATTCATATGAGAGAACTAATATGTGAAAAAATTAAATATTGCTGGGGGTGTATCCTGGGGAGCACATCACCCATCTAGGCTTAAATTGTAGCTGGAGAGACTCTGTGTAGGTCTTTGGCAGACAATCACGGCTGCTGGGAGGCCATAGCATGTCCAGATGACAGCATTTTATTGCAATCCTCCAGGTCCTAAGGCTTTTCTTTTCTTTACTCCCCTCTTCAGAGATACTTTCTAAGCCTTGGCAGTAAATCGGGAGTGACTTGATGAGTTATTAAAAAAAAAAAAAGAAAAAAGAACAGAAGATATAACGTTGGGAGAGAAAAATTGGGGAGTTTGAAGGCAGGAAATGACGGTAGGTGTGATCATATTTTATCATACACATGAAAGAAATTCTTAAGAATAAGGAAAAATTATAATAAAATCTTTCCTTCTCCTCTTCCACACTCTCGCATGTCTATTGAGCACATCTATTCATAGATCAGAAACAAAAGTCATTTATAGACCATTTCTCAAGCACTCCCATTGCAAGTCCTTATCTTGGCTGAGTTAAATCACCCTTTCTAATAACCGTGGGAGTTTATTACCACCCCTGTTCAACAGATTAGGAATTTGAAGCCCACAGCTTGCATCAATGTAAATACTAAATCATATGAAGCACACACTGAGAACTCAGTACGTATTTGTTGAACTCAATATCTTGGCTTCTTTAATTACTATTTTGAGCAACTGAAACCATAGAGACAGCTCACATCAGCAACCATTTACCAATGTCAACCCAAAAGAAAGTTTGGATTGAATTAACTCTTGCAATTTACATTTACCAAATAAATTCATACTTTAACTTTAAAACAATTAATTATATTTTGTGGTTTTGTGCATGTATGTGTGTGTGTGCATGTGTGTCTGTGTGCACATATAACCACATGGATTCCATGTGTTGGTCAGAGGAAAGTTGATTGGGAGAGTTGGTTCTCTTCTTCCATGCTGTTGATTCAGGCAGAGCCCAGTGGTCAGCCTGGAGTCCATGCTCCTAAAATACTTATTTGATTCAGCATTTAAGTTGTTATTTGGATTTATAAATAAGACTTTTTAAGAAACAGTTGCCACTTTTTCCTTGTAGAAAGCCATGGTAATTTTACTTGCCTTGGTGTTTCTCAAAATCTCAATTGAAAATCAGTTTGATAAAAATATCTTCACATTGCAGGTCGCCAGAAACTTACCCTGGCTGACCTCAAAAATATAATTTGAACAAATAATGTGTTTTCTGGTTTGCTTATTTTATTTTTAGAGTGTGTTTGTCTTTTAAAATGAGCTATGGAACCACTAGAAATGCCATCACTTTGGCGAATGCCTTACTATGCATAAAACATTGGGTGTTTCTGTGAGTATTTTTTTTATAGTTTTCTGCTTCTGATGCTGAGCTTGCAGTTATATTTACCTTCCATTTTCCACAAACACATGACATGTGATGTTTCCGCATTGCAGTGTAAGGGTCGGTGCATATTTGCTGGGTTGTTTTAAAGGTCATCTTGCCATGGGCCAGGTTCATTCAAACGCACCTTCACTGCAGGGTATGGGAGACACTTGGAAATACTCCTACTTACTATTAAAATGCCTTCACTCTATTTTAGCCCCACATAAATGCATTCATTTAAGACAAGCCATCTCCCTCAGGCATAACCTTGGTTCCTTCTGCCACTTCCAATTGTCCCCCATTCCCTGGAATATGTACTATGTGAGCTAGGCTCATTTAAATATATGGCAGAAAGTCAATCTAACTGGGTGGTACAGAAATAAAAGATTAATTCATGCATAGAGGACGAATAAGTTCTAGTGCCCATATCTTAACTCCATTTTTTCCCTTTAATGCTGCCTTTCTAAAACTCTCTCCTCTTGTGGTATCCATCAGTTGTAGAAGCTATGACCTCCCTCCTTTTTTTCCAGAACATAGGCAAACATGAGAAGGAAGACCTTTCTACCCCAATACAGTCTGGCCCCTACACAGTGCTGCCCATCCTCCATACGCTAGATAGTGAAATGACACTGAAAAGTCTTGTTCAAGCTCCTTAGAGGCTGAGGTCCTTTTTCTGTGCCTTGGTACAGTACTCTGCATAGGGCACTGCACTCATGCACCAACAGAGGTATGTGTGAGTGGAAGGGATGATAGATACTGGCTTTGTTAACTGAAGGAGGCTGCACTAAGGAAATGAACATCCTGTGTGTTTATTTACTTACTTAGAGAGTAGGAGGGAGTGGCACACTACTGAAGCTAAGGATGCTGCCATAGGCTGGAAAGACAGCACAATGGTTAAAGCACTTTGCTATGCGAACATGAGACTCTGAGTTCACATCTCTAGAAAACGTGCAAATTCCTGATACACAACGCTAGTATGTAGAACCTCAGGGCTCCTACGGGCATATGAATGACAGATATAGAAAAATCCATGGAAGCTTGAGAATTTTATCCCAGTGTACCTATTGGAAAAACAGAAGTGTCTCTGTCCCAAGCAAGATAGAAGGTAAGGCCAGACACCTGAGGCTGACCTCTGACTTCTGACCTCTACACAGGTACCCCGGCAGATACAGACCTTCACTCTCAAACACAGAGGAGAACACATACACATAAGAACATAAAAATGAAATGCATATGGATTTGCTCAAAAGGGATAGGGATAATTTTCTCAAGAAAAGTATCAGAATGTGTTGTGATTATACACATTAATGATTCATTGGGTGATAAAATAATTATTGAAAAGTTAGACTTTAGAGATAAAGATTTCTTTAAGCCCATAGTCACTATTCAGAATCTCTCTGCGAGTGTGGGTAAAGTGCACAACTCAATTTCCTCTGAGGGACTTATGTGGGCCTTATGATAGTCACATAAGATGTGACAGGCAGACAGCACAATGTAAAGCACAGGGCAGGAAGGCAAAGAAACTTCAAACTCCTACCCATATCTAGCCAATGGACAGGACATTCTCCACAGTTGAGTGGAGAGTGAGATCTGACTTTTACACAAACTCTGGTGCCCCATATTTGACCACATCCCATGTATGGGGAGGCCCAGTGCCACTCAGAGGAAGGATAGCGGGCTACCAAGAAGAGACTTGATACCCTATGAGCATATACAGGGGGAGGTAATCCCCCTCAGTCACAGTCATAGGGGAGGGGAATAAGGGGAAAATGGGAGGGAGGGAGGAATGGGAGGATACAAGGGATGGGATAACCATTGAGATGTAATATGAATAAATTAATAAAATATATTTTAAAAAAGAAACCATGACCTGGCTGCATTTTAGCATTACATTGCCTGAGAAGTAGGGGCAGCAGCTTAAGAGAAATTAGTCTGAGTCCCAGTGGTTGCTATTGCATTGCAACTCTCAGGGAGTGGTGCACACAGTGTGCAGTTGACTGTTTGCCCACTGCCCTCACATAGCTGGCCAGCACTGACTGTCTACTTCCCTCACACAACTGACCAGCACTGCCTGACTACTGCCCACACACAGCTGGCCAACACTGACTACATTCCCAACCTTGTTTCCATTTGTCTTCCTACACAAGGATAGCAGACAATGGGTAAGGTCAGATTTGTCCCTTCTCCGTGGAACCCACAGGGCTTTTTATCCATCTCCGGTTCTGTCTCTGCATGGCTTAGGACCTGAATAATGATTTAGAATTGAAAAATAAGATTCAGTCACTCATACTCTCTTCGCAGAGAAGTTAGATTTTTATTTGACCAATTCCACCAGATTTGGAGAACATCACATGGTTACCGCCAAAGACAAACGATATACACACATACCAAGTGAGAGAAAGTGACAATCACACACAGGCTTGAGGTACTGAATATTTCATAAGATGGGGTGGATGTCCCATTATACTAAAAAATGCCAGTGGTTTTAAAAATAGGGCTGAAGATAGGGACACTACTCAGAAGTTTTGGATTTGCCAATCAATTGCCTGAATATTTTCATCTACAGCACTGCAGATATACTGTTTAAAACAAAAGGACAAAACTAAATGGGTACTGTGAAACAAATGGCTTTATTTTGTCAATTAAACAGAGAGATCCTGGGAAATTCCTAGGGTGAGAGGTTGCAGGCACATGCAGAGGCTTTATAATACTTTATAATAGTTTTCTTTTTCACCTTAAATTGAGTATGAGACTTCACTATTTAACCTCAATTAAACCGCAAGGATGTCAGTCCATTACAATTAGTTAAATTAATGTTCTGAATAGGAAAATGATGGTCTTGAACAAGCAGTAATTAACAAGCTCGAAGCAGCCTCGGAAAGGCCACCCCCACTCTCTATCTACATGATGACTCTGAGGGTTTCATTTTACACAGACTGGTTTGCTCACGGCTGATCCCCGAGAATGGCACACCCTCAGCTATGTTCATTTTCCTTGCCTTACATTAGTTTCCTACATCCATGTGATCCCAAAATCTTTCTGTAAGGCAGGTCCCCGAGCCCTACTGTTTCTCCAAGTCTTAGAGATAATTACCGGTCAGACTCCTGATATCTATTATTTTGGTTTTCTGTGTGTAAATGTTTATTGCTATCAAAAATTATTATTAGAGAAAGTTCTGGAGAGATGATATAGTGGCTAGGGCACTGTGTTCTGACTGTGGTTCTGAGCACTCACACAGGGCAGCTCACGGATAGCTAGATACTTATAACTCTAGCCTCATGGTAGCTGGCACCCTCTTCTGGACTCTATGGGCAACTGTACTCATACACATGCATGCACACACATACACACATAAACATACACATACATACACATATACACTTACACATACATCATTACAAATACAATTATCTTTAAAAATAAACTTCTGGGGACACTGCCATGTATCTACTACCTCTTGTATTTTCAAATCTGTTAAAAATTAATATCACTGATGACATGGCTACTAATACAATGTGCATCCATAAAAAACAGCTGGGATCTCAAAGAGGAAGTAGATTTTCTCTCTCCCTCTTAAAAAAAATCTACTCTATTTTTTATTTCTGAAAATATAATTACATTACTTCTCCCTTAATTTTTTCTTCCTCCAAATGCTCCTTTATACTCCTCCTTTCTCTCTTCCAAATTCATGGCCTCTTTTTTAAGTAATTGTTGTTACAGGCATATTTGTATGTACATGTGTATTCCTAAATATAATGTGCTCTGTCTGTGTAATGGAACGTTATGTTATGTTATGTTATGTTATGTTATGTTATGTTATGTTATGTTATGTTATACTATGGTATGGTATGGTATGGTATGGTATGGTATGGTATGGTATACTGTGTTATGCTATGTTATGTTATGCTACGTTATGTTATACTATGATATGTTAAACTGTTATGTTATGTTATACTGTTATGTTATACTATGTTATGCTTCGCTGTGTTATGCTTTGCTATATTATGTTATGCTATGTTATGTTATACTATGTTACATTATGCTATGTTATGTTATGTTGTATATGTATGTATGTTTTCAAGGATCACTGTTTGGTATTGGATAGTAAGTTGCTGTTCTCATGCCTGGGGAAGACTATTTTAGCAGCTCTCCACACTTTTTAGTTGCCTGTAGTTCTTTGTGTATTGTTGAGGTCTTATGAGCTTTCCCTTATCCACTTCGGCATGTGTATTACAGATGTCTTTGCTCAGTTCATGTTTGGGTAGACATGTTGATGAGACTACAAGTGTATCTTCAGCCATTACTAGGAGTCACGGTCTCACAGAAAACGCTCTGACCCTTTACTTCTAACAGTCTGTCCTCCTGAGCCTGAGGTGGGTGGATGTCCCATTTTGTGGAGTTATTTTGTAGATGTATTCATTGGGACTAGTCTTCACAACTCCACATATTGATTGGTTGTGGGATTTTTGTATTGGCCTCGATCTGCTTGAAGGAAAAACATCTCTGATTGGGTCTGAAGACTACATTTATCTGTAGGTATAAAGACAAATGCTAGAGTGCCATGGGGGATAAGGCTGAACTAGTGAAACGGTAGTTGTAGATTCTCCTTTAAGAGTCACTAGCTCCAGGTATTTGGTCGTGTTTCCAATACTAGGCATGGTTTCTCTCTTGTTTAGTGGGTCTTAAGTCTAATTAATGAGTTGTTGGTTACCACCAAGGTATGCATATCACTCTTGCACCCTTGGAGTTATGCAATACTGGTTATTATTGTGATCCATAGGCATCACAGCTGGGTAGAACTGTCAGCTGCCTCCCTCCTTTGGAAGCCAGCATGGCATCTACTGTACCATGAGAGCTAGCCCTCAGGGGAGAGGCTTATAGTTGAGTTTCATCTCAGTTTTCTGAGCTCTGTTGCTGACGTGCATGTTGTCTTCAGCAATAGAGACTTAGCTTCTGTCTCTATGGAGCCACCAAAGACAAGAAATAGACCCTGTATGTCTTGAGAGTCTCTTGGACAACCTGGGCCAACAACTAGAAAGAGAGATTCGTATACCTGATGTTGGAGTTTTTGTTAGGTGGTCTTTGGCCCTTGGAGGGAGCCTTCTCAGTCCTGATTAGAAAATACTGTATATGTTTATTTATCCACAGACTTAAAGTATAGGGTTGTTATAGGTAAATTGTTCAATAGTATGATTCTTCATGACTTTTTCAGACACCTTACTATCTCTGAGAAGGAAGGAAATTAACAGCACACAATATCTTTCAAAAAATTTTCATAATATGACAAGAAAGTAAAATCAATGATTAAATTGAACATAATTTTATATGATGTTAAAATGTTTCAACGTGAAGACCTAAGTTTGATCCCTAGCATGTCGACAAAAAGAGAACTATGCCTGACAACACATTTGTAACCTCAGCAGTGAAGAAGCAAAGACAGATTGTTACCCAGGGTTCCCTGGCCAGTCAATCCAGCCGAGAGAACATAATAACCATGTACAATCCATGGACCCAAAGAAGCCAAGGAGGACCCAGGGGAGGATGCTTGAATCTCACTTAGAAGAGGAAATAAAATAGAAGTCTGAAGTAACTGGGAGTGAGAGAACAAGGGGAACTAGGTGAGAAGAGAAGTGGGGAAAATAACTGGGATGGGGATTAAGTGTGAGGAGAACAGAGAGAGAGAGAGGACTGGGAGAAAGAATGGAAATCTGGCAGGGGGCATCTCTACGATAGAGGAGGCTCATGGGCGTCTGTGAGGTTGACCTTTGCTGAGAGTCCAAGGAGCAGCAGTTATGGAGCCTGAAGGTGCTATCATCAGTAGCCAGGTGGGATTTCCAGTGGAGGGAAATAGACACCAAACTACCCATTAAAACCATCAACTTCCTCTGACATGAACTCTGGTGACCCCAGTTTGATCAATTCCCCTTGGTAGGGAAGCCCGGTAGAACACAGGAGAAGGGGAAGCAGCCTATCCAGATGAGACCTGATAGGCTGTGGTCATATGGTGGGGGAGGAGGTCCCTTCTATCAGAGGAGTAGGGGAGGGGAATAGGGTGAAAGAGGGAGGGAGGGTGGGAACTGAAGGATACAAATGAGGGGATAATAATTGGGATGTAATCTGAATAATTTTTTAAGTCTAATCCAAAATTTGTCTTGTACATAAGAAGTGCAAGAGTGTATGGATTAAGATGGAACAGAGATGGAGGGAATTTCAAATCAATGTCTGACCCAACTTAAAATCTACCCCATGGGAGAAAGCCAACCCCTGTCGGTATTAATAATACTCTGTTATGCATGCAGACAGCAGCCTAGAATAACTCTTCTGAGAAGATTCATCCAGAAGGTGATGAAAACAGATGCAGAGACCCAGAGGCAAACAATAGTCAATGCAAGGCAGACAGTAGAAGCCAACAGCTGGCCAGCATTGATGTTTGTAGTAGATGTCCTGAGTAACCTGCTCTGGCACCTGAGACTATGGTGATGTCCATGTCAATGCTGCCACTGAGGGTCATGTCTGGGTCAGTGGTCCTGTTACAGAATAGGAGTTTTGTAGAAGAGTTTTATGGGAGGAAGGATAGAGGGAGCCAGAAGAGTCAAGGACATCAAAAGAAATCCTACAGAGTCAACTAACCTGGGCCCATGGGGTCTCACAGTGACTGAACCACCAATCAAAGAGCAAGCATGGGCTGGGCCTAGACAACTACACATATGTAGCAGATGTGCATCTTGGTCAATATATGGGCCCCCTAACAATAGGAATAAGGGATGTCTCTGACTCTGCTGCCTGCCACTGGATCACATTCCCCAAGGTGGGCTGTTTATCTGGTCTCAGTGGGAGAGGATATGCTTTGTCCCATTGCAACTTGAGGTGACAGGGTGGGTTGGTAACCCTGGGTGCCTCTCCTTCTCTGAGAAGAAGGAAAGTGGAGAATGGTAGAAGAGGTGTGTGACGGTGGGACTGGGAGGAAAGGAGGGAGGAGTCTGGGATTAAATAAATAAAAGTTAAATAAAAATAAAAAAGTTAAGAGGAAGTGTGATTTATGAACACTCCCAATATTGATCTCTGGCCTTCACAATTCACATATACAGATGTACGTATACAGATACACACACACACACACACACACACACACACACACACACACACACACTCACTCACACACACAATAGGGGCTTTAAAATAGTTGATGAAATACCTTAACAGGAATTTATTCTTTTTTAAAAAATTGTTCACTTTACGTCCTGATTGTAGTCCCCTCTTTCTTCACCTCCTGGTCACACCTGCCTTCCTCTAGTCCTCAGAAAGGAGAACTCTTCTGGCCTAATATCTCACCTCAGCCTATCAAGTCTCATCTGGACTACTTGCATCCTCTTCCTCTGTAGCCTGGATTGTTGTTCCAGGGGAAGTGAACAAAGTGTGGGGGCCAGAGCCCATGTCAGAGGTAGTCCTTACTGCTCATATTATGGAACCTACAAGGACACTGTGTGATCTATGAGCAGAGGGTCTAGGTCCCTACCACGCATGGTCCTTGGTTGATGCGTCAGTCTCTACAGTATCCTCCTCTTCTGCTCAGATTTGTTGGCTCCATTGGTCTCCTTGTGGAGCTCCTGACCCCTTCAGGTCCTTCTGTTCCCCAACTCTTCCATAAGACTCCCTGTGCTCCACCCTGAAGTTTGGCTGTGCGTCTCAGCATCTACTTGGATCTCCTGTTTGGTGAAGTCTTTCAGAGGACCTTTATGGAAGGTTGCCTTTCTGTTCCTTCTCTTCAACTGTGTCCAGTGTCTATTCTTTTTTTTTTTCAGAAAACTTTTTATTGTAAAATAAGAGTAAGATGTACATTGTATCTTATACATAGCCAATTATTATTATTATTTTTTGTTTGTTTTCTCCTTTATTAATTTATTCTTGTTACATCTCAATGGTCATCCCATCCCTTGTGTCCTCCCATTCTTCCCTCCCTCCCATTTTCCCCTTATTCCCCTCCCCTATGACTGTTCCTGAGGGGGATTACCTCCCCCTGTATATGCTCATAGGGTATCAAGTCTCTTCTCAGTAACCTGCTGTCCTTCCTCTGAGTGCCACCAGGTCTCCCCCTCCAGGGGACATGGTCAAAGGTGAGGCACCAGAGTATGTGAGAAAGTCATATCCCACTCTCCACTCCCGCTCAAACTAAGGCACCAGCCAAGGACAATACAGGCGGTAAACCTTAAACCCCTACCCAGATCTAGCCAATGGACAGAACACTCTCCAGTGTCTATTCTTAGGAGGGCTTTGCTTTAGGCTGAGGTGGCAAAGGATCAGAGAAAGTTGTTTTCAGTAGAAAAATTAAGTTACATGGGTGGACTGTTAGGGAGAATAGAGGTTGTGCAGGTATGCTTGGAAAGCTGATTTTAGGAGCATGATAAAGATATTTAAAAATACCCCAGCCTTTCATCTCAGCCTCCTGCAGCGACACTTCAAGGAGAAGCGAAAGAAAATGTATTTGCATGCAGTTTGTAGAGTGAAGTGCATATTGGAATGGTTCTCAGCCTTCTGTCAGAAACCTCATCGGCTAAAGAGAAAGTACTGTCAAAATCTTTTAGGCTCAGTGTTAGCGTGATGCAAGCAATCTTTTGAAAGATCCTTTCGTTAGGGGAAGAAGGTGAGAATAGAGAAGGTGAACTCTTTATTTTCAATAAATGAGGCAAGGCAGTTCTAATATTTTACAGAGTTTTATTGTATTATTTTTAGTTGTGTGTGTGTTCATCTTAGCATGTGCACATGCATGCATGCGTCCACTGAGAACAGAAAAATGTGTTGGACATCCTGGAGCTAGAGTTGCAGGTTATTGAGACGCACCTAGTGTGGCTACTGGGAACCCAGTGTGGTTCCTATGCAAGTGAAGTTCTCAGTCTTAACTGCTGACACGTGTATCAAACCCCAACTTCAAATATTATAATGTTGGTGGCAACATGTCAAAAATGCGTGCCTTTCTACCTGGTCACTTTAGAATCTACTGTACGATTTGTACTAGATTATTTGAAATGCATTTTAATACTGTGCCAAGTATGTTCATATATAAGCATGTTTTCAAATATTTCTAAACTGAAAAATATGTTCTGGTTCTTTTTTCCTCTGAAATTTGAGTTCATTACACATGTATATAACATGTTATACAACCTCTTCTATGTTTGCGTTTAAAGTGTATTTTACTGTGGGGTGTAATTCACATATGTCTACTGTCTTCTTCTCCCAATAGCTTATGGGGATCAAACGCTACAGGTCTGGAGGCAAGCATCTTTACCCTCTGAGCAGTCCTCTTGGCCTTTTTCTAAAATTCTTCTTTATTACTTCATAGTGTGCCCAGTTTGCTACGAGGTGATATCTCATGGCTTCTGAACTGGAACATCTGAGTTATTCAATCAAGTTTTTCAACCAGAAACAAATGCCAGTATGTGATCATGGTGTCCCCTCTTCTTTAACATGTGGTCTGTGCTCCCATGCCAAACCTTCATAATTAATATTGACAAGCCCTGACAGTGTGCAAACTTGAACTTTCAGGCTCTGTTCCATATATTAAAATGTATACAGAGATGGAGACTTTTATTCAAGCAAATTAAAAAGTACCAGCATCCCTCTATTGTCTCAAGAGTTCACAATCACTTAATTTATGTGATAAATGACCCAATATTTCAATTTCGTTATACTTAGTATATTTGTCTGGCATTATTTCTTAATACTCTTATTTTTTAAATTTTAATACTCTTTTTTGATTGAAAATAGATTCTTCTCTTTTTTGTTTTTTTTTTATTTTTACACATAAATACAATACACTACATACAACAAGAAGAACCACGAAACAATCAGGGGTTATATTAATGTTATTTCACAGTGTTTTGGCTATCTATATTTGGCAATCTTTAAGAAAATGTCTTTCCTATCTTGGTGAGTCTAAAATTCTGAATACAAATCAATATCTATCATATCTCATCTCTACCAATTTAAAACCTCTATGTAGACCTAAAAACACTTTAACCCCTAAACAACTAAGCTTAATTGTAAAACTAAACTATCTTCAACCCCATCAGAGACTTGAGAAGTAATAAAACTTAACTAAATAAGCATACATCCCAACCGAGGTTCCCCTCCCTCTGATCCTAATAGCTGCCTTCCCAGGTATTGAATTTATCCAAACACACACACACACACACACACACACACACACACACACACACTGAAAATTTAGGGTTTTTAAAGATACTCTTTATGTGTACATGTGTTTGTGTGCACATATGTGCACTGTATGCAACATGGACAGAGATGAGTACAGTGCTTAGAAGACACTAATCCTAAGAAAGCTAGAGCAACAGGTAATTAGCCACTCAATGTGGATTCTGTGGATCCTGGGATTGGCAAGTCCTCTTAAATGCTACGCTAATTTTACTTGTTGAGGTTCAGTCCACATAGCAAAAATGATCTGGTTTGGTTTGGTTACATTCCTTATATTTAACCACTACTTTGACTATCACAATTTCAAAAACGAATATTGTATCCATGCAAGACTTTTGATCCAAAACATCCCTCTGTTCTTTAAAAATATGCATCACATCTTATTTCTTTTTATCTGAAAATAACAAGATAAATAATTGTATCATCACTTTCTGTATAAATGCTTTAAAAGGGAGTGTGTCTCCATATTAATAACCCTGATCTTTCATCTCTTCAAAAAACTCTCAGTTTCTTAATCTTGCTATTGCTACAAGAGCTAATAGCCAGACCCAGACGCTTAATGTGAATGGCCGAGGATCTATGTCTAGTCACTCTGCTGTAATATATGTATACCTCTTTAATATGTTATACTTGAAGCATCTTTACTATTTGCCAATGAGTTGCAGAATGTTTCCAGTCACAAGTAAGCACAAGAGAGATGATAAGGAAATTTTATAACATGGTGCGGCCATTTGCTGTCTTAAAAAGATGGGGAATTTTTTATCACCAACAGTCTCATAGAGCAGCAGTATCCATTGTCTTGATGTTTGTGTCATACTCCTTTCTAAATACAGTTAGCTCAGCACAGAGACATGGAGAAAATAATTGTGCAGATCATTTGCTATGTAAGGACACATTCTGTTCTGTTGTACTGTGTTAGCTCAGATAGGGAACAAAGCCTGCACTGTGGTCATGGCTCACACAGAACACTCTCTATCCAACTTACTGACTTTTTTAGGTATGAAAGACATGGCTTGAAATTAGTTATTCAGTTTATCTCTAACACACACACACACACACACACACACACACACACACACACACACACACACACACATGCTTCAACCACCAAGAAGGGCACTATATGGTCATACACTACTAAAGTGAAAAGACATTATCTGAATAGCAACTGTATTACTTCAATATCCACAGAACAGAAATTAAAGTATGACATTTGCACTCCTCTCCATGAGGGTTACTAACCACTTTGGGAGGTACTCTTTAAAGAGATAACATAATGTTGAGTGCAAGAAAATCATCAAATTAAATTCAGGACCTAATAGCAAACGGGGTAGCAGCACAGATGATCTCCCCTATGTAACCTCCACATTTTCACTAGTCTTTTAAATTCAGCTGGTGATGTAGCTCTGTGGGTAGAACGCTTGTATAGCATACCAGAGGTATGGAGCTCAATCTCCATCACTTCCCAAACCAGGGCTGTCCTTCTAACCACTCCAGACATAGGGGCAGGTGTATCAGGGGGTTGAGACCACCATCTACTTAAGGCTGCTCCTGTCCTATGTGGGCTTCCTGAGATCCTGTGATCAAACAAGTACGCATGCACAAGCATATGCAAAAACATCATGTCTCAGGAGATGGCTGAGTCAATATTTTTCTTGCCACCCAAGCATGGAAACATGAATTTGATCCCTATAGCCACGTTAAAAAAAAAACAAGCACACCAGTAGTGAGCTCTGGGTTCAGTGAGACACCCTCCCACTCTTAAGATGGAAAGAAATTGGGGAAGAAACATGACATCAACCTTTGGCCTCTGCACAGCTACACACATATGCACACCACATACATATGTATGCACAAATATAAACATACACAAAGAATATATAAACACATAGAAAATGTGAAAGATGAGAATTAAGAATACTATCTTTTATCTGTTTTTAAATTTTACTGATGTTACTTCTTACCACAGTTATAGCATCTATTTTTAACTAAGTTTAGGTAAATTATTCACATGTGAGGTACAAACACTAAATGATTAATATTCATTTCTACAGCTTGCAGCTCTTTAACCCAATTACAAAACAAAGTTAATGATTTCTGAGTAGGATTTAATAGATAATTTATAATTAATTTTCCCAATTGTGTTCAAGTGGTTTTAACCATATATTTTTGAACCGAGACCCAAGTTAAAATTACATATTGCATTTTGTTAGTTTACTTTTTCTTATCCTTTCTCATGTTCTCTTTTAGCAACATGGAGTTTTTGAAGAGACAAGTTGGTTATCAATTTTCACTTGTGATCTTGGGACCTTCTATCTCCTTCTCTTGAACTTATTAGAGTGAAGTTGGGTCTTCGGGTTTAGTGGATGCATATGAGCAGCTTTGGGAAGGAACGTCAATCTGAGATGGCTATGTGCTGCAATTCAGCATCCATCACTGGGTCTGTTCCATAATTGGTGATGCCCTGGGTTAAGCTAGAGACAGCTGGGTCTCACTGTTGAAAACTTGCACTTTTGATCTAATGAAGACACTGTGGAATCATTTCCTGACACTGTTAGAAGTCCTTCCCGTTGACTTCTCCTCTGAGAATTTAGCCACTCTCTCACTAATTAATAACTTCATTTGGGGTTACAAAGTTTGCTTTATTAACCAGCTAACTTTTCTAATCCCCAATGAAGGAAACACCAGCAACCTCTAAATAGGCATACATGCCAACCACAGATATTGAGTGTTCCTCACTAATTTTTATGGTCATCTGGTTTACAATGAAATTGAGGTGACTTGAACTTGAACCCATGCTTCAAGTTTGTTTTTTTTTGTTTTGTTTTGTTTTGTGATTCTGTTTACATCAGAGCCCTCAGAAGAATTGATTCTTGAAGCATGGTTCTTCACTCTGCTAAAGATAGTCTAAATACACTAGAAGCAGCTCATGACTCCGAATTCTAGCTCAAACTGGCATAGTGTCTCCTCCTTAGTGCACTGAGGGAAGCTAAATAAATCATTCCCACCACCAGGGATGCAAGGAGAGCTTTAATGGAAAGCTCTACGCAGTCAGATAACAGAGTAAATGTAGTTATGGGCTTGGAAGAAGGCTTAGTCACTAAAGGGATTGCCTTGCAAACCTGGGGATGTGTGGTCAGTGATCATAACCCCTATGACAAAGGTCAGGGTGTGGCAGCCTATACTTGTAATCTCAGAATTAGGGAGATGGGGCCAGACAGATCACTGGGGCTCAACCATTCTGGCCTACTTAGTAAATACGAGACCCTATCTTGGGAAAAAAAGGAGGTAATAGATAGATATCCCCTGAGGAATTGAAAGCCAAGATTTTCTTATTCCTACTCCCCGCCCGCCACGATGCATATATGTGTATGTGAACATGCACACAGCCACATAGATACCAAAGGTCCTCTGTGTAATTGAGGAAAAGGAAGTTGCAAGCAACAACCCAAAGAATCACAGTTTTTATCTATTTATTTTCTTATCATTATTGATATTTGCAGTATCCACAGACAAATTATCTTTATGACCAGGCTCATTTTGTTTACTTCTTATTATTTTGTTTGTGAAAGGGTACGTTCAAGCTACAGTGTGAGTGTGGAAGTCAAAGGAGAGCTTTCCAGAGCTTGGTCTCATCTTCAACCTCTCTTAGACAGGGGCTCTCAGTGTTGCTGCTGTGATGTGTGTTCTCTAGGCTAGCCAGACCACTAGCTAATGGGAAATTCTTCTATATCTATCTCCCATCTATTCATAGTGGTGCTGGAATTACTGATGCACTCTGCCACATTTGGCTTTTTAATGTGGGCTCCGGACACTGAATTCAGATTGCCAGGACTGTAGGGCACATTCTTTTGCCTATGGGATGATTGCCTCCCTTACATTCATAACAAGGCAACATGTAAAAGAGCCTTTCAAATATGTCTCAGTCCAGTTGTCTTATATATTTGTGTTTTTCAACTCCATCCTATCACATTATAAAATAACTGGCATTAAATGTATGTCACCTGTCAAGTAGTGAGGACTGAGGCAATGTCAGTGATCTCAGGCTCATCTTTGTGTCGCTGGTTCCCTGCCCAATCTTAGCCAAAAGGACATGTCTATTTATTTAATGCTACAAGGCAACGCACATCTGAGAACAAACTAGATGAAGTACATTATCTCCTTCTACCTGCTGTACCTGAATATCAAACTCAGATCTCAGGTTTTGGGGGAACTGTTTTTGCCCTCTAAGCCATCTTGGAGCCCCTTATCTCAAACCCCAATATGTAGAAGGTGCTCCCTAAATATATGACAATTCATCGAGAATAGTCTTTGACTTCTTCAAATGATTTCTTTCCACAGTAATTGATGACATGTTATTCCTTTCCCCTGACTGTAGTTGTAATTATCTTTGCTTCCCGGCTGAGACGGTAAGAAGCATGGTGCCCATGAGGCTAAACAGCAAACCAAAGGCAGAATGGACCCACTGCTTCCTGTTCTGCGGGGAGACAAGCTGTCCAGAGCTCTCCTTCTACATCATGCTATTGTTTCCTGACACAAGGCAATTGTCACTGAACATTTCATCTAGTCACAGTAAATTGAGAACTGTACCAAACACTAGACATTCTGTATCCCTCAAAAACACAGAATCAGATATGGAGTTCTAATAACAAGCAGTTTCATTCCTTTTATGATGAATTATGGAGTGATGAGCAGACATACTGTGTGTATATTTAAACACGTGTGTGCCACTGCACATGTTAAGTCAGAGGATAGGGTCAGGGCTTGGTCCAAGCTGTCCTCCTTGTTTGAGGAAGGGTCTTTGGTTTACTGTTACATATATCAAGCTAGCTGGCCCATGAAGTGCCAGCTGATCTCCTGTCTCCACACTCCAATCTGTCTGTAGGCTCACGAGGACTACAGATGAGGAAACTGCCACTCGCAACTTTCATGTGGGTATGAGGATCTAGACTCAGATTCTTACACTTGTGCAAACAGCACTTTAGCCACTGAGTTGTCTCCTTAGCCAAAACAGACATCTTAATTGTATTTTAAAGCTAAACAATCAAAGCAAAGAATATAAGCAAAGAGCTTATAGAGACCAAAGAAAACTGGTCCTAGTCAGTATTAGAGATGACTGTCTGCTCTGTAGGAATAGAACAGGTTATTCTCAGGCTATTATCCAATAATAAAGCAGTTTCATGAAGAACACAATAGGGATATGAATACCCAAATAGTTCCATTGATGGCAAAGTGAATAATCTTGACTTTAAAAAGACTCCCACCTCCCCCTGACAGGACTGTCTTGCCAGGCCTGAAGTTGAATATCATGGACTCAGTCCTGATGTTACTTGATGAGGTGGGCTGAGTGGGTATGGGGGCTCCTCTTTTCTGGGGAATAGGAAAAGGGCATGGGAAAGGGAGGGTAGGACTGAGAAGAGAGGAGGGAGTTCTAATACTGGGACATAAAGTGAATAAATTCATTGGTTAATAAAAAAGACCCCCATGAGTAAAGATAAGAAATAGGAAAGATCAGTGGCACACAGAACCCAAGTATGCACAAGTAACACTGAGGTGGGCTTCACTCTCCTTTTATAGATGGCGACTCATCCAGTGACAAGTGACAGATACCACTGATAAATGACAGAGGCATCGCTATAGCAACTATCTCACAAATACAATACATTTGCTGGTTTCCTCTGGATTGTAGTATTTTCAAGTGTCTTCTTCAGTTCTTTCCTTTTGTTTCAGAAATCCAAGATAATTTATTAGGTAGAAAAGGCACTTGAGAGTGACTGGCTGTGTTCATAATTGATGCACAATTAGTGGAAAGCCCTTTGCCAGCATTGAGGGATTCCGTGGACTACTCATACACCCTAGTGGGAGAAACTGGTCAAAGCACTTCTTCTGCCTTAAGGGGGAAACCAAACACATATACATAGAGCACTTCAGCATTAACAATATTAGAACTCCCCGGTGTGTCCTAAAATTGTGTAAGCAAGCCGATATAATAAAATCTGACATAAAAAGCCACTTAAACCACACTAATTAGGTGGATAATAAAAATCAGGCAACTATTGAACTGCACGGCAGTCACAATAGACAATTAAAGGTTAATTAGATGTGTGGAAGGCAAGTCCCTCCTGCTCTGGGATTTATGTAATCGTCAGATGTTTTAGACAGATTCATAAGGGAGCTTGACATATAGCATAAAAATCCATGAGAGATTTATTTCTATTAAAAAGAGTTATTTGAATGAAAAGACTAAGCCATAGAAACTGGGAGGCAGGGCGGAGAAGAAAGGAAACAATTATTAGAGGCACTCAGAAAATTGGATCATTGTAGAACATGAACTGAAATTTAAATTTATTTCTACTCTAAATCAGATTTATTATTTTAATTTAATTTTCATTCATGTGCATGTTTATGAATGTGTATGTCCCATATGTGCACATGGACTGACAGGCCAGAAGACAGAGTCAGATACTCTGGAGTTGGAGTTACAATGGAGCAGCCTGACAGAATTGTGAGTAATTAAGCTGAGACTCTCTGGAAGAGCAACAAGATCTATTCACCGCCTTAGCCCTTGCTCTAGGTTCCAAGACAGTATTTGTAAAAACCCAGAGAGATAGCAGTGATATTAGGTAAGACCATCTGATGAAGTATGAGGAAACCTAATGGGATGGAGAAGGGAGCTGCCCCTTCAAGCTCTGTACACTAACAGCTCATGGAAGTCTCTTTAGTCTGCAGTCTCTCCTTCTAAAAGACGAAATCCAATCCAGAGTGTCTCCTCTATTAAGGTAATCTCTGTAACTTAGCCCTGTGTTAGTTTCTTCAGTAGTTTCATTGTTGTACAGTGATATGCAATTGTGCTTCTTGGATGCTTTAAAAGTAGATTATCAGCCAGGAGTGGTGGCGCACGCCTTTAATCCCAGCACTCAGGAGGCAGAGGCAGGTGGATCGCTGTGAGTTCGAGGCCAGCCTGGTCTACAAAGCGAGTCCAGGACAGCCAAGGCTACACAAAGAAACCCTGTCTCGAAAAACAAACAAACAAACAAAAAAGTAGATTATCACCAAACCCAATAAACATTTATTCCACCACAAACTCACAAACTCATTTCCCCTCAAAGTAGCTAAACATATACCAGAAACTGGAAGGCATGATTTAGGGATACATTTCTTGATCTTTACTATAGTTTCGCAATTAACAGTGAAGGGATTTTGTGTATAAACATGTGGCATATGTTTGTTTATGCATGCATGATGGGGAGAGGTTGAATTTTAATTTCTTTCTCAATCAGTCTCCACCTTTGTTTTTAAGAGAAGAGAATGTCTCTCCCTGAACCTCGCACTCACTGTTTCAGCTAGTCTAGCTGGCCCAAGAATGGCAGGGGTCTTCCTGTCTCTGCTCCTCTCATCCTTGCATCATAGACAGGCTCCAGTGTGACCAGCTGTCATGCAGATCCTAGATGTCCAAGGCCAAAAAGTCATGCTTGAGCAGCGAGCGAGCACTCTACTGACAGTCTTCTCCCTAGACCCATACTGAGTTTCAGTGCTTAAATTTTGGTGTGATTACCAAATAGCAACAGTCTTTTCTGTCTCTTATAGTCCCACAGGATACCAACACATATTTTATGTGATTCATTTTAAAGACTGACATATAGCTAAACCACATCCAAGAATTTTTTGTATGTCTTAATTATCTTTTATTTTTTTATTTTTTTAAATTAATTTATACTTGTTACATCTCAATGGCTATCCCATCCCTTGTATCCTCCCATTCCTTCCTTCCTCCCATTTTCCCCTTACTCCCCTCCTTTATGACTGTGACTGAGGGGGACCTCCTCTCCCTGTATATGCTCATAGGGTATCAAGTCTCTTCTTGGTAGCCTGCTGTCCTTCCTCTGAGTGCCACCAGGTCTCCCCCTCCAGGGGACATGGTCAAAGGTGAGGCACCAGAGTACATGTGAAAGTCAGTCCCCACTCTCCACTCAATTGTGGAGAATGTCCTGTCCATTGGCTTTTAACAATGGATAGCCTAGAATGATTTCTAGTAAAGTCAACATTGATTAAGCGATCCCGTAGGTCATCGTTTAATTAGTACAGCTCTGGGAATTAGAAATTTGTACTCTCACATGAACAAAAAGAGCTACAGCCTTGGTGTTGCATGGGTGTCTTCCAGCTGATAAGGAATGGATTCTGAAACTCAGAAACTTTGTCAACTACTTTGTCACCAGGTCTCCCCATCCAGGGGATGTGGTCAAATATGGGGCACCAGAGTTCATGTGAAAGTCAGACCCCACTCTCCACTCAACTGTGGAGAATGTCTTGTCCATTGGCTAGATATGGGTAGGGGTTTGAAGTTTTCAGCCTGTATTGTCCTTGGCTGGTGCCATAGTTTGAGCAGGACCCCTGGGCCCAAATCTGCCTATTATAATGTTCTTCTTGTAGGTTTCTAGGACCCTCTGGATCCTTCTACTTTGCAATTCTCCCATGCTTCATCTAGAGTCCCAATAATATGTCCTCCCCTCTGTCCCAGTTTCCTGGTAAGTGAAGACTTTCATGGGACATGCCTCTTGGGCTAATGTGCAGATATAAGTGAATATATATCATTTGACTCTTTCTGCTTCTGGGTTAACTCACTTGTTATGATTATTTCTAGTTCAATCCATTTGTCCACAAATTTGGGAATTCCTTGTTTTTAATAGCTGAGTAGTATTCCATAGTGTAAATATACCACAGTTTCTTCATCCATTCTTCTACTGAGGGACACTTAGGCTGTTTCCATGTTCTGGCTATTATGAATAAGGCTGCTATGAACATGGTTGAGCAAATTTTCTTGTTGTGTGCTGGAGCATCTTCTGGGTATATTCCAAGGAGTGGAAATAAGCAATTTTTTTCCCTTCAAGGAACTTGAAATCAAGGCATGAATCATGGGACAGAGTGGTTCAGTGCTCTTTAATCTCTAAGCTTCAGAAGTGCCCTATTAGGAGCAGAGAGCTTCAAATGCCCTCTCAGGAAGTGGAAGAACTATGCAAAAAGAGAGAAGATGGTGTGAGGAGGTGAGAGGCCATTGCTGGGTTCAGCAAGTGCAGATCTGAATAACCCAAGTACGTGAATGTGTCTTCTTATGGAGTTGGAGGTTGATCCTTGATAAGACAGGTGCTCAGAAGGAGCTAAATAGTGAAGAGGTTGGCATCAGATGTTGGCTTGCCCTGGACAACAAAGTTGAGTGCTGAAAGGAACTGTGTGAGTAAATGGAGCTACAAATGTGGTGAATCCTGAGGAACTGGGGGGAGCGCCAGCATGTGACACCATTAGTTCTTCTCAGGAAGAGAGGAGGGATGATTTGACAAAGAAGCAAGACAGCGTGAGGTACACTTCACTTTCCCCTAGATTTTCAAATGATTTACTCACATGCTCAAACCTAGTGTCAATGCCAAGATTCAGGGTTTCATTTCTGTTTCTCTAGCCCATTCTTACATCATTTTGACTTAAATACTATTAACAATTTTGGGTGAGGATAATCAATACCTTATGTTAATTGCAGATTCATAAGAAGCCATCAGCAAAGAATTGAAATTTGGAGTATAATAATTTGCAGCAATAACAAATGTTGTCTCATAATATAGTATAAGACAAAAAATGGAATGTAAAACCTCTCAAATGTAATTCTCTCTCCCTTTCTCTCTTTGTCTCTCTGTCTGTCTGTCTGTCTGTCTGTCTGTCTGTCTGTCTCTCTCTCTCTCTCTCTCTCTCTCTCTCTCTCTCTCTCTCTCTCTCTCTCTCTCTTCTCTCTCTCTCTCTCTGTGTGTGTGTGTGTGTATGTGTGTGTCTGTGTGTCTGTGTGTCTGTGTGCACATTAAGCAAGAGATTGGATGGGGCTGGATTGGGAAATCAGTCATTAGAAAGCTTACTAGTTTTACAGAGAAGCTCAATTCCTTTGCCAACAACCACACAGGGTGACTCACAACTGCTTGCAACTCCTGTTGCAAGGGATGTCACACCCTCTTATAGTCTCCACCGGCACCTGCACATATGTGGTATCTGTAAATTAAGGCACTCTCATACATATATACATAAATAAAATAAATAAGTAAATATGATTTTTAAAAAGAGTGAAAATATTGGTGGAAATTTAATCTGAACCATGAGGTCATTGGTTGTTCATGTTTTTGTATTTGTGATCGTTGCATATTTACTGTATCTATTATTCATATGACAAGAGTAATAATCACTGAAATGGGAAAATGTCAGAGAAATGAAAGCGAGACATGTTCCTAATGAGTTAAGCAGACTATGTTCTCAAACCAATTTCCTTTCCTGTGTACCTGTGAAACCAAGTTATCATACTCTTTTTTTATAGAAAACACACAAAAAATAATAATACTGACTAAGGAGATAATTAATACATGTGCCTGCCTATGAAAGTGCGGACACTCCAGTTTCCACATCTGCTTGGTGCCTGAACCTTGTCATGCCTATGGGTTTTCTTTCAAAACATTTAATAGAGAATAAGAACCCATCCCTCCCTGTTAACCACAGGGTAGGCAGAAGGTGCAGCGAGAGTCTTCATAATCATGCTATACACTGCACTAGGACTGCAATTGTGTGCTCGGGAAATTGTACCTGAGGACTGTCGCTCAGTGTCAAATGTCAGAAAATAGTTGTCCTGCTAAAAAATATACCCCTTCTTTGTGGGTGTTACAGTGGTGGGGTGGCCTGGGGGGAGGAAATGGAGTTGAGATTAGGAAAGTAGGCAGGGGGGGAGGGACGTTGGAAAAACCCAGATGCACAGTGAGTTTCTGGCAGAAGTAGCTAGCAACGTAGTAAGGCACATTCTAGAAACCATGCTGACTTCTTGCTGCCAAAAGCAAGCAGAGATGGAGCCAAGAGAAACTATTGTTTGTTACGTATAGACGAGAGAATTACCCTCCTCAGCCACCAGCCTCTTGTGCAGTGTCTGGCTTTGCCTTGGGTCCCTTGAACGTGGCTCTAATCCCAACCACCGTTGTTCTTTATTGTCCTGGCAATTAAAGTAAATGACTGCAGATTCACAGCATCTCTTCCAATTGCACAGAGAGGAGGGCTCTCTTCTTCCACCTTTCTTCTGAATACTGCACACTAGGAATACATAGCTTAGAAGGATATTAACTGGCCTTTGTCTGTCATTTTAGGTTCAGATTTCCCCCCTTTCCATATGAGCTCCTTGAAATATGGTCACATTGCAGATGCCTTATCCCTAACTATGGAAGGTTCAGTGCTGCAGCTTTTAACCATGGCTGTAGGGATCTATACCTTCAATAAAAATCCTAAATTATCCTGATGGCCAGCCAGGGTATGTAAACTCTCTGTTAATTTCCTGGAGATGGCACAATCGGTTAACTATTTGCTGTGCAGGTCTGAGCATATGAATTTGGATGTTCCGAACTCTTTCAGAAGTTGGAAATAATATAAGATATAAGACACTACCTGATCTCTGTGTGAAATGGCTTCACATTGGGAGAACTAGGACATATAAAACAGTTGTCATGGGCACCAGCTCATGTTGCACTTGTTTTAGCCTCCTTCAGACTTCCACCCTGTCGTGATTTTCTCATTATTGTGGGAAATGCCATAAGAAAAGCAACAGAAGAAAGCACGGGCTTACTTTGACTCAGGGTTTGAGCACATAAAGTCCATTATGGGAATGACATGACAGAAGGTAGCTGGTCTCTTACATCCACACTCAGGAAGGACAGAATGAACAGGAAGTGGAGCTAAGCTTCCAACAAGGGCAAGGTTGACCCCACACCTAAGTGACCAGTTCGCTCCAACAAGGTGATACCTCCTAAGGTTCTACAACCTTTTCATCTAGCACCACCAGCTGGAGACAAAGTGTTCAAACACATGAGCCTATGGACCACCTTTCACACTCAAACCTCAATACACCTCCACTCCCTGTATCTATTTGAATGAATCAGATAACAAAAGAAATTGTTCTCTATATGAAAGTGAAACTTGAAAGCTTAACATATAGCTCTCAGACATTAATGAACCCCAGGGAAGACATATTCCTCACAGAAGAAACAGGAAAAAAATTCCCTGGAGAAATATAGGAGCATTAGCAAAAATAAAGAAGCCTTTCTATGTAGAGAATGAGAGATCTTCGATAACTCTGCAACACTGCCAAGCAAGACGAGTCTAATCCCTAATCTTCACTCCCATAAAAATGCAGTCATAAAATAGAAACAGAGACAGCTGGCCCTTCAAGTCTATCCTGTTCCATTATTTAAAGGTTTATTAAGTATATAGATCATGGAACCTGAGTCTCAGATTTTCAATGAGATCCAAGTCAATATATTAAGTCACAATGTTGAGGAAAAGGCTTTATTGAATATTAAATATCCTTTTCTGTGGTGTGTCTCCATAAGACTAGTTCTCTCACCTGAATGGGTATTTCAACAGCTGCAAAGTAGCAAATGAAACCTGAATTAGTCAAGCCTTGTTTTTGACACAGACTACCTTTGGAACAGAGAGCCCATCTAGTCACTTGACAATTTCTCTCCAAATAAATGAGAAGGCTTATAATGTTAGATTAGAAAGTGAGGATTCTAACTGGTTCTTGCAAAAACAATTCCATGTCTGTCTTGTATTGACACCCTCCTCCCCTCACTTACCTCATTTTTGAGTATGTCCATACCCGCCTCTCTCTCTCTCTCTCTCTCTCTCTCTCTCTCTCTCTCTCTCTCTCTCTCTCTCTCTCTCTCTCTTACACACACACACACACAAGGAAGCCTGAAAACATTAGGTGTCCTGATCTGCCTTAGATTCTTGGGACAGGCTCTCTCATTGAGCCTGGAGTAAGGTTAGCAGCCAACATGCCATGATCCTGTTGTTTCTGCTTTCCTCACTTCACACACAGTGCTAAGGTCCTGGACACATGAGTGATTATGCCTAGCTTCCCATATGGGTGCTGGGGATTCAAACTCAGATCCTCATGCTTACACATGCGCCATCTCCCCAGAACCTCACCATGTGCTTTTGATTGGGTAGCCAAATAGGACTCTTCATATTTGTATAATTACTTCTTATCCCCAAATATTGTCAAATTCTAGTCACTGCCAACTTCGTGCCTTGTATAGACCATCATGCTCCGGGTTCTGATATCATACATTGGCAGTGAGCTCTGTTGAACTCCCTGGAGACCAGAAAAGCAAGGATTGTCTAAATGTGGCCTAAGATTGCCTATTGTGCTGATGTTTTCCATGTAGTAACTTTGACTTTATTCAACGGAAATGTTGCTCTTTCAACAGGAGACACCTTGTGTTCTGGTCTAGTTTCTTCACTTGGTTGAGCCTTGACTACTTGAGCATTGACCTAACTGTATCACAGAGATGCTACTTGGAGGAAAAAACAAACAAACAAACAAAACAAAAGTCAATGAAATACAGAGACATCAATGAGAGTAGTCATGGAATTATACTATAAGATAAATTCAATGTCTTCAGGCTTTCAGTCAATACCCAATGAGGGGAAAAAATTTTATCTTTAAATGTCACCAAAGATTCTAGCATGACATTCATTAGTCATATGGTATACGCAAAGAACTACTCCAGAGAAAGCAAACAAGGTTAGTGAGAGAATGCCATCAGTCAGCACTTAAAACATTAGCTAGAAAGAGAAAATAAAATCAGCTATCATGTCTTGACACATCCTACTTCCACAGAAAGTGGAAGCACAGTGCAAAGCTGGGGAGACGGTCTATAGCCCACAAATGTCTGACCAAGGACACTGACAGAAACAAAGCTCTACTCACATCCTACTCTGTAACTATTCTGTCCAGGAGCACGAATATGTCTCCTTCTACCAATAAGAAGTCAGATAACTGTAGATGTGCTAATGTATGCTAATGGAAGCAGAAAGCCTGACATAGCTGGTGACAGAATCAGCTGCTTGCATATTTGGCTCAGATCTAATACCTAGAAAGTGATATTTTGGAAATTTCCTACTGTTTCCAACTTTGATCAGCTTCTTAGACCTAAACTAGACATGCAAACTGCGGGTCCTGATACGTACATGATTTTCTTTGTGGCAGCTGGACTGAGTGCCATGCTAGGTGCCCATATTCCCTCACAGATATTCCAGGTGATGGAAAGCTAATGAGTTTCCCAGGGAGGAAGCATTTCTCATGGGTTGCCACATGGAAGGGGGCTGAGGACACTCCCTACCATCCTGTAGTATAACAGAATGATTGCACAGCATCTCACAAAAGTTGTGTTTCTCATGAGCATTCTCTCCCATTAATTCCACTTTGGATTTTTTTGTTATGATAAGCCATAGCTATAATTATGCCTATTTGCAGCTTCCATGGAGTCTTTCTGGAGAATCTTCAAACCTGAAAGGGGTCGCAGAGGGTCCCATTTGTCTTTCAACTCATGCTGAGGTCATTTTCCCCCATTATCGTGTCTTCTGCACATTCTGTGTACCTGGAGGTGGTGATTTTCCCACAAAGCCATTCTAAGGGCTAACCTAAGCTCTGATTGGAAGATTGCACTTAAGAAAAATGCAGTAGCTTCCTGCTCTGCTCATGACTTTTCCTTCACAGGATCACCGCTCCCTTTCCCTGTGCCTCCCTCACTAGAGAGAGCACCTCCAGGGTCAATATGATCCATAGTGTTAAAGGTAGAGCCCTAGAGCCCTTCCATGTTTATCAATGTCCTATGTACTGCCTTCATGTTAACATACACATCTGAATGAATCATTAGAACAGAGAAGCAATAGTAGACCTAACTTAGGGCCTGGAACATAAGGAAGCTATATGATATTTCCAGTTTCTTGTTTATTATGTGATGTAATTTTCCCTCACAGCTAAGCCTTTAGCCTTAAGGATTTCATGCTAAAACAGAAGCTATTTATTTCACCATTGTTATTAAAATTGAACAGGATAGTCACATTTACAAAGTACTATGGAGTCCGGCATGTAGTAAACTCAGAATAAATAGAAACATTTTATGATTATAATCGTCTGATTAAACTTAGAGCACAGATTCATCTAGCCCAGTGTTCTGTGCTTGCTCAGTCCAGAACACCAAAATATAGGGACAGCAACTGACAATGCCAAGCTAGGTCATGCAATTCTTTTGCTTTTATGTTTAATAATTCAACACCTTAATTATTAGATATCTACTTAAATATGCATTAGAGTGATGCCAATGGCTTGAATTGTATCAATTCCAAGCCCCAATGCTACATTTCTAATATCATTTCTGCAATACCCAATCTGCTTTAAACATAAAAGCAAACAAAAATAATAAAATGCAAAAGTCATTTGTCTTTTTGTGTTAACAGTTGAAACATATTCCAAGTACTGACTGAGTTAGGATCTGTACACTATGAAATGACCATAAGTTTCCTTCAAAAATCACAGGCAAGAATCCACCACATGCTGAGTAGACTCTCTCTCGTGTTTATTCAGGCTAATAATGTGAGCTAGGATGGTCTTCATGAAGTAGTGCAAAGAGGAAAGAATTTGCTCTCCAAGTTGTGTCCATCTCATTTGGTATTGAGGTCAACCCATCAAATTCCATACTTTAATAAAACTTACATCAACATATATACATTGACAAGTATTACAACCAGGAATATAACTGAGCCTTTCTGACTTCCTGGGAACACATTTGATTTCATGAATATACATGAAGTCTGCTAAGCCTAAATGATCATTTCTTTTGAAAATTCAGCTTCTTGGGCCTCACTGTACATGAACTACCACCGAAAGATACAGTGTGCATTCTGTTACTAAAGCATATTCAGTTATTTATATAGTTATTTTAAGATCTTTATTAATAAATTCAATGCAAACAGCAGAAGAAAACATCCTTTAAAACAAATATAGACACTTCTGTTTCCATGGGTATGTTATGATGCTATTGATTTTGCAGTCGTCTTCTTTTAAAGCCTGCTTCAAAATGATTTTTAAGTGTTCAATCTCATTTATTAAAGCCTTGAAATTTGATTGCCTTAATTTTCCCCCAATCAACAAGATAACCCTTAATTTTAAGGTCTGGATTAGTGGCACCCCCAACTATGAAGTCATGAAGGCATTTATTTACATTAGAATCAACACAAGTTCAAAACTTAATGCCCTCATCAATTTTCCAAATAAAACCGCAGCTGCTGTGCGGAACAGGTGAAATGAGGTCTGTATTTCTCAGATGTAACATAGCCAAGAGCTTAACCCAGGCTTCATGAAGTTTAAAAGCAATAAAAGCAAAGTTATTTCAGCCCTGCAGCTTACTTATTTAAAGAGATGGATGCTATCGGCTGCCTTTCAATGTGCTGCTTACACTATCATTAAAACTCCAAATGGAATCTCTCAGAGGTATGTGTGGAAGCGGTGGACTTATAGGATCCACCCTGTTACCCAGCCCCTTTAAAATAAAAGGATAAATCACATATGATGCTGCATCTGAAAGGTAGAGTTGTAGAAGCATATTGCCTTTCTCAGATTTTATTAAAAAGTAACTGTATTAATTACTTTTCTAATTGCGATGACAGAAAAGAACCCTGACAAAACAACTTAAGGAAGAATGAAACTGTTTTTGTTCACAATTTTAGAGTATAGTCCATTATATAGTGGACGGCATGGAATATGAGGCAGCTGGTCACATGGCGTTCACAGTTAGGAAGCAGAGAGAGAGAGAGAGAGAGAGAGAGAGAGAGAGAGAGAGAGAGAGAGAGAGAGAGAGAGAGAGAATGCCTTTGTTCACCTTGTTTTCCCCTATACATTAAGTCAAGGATGGCAGTTCATGGGGTAAAGCCATCTGTATCCGTGGTGGGTTTTCCCACCTCAATTAATCTAATCTAAAAACTCACCCAAGGGCAGTCCAGGAGAGGCTGGATCCCAGTAAGGTAACAATCAGTGTAACCCTCCACAGAGCAACTGAGAGGTTATGGAATACCAAGTGGTAGAAATGCGTGTCTGACGGGAGCTCCATTGGGAACTCAGGAAACAACAGTAGTAGTTTGTTAGAGCAATCAGTGGTACCCATGCAATTATCAAGTTACCAGCATGAAAACATCTCCTAACTGGTCTCTTGACTTCATGAGTAAAATTCATGTCTTTGCACACCTATCACACTGTCTCAGAGTGCCAAGGACATGCTAGCTTTAATAAATACTGAGTGTATACCATTTGAGTCTTTCTGCTTCTGGGTTAACTTACTCTTTATAATCATTTCTAGTTCAATCCATTTGTCCACAAATTTCGGGAATTCCTTGTTTTTAATAGCTGAGTAGTATTCCATAGTGTAAATGTACCACAGTTTCTTTATCCATTCTTCTACTGAGGGACACTTAGGCTGTTTCCATGTTCTGGCTATTATGAATAAGGCTGCTATGAACATGGTTGAGCAATTTTTTTTGTTGTGTGCTGGAGCATCTTCTGGGTATATTCCAAGGAGTGTACTCTGGTGCCTCATATTTGACCAAGTCCCCTGAATGGGGAGACCTGATGGCACTCAGAGGAAGGATGCAGGCTACCAAGAAGAGACTTGATACCCTATGAGCATATACAGGGGGAGGTAATCCCCCTCAGTCACAGTCATTGGGGAGGGGAGTAAGGGGAAAATGAGAGGGAGGGAGGAATGGGAGGATACAAGGGAGGGGATAACAATTGAGACATAATATGAATAAATTAATAAAATTAAAAAAAAGACAAAAAAATGAATATTGAATAATGAAAAAGGAGTGTTAAATATAAAAAGCTCTGATTAAATCCCCTGGAAAGTTTCCTATGAAAGAAGTCTGAGCAATTGGCTACAACCCAAATCTTCTAATAGACAAGACCAAGCAGGAAGAGACATGGGGAGGTAGCTACCCTTCTTTGTTGGGGTGTCTTGATTACTATTACCCATACATTGATTCAGTGTGTATGATGGGTGTTCAGAGAGCATCCATGTGGAGGGTTTGTCCCCCTCCTCCCTGTGGGGACCAATGACTGAACCCAGATCATCAAGCTTGGCTGCAAGCACAATTACCTGGTAAACCATCTCACTGGCTCTCTGGATACCTGTTTCTGATACTGACTCTTATCTTTTCTCTTTTTGCCTTTTAATAAATATCTTTCTCTTCTAGTTAACTCTCATGCAAAAGCATCACTCATCTAGCTGAAGCAGCCACTCTTGCCAAGGCTTCCGACGGCTTCCAATTTTCTGCTTCTGAACACACTCGTCCAAGATATTATACTAAAGGAATACATCCTAGGTGCATATTTTTCTTCTGTCCTAGGCATTCTTGGTCAACAAATAAAGCAGAATTCAAATCCAAATATTTTGGGCATCATGTCTTATCACTATTGTGGGCAATCATAATGTTGTTTTACTCTCTGTAATAGCTGATGCTTTCATTCCGTACCAACTTAGCATGGCAAGGTTATTATTGGGACATCAAGCACTAAGTTAGAATAAATAATTATGTCAGCCACATCAGAACTGCTTGTGGATATAGAAAGAAAATCAAGTAGTATTTATATTATGATTCTCATTTTTGTGAAATCCCAAGCTTTCTTTCATAATCAGAAGGAAAAAGCAGCTGATGGAAAATGGGCCAGAGAAAAGACAGAAAGAGTTGAAGCAGGAGTAAAGGACTTTCAAGCAACTGAGTGAATGCGTCCAGTGATGACATATGTGAATGTACAAGTGGATTCTCAAGTGAAATATGGATCTGCCTAAAACAATTAAAGACAAATTATAGAACTGAAAAATATAATATTTAAAATATAGTCTCATATCATAGGATTGAATGGAGAAAGATTATTGCAGAAAATGGTCATTGCATTGGATAACTTCAAAATGGAAAGCTAGAAATTACAGAATTGGTGCATAACAATAAAATATTAAAGATGCAATAGCCTCTTGGTAGCCAAAGGGTCACTGTGCAGTCTCATTGATACATAGCTAGAGTCTTACAGGGAGGAAGGCTGGCAAAGAGATGGGTATTTGAATGTGTAGTGGTTTGAAAATCTCCCAATTTCATTGAAAAATAAATTAATCCCTAGAAGAAACTCAGCAAATCTCAAAGAAAATGTGTACTTAACACCAAAAACAGCAAAAGGGGCTGGTAGCTTAGTTGGCCGAGTACTTGCCTCACATACAGAAAGCACTGGGTTTCCTGCACAGACGCATATAAACTGGGCATGTTATGTGCACCTGAGGAGACAGGAGGATTGGCAACTCAAAGTCATCCTCAGCTAACAGAGAGTCTAAGCTAGAAGCAATGAGCTGGCTCAGTAGATCAGGGTGCTTGGGACCTGCATTGAGAAAGGAGAGAACCAACTCCCACGGTTGTCCCCTAACCTCTATATACACACAATGGCATGTATTCCATGCACACGTATGTAAACCCTAAGTGAATAGGTAAGTCTCAGGCCCACTTGGAATGCATACAAACTTTGTCTCAAAAAATAAACAAATCTATCATAGTCAGAGTCTTGAAAGTCCAGATAAATGTTTTAAAACACTTCTAAATAATTAAATGGACAGGGGAATGTCTTAAATCTATATGAACAACAGACTGTAACATAAAAACTAAACTTTAAACTTCTAAAAAAAATAACAAATGAGAGGAATAATATGATTTTAATATACAGGAAAAACATAAATTTAGAAATGAACAAACAAAATTTATATAATCAATAATTACCATATTCTAATTCTACTATAAAAAGAAAAAATTATCCCTGAAAAAAACACATAACTAAAAAGACTTCTCTGAAAAAAGCCAGAAACAAGACAGAATGTGCTCCATGACTCCAAAATTCTAAAGTAATAGGAATCCATCAGTGATTGTACATATTATAAAAGCTTATGGAGTGATGACCCAGTGGATAGGCAAGAGTGCTTGCTGTGTAAACACCAGAACCTGAATTCCAACACCCAGAAACCACATACAAAACTAGGCATGACTGCATACATGCCTATTACCCCAGTGCTCTTGGGGACTGATGTCACTGAAGATAAAAGAATCATTGGGGTTTGTTGGCCTCCAGCCTGGGTCCAGGTTCAGCATTCCTACTAGGAAGAGATAGGAGGTAGAGACAGAGTTCCTCGGAAACTTATGATGAAGTAGGCCTAGCTTACACAAAGGCAAATGACAAAGCAACCCTGTCTTAGTTAAGTTGCAAGACAGGAGCCAGAAGTGGTGACATCTACGAATATGCCGTGACACACAGGGAGCCATGTTCTCACACATGCGAAACACACACACACACTCACACGCATGCATGCACTCACTCACACACATACTCTCTCTCTCTCTCTCTCTTTCTCTCTCTCTCTCTCTCTCTCTCTCTCTCTCTCTCTCTCTCTCTCTCTCTCTCACACACACACACACACACACACACACACACACACACACACCATCCTGGAAAAGAGTTGTAGTGAAGTCCAGCTCTTAATTGATGTCTCCTCTGCATTTAGCACCTTTGATTTTTTTATCTAAAGCATCTTAATTCAGTTGCTGTTTAAAAATGTCCACAGGAGAGCCCCTACCCTTCCTACCCATTCCTTCTGGGTTTCCTCCATTTGTATCTGAGCCAATCCAAGGTACAGCAGTCAGTATCCCTCCAAATGCAGTTCCCGCTGCTGCCTTCCCAGTCTTTATCTCTAGATCCCATACCCAACTTTATTCTTATTTTTGTTCTATAAGCACAAACATTAGCATCAGTTTCTGCCTTCCTCCCCACATCTCTTCCCTCCTTCCCAGCCTAGACAAACCTGATTTAGACTCTCCTGAAAACATAATCGGGTCATTTTTCTCCTCACAAGCATTTCCCACAACTTACCACCTGTTCAGTGTAAAATGCATGGCATTGTCACTTCTCTACAGTGAACGTTATTATCAGCTGTATTACTAAGGAAATCTATGTGGTTTTCTTTCTACCTCTCAGCCAGTGTACACACAGCTGTGATTATTTCTGGTTGTTTCAGTGGGTTGATTGGTTCTCAAATCCTGTGGAAATCGAAACCAAAGAAAACCAACATTTTCAAAGAGCTTGGAAATTTACACTTAAAATTTTTTTTCTAAGCATGTTACCAGAAATTTACTCGTGTATTAGAGGTCTGCTCTAGGTCCAAAACAGTTTGTTGTTGCAAGGAGAATAACTGAATATAAAGTATCGTATAAAAACATGCATAGTTCTTTCAAGTCACCCCCATTAAGCAGCAGCAATTACTGGACAAACTGCATGAAATGACTCAAGGACACATGAGAAGTTCAAAAGAAACCCACCACAAAAGAGGGTGAAAGAAGGAGGGGACATTGAGCTGGATTGCAGAGTTTTATATTTCATTTTCATTCAGTTTTCATTTCAGAGGGATGTTTTGCATCTAAGTTCTAAAAAGTTTTGGGCAAAATCAGGTAGTTAGAGTACTTATCCTTTGAGGGCTGGTAATTCTCTCTCTCTCTCTCTCTCTCTCTCTCTCTCTCTCTCTCTCTCTCTCTCTCTCATCATAAGAAAGTGGAATAACTTTTTCCACAAAGGACAGTTCTGAATTGATTTTTCTACTTCTAACAACTCTTGGAAAGCTCCTCTGGGCTTATAAATCACTGGTTCAATCTGCATTTTTAAAAAATCAAAATGCAGCTGAGATTTAGGATAATGACCCAGGTTTGTTTTAAGAGCATACAGGCCATCTGTACCTGGAAGTGTCTGTGGTAACATAGTCGGTCACATCTGGATTACCAAGACCTGTTATTTAACTCCCAATGTCTCTCCTCCATGCACAATTGATTTTTGCCATGATTCATTTGGAATGCCTCTCTACTGTCCAGGAAACTTTCTGTTATGACTATCTTAAAGCCACAATATGGATAGGCTAATCTTTGCGCCTCCACTTCAGGCCTTTTGGGTTGGTGGGCCACCTTTGTGTTGATGAAAATATCAATGAAAGCCCAAATCATCCATCACTGACTGTGATGGTGTGAATGAGGTATGGCCCCATACGTTAGAATACTTGGTCCCCAGTTGGTGGAACTACTTGTGAAGAATTCATGGTGTTGCTTTGTGGGAGAAGGTGTATGTATCCTTACAGGGGTATGGTTTGAGGCCTAGAAGATCCGTGATGCTCACAATTGCCTCTTTATGCCTTGTGATTGTGAGTCCAGATGTTAGCTCTCAGCTGCTGCCTCAGAGCCACACCTGCCTACCTCCTCTCATGCTTTTGGCATGATGGTCATGGGCTTTGAGTCTCTGAAATGCTGTGGTCATGGCATCTTATTATAGCAATAGAAAATAAATGAAAGCTCTAGTTTGATATAAGAGTGTTAATCAGAAAAAAGTACAGTTAGAGCATCAATTCTTCTCTCGAATTTCAAGGTTTCTTATAATTTTTCATTGTAGACTCAGTGTTTTCTAATATCCCTCTTTAAAACAATTTGTTTTAATTAGACAGCTTCTCACATAAGCCTGGCTAGCATTGATTTCATCATGTCTCAGAGGCTGGCCTTGAACTCCTGATCTTCCAGGCTCCCCCTAAATGCCTAGATTACCAGGAATCACTACCATGTCTGGGAATAGAACACAGGGCCTCATGTTTACTAGGCCAGCATTCTGTGAACTGAGAAACAGCTCACATGTCTTCGCTGTGCTGCTTATGTCTGTAGACATGAGTCCTCACAAAGAGTCTTCGGAAAACTTTCTGACAATTGAAAGCACAGACTTTAGTCTGCTGATTGGAATGAGGTGGTAGACATATGCACTGCGCAGGGAAACTTTTAGTAGTCTTTTTATTCCCAGCATAGCATGGAGGCTTCTTATTATTCCCCACCGTGTTTGGTGTGTACACAGGCTGTTTGCTGCTTACCCAACCTATAGTCGGTAGAAGAAGAAAGTCTTCTGCAGATTTGCTTATAGGTAGAAATGAGCCTTGGTGTAAGAAAGAAACAAAGGAAGGAAGGAAGAAGAAGGAGAGACAGAGAGAGAGAGAGAGAGAGAGAGAGAGAGAGAGAGAGAGAGAGAGAGAGAGAGATCAGAATTAGTCTCTTCCTCTTGCCCCAAGCAGATGTATTCATTACAAAAAGGCCAGAAGCATCTTGAGCTAAGCAAGGAGAAAATACAAAGAAGGGAAGTTCTAGAAAGAGTTAGAATCTCAGAGGAAGAATAACTGGACAAACTTATCAGTGAAAGAGAGAAGGCAAGAGAGGGAGATATGATAGGAGTCTGACACACTAAAGCAGAACACAGAGGGACAACTGAAGGCCATCTCCAGATGGATCCCCTAGATGTCTGGGAAAATGAGAGAAAGCTACCAAGCAGTTTAAAGGAAATGCAATGAGCAGTATCCAGTAAGACCTGCCTTTAGGGGCTGGGGCTATGTTTTGGTGAATAAGAGCAAAGACTGATCGTGCAGAGGACTTAATTTCGGGTCCCAGTCCCCATACCTGGAAGTTCAAAGCTGCCTGTAACTCCAGCTCAAGGGAACCAAAGCCCTCTCTAGCCTTCTGCAGGCACGTGTGTTATCACTGCACAACCTCCACACAGACACACATGCACAAAATTAAAATTACGTCATGAAAAAAATTCCACTTCTTTGTAATCCCTCCAAACTCCTCAGTAAACTTCATAAAGGATTCTTCCTCAGGCTTTCTGTGGTCTGATTCACAATGGCTGCCTCTGTCTCCTCTGTCCCCCTGTCCCCGCGGCACTTGTGCTAAGATGCTAAGATGAACCTAGAGCTAGCTCAGCTCATGATGCAATATCTTGGATTCCTTTCTGGACTGTCCACAACTGTGCCACAAGAGATGACAATCAAGGAGAGCCTTGAACTAAAACTACCCCAGATTCTCTGGATAGATCCTGTCACACGTGGAAATAAGCATAGTCAATATAGAATGAATTTACCACAGTGGTCTCTCAGGCTTCCTGCTCATGATGGCCAGCATCCTTCCCATCTCTCCTGCTGGAAATCTTTATCAGAACACTTTGCTTCCTATGCTACCACAAAAGATAATGGATGAAGGTTGTGGGTGTGGCTCAGTCAGCAAAGCACTTAATCTGCAGCATAAGGACATGGAGAGATCCCTAGAACCTATAAAGCCCTGGCATGGTAGTGTGCACTAGCTCAGGACAGGAGGATCCCAGGGGCTTGCTGGCCAGACATTTACCCAAACTGGAAAATTCAGGTTGAGCAAAGATCCTGCCACCCCCCCCAAATGGGGAACAATTAAAGAAAATGAGGAAGTCAATCTCTAGCATTCAAGTATGGGCATGTACACACTTCACATGACAATGAGTGAGAACCCTACTACATTTATGGAAATATGCCTGTACAATGTATATTCACACATGTATACAACATACGCATGTGAAATATATATATATGTAATATGTTACACACATGTGCACACATTTTACCCATCCTTACTTTAATCTCTGGATCCCATGTGGCATGTATATGCATCACCTTTTGGACATGAGGAAAAAAAGGATAATTTTTTTTTCCATTCTAGGAAAGGTAGCATTTTAAAATCAATTTCCAGTGGCAGTGGGTGTGATGGAAGTAAGAGGCTGAATAGGGTGACAGGAGGAGACCTGAAGTAGGCTGGAAGGGCTAGAGCAATTACTAGTGACCACAGAGAGGAATGAGACAAGGGCACAAGCCTCAGCCACCACTTACAACACCCTTCTCAAGGGATTCAGGGACAGCATGTACATTTAACAATCTTTGAGGATTTTTAATATAGTTTTTATTGCTATTTATGTATATCTGTGTCTCTGTGTCTGTGTGTGTGAGAGAGAAAGGATGTCTGTGTATGTCTCTGTGTCTGAATTAGTGTGTGTGTGGGTGCATGTGTGGGGGTGCCTTGAGATAAGTGCAGGGGCTCATGTACTTCAGAAAAGTGGGAGATCCCCTAGAGCTGGAGTTACAAGGAGGTCATGAGACACTCAGCATTGATGTCGTGAAGTAAGCCCCAGTTCTTTGTAAGAACAGCACATGCTTCTAACCTCAGAGCCCCTCCTCCAGTCCATCCACCTCAGATTCCTACACCACAGCTCCACACAGAGAGCCACATGCCGAGTAGAGGTAGCACCAGGTCAGAGGGACCCACTCATAGCCTGCAGGTCTTTCCCGGTGACTTCTAAGGCCAGCAGGTACATGTTGTAGCCCCTCTACCCCATGTTAGAATTAGTTATGGTCTGGGTTAGCCTTCTACTGTACTTCTTCTTAGAACATTTTTATTTTCTATTCTTGACTTTTTATCCTTTTACGGGCCTTCTAAATTTACTTGGTTTTGTGGTGAGCCACCTCAAATGGCTGAGAGAATGGAGTGGGTGAATAAATATTTAACTGCTGATAAAATTTTTATTACTAAAAGCAACATGCAAGCTAGAAATGTTTTCTTTTTTTATTATCTGGAAGAAACTAAGATCTAATACATTATATAAGACAAAAGTAAAATTTGAAATGAATAAGTCATAAAAGACCAATGCCATGTAATCGATAGTATTCTGAATATAGGTTCCAGAGATTAATGTACGACAACTGTGAACATTTGCACACGCTAAGGTGATCCATTAAAAAAGTCACTACAAAGGTATTGTAGGGGAGGGGTGTGTTTGTATGGATTCAGTTAATGCCCTATCTTAAAGATTTTGCTATTTTTAACAGCATCAGTGCATGCGCGTGTGTGTATGTGTGTGCATGCATGTGTGTGTGTGTATGTGTGTATGTGTGTGCGTGTATGCGTGTGTGTGTGTGTGTGTGTGTGTGTGTGTGTGTGTGTGTGTGTGTGTGTGTTGGAATGTGCAGGTATATATAGTTCCCTGTAGGATCCACAAGAGGGCATCAGATATCTGGGAACTGTACTTAAAAGTACTTGTGAGTCCCCTAACATGAGTGCTGAGATCTGAACTGGGTTGCTCTGAGAAAGCTCTGAGGTGTCCCTCCATTAAAAAATCCATATTTTGTACATCCACTAAACTGTATGTGATAAGTAGCTTTGTGTGTTAATTTCCATTTTTTTTTCAAGAGGAATATTCAAATGCTTCATGTTGTATGTATTCTTTGAGGGAATAGTCTATTTCTATATTTCGCTCGCTTCCTTCCTTTTGTTTATAGTTTGGTGTTCAGTTGTTTGTTTAGTGATTTGTTTTAACTCTGAGCATAATGGAGCAGTCAGCCCTTCTCAAGATGCTGCCTGTCTGTCAAACCTCCTACTTACTGGAATGGTGAACACATCACTGTGCACGCCTGCTTTGTTGCATGATTTCTGAAAATCAAGCTCTGCTCCTCACGGTTTCATTGCAGTTTACCAAGTGAGCCATCTCCCAGAGCCTCAGGCTGTGCAGTTGGATCAACAAATCTGTGTTTACTTAGGATTGTACTTGGGGTGTGCTGAGGAGAGAATCAAGTTTGAAAGAGACAGTCAAGGGCAAAGAGAAGAGAGTTGAGCAAAGCTGTATAACATAGGAGTAATATCAACTATTGTTCAGCTGGGATTACACCAACAGTACAACATACCTTCTGTCTGTCTGTCTGACTGTCTGTCTATCTTACGTACTTGCTAGAATCATTGTTCCAAAATGCAGACACTAAACACCTTGTCTTTCACATACATTTGTGCATATGTTCATGTGTGTTGTGTACCAATATGTCTTGGTCCATGGTCTTATGGTGGGGGTGGGAAAGAGAGATTCTGTGTTGATGTCCCAAGCTCATGTTAACTCCCAAAGGTGACACAGATGTTCCTGGTCTAGACTGCCACTTGAGGCACTGTGCTGAGGTGACCCTTCCCCTAATCTGCCCAGAGGACTTTGGCAAAGGAGAGAAGCCCCTACCCACCCTGAGGTCATGAGAGCAGGAGAGATGTCCCTGCCCCTCACTGGCTGCAGCACTCAGGAGAGTGGCCCTATATCTAACCTGTGCAGCACAGTAGAAAGGGCCTGTTAGGTAAAGGCATGGGTAAGATACCCCAAGCACGTGAGAGGAGGAGAGCAGGCTCAGGGCATGGCTAGAGAGCTGATCCTGGTGGTGAAGATACAAAAGAGTTAGCAGGCTGACTAACTCAGCTACCACCCGGGCCTAGGTCCAGGGCTCTGAGTTGGCCCATGCCAACATGTAACCCACTTATGAACTGCTGGAGCATGTGAAGCAGCCAAAGCTGCAGGATCTCAATGACACATGTCAACAACAAGATATCTGAGAGGAGTCCCTGTGATGATCCAGTATTGACGATGTAGCAGAAGCCAGAGGACTCAAAGTAGGCTTGTATGACAATCACTGTAACCACTGAACCATTTCTTTAGACTTCAGGTTTTATCTTTCAAACATCAGTTGACTGTAGATGCAAGAGTTCAGTGAAAGTGGGAAAGGCATTCCCTAATGAGAAATTCACTCTATGAAATTCATGAGAGAGATTATATACTTTAATAAGAGCATTATTTTAAATTGTGTGCTTCATTTTTAACCACTAATATTTTTAATGAATGTCTACACAGCTATATGCATGCATGTTCTTCCAGAAAGCTAGTTGATTAATATTTACTAAGATGCTATTATATAGCTCTATTTTCCCAAATAAATTAGAAGGAATTTTTCAACCTCTGAAAGTTTACTTCACATCTGAGGCTATCAAGAGGGCTCAGTTGGTCAAGTGCTTTTCTACAAATGTGAGGAATTAAGTTTAGATCTCAGAATCCATATAAATCTAGGCACAGGAAGTAGCAGACATCTCTAGTCCCGTCATCCTTACAGAGGTGGAAGACAAAATTGGGAACATCCTTGGAAGCTCAATGACTAGCCGTCCTGGTGTTCTCAGAAGTGAATAGCATTAAGAAACTCAAACAAGGAGGAGATCCAAGATGGCAGTGCCGATCACACACCACTTCTGATCGGCTGGACAACCAGGAATGCACAGAGACCTAAAGACTAAGCTGAGAGCTACAAAATACCAGTGCTGCTGATTCCCAAGTGAAAGGGATACACATTGTGTGGAGCATGGGTGGGTTTGACCCCTGGCCATCCAGCTATCCCACATTAGCCGCCATCTTGAAAAAGACTGTGAGACACCCGAGAAGCCTTGAACTCTCTCCATCCATCTTCCATTTACCAGATCTGGGTCACAGAGCAAACAGGCAGAGCTGAGTCCCGACATCAGCCACACTCCCCATTAGCTGCCAACCTGTGAGAGGCTTTGGACTTGGATATCTCCCTGACTGCCTGAAGCCTACTGGCCTGACACAGCTAGGTCACAGAGCAGACAAACAGAACAGAGTCTTATGTGGAGCACATTTCATATTTAGCTGCCATTCATTGAGCAGCTTTGGGCTCAGATCTCTCTCCCTCTACCCCCAGCTGCTTACCAGCCTAGCCCATCTATGACACAGGGCAGACAGGCAGACCTGAGTCTGGTGTGAGCAAGCTCACATTTGCTGCCATCTCAAAAAGGTCTGAAAGATACCCAAGCAGAATCGGATCAGATCTCTCTTTGCCCCGAAGCTGCTTACTGGCCTAGCCCATCTGGAACACAGAGCAGATAAGCAGAACCCTGTTATCTCAAAAAGAGCTGTAGGGCACTTGAAAAATTTGGGCTTGGAACACTATCAGCCTACTCCTCTCCTGCCTGACCCAACTGGGATATAGACAGGGGATCCAAATAAGCTGAGATGGGTGCAGGCTCTAACACCCACTACCCACCATCCTGAGGAGGACTCTGGGGAGCCCTATCAAACAACATTTGGCTAGGAGCTCTCATTGCTTGCTCCCAACCTCCCTGGCCCACATGGTACATGGGCAGTGATCCCATTGGAGGAACCTCTAGGCCTGCTAACACCAGAAACAACCAGATGTCTAGTGGCCAGTGCAAGAAGACTGGCAACAAAACTCAGAGCCATATAACACCACTGGAAACCAGTGATCCTACCACAGAATTGAAGACCCAGATATAAACCCACACACGTATGGACACTTGATTTTTGACAAGGAAAACAAATCCATACACTGGGGGAAAAGATGGCATTGTCAACAAACGGTGCTGATCTAACTGGATGGCTACATATAGAAAAATGAAAATAGATATTTACCTATAACCCTGCATAAAACTGAAGTCCAAATGGATTAAAAACTCAACATAAATTCAGATACATGATTGACCATGTCCCCTGGAGGGGGAGACCTGATGGCACTCAGAGGAAGGACAGCAGGTTACCAAGAAGAGACTTGATACTCTATGAGCATATACAGGGGGAGGTAATCCCCCTCAAGAACAGTCATAGGGGAGGGGAATAATGGGAAAATGGGAAGGAGGGAAGAATGGGAGGATACAAGGGATGGGATAACCATTGAGATGTAACAAGAATAAATTAATAAAAAAAAGAAAGAAAAAAGTGGGAAGAGCCTTGGCCTCATTGGCACAGGAGACAATTCCCTTTTTAAAATATATTTTATTAATTTATTCATATTACATCTCAATTGTTATCTTGTTATCTTGAACAGGATATCAACAGTTCAGGCTCTAAGATAAACAATTAATAAATGGGACCTTATGAAACCAAAAAGCTTCTTTAAGGCAAAGAACACTGTTAAACAGCCTACAGACTGGGAGAAGATCTTCACCAACCCTACATCCAACAAATGGCTAATATCCAATATATTTTAAAAACTCAAAAAATTAAACACCACCAAACCAAATAACCCAATTAAAAATGGAGTACAGAACTAAACAGAGAATTCTCAAAAGAGGAATATTGAATGGCCAAGAAACACTTAAAGGAATGCTCAACATCCCTAGTTATCAGGGAAATGCAACTCAGAATGACTCTGAGATTCCATCTTATACCTATCCAAATGGCTAAGATAAAAAAGTCATGTGACAGCACATGCTGGAAAGGATGTGGAGAAAGGAAAACACTCTTCTACTGCAGGTGGGAATGCAAACTTAAACAACTACTTTGGAAATCAATTTGACACTTTGTCAGGAAACTTAGAATAATCCTACCTCAAGATCCAGCCACACCAGTCCTGGGAATATTCCCAAAAGATGTTCCACCATACAACAAGGACGTTTGTTCAGCTTTGTTCATAGCAGCTTGATTTGTAATAGCCAGTATCTGGAAATAAGCTAGATGTACCCCAACTGAAGAATGGATAAAGAAACTGTGGTGCTCAATCCATTTATCCACAAATTTCGGGAATTCCTTGTTTTTAATAGCTGATTAGTATTCCATAGTGTATATGTACCACAGTTTCTTTATCCATTCTTCTATTGATGGACACTTAGGTTGTTTCCATGTTCTGGCTATTATGAATAAGGCTGCTATGACATGGTTGAGCAAATTTTCTTGTTGTGTGCTGGAGCATCTTCTGGGTATATTCCAAGGAGTGGAATAGCTGGGTCTTGAGGAAGCCCTATTCCCATTTTTCTGAGATAGCACCAGATAGATTTCCAAAGTGGCTGTGGTGCTCAATCCATTATCCACAAATCCATCCCACCAGCAATGAAGGGGTGTTCCTCTCTCCCCACATCCTCGCCAGCATGTGGTTTAGCTTGAATTTTTTATCTTAGCCATTCTGATGGGTGTAAGATGGAATCTCAGAGTTGTTTTGATTTGCATTTGAGCTAGAAATGATCATAATGAGTGAGTTAACCCAGAAGCAGAAAGACTCAAATGGTATATACTCACTTATATCTGCATATTAGCCCAAGGGGCATGTCTCATGAAAGTCTTCAAGTACCAGGAAACTGGGACAGTGGGGAGGACATCCTATTGAAACTCTAGATGAGAGAAGCATAGGAGAATGGCAAAGTAGAAGGATCCAGAGGGTCCTAGAAACCTACAAGTAGAACATTATGATAGGCAGATTTGGGCTCAGGGGTCCCTCTCAAACTAAGGCACCAGCCAAGGACAATACAGGCTGTAAACTTTAAACCCCTACCCAGATCTAGCCAATGGGCAGAATATTCTCCACAGTAGAGTGGAGTGTTGGATATGACTTTCTCACGTACTCTGGTGCCTCATATTTGACCATTTTCCCTGGAGCGGGAGACTTAGTGGCACTCAGAGGAAGGACAGCAGGTTACCAAGAAGAGACTTGATACCCTATGAGCATATACAGGGGGAGGAAATCCCCCTCAGGAACTGTCATAGGGGAGGGGAATAAGGGGAAAATGGGAAGGAGGGAAGAATGGGAGGAGACAAGGGATGGGATAACCTTTGAGATGTAACAAGAACAAATTAATAAAATAATATATATCTTGAAAAAAAGAGAAACTGTGGTGCATTTATCCAATGGAATACTACTCAGTTATTTAAAAGAAGGATATCAAGTCTCTTCTTGGTAACCTGCTGTCCTTCCTCTGAGTGCCACCAGGTCTCCCCCTCCAGGGGACATGGTCAAAGGTGAGGCACCAGAGTATGTGAGAAAGTAATATCCCACTCTACACTCTACTGTGGAGAATGTTCTGTCCATTGGCTAGATCTGGGTAGGGGTTTAAGGTTTACCTCCTGTATTGTCCTTGGCTGGTGCCTTAGTTTGAGCGGGACCCCTGAGCCCAAATTAGGGGAGGGGAATAAGGGGAAAATGGGAGGGAGGGAAGAATGGGAGGATACAAGGGATGGGATAACCATTGAGATGTAACAAGAATAAATTAATAAAGGAGAAAAAAAGGAAAAAAAACAAAAACAAAAAACAAAACAAAACAAAAAAAGAAGGAAATATTGAAATTTACAGGTAGATGGATGGAAGCAGAAAAGATCATCCTGAGTGAGGTAACCCAGACCCAGAAAGACACACATGGTATATACTCACTCCTAAGCAGATAGTAGCCACATAGTACAGGATAACTGCACTACAACACACAGACTGATGCACTAACCAAGGATCATATATGGTGGGTACCTAGCCCTTCTGCACAGATGTAGTAGATAGGCAGCACAGTCTCCTTGTGGGTCTCACATATGGGGAGTAAGGACTACTTCTGACATGGACTCTGGGCCCCCAACTTTGGTCATTTGTCCCTGGCAGAGTGGCCTTGCCAGGCCACAGAGGAAGAGGATATATGTTGTACAGATGAGACTTGAGAGGTAGAGGTCAGATGTCAGGGGAAGAGGGCACCCCTTTCTAAGGACTACGGGAGGGAGGAAGAGGGGATGAGGGAGGGAGATACAAACAGGATGTGAAGAACTCAACCTGCAGAACAAGCAGGTAACTTATATTGCTAATCTCGCTACATGCGAGTAACTCTGAGACTGGCGGAGACATGAATGTATATACACAGACAATGCTTCTACTTGGCTATAGAATCCCTGCAAATTGTTAGATGACATTCTTCATATGGCATGAATGAAGATTTACAGATGTATTCTTTCTGCACATACAAAGAGTAGAGAACCAGCCTTGGTTGTTTTGTGTATCATGCACACCTTACGCTTTTATAATTTTAGGATTGTGTAATGCTTGTGAGAAATTATATGATTGCAGAACAAAAGAACTGTAAACTCATGCTGGATCAGACCTGACAGGATTCATTCCTCTCAGCATGCTGAACACTGACATCCTACATCCTTCATGTTCCAGCACCAGGTGCCTCATTTGTTGTGCCTCATCAGAGCAGGACAGCTCTCAAGACAGCTTTGAAGAAAGCTTCTGATCCAAATTGGTCCAGCATTTCAAGACTGCCTTACACAGGACTCTAATTAATTCTGGAATTTCTCAACATTTAGAAACTAGAATACAAATGCTATTCCTAGCTTGTTTAACCACTTCCCCAAATTTATTTAGGTGCCTACAAAGGTATTATTCACCCAAAATCACCTGAAAGAAACCATAAGAGAATCATGCCCCATTTCCCTCAAGGGGGCTTAGGTAGATTTTTGGTTGCTTTCTTGGGTGATAGATGTTTATTTTCATTGGGAGTTGGTTATAAGTTATTATTGGTCTTATGTAGAGAGAAAACAAGGTTGGACTCAGGGATCTCTCTCCTTTCCTTTATATTTCATTCTTAGGTTTGGTGATAGGGGTGGAAAGAAAGAAGGGAGAATATTGAAATATATAAGGATAATAGGACAAAACGTAGATTAGTGAATCTGCTCCTCAATGCCTTAATTGATACTCACAAGGTTATTTTACATTCACTGGTATAGAATTTTAAAATAAGTTTAATTTTAGATACATTAGCATAGAATCCAAATTTAAGATTATTCTTCACGCACATCACATATATATTTCTACTCTAACATGCAGTATTGTACCTTAAAATTCAATTATAATACAAGGTTTACTTCTAATACTTTGAAAATGCTATTGCAGACTGTGTAGGATAAATTAGTTATATGGGTTAATTGTCAGTTGCTCACATCATGGTCTATTTTTATCACAAGAATATACATGCTAGGTGTAACAGATGGACATTATTATAAGAAAGATAAGGTAAAATAGTTAGATTAAGGTCTTCAAAAACTTCAGAGACATACAGAATATGGCATTTAAACATGTTTTTATTATTCCAAAGATAGATTTACAATGAGATAGGTTAACTCTGGGCAATACCCAACCTGCCTCAAAGAAGATGATCAGTATCAAAGACCCTTCTTATGGAGATGGCTTCAAATGTGGCAAATTAAATACTGGGCAAAATGTCCTCATTTCCACCATAGGCAGAATTCTGCCTAAAAATGGGCAAGCTTGGATGCAGGTAGAGTGGATGGCCAAACTCTGCCAAGACAGGGTAAACAAGTCCTCAATAGTTCCTGCCTCACAAATATGTCTGACAGATATATTGGGCTAGAAGGATGAAGATAGTGCTCCAATATTATAGAGAGTTTTGGGTGACTGTTCAGGCAGCAAACCGTCTCTGTCCTCTTCTCATTTGGGAATTTGCTAACCTGCACTCCCTGTATACTCAGGTAATTAATTTTTTTCTTTCTCAGGTCTCTGATGGGGTTGAAGACCAGATAGTTTAGCCTTACAATTAAGCTTAGTTGTTTAGGTCTAGATAGATATTTCACTTTGATAATGATGATATATGATAGATATTGATTTACATTCAAAATTTTAGACTCACCAAGATAGGAAAGAGGTTTTCTTCAAGGCTTCCAAATACAAATAGGCAAAATACTATGACTGTAACATATATATAATTTCTGATTGTTTTGTGGTTCTTTTTACTATAGGTAGTTTATTGTATTATGTTTAATAATATAAATGTACACATAAAAGTATTTAATAAAATTTTGTTTAAAAAAAAGAGAGACTCAAACAAAGTGGAAAGCAAAGACTAACACCTTGTCTTCTGACCTCAACAGGCATTGCAGTCTGTGCCTACATTAATACACACACACACACACACACACACACACACACACACACACACACACACACACATTAAAAACAAAGAATGATATTTTTGGACCTTCTTTGGATCTCCAGCATCTGTTTGATGACCAGGAGAAGCTTAATAAAGCTTGTTAATTTCAGGATGCATTGCCAACCATCTTAGGTTCACAAGAATCTTCAAATCAAAATTGTTTTCACTTCAGCAAGTATCTAAAGAACCATAGACCATGCTTATCTTGGGGTAAGAAGTAGAGAAAGCACTTACTTTCCATACAGAATATCCATACCTCCTATACATTAACTTTTGTTTAAAAATTGTGGGACCGGAAGACATTTGCTTAGTGTATCATGTGGGCATGTGTAGTAATGATTGGTCTAAAGTATTGAATTGGTTCTCAGAGACTTTAGTAGTAGGTAAGGTGATATCATCCTCAAGAATGTTCTTCAGCCACCATTCCAGTACTGTGTATCCTGTATAGAAGTCTGTAACTTCTCTATAACTTTATATCCAACAATTTATATTTATCATTGGTGTAATATTCTTATGTGAAAAGAACTTAAAATACAGTCATAAAAGACAGGGGAGGTTGTTCAGTTGGTAAAACAGTTGCTATAGAAGTATCAAGACCTGAGTTTGATACCCAGAGCCTATATGAAACACTAAGCATGGTTGTGAACACATGTGATCCCATCATTCGGAAAGCAGAAACAAACAGACGCCTGGAATCACTAAATTCTGGATAAGTGGGAGACCATATTTCAAACTTAAAAAAAAAGATAGATGGTTTCTTAAGGAAGAACACCCAATATTGATCTTTGACCTCCACGTACACTTGTACGTACATGTATAGGTCTGAATTCATGTGTGTGCACATTACATAGATTTGTATACAAACACAATTAACTGTGTTATTTAACATTGTGAAATATTTTTCTCCAATCAAAACTCATGTTTTACTTACACTTGTGCTCTGTGAGCCAGGATATAAATTGGAAATGGTTCTTCATATTTTCGGTGGATCACAAAGACCATCGGTTAACCCCAACATCAACAGGTTATTACCAAGGGAAGGTTCCACATGCGGTAACTTAAGAATCTCAGAGCACCATAAAACTTCCAAATCCATAGTGCTCTTTCCTCCCCACTCCACTGGGGTTCTAGACTTAAGTAGAATCTATAGCCTTCCAATCCCCAGAACTCTGGAGGACGTTTCCTTGTATGTTGTTACTATAACATTATGGCCTCCACTTTCTATAAACAGTTTAAGTGGGAGCAGGGAAATGACATGTGTCTTGGGTTTCCACAGCACAAATGTGTATCTAATGAGCAGAAGCTAACTCACACCCAGCAGGGGAACTTCAAGAGACAATGGGGAGTGTGAGTTTCAGTTTTGCAACTTTTAGAAAACAAGAAACCAGTGAAAGATGATGGAAGGTTGGATATTGAGATCCAACCAACCATACACGTTACAGTTCTGTACAATTCTGCTCACAGGCAGGTGAGCACAGACATATTGGCTCCATCCATCCCTCAAACTGCACCCCAGAGCAGCTAGCCACTGTGGCTACTGCCTTTTAAACAGTGAATTTGGCAGAAATGGAATGGCAATGGCAGCCACACCTCAGGAAACTTTGTTTTGTTTTTTGTTTTGTTTTGTTTTGTTTTGTTTCGAGAGACAGGGTTTCTCTGTGTAGCCTTGGCCATCCTGCACTCATTTTGTAGACCAGACTGGCTTCGAACTCACAGCGATCTGCCTGCCTCTGCCTCCCGAGTGCTGGGATTAAAGGCGTGCGCCACCACACCCGGCTCACTTTGAGCATGCCTACGACCACTGAATACACCATGTGTTTTTGTGTTCTGCTTGTAAATTGTACTGCGTTTTATTTACTGACTGTATGTATATGCAAGCCCATGTGCTTTTGATGTGGTGAGCAAGCTCAGAATAAACATGTACCATTTGAATACAACTTATAGGAGTCAGTTCTCTCTTACGTGTGTCCCAGGGATCAAAATGTCCTCAGGTCTGGCAGCATGTGCCTTTCTCCACTGAATCATCTCACTGAACTTCTCCTTTTCTTTTCAACTAATACTATACCAAACTCTCTCCATGTATTAATAAAAGTATTCATGAACATTTTGCAAAAACTGGCTAATATGGCATTTTGAGCTATTGCTTTGCTGTTGACTATATATATGTTACATTACATACACAAATAGTAACAACATCATGATATATATCTTCACAAATCCTTCTAACCCTTACCAGTAATTTTGTGAGGCTATATTCTTACACTTTTGTTAAAACCCAGTCTTATTTATTGGCTCACTGAATTTAGAGATAGGTTTATTTGTTTGTTTTCTTTTTTCTGTAAATAAGATAAGACAAAAAGCAGATTCACAATGTTTTGGAAACAACAAGGAAAATGCAGCCATATATTAATTTTTTTTTAAATAACACCTCCTCTAAAACACATAGGATCTGTTGAGAGATTACAGAGAACAGGGTTTCTTTCAGACTCACATGACAATCTATTACCTTAGCATAACAAATAAGTGTTTCTTATTTATGATGTGTGTTGCATCCATAGAGAGATGGCTCTCCTGCATTTGCAGAGCTCTGGAACTTCAATTACTAGGATTCACTTACATCAGCTAACACTAACAACCAACTATAACTGCAGCCCCGTGGGATCTGTTGCCCTCTTCTGACATCTTCATGTACCTGCACCAATGTTCACATGCCTGCCCACAGAGATATACCTGAATGCACTAAAATGTTTTAGAAGGTCAGGGACTAGAGAAATGGCTCAATAGTTAAGCTTGCTGCTTTTTTAGAGGATGAGAGTTCACTTTGACAGGACCCATGTTGGTCAGCTCACAATGTTTGCCATTCCTCCAGCTCCAGGCCCTCTGACATCCTCTTCTAGCTGCCAGGAGCACCTGCACACACATGGCATGTGAACATTGGTACATACTGTGGGAAAGATTAAGCTTTGTCACAGGTGGAAGCAGTCTTAACAGGCTTTACCCTTGGGGCAAGCCATGAATACCTTGTGACAGACTGTTTGGAGCCTTCCTGGGCTTGGAATTCAGGAAGCCTACCTGGGAACCCCACCGTGGCTATTGTTTTCCTAATTGACCCTCGAAGGGAGAAGGAGACCCCCCTTTGCATGTGACTGGGAAGGTGGTGGGAAGAAAAACAAGAGGTTGAGAGAAGACGAGCAAAGAGCGCGGAGAGAGAGGAAGAGACCAGCTCGTGGGACAGAGACACCAAAGGACCCGTCCTGCTGAACGGATTCCAGGAGGTTTACTCTTCTTTCCCTTTAACCTTTTTTTCCTTCTTGTATATGTTAGTTGGGTTGTTTAATAAAGTTTAATTGTTAATAAACAGAGCCAACACATACATATACATATGCAGAAATTTTAAAATACAAATATAAATAATAAGAAAGAGTTTGTCAGTGTTTAGAGGAATAGGAGAGAAATTGCTTTATTGTTCTATTTAAAACCTTCAGTGTGTGCTATGTTGCTCTTTTAAAAATAGGGATATATGACTGCAAATGGTTCCCAAAGTGTGCAGCCTAGTGCTCTTCAAGTTACAGATGGGCTTTTCTTTTGTTCAGCTTTCAACTTGATAAATATGGGTTGACTAAATGGTCCAGTAGACAATGAATGATCTAATCATTTTAGGCTCTTTTCTGTGACAGAAAATAATTTCCTCAAGTAGTCAGAGATCTACATGGTTGAAGACATGGCTAATGACACAAATTATTCAATACAATGAGTATTCATGACGAATTGCATGTTACAGAAATCTCTGTCTCCATGACGTATGTCAAACATAGTGCGTAACTCATTTGTTTGTTTGTTTATCAAAAGAGGGCCTCGCTATGTAGCCTTGGCTGGCCTAGAACTTGCTAGGTACATTAAGCTAGCCACAAAGTCATAAAATCCATCTCCCTCTGCTTCCAAGTATTGGCATTAAAGCCATGCGCTGCCACGTCTAGCATTCTTTTAATATTTAAAATATCTATTTTTATGTATAGTTCTGAATTTTCTGAAGCTGGATATGGGTAGATAATATTCCAGGTGCTTATGAGTCTACAAGTCGGAAATGGATATCCTATACCTGAAGGTGCAGAAGGTTGTGTGTGGCCTAACATAAGTGCTAGAAACAAAACTCACCTTCTGCCAGAGCAGCAAGTACTCTTACCTACTGAGCCACATCTCTAGCACTCATTTATTTTCTAAAAGCCAATAGTTTCCATTATTTTAGTCTAAATCAATGTACTAAACATATGCTTTTCTTTTTTCTTGAAAATGTTTTATTAACATATACACTCTCATGTGTACTCATATTCAATAAGATGCTTGAATCCTTTTTTATTGATAATATTCATATTACATCTCAATTGTTATCCCATCCCTTGTATCCTCCCATTCCTCCCTCTCTCCCGCTTTCTCCCTACTCCCCTCCCCTATGACTGTGACTGAGGGGGACCTCCTCCCCCTGGATATGCAAGTCTCTTTTTTTATACTGCATATAACTACTTCATGTATCAACTGTTTGTCAATTTCAGAAAACTAAGATGTAAAAGGATCAGGTGATCCTCAGCCTCTCATTCTTAAAGTCAAATGACTGGGACCTGTAATTATATCTGCAGATCTCCTTTTTTCATCACCAGAATGAGTGTCAAACAAATAACTGTGAGAATCAAATGTTAATTGATAGGGGTGTGTGTGTGTGTGTGTGTGTGTCCACCTGAGACTGCCAACTCTGTGAAATCAGTTGCTTGTCAATAGCCACTATGTTTAAGCCTAAATTTCATACTTAGGCTATTGTCTTTAAACTCTTTTTGTGAACTGGAGAAAGAAGGAAACATGCACGCACGCACGCACACACACACACACACACACACACACACACACACACACACACACACAACATTTTTGTTTGTTTTTGAGCCTTTGTCTCAAGGAAAAATGAAAGTTAGATATGAAAAAGTCAGAGTACACTCAGAATACTAACCAGGAGTGCAAAGACACCAACTTAATGTTCTCAAAATAAACAAGAAAGGAGCATCCATTTGAATCTTTTATGACCCTGTTCTCTCTGTCTGTGATTTTCCTTATTCTTTATTCCTTTTTTTTACCAGACAAATATCTTAAAGTCTGAACATATCAGAACATATTTATCTATAGTTATGTGCCCTCCAGAATGACTTTTGCTTTCAGAAACATTTTATAGTGAGATAAAAGAAAAGCTACAAGGAGAATAAAAATTATATTAAACAATGATTCATACCCATTGAGCATCAATGGGAACAGAAACAAATGCTGTCCAGGGGCCTCCCTGTATCTCATCATCTTTTGAAATATGTCATTGTGTACATGGCAACGCTGACTTTTCTCGGCTTTCCAGGTTTGTTGTTTCAGTGCATTTAAAATGGCATGTAATTCTTTCCTTTAGTGAAAGGATTCAAAGAGTTATAGCATAATTTATCCACAGTAAATTGTGCTCACTGCAATTTCAAAGAATTCCAATTTAAAGAGTCAAAAATTCACCTAAACATCCACAGCTTTCCTTTTAAGAATTTATGGTTCCAAAATGCTACAAAGAGGCAGACCTATATACATCTAAGATTAGACAGACCCAGAATCATTTTTAAAATCTGATTATAGGCACATTCAATTCTGTGTTCCATAAATAGACCATAACTCTGTAGAGAAATCTATGATCCTTTGTTTAATCTTATTGTTTGAGCTCAACTTTTTTTTTTTTTACAAAATGTTTTATTCAAATAAAAATAGTTAAATGGAAAAAAATGTTTGAGTTTTGACTTCACAGTTAACATGCTTCTAGGAGAATGGTTCTAAACACTGTAAATAACAACTTAGGCACAAGTGTGTGTCTGTCAGTGTCTGGCTAGCAAAATATATAAAGGTAGAACACAGAAAAAAAATATAAAAATAATAAACACATTCAAAAATGACCACCTGTCAATATATATACTTAAATGTACAATGGTAGATAACATTTGAGATTATATGTCAAAATAGACTACAATTTCACTTCTACTCTCTGTGTGGTAGTTTGTATTGATTTTCAGTTAACAGCATCTAGAAGACACTTCCCTAGGAGGCAATTCCCTGGGAATTCAGTGAAAGATGATCTAGTTATGTTAGCCCCTGGGAATATCTGTGAACTCATACATAGAGGTCCGCTGAGGTGGGACTACCCACCCCTAGTAAGATCCACAAGAGGGGCTGGAATTCTGGACTATGTAAAAAGAAGAATTCAAGCCCGGCACATTCACTTAAAGCTCTCCACTTCTTGGCTTGGATACAAGGGAACTAGTATCCTCAAACCCCTACCACTGTCTCCCCTGCCCTGAGTGACTATAATCTTAAACAGTGAGACAAAAAGAATATTTTTTTGCTTAGCTTATTCTATAAAGTACTTTGTCTCCTGAACATGTAAAGCAATAACTAACATACCATGCTGAACACTGCTTAAGACGTAGCAGTATCCTATGCAAAGGGTTTACAACATAAGTAAACCCAACCAACACCCCAGAGAGAATGTGACTTTCTCTCCCTGCAAAGCTTGTTCTCAAATGATTAGAAATCCATATTTCTCAGCCATGACTTTTACAAGCACCTAAATCAGAAAGTCTAAGTATGGTATCCAACGTGCTGTCAAATTCTTTCAATGAGATAGAGCTCAGTATTGTAGAATAAGAAGGTAGGTAAGCCAGATCTATACTGATTTATTATCATTTTGAGGATTATAATACACAGCCAACAAAATAATTCTGATCTAAATGTTAAAAAAATAATTAGTAAATATTAAATCTCAACAATAAGGAAATAAATGACCTACTTTTTTAGCATGGAAAAAGGCTGGGGATAAATCTCAGTCGGTTGAGTGCTTTTCTAGCATGCATGAAGAACTTGGTTTAATCCCCAGAACAACATAAAACCTGGTGTGGTGGCACCAACTTGTAATCCTAGCACACAGGGAGTAGATACATCTGCCATAGTTTGAGCATGAAGTGTACCTTAAGGCTCATGTATTTGAACACTCGGTCCCAGCCAGAAGTGCTGCTTTGGAAGGCACTTGGATCTCTATAGATGGAACTCTGTCTGAGGAAGCAGGTCACTGAGGATAGGCCTGAAATGTTTTGTGGGTTTGTTTTTTGGGTTTTGTTTCCAATTTTTTTTCTCAATTTCATACATTTTTATTATTACTTTAATGAGAATGCTCTACATCAGTACTGCATTTTCATAGCCTAGTCCTATTCCTCTTTGCTCTTTACTCAGACCGAGTATACAGTGTTACCAGGCAGCCTCATGTCCATGCTGTCCTGCTTTACACAGCATAGTAGACTGTACCCCCATTGGAACTGAGAGCTAGAAGAAACTTTTTCCTCTCGAATTGCTCCTTGACAGGTATTTCATTGCAACAACAACAACAACATAAATAGCTAATGTGGCATCCTTCAATACATGAATAGACAGATAAGCTGCAGAATATCCAAAGATAAGGCAGTCTTTGCTAACTAAAAGAACCGGAGCATATTAACCAGGGAGGCTTCCCTGGGAGGTCAGGTGGGCAGTAAAAACACTTATTGCCCAGTCTGAATGCATCTTCAAATGTTGCATGGTATGTCCATATATTTTCATCTTTAGCATATGGTGGATGAGGCAAAAACCACTGAGACAGCAAAAACAAAACAAGCAGTGGAGTCTGGGAGAAGTGATGTAGGGAAACTGACAAATCTTTAGGAGAGACAGAAACTTTCTCTGGAAGCTGAGGCCTGGAAAGGTTGAGTGCTACAAAATCTAACCTGAGACAGTCATTTTCAGGGTCTAAAGGACAGAGAGAGAGAGAGAGAGAGAGAGAGAGAGAGAGAGAGAGAGAGAGAGAGAGAGAGAGAGAGAGATGAGAGAGGGAAAAGGTCTTTCTGAACATATGGAAGAAACTAGGCTTAGGAGTGGGGTTGAGGATAAGCTGGTCAGCCCAGCTGGCTCAAACAGGTGTTCAGTGTCTCCTCTGAATATCAGACATGTACTTATATAAGCCTTTAGTCAGAGGTACTCATTTCGGGGATGACAAAGAAACAAACCACAGCCCTTGCCTGACATCTCTGGTCTCTGACAAGGACATCCTCAGAACTGCTGCTTTAGGGTTCCTGCCCCACTTGATCAGGCCTGAGAATGTATCAACAGGTTAGTTGGCAAAAGAATTGGGAAGGGAGAAACCAAAGACCAAGTACCTAAGGCCATTAGAAGGACATTCGTAGACTTTCCAATAGTGACAAAAATGTCCTCTTCAAAAGTGGATTATGAATGTTCACAGGGCTTCTAGTGGGCAGTTTTTCCACAGGTGCACAGAACACAACTGTATCATCTGTGCAAGTTAACTGGTAATGCCAAAAAGTTATACAATGACTTGAGCATATGTAAATGGACAAAACAAATCAGATTATTCTAAGCAGTATACAACTTCTCCACTGAAGAAAATTAGTTATATTTTGAATCATTTGAAAGTCAATCATAATTTTTTCCTTATAATTAGAAATAGGAGCTGGGGATTTTCTCAGATGGTGGAGTGTTTCCTAAGCAAACAGGAATATATAAGTTCTATTTCCTAGGGTCCGTATAAAAGATCAGAGGCAGAGCCAGCAATCTTCACATTGAGCAGGTGGTAAAAGGATCCTGGTGCCACCTGAGCAGTCACTTGAACCTGCCTGATGAGTTCCAGAGCAGTGAATGACCCTTTTTCAAAAAATATAGAGAATGATTGAGAAACACATTGTTGTCAGGCTCTGGTGTCCACACAGGCACTAGGCCATGCTTGACCCAGCAGGGACTGGACAAGTGAAGACAATGATGTCAAGGAGGACACATTAGCTCTGGAAGAGTACAGGCATGATATGGAATCAAAGCTCAGCAAAGAAGTTCAGTCTTTCATCAAAGAGCCTTAAATGGCATACCTACCTTTGTTCTTCCTATCATGTTTACTAGAAATTGCTAGATGTTTCTGGAGGGAAGGGAAAAAGAATATGACTATTTCTGTGCCTTGGGGGATATTAACGTACAACAATCTTTGGAACAGATGAAATGAAGAATTGAGAGGAAAGACTAGGTAGAAAGTTGGTGAAATAATCCAGGATTAAGGGACATTTTGAAGTTTTATTATCCAGAGATTTCCTCTCTAAGAATTTCTCTGGAGACAGGCCCTTTTTCAAATCCATCTTACTTTACAAAACTCACAAAGCTAGTATGCTTTATCTCTCGTGGCCTTGCTCCACAGTAATATGTTGAAAATAGAGACCCATTTTTCTTCCTAGACAGGCCAGATAGTTATCCAGAGTGAAAAGTTTCATTTTCTAGCATTTTTCACAGAAACTATCAGCTGATAATTACATTGAATAGAAAGTAACTATTAATCACATCTTTAATATATCAATTCATCACTGTCTACCTCCCATGAAGCAGAAGAATTAAAATCAATCTCTAAAATTGAACCCCATCACCACCAAATGCCTGGGGAAGAGTGGGGACATACAAGGAGCCTTGCTGTATTCAGAAAATACCCTTATTTCTCCATGCAAGGTAACAGAGTTCCCCGAGCTCAGCCATGAATAAGAGGACAACTCATTTTGGTCCTCACAGAAGGTACTTGCAGCTTCTCCCGTTGTTCACTTTGAACAAATATGTTAGACAAGTTTTTCAATGTTTCTTGGTTCACAAAGCAGAGGAGGACCTAAGGGTTATGATTAGACTTTCATAGGTCCAAGAAAAACTAACAAAAGACCTTGAGAAAATGAATCCATGGGGCTGGACCCAGGGTGGTCTTCTCATGAGCAGGAACACACACACATACACTCAACACAGACATACAATGAAGACAACAAAACAAATTTCCATCACAGAGTGCCCTCTCTTCTCTCTTCATGCCTTTGGGATTTTCTTGACAGGTGGCCATGATAATATCTTCCTAAAAAAAAAGCTTCAGATCATAGGTGTTTTGAGGATGGAGTTCTAATGTAGTCTGGTTATTGAAACAACTGAATAAGTAAGGCACCCAGGGAGATGACCACTGGTCCCTCCTTATCCTTGGCTTTCCAGACTTGAGCTGTAGCAAAGATAAGAAACAAACCTCATCTTCTCAAGTCACTAAGGCTCCCCAAAGAAAGTACCCACTTACTCCGTTAAGTCATTTCCCAAATATTCCAAGTACTGTTTAACTACTTGATGAAGAATTTGGAGTTCTGCTAGATAAAGAGTTTCACAAAGTAAGGGCAGCAGTGGGAAATAAAACTCTCCAGACCCCCTTAAAGATAAAAAATATTGAGGCACATGTTTCTATCTCTTTGTTGAACATTAAAGCTTTTGCTCAGTTTTATGCAGGGAGACGGGATGTGGCATTCTTGAGAGATGCTCTTGGGGATCCGCAGTGGTTGTAATTATAGTGCATTATTCCCCCTATAAATTCAGGAAATTAAAAAGCAATGTGAGGCTGTGGCAAACTGAAAGCTTTTTGCAGCAATATGAGTGCTGGGTGAAATGCTGCCCCCTTCCTTCCAGAAAAGGGCTTCTGCCCTCAACCCAGCTGTGCATATGGCAAGTCACGGGCTCTTCGAAATCACCACCTTGTGTGTATCAGACATGTGTGGGCTCGGTCATCAGTCACAGCAATGGTGTTCTAGACGACTCATCCTAAAATTACCAAAGATCCTCATTTGCTCCATAGCTCCTAATACATTGTAAGATAAATGATGGGCCCTCAACACATTTTGGATGAATGGACTAACCTATACATTACCCAAGTCTCCTGCGCAGAGCACCTAGGTAGGAAAGGAAATAAAGAAGGTAATGTGAAGGTCAAAAATAGGATGTGTTATGATGGCTACTTGATTATGAATACTTGGGTTCTGAATTAATTGCTAAAACCTAACACCTCACATTATTTTTTAGTTGTTATTTTCTGCAGAAAAAAAAATTGTTAACAGAAAGCTAGCAATATGTGTCAGTCTAGAAATACACTAGATTGACAAAGAAAACTCAAGCCTAGGGTGGAAGGTAGCTTAGAAGGAAAATGCTTGCCATGTAATAGTATAAGGACCTAAATTCAGATCTCAGCATCAGCATAAAAAGCCAAGCATGGCCATGTGTTTCTGCACTCCCAGAATTGAGGAGGCAGAGGGGCAGGTCCAGGAAGCTCACAGGCCAACCAGTCTAGCTTAACCGTGAGCTCCAGATTCGATGAGAGACTGCATCTCAAGAAAAGTGAGTTTTTGAGGAAGATTTTGGGTTTTTTTTTTGTTTTTATTTATTTATTTATTTATTTATTTATTTATTTATTATGTATACAGCATTCTGGGGCAACCAGAAGGACACCAGATCTCATTACGGATGGTTGTAAGCCACCACGTGGTTGCTGGGGATCGAACTGAGGACCTCTGGAAGAGCAGCCAGTGCTCTTAATCTCTCAGCCATCTCTCCAGACCTCAGTGCTGCATTTTCATTAGAGGCAATTGCATGTAAAAATACTGTGCAATCATTAAATAATGTTTATAAGGACCTATAAACCTATTATGTTTTGCATAATAGATCACCTGGGAGAACAAAGGCAAGAAAGTTTAGATAGGAAAATACATAGAAATGTAGCAAACCTATACTTCTTTTTCTTTCCTTTTTTAAATTAATTTATTCTTGTTACATCTCAATGATTATCCTGTCCCTTGTATCCTCCCATTCTTCCCTCCCTCCCATTTTCCCCTTATTCCCCTCCCCTATGACTGTTGACTGTTCCTGAGGGGGATTACCTCCCCCTGTATATGCTCATAGGGTTTTGAATGTCAATACCTGATATATATATATACACACTTACATCAGCATGTATATGTGCATATAAACACATGCGTATAACATAGAGATATGCGTATACACACATGCAACTCATACCAGTTGAAAAAGGAAGGCTCAAAGGCCACTAAGAGTTCAAGCTAAATTGGAGCAAACATCTGGAAGATGGACACAATTGCTAACCAATCTTCTTCTTTGAACTCCTGTGTGGCTGAGGCACCAAGTATAATGCTGATTACATTTCTCTTTGTTGGCTGAGATAAGTTTAGATAGAGTCACTATTGCAACAACCCAGAAACAGAGATCTTCGTAATATTTAAATGAGAGCTGGAAGAGATAATCTATACTCTAATCAAGAAGGAAAAATATAGATGAGGGACATGGAAAAAGCACAAGACCTTAAGAGGAAACAGAGAGAGATGCTACTAGTCAGGGGGATAGCTGAAGTAAAAAGAAATGGACCATTCAAGTGTAAAATGCTTAGAATAAACTATTAAAAGGAGCTGCCCATGTAAATAAAGACATAGCAATGAAGAAAATGAATGCCTTCATTTGAATATTGAGTTTGCACCATGCTGTCACATATGGCAACTCACTTGATGCTCAGAGGTTATTGTAAAAATGAATTTGCATATCACACATGTGAATGTTCATCACCACAGACAATTAGATTAGTATAAGGAGCTGTTTAACACAGTTCTTAGCCGTAGTATTTTAAATGTTGACAGATCCCTTTAGCTTAGTTATGGACCTTTGCTTTACAGCCTCATAAACCAATTTTACTTACAACCTGATGGCAACTTCTTAGATTTTTGTTGTCGATCAGATGCAATACCTTTAAAATTCATATATAAAGATCAGTGAGATGGTTCATGGGTTTAAAATACTGTCTGTATGAGCCAGGTGATCTCAGTTCAATGTCTGAAATCCATATAAAGGTGGAAGGAGAGAAAAGATGCCACAATGCTGTCCTCTGACATTTATGTATGTACTATGAGATGCATGCTGGCTAACATGTCATGTGTGTACATGTACACACACTTGTACACACAGAGAGATACATGCAAATAACAATAATAAATAAAGATAAAACATACATATATGACAATCCAACCCCTAGTAGCTGAGATATAAAGTTTGGCATTTATTGATGTAATTACATGAGGTGAAGTCAAAAATGTCCTTTAGACACTGGAGTGTTTGTAGAAAGGGTATGTTTGGGCAGAGGGACATACACACACAGAGGAGGAAAGATCTATACATGTGATAGATTGCAAGCAAAGCAGGGAGGGGCTCTAGAAGCTGGCAACTTTCTCCTTGCAGCCTAAGAAAAACTCATGACCTTGAATTTCTCTACTACAAAGTCATGAAAAAAAAATATCTGGCTTAGAAGCCTTCCAGATTGTGGTCCTTGTTAAAGAAACTCAAGAACAGTAACCATTTTGCTATCATGTCTGCTTTATGAACAAAAGAGATCTAAGCAGATGAGATCAGGATTCTTCAAGAAAGTATGTGGAAAAATGTTGATGAAGAGGAAATCAAGAGGTTTAGGGATGTAGCTCATCTCTCTAACTAATCTGTCCTCTATAACTGTACATATTTTAAAAACCTGAGTGTTACTTCTTTACCATCAAGACGTTGGCATCCTACCTCCACCATTGGAGACCACAGCCTTGACACTCATTCCATCTCCTTCTTTTATGATTTCACACTGCAGGCAACTAGTAGGTCATTCACCAATGCCTGTTGGTACAGTTCTATTTCCTGAATGATCTTGGTTATTATCTCCAAATCTGGACCACCCACTATCTGATCCCCTACCGTCATGTATCCCTGGGGTTCCTAAGGCTCATCTTTCTCCTTTTCCTGCCTTCATCTCCAGGCTTGTTATATAGAGATCCCCCAGCTCATCAGAAGAATGAAGGAAACAATCAACCAGCTGAACAGGTTTGAAAAATACGTTCAGCTCCTGTGAGTGTGTTCTGGGTACCATACCTCTGAGTGAAACAGGTCTTCCATCATGCCATGGGATAAAACCTAAAGATATGTGATTAAGAACAAACAAAACAACTCAAGGGAATAGCGCATAGTAGGTTACTTGTTGTTAGTTCCTCAATTTAAATCTGTATTTCCTCCTTCAAATAATGTGTTAATTAAAGTTTGAATTACAAATTACTGATGGGCTGGAAATATAGCTCCGTTGGTGCCAGGGTTGCCCAGATGTTACAAACACCTGGGTGTGACCACCAGCACCTCATAAACAGAGAGCTAGGAGGTAGAGGTGAGTAGATCAGAATTTCAAGGTCACCTTCACCCTCTGTGTTTTATTCACGTCCCTAGCTTCTACTTTTTAAAATAATTTATTTAATTTTATGTGCGTTGGTGTGAGGGTGTCAGATCACCTGGAATTGGAGTTACAGACAGTTGTGAGCTGCCTTGTGGGAGCTGGGAATTGAACCCTGATCCTTTGGAAGAGCAGACAGTGCTCTTAACCACTAAGGCCCCTCTCCACTCCCTAGCTTCTGCTTTTTAATTTTCAATGTTGTATCTGTAATTCCCCCTTGATGAAATCCATCCCCACCTTCTAATGTCAATATGATCACATTCTCCATGGCCTCCTGTCTTCCTATAAAAATTTTGCCATATCTAAACTATTCCAATTATGATTTTTTTATTTCTTAAACCTCAACCCTCTCTCTTCAACTGTAACTTTTGTTTATATAGGATTTGAGGAATGAAAACCAGATTTAGATGCAGGCAATATGGAGGCCAGAGTGGGATCCTGGTGTCCTATTCTTCTACTCTATACCTTATCCCCTCGGTACAAGGGCTCTCACTGAACTGGAATCTGTTTCATAAAGGCTGACTGGCCAGAGAGCTCTTGGAATCTCCCTGTCTCTGCCCACAGTATAGAGATATACAGCCACACTTGGATTTTTGAGGCTGCTGAGTGTTCACACTTGGGTTTTCACACTTACAGAATGACTACTTCTATTGCTGAGCCATCTCCCCTCCCTTGCCACTGCTCTTCTTAGGCACAGGTTTTAGACATACTGGAAAGTCTTACTGTTCCAGGTCTTTGGACCCTTGAAGATTCTGGGTCTCTTTGAGCCTCTGTACTTGTGTGGCCCATGGAGGCTTTGCAAATACCTCCCTACAAAGACAGAAAGCAAAGACATATACTTTCTCAGGAAGAGCTCAGTGTAGTAGCCCTTGACAATCCAGCCTACATCCACATTTCCCTGGAAACCCTGGCTGATTAGCATTTGTGAAGATGGTGGTAGTAGGACATGATTTCATAGCCATTCTTAACTTCCGGAGCTAGTTACTCACTTGGAGAGATGTTCAAAGCAAACATTAAAGATACAGAAGAAAGAAATCTGGAATACGTGTCAGGTGCCATTCAAATTTAATTCTATCTAAAATAACGCAAAGCCATTCTCGTTTGTCTCTTGAGCCTGGTTTATTCTGTGGACCTATTAGTGTCTTCCTACTTTGCCCTCTGTGCTAAGATGCCTAGAGATATGACTCTGTTCAACTTTTAATTGATCATGATTTACTTTTTCTCATATGCCTTTAATTACTAAAATACAAATTTATTCTGAACTTTCTGGCTTACTGGTTTGGGTTTTCAACACGACCTCAAATTCTTCAAAATAATAGAATGTAAGGTACAGGCTTTGAGTGTATCTCCCTTGACAACACAACAAGTGTTTCATCCTACAGGACAGATAATATCCTGCAGGTGAACTGCTTTCTAAAACTAGCAGTGAGTGTGTGTGTGTGTGTGTGTGTGTGTGTGTGTGTGTGTGTGTGTGTGTGTACTCACGTTCATGTGTGTGCTAGTGCCTGTGTGTGATGTGTGGTTTACAAGTGTGCATATGTTTGTGAAAGCCAGGGATCAATTTTGGATGCCAATCCTCTGAGGTCATCCATCTTGGGTTGTTTGTTATTATTGTTGTTATGACTTACTTTGCTCAAGTGTGCGTATGTGTGTATGTGTGTGTGTGTGTGTCTGTGTGTCTGTGTGTCTGTGTGTCTGTGTGTCTGTGTGTGTGCATGCACAGCACACATGTAGAGGTCAGGGAGCAAGTTTCTGAGTCAGTCCTTATCTTCTATCACGTGAGTTCAACAAACTGAACTTACAGCATCAGGCCTGGCAACAAGTACCTTTATTTAAAAGGCCATCTTTTGTCCACAAATTTTGGGAATTCCTTGTTTTTAATAGCTGAGTATTATTCCATTTCATAAGAACTCTGGTGCTCCAGATTTGACCATATCCCCTGGATGGAGAGGTCTGGTGGCACTCAGAGGAAGGATAGCAGGCTACTAAGAAGAGACTTGATACCCTGTGAGCATATATAGGGGGAAGAGGTACCCCTCAGTCACAGTCATGGGGGAGGGGAATAAGAGGAAAATGGGAGGGAGGGAGAAATGGGAGGATACAAGGGATGGGATAACCATTGAGATGTAATATGAATAAATTAATAAAATATATTTTTTAAAAGGCCATCTTGTTAGCCTTCTCCTTGCTTTCTGAGACAGGGTATCCTCTCACTGGCCTAGTAGTAGGCTACGACTGGCTAGCCATTCATTTCTGGGACTTTTTTTTTCTCTGTTTCTGCCTCCCCAGTTCTGCATTTGCGAGTACTGATCAACACTCTTGTTTTTAACATGGGTTGTGGGGATCAAATTCTCATGGTTACAAAGCATGTACTTTATTGATCTCCCCCAGTTCCAACGCTAATGCATATTAAAAGCTAGCACAGAGTTTAGCATGTTGTGGCCTCTCCACAAATCTGAGTTTTCTTCTTCCCTTTTCACTGACCTCAAATATCTGGATGCAATTCTCATTTACTAAGTTTATTTCTTTCGCATGCTGGCTGTCATTTAGCACGTGTCAGCACAGCTAGGCAGACTGGCTGCATGTGGACATCTGCAACTTCTGATCATTTTTCTTCCTTCAAAACCTTTCATATCTTAATGGGGATTTATTTATCTTACTCACACCACTGCAAAGTCTTTAAAGATTTTGAGGAATTAATTTGGATTATTATATTACAGAATGATAGATATGATTTCTGTCTTTTTCACAATCTGTTTTCCTTCTGAGAAACAAATTGCCTCATTTTTTGTTAGTTCACTACAACAGGTGTTGAGTTCTTCACAATTATTTCCATACTCAATGAAAAACTTTAAGTACGGTATGGTTAGATCAATTGCAAATATTGCACTATGGATACAATCCTGATTTAATTTCTCCCAAATTTATTATCTTTTAAAATGGGATTATTTATAAAAAGATCATATTCCTGATAATGAGGAAATTCAGGAAGGGAGAGATTTGTAGAGTAGCAGGCATCCACTAATAAAGTATCCACACACTGTATATAACATATAATTATACTAAACTTCTATCAAACTTCTATTTGATCAGCATGGGAGATAAGACCTCACTACTTACTCTGGGCATTCAACTCACTGTTGAGGATTTTGACCAAAAGAAAAATCTATTTTTGCATAAATATATAATCTACTGGCTTTAGGCTGGCTTTTCCAACCCTATCTGCATCCTTTGCTTGAGGGAACTTCACAGCATGTGAAAAAATGTGTAGGAGGTACAGACTTGTGAGATCAAATAAGAAATTTATCTCTGACTTTCTTTTGTCAGGCTGTTTTATTGCAGCAACAGGTCAAGAAACTAATATGTATAGATGCAAACATTATTCAGTAGATGTGCCGGTGATTATAAAATGACAAACTTAAACAGAATCGAATGGGAGAAATAGATTTCTTCCTATCAATGATAGGTATCCACATAATTCATTCATACCATTGCAGGAGTTTTTGCGTCCCACACATCTATAGCACATCCTAATAATGTCTCCCACCCCTCTTTCTATTGTTAGTGCAAGTTTCCTTCACATTTTCCCTTGCTGGATACATCAAATATATCCCAACCTAAAGATTCTCACATTGGTTTCTTTGGCATTGTGTTTGATCATCCATCTGACGACACCAGTTATACGTTGGAGCCTCACAATGATGCTGAAGTTGAAGAGCACATTTATGTTGACTTGGTTTTTGTGTGTCCTAGTTACCTTTGAGTGAAATGTAATACCTGTGTTGCAGCCCTGATTTTCTGTCATCTCAGCTATGTTTCCTGCATATCGGTGTGTGATTTTAAAGGTGTTTTGTTGGCCCTTGGAAAGATTTTGCTGATAAGATGAGCCTCTCACAGGTATTTTGAATACTTTCCAATCCTAGCAGCTGGCCTTGACAAGACAGACATGAAAGATAAGGCTGGTGAGTAAACAAGAGACAACGTTCATTCTCAGATTACTCTGGCACAGAAAACAGGAGCAGGAAGGTAACCTGTCCTATTTTCATGTGCTTTATCTCAGAAATTCAATTCTCCATCCTGATTTCTACATAACTAACTGATTAATGATTGAGTTATTATAGATGATAGCAAGAATTTTCTTCCAGGAAGAGAAAGGAGGAGGGCTGCACCTGTATTAAAGGCTTTATGAAGCCAAATAACGGAAGTTTGAGATTATAGCGAGTCAAAATGTTTCAGAGCAGAGCCAACCATCTTTGGCTGTCTTTAGTCCCTTTGAAAGCCATCTACTGCCAACTCCTGTGTGTGAGCTGACATCCCTGTGACAATAAAAACCTTAACATGATTCTCAGCTGATTTCTCAAGCTCTGAAGCTAAGAACGGAAGACTACAGAACAGTGTCACCACCATCATGTTTGGTAGATACTTGGATTTATGGCTTTGTTTTATAACTAATAGAGTCACTTGCAGCTGGAAGAGCATGGTTTATGAAGAAGGCTGAGTCTATGTTCTCAGCTATAGTCATTCAGATGGCTCTTTAGAATGAACTGACTCTTACTTCTTTCTCATGGGAGAACTGTTTTTTATAGCAATAGCAGATAGATTGATGATACATACTTGATGAGTGGAAGACAGACATATGGTTGTTAATAATGGCTGGTAGAAAATTGACAGAAAATTGACAGATATAAATACCTGTGTGACTTATGACTCTATTTTCAGATTCTCTTGTTCTTTTTCCTCCTTCTTCTCTCATTTTTTTCAGGTCTGTTTGTTCATTTATTTTCTCCCCTTTAAGGCCTTTTCTATTTTTCTCCTTCATCTTGTCCAACCTCACTTTCTCTTTCCCATCGCACAGCTTTAAAATGACTAGCATCTTTACACGGAGCTGAAATGCACACACTACAATGCAAAATACATTTTCCCAGGGGGAACAATAATAACTTGATGGGCCTCATTGTAGAGTGAGGTCAGACAAGATGCCAGGCAATTTGGGTTTCAGCAACTATCAGTCTGTCAGGTCCTAGCTGTTGTCTTAAATATAGTTCCCCCTTAAGAGGACATATTTTAGTGCTACGTTAAAAGCAAATTTGCTTCTTCTGAGCATGTCTACGAGGCCAAAAGTGCTGAGGCGGTGGAAAGCAAAGTTGGGAGTGTTTATCTGGGACTAGCACTTACTGCAAATTTCCCTCAGGGAATGACTTAGCAGCACTTTAAGCCCAAATGTGGAACAAATAGAAAAAATGGGTGCCTTTTCCCACTTTTCAAGATATGTCTTTTACAACCCCTTGTATGGATAACAAGTGAAAATGAAGGTGAGTTAGGAGCCCAGAGCTGCTTTTACCTTCAGTGGCTCCATGAGGCTCTCTCTGTCACTATTAAATATGTCACATGTAATGGAGGCGTCATGATTCTATGTGACTGTATCTGAAAATCCAAGTGCTTTGCATAGCCAGGGATACTCAAACATCACACATGGAAAAGAAGTTAGGCTTCACACTTCCCCCAACGTAACCTTTTTGAGTTTGTTTGGAGTTTTTCCACTCTCTAACCTTCATGGAAATACTAATTCTATCAGACTGCTTCAAAGAACATTAAGTATTACTGTTACAGGTCAGGGATCCTAACTTTTTCATTTTCTCTGCCAGTTATAGAACTAAAAGGCAAGAAAAGTCTTGACGGGAGCAGGAAGCAGCAAACAGGTAGTAGAAAGTCTCTAACACAGCAAACATGAGGTTTTGCTAGGAGTGAGGAAATACACAGACCAAGAACACAGAGAGAAAGAGCCCCTTAAAACTAGGTCATGGGTCTCAAGAAACTGTAGCCCTGCCTCCACCTGAAGGCTGGTGGTTTTAAGGGTCTCAGAAAGATTCTACCTTCCCCAATTTAGGATTGGTAAGTTTGAGCAAAGACAAGCAAGCTTATAGGTCTAGAAGTTTGGGGTAAACACATGCTGGCTAGACATAAACTTACTAGACTGGTCCACAGGCAGGGGTCGCATGCCTGGGAGAAAAACTAACCAGCTTTTGTGTAACGCTTCCTGGCAGGCTTTTATGGCAAGTCAGAAGGGTGAAGAAGCTAGCCATGTTGGAAATTCTCCACCTATATTCTCGAGTCATGGCACCTCTCCCTAGGTGTCTGTCTCTCCTAGAATCTAACTTCTAGTCCCTCATTGAACTCTGTTCTGATCTGCTGTAAAATCATGGGATAGGCAGAAGTGGGTGAAAAGACATAAACACAAAAACAAATACAGTTAGTTACAGACACACAAACAACCAAGCTTGTAGGTCTAGACCATCCTGGTTTAAGCAGACACAAAAAGCAGGCAGAAGAAAAAAAGAAAAAGCTACCTAGAAGAGCAAAGGACTGACAGAGGAGAGCAGCAAGCCTGCCTTATCTCATGGCTATGGATGCTGGCCACAAAGCTAACCAGCCTGTGCACCTGAAGGATTAGAGTGCCCTTCACAGCTAGACAATACAGGAAGAAATTTCTGTCATTTGTACTCTATATTTCTAGCATGTGGAGGTGTGTATGTAGGTGGCCAGCACATGTGTGAAGGTCACAATACACCTTTCCAGAGTCAGTTCTTTTCTTCTTCCCATGGATCCAGGGATTGAAGTCAGCCTCGAGCGACCACTCTTTTTACCAACTGTATTTTTTCCTACCATCTCTCTCTCTCTCTCTCTCTCTCTCTCTCTCTCTCTCTCTCTCTCTCTGTGTGTGTGTGTGTGTGTGTGTGTGTGTGTGTGTGTGTGTTCATGTAGTTCATGTAGAGGACAATGGTGACGTAGGAAGTCTTCCTCAATCACTCACCACTTTATTAATCACAAGTATACTAGCTGGCCAGGGAACTGCGGGGTTCGGTCCCCTTGTCTTATTTCACCAGCAGTGGGATAACAGCCACACAGCAGCCCTATTCCAGCTTTTATGTAGTTTCTGAGAAACCATACCTAGGTCCTGCTATTGTTTGTGTGGTATCACTTTACTGATTGTACCGTCTCCCCAATCTCTTTCACGGCTATTTTTTAAATCATTTTATAATTTACGTGCAAAGTAACAGGTTTGCTTATGATATTTTCATCACATGTACTTTTTTTTTTACTGATTTCCTCCTTCCTCATCCTAATCCCCTGCCCCATCCCTACTCTTTCTCTCCTATCCCCCACAGCCTCTTCCAATTCCATACCACATGTGTCCTAGCATCCTCCCAAACCCTATGCCTTAAATCCTCTTTTTGCCCCCCCCCCCACTTGCTCTTGTCTGGTTTCTTGACTTTTAATTGTACACACTCTCAAGTCTATATAAAACTAGAAGGTAGGATCTGTGTATGGTCGGACAAATGGTACTTATCTTTCTAAGCGTGAGGCACCTCACTTAGTGTTCTTGGTAATGTGTCAGTCGGGCCATACGCGGACAAGTAGCGGGCCTCAGGCACCCATGAAGCAGTGTATGTGGCAGGCTGGAGCCGTAGAAAACAGACTGCAACAACAGCCGCTATGTCAGTTAGGGCTTGACAACTCCAGCATGCTCTGGCCATGAGCGTCACGTTCTCTGCTCAGTTCACTCACAAAGTTCTGTTGTCACAGTGAAGGGATCTAATGTGCTGGGTAATAACACTGGGTATAACAGAAGTGATATGACCTAGTGGGTAGGAACACTTGAAGTTTTTCATCACAGTGAAATATTGTCACCTAGTGGGTATGAATATGAAGGTTCTTTGTGTTATGAAGTTATGTCACCTCTTAGGTATGAGCATTGGAAGGTTCGTTGTCACATGAGTATGGTCTGTGACCTAGTAGGTATGAACATTGACCCTGAGTATAGACTTTCTGGGCTCAGATATGGAATGTATCACTGACCATCTATATGACTACAATGGTTGAGAGGGTGGCAGTTAAGAACCACCACAGAAATACACCTCTGGGTGTGTATATGTGGATGTTTCTAGAAAGATATATCTGAAGAAGGAAGACCCACCTGAATGTGAACAACACCATCCCATCCCATAGGCTGGGCTTCGGGACTGAATGAAAAGGAGAAAGTGAGTGAGCACCAGAATCCATCCATCTGCTTCCTGGCTATGGGTACAATGTGACCAGCTGCCTTAGGCTCCTGTCATAGTGCCTTCCCCACCAAGGGCTTCCATACCCCCCAACCATGAGCCAAAGTGAGCACCATATTTTGTCTAAAGCCAACAAATGAATGAAAACCAATAAGCAATTATGAACTCCTTTTCTTTTAAGAAATAACCATTTGTAATCTGAATTATTAAATCAATCACCTGAATTTTCTGACAAGCTATTAAAATATGCTTTATGACTTCATATGTAGTGATTTATCAATCTGTCCATTTGCTTATTTATTTAGTTAGTTAGAATTTTTTTGAGAAAAGGTCCCTTTACCTAGCTTTGCTACTGGAACTCACTATGTGGATCAGGCTGACCTTGAACTCACAGAGGTACACATGTATATGTATGTATGTATGTATGTATGTATGTATGTGTACATACACACACACACACACACACACACACACACACACACACACAGGAAGGTGTACTAGATGGAGGATAGAGCTATGGTGGCAAAAATTTCTAAGTGGCCTTACAAAATCATTCACAGAATATTTGCTGCTTCTAAGTATGAACATATGAGGAGACAGATATCATATGCATGTAGAATTTAAACATTTGAAGGGATCTGAGAAATATAGTCTAAGTTTCATGACATTTTGCAGGATAGAAAATGAGAGACAGGGGTGGGAAGAGAAGAAGAGGGAGAAGAGAAAAAGGAGAGGAAAGAGGGAGAAGGAAAAGGACAAGGAGGGGAAGGGGAGGGAGAGATGAGAGAGACAGAGAAGAGAGAGAGGGAGAGAGGGAAGGAGAGAGGGGAGGGGAGACTGAAGGAGAAACAGAGACAGAGAAAGAAAGAGAGGAAGGTTCTGAGCAAGAGCACAGTTGGTTATACATCTGAGAAGGGGATTCAGGGTTCCCAAGCCCCAAGTTGCTCACTGGTTGCTGTTACTCTATTAGAAGATATATATCTAAAATTGGACACAAGTGGACTTCTTAGTTTGACAGATCCCCAATGCAAAGTGACATTTAAAGAAAAGGAATGATGACACCCAGATAGATGATGAATTAGTGATAAATAGATATAGAACTGATTGATAGAAAATTGATAGATGGTTGGCAGATATAAATGCCTATGTGATTAATCACTGTAGTTCTAGATTCTTCTCTTTTGTTATATTTTGCAGTAATGAAGCATTAACAAAGAAAAAAGTACATAAAACGGCAAGTGTAACCCTCTCTGCAAATTTCTTTCAAAATTATCCCCCACTAAACATATATTTAATAAACATAACTTTTTGGTTTTTTATGATACTATGGTGTTTAAAATAATGATTTTTATCGTGTAATTTAAAATGCTAGCCAGGTCATCATTCTAGTTTAATACTTTCTCTCCCCTTCAGCTTGAATGCTCTTCCTGATAAAGATGTGGCTTGCTCCCAAATGTGCTATCTTTAAGAAAAATAAAGTGTTTCTGAGAACTGAACTTAAGCTCTTGAACTTTCTATTTCCATTTCCTTTAGCATTAGTTACTATTAATCACACTGCCTGTTACCTTCATTTATCTCACTTATTGTATACTTCTACACCATCAGGGCCAGGATATTCACATTTTTTTTTAAATTTCATCGCTCTGCTCCCCATAACTAGAATAAGGCCTATACACAGGCAGGCTTGGTACTGTACAATGAGAGGATGGACAGATATGTGAATGGACGAATGGCTGAATCAATAGCTGGATGAATAACTGATGGATAGACGAGTGGATGACAGACGAATAGATGGGTGAACGGATGTATGGGTGGGTGGGTGGATGTATGGATGGATGACTGGCTAAATAGATGGATGGGCAAGCAGCAAACATTTGTCAAGAATGCACATTTAATATAATAATTCTGTGGCACCAAAAATCTAGAGAATCTAGAAAAGCCACACAATTTGCCAATAGGGCAATATGAGGTAGCTGGCCAGCCTCACAAGGGATTGTGCAGATGTCCACACAGGATGGGCATAAGCTACTCCTGGGCCTCTCTTTGAATTCTGTACCTGCTTTTAGTCTATTACGAGAAGCGTGGGTGTGAACCCTAAATAGTCTATTAACACAGAGGGAAAATGCATGCTGTTGATTTCCTAGTGCTCATTGGTGTTATCCCTGATGGATTCCCATTTCAACAAGTGTCATCTAGAGAGTGGTTTGTCACCATGACTCAGTAATAACACTTTAGAGAGTTGCAAGCAGGCATTGTACTAACATGGAGCTATTACTCCATCCATTCTTCCCTGCTTATTCAATTAGGTCTAATAAAATAAGTATTTACTGGGGACTTATTTCACGTCTCACAAGTATTTACTAAGATCTAAGGACTTATTTCATGTCCCACACTATACTAGGCATTCTAAAGCCAATAAGAGAAGTCTAGTATCTACAGCACAAATGAAAACACAGAATATGGGCTACGGAGATGGCTTAATGGGTAAAGTTCTTGTTGTGTAAGTACAAGGACCTGAATTTGATTCCTAAAACCATCTTTAAAAAACCATGCATGGTGTAGTGAGCACCTAATTTCAGAGCTGAGGAGACAGAGACCATTAGAAATTTGGGGCTCATTGGCCAATAAGCCTAACCATTTGGTGAATGCCAGGCCTGTGAGAGACCTTGTGTTGAAAACTAACGTGGGCGCTAGAGAAATATCTCAGTAGATAATAGCCCTTGCTGCTCTTCCAGAGGACCAAATTTCACTCCTAAAACTTGTACTGGGCAACTAACTAGTCCTTGTAACTACAACTCTTGGGGTTAAGACACCCTTTCTTACCTTCAAGGGCACCCATACAAACTTGGCCTATAATCACATGTACACACACTCACACCCACACCCACAGACCCACAGACTCTCTCTCTCTCTCTCTCTCTCTCTCTCTCTCTCTCTCTCTCTCTCTCTCTCTCTCTCATGATGAGAGTGCCCAAGGAACACTTGAGGTTGAACACTGGCTTCGACACGCATGTGTACTCATGAACATACACTCACACAGGCATGTTTCTATGAATATATACATACAGTATTGTGCATCACTCTAGTGTGCATAGGGAGATGACAATCCAGGCAGAATTAAGTATCCTTGCTCCAGAGGTTCATATACATTTTTTCAAAACCTACAAAACGAGGTCTTGCTGAGCTCAGACAAAGCCTGGGCTTAAGTCAAACTTCGGCATACAGCTTTTGGAATTCAGTTACAATATAAGCAATGTACTTAGAAAGCAAGAAGACCATCTTACTTACTGTACCCTTCTAAGATGTTAAACTTTAAACTAAAATATGAATGGTCAAAGAGGAGCAAAAAATTATCTGGTGAGTGGAGAAAAATGAAACCTGAATTGCTGCAGCTGAGGAGTTCAGCGATTAAGAGTACTTTCTGCTTTTCCAGAGGACCTGAGTTCAATCCCAGCACCCAAGTTCAGCCTCTAACTCCAGACTCAATGGATCCAATGCAGAACAATGTTGGTCTCCATGTGTACCTGCACATACATGCATATTCACAAACATATGCACATAAGTAAATACTGTAACAATAATAACAATAAACATCTTAAACTTTCACAACCTTAGAGCATTAAACTGCTTACAGGTAATCCATGTTTGGAGCCCAAATTCTTCCTGAAGTGCTCCCCCTCTTCTTTTGTCTTTTTTCTGCTTTTTCATCGTATTTTCCTTCACTCACTTCTTCATTCTTTTATTTTCCCATTCATTTGTTCTTTCTCTTTCTCCCCTAACCTACTATGTACTCAGAACACTGGAATAAAATCCATGTCAATTATTGATGCATTCATTTAAAACTTCCATGAGAAAGTGTGATGTAGCAAGTCGTTCATAGCACAAGAGATATAGTGTCAAAACAAATCAGTTATTAATGAAAATGGATTTGGTGTCACGAGAAGAGCAGATGGTTTTTTCTCGAGCCACCTGAGCTGGAGTCCCCTTCCTCTGCTCTTATCACTGGGAGCCTATAAATTGTTTTCCTTCATCATATAAGTAAAAGAAATGCATTTAAGATGCTGGAGTTTGTGACAGGTGGATCTGGACCCAGGGAGGTCTGCTCAAACTACTACACCAACCAAGGCCAACACATGCAGTAAATATTGAACCCTTATTTAGATCTAGCCACGGGACAGAACATTATCCACAGTTGTGTGGAGAGCGGAGACTGACTCTGACATAAACTCTGGTGCCCCATATTTGACCACTTCTCCTTGGTATGGAGGCCTGGTAGCACTCAGAGAAAGAATAGAAAGGCTACCAGGATGAGACTTGATAGGCTGTGACCATATGGTGGGGGAGGAGGTCTCCTTCTGTCACACACTTAAGGGAGGGGAATAGGGTGAAAGAGGGAGGGAGGGAGGAATTGGTGGGGACAAGCATGGGGATAGCAATTTAGATGTAATCTGAATAAATTAATTTTAAAAAGATTCTGGTGTTGAAAGAGTTATGTAAGGTAGTTATATAAGATGACCTAGCATAGACTAGAATAGGGGTTAATATATACTATAAAAATTATACTTTTAACTGAGGAGACTATATATAAAAATGTTAATAAAATATAGCTTTCACTGGACTATAGCTTCAAAACTATGTGGTAAACATCACATATATTATTTTATCTAATTTTGACAGAGACATTAAATTTATCTATTTATAAAAACTAGAATGTAAAAATGTCATTGGCTAGGAGTCACTGGTAGAGGTCATGGTAAAACTCCATTCTTAGTCCTTGAGACCCAGTTGTCTACCATATTTGTGCCAGCTTAGAGTTCTAGTTTATAAGTTAGCAGGTCATGTTAGAAATAGGCAACTAAGAGGTGACAAGTGTTAGATGGGAACAGACACAGGACACAACTGAGACACGCCTCGTTCCCTTTGTTTATTCTGTTTATTTTCACATAGACACTGTTGGGTATATTTGGTTGTTAAGATTCTGTCCATGTAAAGGATGTCACAGAGCTATGGAGATTGATCATGGAGTAAAATGCTTGCCATGCAAGTCAGTGAACCTGGTTCCACTGATGCTGAGAACTCACACAAAGCTGGACACGTAGCAAGTATCTATAATCCAAGGAATCCAATTTAAAAATGGGAGGCAGAGACAACAGAATATCTAGAAGTAGAAACAGGGGATATGGAGCCTTAATGGATCCCTGCAACCAGGTAAGACTTCTAATTGAGGGATGAGGATACCAACTCAGCCACAAAATCTTCTACTCCCAATTTGTCTTGCCTAAAAGATGTACAGGGATAAAGATGGAGCAGAAATTGAGGGAATGGCCAACCAATTACTGGCTCAACTTGAAACGCATACCAGAAGACAAAGCCCACCCCTGACACTATTCATAATATTCTGTTCTATTTGCAGGCAGGATGTTAGCATGACTGTCATCTGAGTGGCTTCATCCAGAGGCTGATGAAAACAGATGCGGAGACCCACAGCCACACATTAGATAGAGCTCAAGGAGTCTTGTGGAAGAGAGGGGAAAAGGAATGAAGAAACCTGGGAGATCAAAGACACCATAGGAAAACATACAGAATCAACTAACCCTGGGCTCATAGAGGCTCATAGAGACTGAATCACCAACCAGAAAGCATGCATGGGATATACTTGGGCCCTCTGCATATATGCAACAAATCTGCAGCTTGGTCTTCATGTGGAACCCCTGAAAGCAGGATCAAGGGCTGTCTTTGACTTTGTTGCCTGCTTTTGTATTCCTTTCCCCTAACTGAGCTTCCTTGTCTAGTCTCGATAAGAGAAAATGCACCTGGTTCTACTGCAACTTGATATGCCAAGGAGGGTCCATATCCATGGAGGGCCTCCCATTTTCTGATGAGACTGTGGGGGATGGGGAAGGAGAGATGAGAGGGAAGCATTGGGGAGGGAGGAGAGAGGCAAGCTGCTACTGGGATGTAAAAAAAATTAATTAATTAACAAAAAGAATCTCTAGAAATTATAGGCCAGCTAGCTTGACGTACGTGGGAGCAAACAAGAGACCTGTGATTTTCCTCTGTTCCTCTGACCTCCACATACATGTTATAGCAAATGCTTGCCCACAATCACACAGAAAATGTACACTTGTACACATATACACAGACAATTAACAGAAAAATACTAAATAAAAAATAAATAAATTACACCATAATAATAAAAATAAAAAGAAAGGAAAGAAAGAAAGAGAAAGAGAGAACAGACAGATGAATAGACAGACAAACAGACAGACATGAAAGCTGGACCATAGTCACCCAGTCCATAAAATTTCTCTGAAAATAAATTATGTCCATGGAACTGGGACCATGAGGCATCTGTGCACCCATTTTCCTTCCCTGACTCCCAAATAACCTTAAAGCAAAATCTCCAATAAATAGCAGTGTATCCATAAAGTAGATTATTATCAGAGCAACAAATAAATGACCTATAGGGCCATGAGAAGATATAGAGGAAGGTTAAATGTGCTCCCAAAAAGGCTATATACCAGAAGATTCCAACATCACAGCATTCTGGAAAGGGCAAAAGTAAACAGACAGTAAAGCTCAGTGTTTGGCAAAGGATGTGTGAGGCCATGAGATGGCTCTCTACAATGCTACAAGGAAGGGTCCATGTCACGTATCTTTGCCCAGTGTTTACAGTGTGTACCTCATGGTGACCCTACCATGAACTCTGGACTTCTGATCATATTGATACGTCAATGTGGGCTCATCAGTTGTAAAGAATGTAGCCTCCATCAGAAACACTGACAACCAGGAAAACTGTGTTCATAGGGTAATAGCTATACATGAACCCTTTGTGTCCTTCTCTCAACCTTTATATGAACCTAAGAACACTCCAAAAAATAAAACCTTTAAAATAAAAAAAAAGTAAAATGGAGTCAGTATTTCCACATTGAAGAAAAACTCCAAGATCTACTTAAGAAGCAATGAAGTCAGATTCAGTGCCATTTTCCTGCTTGATCATTTTGTAGTTATATTGTGAAGTTGAGCGCTAAACGGCAGAGCTCAATAAAATATGATTTTTAGTGATTATTCCTCTATTATTTCCAAATGATAAATGGAGGATAGATTTTTAAAACTTTGGTTTCCAGGAAGCAACCCTAAACACACTCACTCACTGGCCATGCATTTTGGATACCTAGATCCACCCTTCAAAGTAGAGATGCAAAATTAATTTATAGTGCTCAATTTAAAGGTTTATGTTCTCTTATTATATAAGCAACAAAATGTAAACAGACAGAAGGAATATTAACTATGATATAGCATTTGTTTAGTCACCCCTGTAAGTGGAGCTGGAGAGATGTGTCGTTATGTAAGAGTGGTAGCTATGGAAGCCTGGGGACCTGAATTTAAACCTCAGGCACCTGTTGTTAGATCTTCACCTAGAGAGACAGAAACAATATCTAACCTTCCCTGGCCCTGCTCCACCACCACTGACTCATAAGATCCCAATGGCAAAACAAATCACAATCCCACCCTCCTTGGGATAGCTCTTTATTGGGCTTACTTACAGAGCATGGACAACCCCCACCTCAAAGCAGCCACATATGGAGTGTGGCTTCTCTACAGCCACATAGAAGGAGTCCCTCTTCTATTAACCCCAGCAGCAGCAACCTGCACGGTTAGAGAATGATTTTATACGCACAGTGCGGGAGGAGTGGCTGGAATGTCAAGTGAGGGGCAGATGACTGGTCCCTACCCCCTCCTTCTATGAAGCAATTTCAGCAGGCAACAAGCCCCACCATATGGACTTGGGCAAGCAGGCAGATCTTACCTGCTGCAGACGGCAGCTGTTTTGATCATTGGCCTTCATCCTACAACAGTACCCATATAAGAAGCCAGCCATGGCTTCACATTCATATAACCCTAACACTGGACTTGGAGACAGACGGATCCCTGAAGCTTTCCAGCCAGCCAGGCTCGCAAACTATCAGCAATCTTATGGCTCATCTGCACACTCTGTCTTAAAGGAATGTGAGCAGGTGGATAATGACATTTTAACTAGAACCCTGGCCTTTGTATAATATTCGTGGTACATGTTTCTAAACACACACATGTATATGTACCATCCCCTCATATACCAAAACTAAAAGAAAAAAATCATTACAAAAATAAATTTAAAAGAAAATTTCCTTTAAAGATAGAAATAATGTCAACATGTGCTATCACATATTTCTGGGAAATCAACTGAAATAAAAACTAATATGTTAAAGTATCTCTGAAGCATTTAAACAATATTATAGAAATACATCCAGGGAAAAAAAAGAATTTCATAGTATGAAATTTTATTTTCTGACAATTTTTCCTTCTTATTAAGTCAACGCATTTCAGAAAGGTTACATAAGCTTAAGCACATGATGTCATATAATAAATCAAGATAAATGGAAAATATACGATTCCTTTTTACAGAGTATGATTTCAATGCTTATTCCATCATCTCCGCCATTGGCAGAGTGCTTCAGTATGGATGTGAGCCCCAACTCACAATGCACAAACAGCAGCTATTTATTACAATGTTGTGTCATTTGTCACTTTTATGGAACTCAGTGTATTTTGCAGGCTGTAAAATGGGCGAGAGTGATTCAGAAATGATCTATACCGTCATTATTCCTCATTCCTTCTGCTTGAATTGCATCTTCTCCCTCCAACAGGCTTGATTTATTAGCCGAATAAATAACAATCTGCTTCAATAATGTATATCTATCGAGACTTCATTAGCTGCCCAAGAGATGCAGTCCTGATTTTAAATAATTGAAACACAGAAGTGACGGAGTCCAGTGGACGTGAGATGATTGAAATATAAATATTTACAGAATCAGTGGTGAAGGAAAATGCTTTCAAAGCTGACTGGAAACAGAGGGACACATTCAAGTGACAGTGACGGTAATTTTTTTTTTTTTGGGAGAGCAAGGAGATTTAGGAGTTTCTCTTTTCAGATTAAAAAAAAAAAGGCACCTCAGAATGGAAGGTAAATATATTCATATAATTTCTTTGAATCCCTTCCAAAAGACTATCCTCCAACTTTCTGCCAATTCATTCTTTTTTTTTTTTCAATTTACTTTTTGGATGGGGTGTGCTCATTTGTTGTATGTGTGTATAAGGTATTTACACATATGTGTGTGCACATATATATGCATGCCTTTTTGTACACGGAGACAGGAGATGTCAGATATCCTCTACTCTTCTCAAACCTTATTTTTCTTTGGATGTGATCTCTCACTGAATGTAGGGGTAGGCTGACAAGCAGCAAGCTAAAACAATGTTTCTGTTTCTACCAACAACAACACCGGAGCTACAGGCTTGCATGGGCATGCTCATATTTTATGTCAGTGTTAGGTAGGGATTTGAACTCAGATCTTCCTGCTTGTGCTGTAAGCGGTCGTATTTACTGAGCCATTTCCATTCTCTGACCCACAATCCACTCTCAAAACCACATTCTTCACGCTGATAATTCACTCTATTCATGACTAAGTTCCCAGGCCAACCCCTTTGTTGACTCTCACAAGACATTAAGGTAGGGCTGAAGAAGATTAGCTTAGCACTGCCTCCAAGCTGCACTTTTATGTTCTGTAGCTGAGGTTACTCAACTGCCAAACTAAAGGAATGTTTTGCCCTGATTTTAGCAACTCATATGGCTCCATCTATAGTGCATATGTGATGAAATAAATTTAAATCTATTCTCAAAAAAAGTCACAGCTCAATGCTGTTCCTAAAGTTTCCAAAATGCTAAAAGACAGAGGCTATTTCTAACAGGTGCTTCAGGTAGTTTATAAACACAGGCACAGTTCCAGGATCCGCCCAGCTGGTAGATTTTCACTGAAGATGCATTTGGAGAAGGAGAATATTCATGCATTTTCTAAAATAGACTTGGGAGGTCTTTCCTTCTATTTTGGACCGAAGTCTCATAAGTGATGCAGGGATGCTAAAGTAAAGGATGCACATTTTCTCTAAAGGCAAAGGGAATCACGCTCAGCCTTCCAGTGAATGTCAAATGGAAAGGGTAACTCAGAAGCTCCATTACTTTTGTTAGGGAGGCAGAGGTCCAAAATATCAGGGAGGAAACCCAAAAAGCTAGCTCTGTCTCTGTCTCTGTCAATGGCTCTGTCTCTCTCTCCTCTATCTCTGTGTGTGTGTGTGTGTGTCATATGTAAACATGTGATGTGTGCTTTATGTGAGATGAATGAACTTTCATAAACTGTTGTCATGAACTTAAGGACTCATTCCTGTTATCCCAAAAGGGACTCAAACCCCCCTTCTCCTCTTTGTCCCAATGTCATACAAATGGTGAGAGAGCCACAATGTCTGGCAGGTGCCTGCTAGAGGTCAGAAATACGACTGTGATAGGATTTGAGTGGAAGTAAGGAGACGAATCTTATAGGCCAATTGTGGAAACTGAAGGTGAATGAATTAGGTAGGAGAAGGGGATGCTCACGGTTTCCCAGGGGATCTCGTAGGATGGGGTGAGTGACCACACACGTTTCAAACACAGATGAAGTCCAAGGTGGAGTTGCTGGAGCACTGTGTCAATAAATGAAGCCTATGACTCTCATCAAAGTCCACATTAAGGTGAGTTAGCCATGTGTTCCTGCACCTGTGGCTCCACAGAAAAGAGGCAGCATTAGCACACAATCACAAACACTGTTTTCTTCAATGAGCCTTGGAAGATTGTTTTCACTCTACAATTAGCTTGTTTCTGTAACTGATGGAAAATAGTACTCTTGATGGTATTCATTGACCTGAGCACTGAGCTACACATGACAAAGTGATGCAAGGAAGAAGACCGAGAAGAGAATTGTGCACACCTCCATGTCAGCGAGCCATTCTGCCCGTCAAAGTTCCACTCCAGTTCCACATTCGACCACAACAGAAAGGCCTGTGCTTATGGAATATGTATGCCTAGGATTTCTGCCTGGAAAGGCATGACACATGACACTAGCCCCTGATAGCTACAATGTCTCCCTCTATGCCTTTGTTGGTTTTTTTAGTGTTATTTGTTGTGGTGTACATGCACATATGTACACACACATGTGGAATCCAGATGTTGACACCTGGTGTTTACCCTAAAAGCTCTCCATTTTGTCTTTGGAGACAGATCTCTCCTAAAACCTAGAATTACACAATTCAACTATTCTAGGTAGCCAACAAGTCCTAGTGATACTCTTGTCTTTCTCTTGACCCAGTGCTGTAGAGCCTGTTGTTGCTGGGGTTGGTTTGAGCTTTTATTCATAAGAGTGCTGGGGATCGAACTTTGGACCCCAGCTGCCATCTCACTAGCCTTTGTTTTCTGTTGGCCTTCTCTTGCTATGGAGAGCAATATTGAGGCAGATATAACCTGTGTTAGTTATTCTTAGATGAACTGTGTAGCCTTGGAAGCCATCTAGTTTGTTGAATTATTTTGGTAGTTATTTATGTTCCATAATGTAAGAGCACTTCCATTAATATCTGCAAGTGCTTCCCACTTTCTCATCACCCACTAGACTCCCCCTCTCAGATCTCATAACATAGTCCATGGATTCTCAGTATGAGTTTTACATAACACTACCCACAGCATGGACCACAAAAATAATTTAGCTTAATTCTATACGATTCTAGAGCTATCAGAACCCAAACAAGGCCTAAAAGGAAAACCTTGATTATGATAAAGAGGACCCTGCAGTGTTCTTGTGGTGGAACTGAAAGACATAAAGGGCCTAAAGGGAACAAATAAGACAAATATAATGCCATGATAATCTTCTCCCCGTTTCAGTCCTTTCTTCCTTTCTCATAGGGGATTCACATCCCCTGTGTGCCTCTTCACAATCCCAACAGGTGGATGGAACCATCACACACTCAAAATTTTCTTTCTGGAACATCTTTGTGAGGTCAAGGGAAGCCTGGTCTACAAAGTGAGTCCACGACAGCTACCCAGAGAAACCCTGTGTCAAAAACTAAAATCCAAACACCAAAAAAAAAAAAAAAAAGACTATCCATATCATAATGATGATCTTCCATCCAAGATGGAATGTTAAATTCCCTCTCTCTCTCTCTCTCTCTCTCTCTCTCTCTCTCTCTCTCTCTCTCAGACACACACACACACATAGATTCCAAGGATTAAGGAATAACCATACACAGTCATGTATACATGGCTCTAATGGAACATGATATATAAATGGATATTATTCATTCACCCATCTTACAATTGCTTATTTTGCTTATATTATGTGTCAGACACTGTGGTGGGAGAGGGAGGGATCAGAAAAGCACCCAGTATTTGTACAACATGAAGCATCCTCTATGGCACACTTATGCATCACCTCCTCTAATCAGGACTTATTGAGCACACTCATATGTTCCTCATTGTGGAAGCTCTTGGCATATGGTAGGAAAGGGAAGATGTGTGCTTTGGAGATGCTATAGTCTGGGAGGAAGGATAAACAGTGAGAAAAGCAGTAAAGAAGCTGAAGGCAAAGTCATAAAGGAAATAAAGTGGCATTGTGGGGCAGCCTTAAACTAATTTTTAAGGACTATCTCTAGTTCTACGATTCATTTTATTTTTAAAATTATGTGCATATGTGTTTCTGTGCATATATGAGTGCAGGTACCCTATGGCACCCAGAGAAAAGCCATACAGATGTATGTGAACCATCTAACCCTAGTGCTGATAACCTACTTGTATTTTCAGCAAGAACAGGAAACTCAGCCATCTCTCCAGCTTCAAGATGTCTCTTTTAACATATTGTATTTAAATTGATGCCAGAAATATGTCATTTCCATGCAAGCCTACAAGAAGAACATTTGAGAAGAGGGAACAGAAAGTTCAAAGACCCTGAAGTCCAATCAAAGTAACATATTTGTGCCAGAAATAGCATCCATGTAATTGAATGAAATGGGTGTAGGAATTTTTATCTGTTTTTTAGATTTATTTATTATATATACAATGTTCTGCCTGAATGTGTGCCTGTACACCAGAGGAGGGCACCAGATCTCAATATAGACGGTTGTGTGCCACCATGTGCTTGCTGGGAATTGAACTCAGTACCTGTGGAAGAGTAGTCAGTGCTCTTAACCTCTGAGCCATCTCTCCAGCCCCCTGTTGTAGGAGTTTTAAAAGCTACTGTTGGTCGATTTTAATTTGATGTCCAGCCCCAAGCGTTTCCAAAGACCTCTAAGCCAATCAAACCATGGAGCAGAACCCCTGGACTCCACACACCATGTTTCCACTCTATCTATTCCCATTAGAGGGCAACACAGACCATAGAAGTGCTGATTATTCGAGGGTGCCTCCTGAGCAGAGGGCAGGACACAACATTCTCATCGCAAGTCATGATCTCAGTGTTTAAATTCACTATCTGGGATAAAGGAGGCATCGGTTTTAAAAAGATATATTCAAAGATCTTATCTGGATCTGAGAGATGTGCAGAGGGAGAAAAAAGAACATTTGGAATTCACTATTCTAGAATCAAGACAAAAACTCATCTTATATGGACAATTCCAGGAAAAGGTTACAGATTAAGAGACTATCACAATGAGGGCCTTGGTGTGCTCCGCATCCATCAAGCCCAGCTTCCGCGCATTGTTCCTGATAATCTCCCTCTGATCCTCCAACAAGGTACGGTCCTTGTACATAAATATGGCAAAGCAGTTCTTCCTGTAATCGATCTTTGGCTACTCATAAAAGACCAGCAGCAGTTTTCAGGCTCCCAGGAAAAAGCACATGATATGGGCATCCATTGTTAATAATCAGTCAGAGACAGACTCCTGGCTGCTGTGTAGTCATTTCCTGAGAACTGAGCTGTTCTGTCCAGGAAGGAGGTTGGTTTATGCTCAGGAAGTGTCTTCCTCGGGGTTTCTATTGCTGTGATAAAACATCACAACCAAAAGCAGCTTGGAGAAGAACGGGTCCATTTCTGCTTAGAGCTCCACAGCACACTTCATCTCTGAGGGAAGTCCGTGCAGGATTTTGAGCAGGGACTCAAGGCAGAAATCTGGGGTTCGGAATTGAAGCAGAGACCATAGAGTAAAAGTGTCTATTGCCTTGTTCCCCAAGGCTTACTCAGCCTGCTCTCTTGTACAGACCAGAACCACCAGCATAGGAGTGGCACCACCCACAGTGATCTGGCCTTTCCTTTATCAATCACTGATTTTAAAAAAGTACCTCAGACCAATATCATCGGTGCATTTTATCAGTTGAGCTTTCCTCTTCCCAAAGGATTCTAGTTTGTGTCAAGTTAACGTAAAACCAAACAACAGGGGAAGGAAATGAAACTTACAATGCTTAGGAAGTGAAGGCCCTGAAGTCTCAGACTGTTTCTCGAATGTACACGGTTCTCTAGGTCCCTCTCCAACATTATACAAGCAGTGAACACTTGCTTGGAGGTAAGGAGTCCCCAGCTGGCTCTCCCACAGCTGATCGCCCATTCTGGGGTGAGCTTTTTGGCAATGGAAATGCATCTGAGTCACCTACAATCCTGTAACGCAACTCCAGTAAGCTTACTGGTTCCATATGTTAGGCTTGGAATACTGCCTTGCTTCCATTCTGAGTGTCCTATGTGCAGTAGAGAAAGCTTGTTTACATCTTGGAAAAGTTTACACAATACATGCCAAGTATTCGTTCGTAAGAAGAGAGGGGTTTTACACAGGGAAAAATCATGACATTACTTTTCTTTCAAACTGTCTCTCCCCACCCCCATTCCTTGTTTCTTTAGCATGTTCCTCCCTGGAGTGTCATATTCAGCATGGCTACACACAGGGATCAATGTATCCTCAGCAATCAGGAGAGCCAGTCTTTAGCTGGGGAGCGACTGTCTTGTTCATCTGTGAGAAGATCAGCCGGCAAAACTGCAGCACATCAGCATTGTGAAGTAAGATTCTTGCTGGCTCGCTCTTCCTTCCTTCCTTCCTTCCTTCCTTCCTTCCTTCCTTCCTTCCTTCCTTCCCTCCCTCCCTCCTCCTTCTTCTTCTTCTTCTTCTTCTTCTTCTTCTTCTTCTTCTTCTTCTTCTTCTTCTTCTTCTTCTTCTTCTTCTTCTTCTCCTCCTCCTCCTCCTCCTCCTCCTCCTCCTCCTCTCTTCCTCCTCCTCCTCCTCTTCCTCCTCCTCCTCCTCCTCCATCTTCTTTTTTTTCTTCTTTTTGAAATTTTAAATTTATTTATTCACCTTACATCCTGATCTTAGCCCCTCTTGGTCCCACTCTTGTCCCTTTTCCCCATATTCTCCTTCCCCTACTCCTCAGAAAAGGGGAGACCTCCCTACCAACTCACCCCAGCACATCTATTCGCATCAGGACTGAGAGCATCCTCTTCCCCTGTGGCCTAGTGAGGCAGCTCCACCAAAGGAAATTGGTAAAAATAGCAAGCAACAGAGTCTTTGTCAGAGACAGCACCCCTTTGCTCTCTGCTCCCCACTTCCCTAAGTACAGGGTCCACATGAAGCCCGAGCTGCCCATAGGCTATATCTTCTCTTTCCTTGACTGAAGGAAACGTGTTGCACAATAGCCTAGGAGCTATCAGTAGAAAGAGGAAAAGCCACAGTGTTTCCTGGCTTTTCTCATCAATTCCCAGAATCTATTTTAACTCTGAATCCTGAATACACAGTCAATAAAGCAGCACCTCACTATTCTCAGAAAAAAATTCTTTTAAAAATGAAAAATAAACTATCTACTCCATAAGTTATTATTCATTTATTTTTCTTATTATCCATCACCTCCATTCCATTGTAATAATATTGTTAAAGCTGTCACTTATAGCCACATCCTTGGTAAAGAACAATGTTGAATTTTCTGTCACCTTACTTCTTGGTCATTACTTAACAGGCACTCTGGGGATTCACCTCACAGCATTCATTCAAGTTTCTTCTGCCTTCTCTTCACCTTCTCTTACTGGCAGTCCACTAACTCTTAGAAAAAAAATCCAAATCCTGAAAGACCCCAGTCTTCAAGCCCCATCACTTCTTTTCTTTCTGATGGGATTTATCCTCCTCTGACTTTAAATTCTAGACTCTATTGCGCTCCAAACACCAACCTATCTTAAAATCTCTATTCTCATGTTTGTATAGATATACCTTCAGCTGCACAATGTGTGAAGCCAAACAGGAAGAGGTAAACAGATACTTGTTCCCAGCAAAGTTTCTTCCCTCTGCCCACAAACCCTCCTCCCACTAAACAGCTTCCACCCAACTTTCATATCAAATATCCAGTGGAAACTTAGCTTCTCTCTTTCCTTCTCAATTTCATATTTCCAGTCAATGGAGTGGCAGCACACTTGGTAGTAGCAGTGCAGAAAGACAGAATGAATCCAATCCATCCATTCATTTATCTTTTTTTTTTTCAAAAACTCCTCTTTATTTTCCACCATATATCTGACACTTCAGCTTCCCTTTGCTTCTTTAGTAAATGGAATTGCCATTGTGCCCTGATGGAAAGCAGTTGATAGGATACAGGGTTTCTTTCAGCCCACAATTCCAGGTTACGGTCCATCACTGTGGGGAAGCCACAGTGGCAGGATCTGGAGACAGTGGCATCCTATCCACAGTCAGGATCAGAGGGAGAACGAATCCTTGCATGCCTGAGGTTCAGCTACTTTCCTCTCCTTGTGCAGGACAGGATTTAAATACAGAGAATTCTGGTGCCCACTTTTGGCTTGGGTCTTCACACATGAATTAAGCAACTAAGACAATCCCCTCACAGGTACCCATAGAACAACCTGAACTAGACAGTTCCTCACAGAAATTCTATTTGCAGATGATTCTAGATTGTGTGGCACCAACAGCCAAGTCACATCTGATGTCTATTATCTTGGGTATGTTTGAAACTATGATATGTCTGATGCATCCCATCACTTGTACTGCCGAGAGCCTGCTTCAGTCCTCTACCATCCATTTCTAGACCTTTGTCACACATCCCTCGTAGCCCCCTACTGTCGTTCTTGTTACTAGGCCAATGTTCCACCTGCTTTCTGAGAATGCATTCAGCCTGGGATCAGAGTTCAGTACTCACTTCCTTTTTAACAGGTTCCTCAAGTTTCTATGGAAACCAGAGCCTTCTCCTTCAATATGCATCTGCCAGGTATTCTGCCCACCAATTGCTTAAAGTACAATTATACTCATTTATGCTGCATATTGCATAGCAGAACTAAGAATAATTTAGTGTACGTGTATGTTAGTAATAAGAGCCACCAATTACGTATCACATCTGTTATCTAAAAATTGCTAGTCAACTCCTTGAAAGTGAGATCAATGAACTCTTTCAGCCTATAAAGACCCACAGCATGGAAGGTATTCAATAATCTATGCTGAATGAGCTAAAATACCCAACTCCTCAGAGATGGCAAAGCCACTATAACCATTTGCCCATATGGTTACTCTTCGCCTGTATTTCCTTCGAAGTTCTCGTTGACATCTTCAATTTCCTGTTAGATCTCCTTTAATTTACATATCTATTGGCTTCTTGTCTTTTCCATTAAAATCTAGGCTTCCTGAAACCATGGATTTTTACTGTTCTTATTTATTGCTGAGTCCATACTGCTGAGAACACTTGGCACATTGTATCTGCTTGATCAGTACTTTTAGCCTGGCCAGTCTCGATGTCTTGACACTAGCAAGAGAAGCTGACACATCTAGTCCAGGGCTGGATACAGAAACATATTCTTCCTATAACCTGGACACAAACAGTGTAGAGTGAACAACCCCCGCCCCCGAACAGTACACATTGTGTAGTGTGCAGTATTACAGTATCTGACACAGGTTGTCTGAAAGCCTTTTTCTGTCCCCAGAAGCCAATCTCAGGCAAGATGGTAGACCATCTTCATTCACAAATCTTGACACTTCTTTCCTTCCTCAATGTTCTTCTTTCTGATACTCAAGTCCTGGTCATTACATTCAGATTTAGTCATTCACAGACACTAGTAGTAGTCGTAGACTTGACTGTGTCCCTTGCCTCCATCATTTCTTTCTAATATTTACCTTTTATCATTCTTTTCCTTATTTGTACTGCTTTCAGCTGAAACTTATAACAAACGGTTAAATCTGAAAAGAAAATTAATGTGAATGGCCCAGTATCTAAGGGTCAGAAAATGCTTGATCTCCTTAAGGTACATTTAAATCCCTTGAAAAGCCAGTCAGTAGAGGGGCCTGGAAAGAACTCTGGGTGGGGGCAGCAGATGGATCTCAGCTGCTAGGGTGCTTGCGTAGCATGCACAAAGCCCTGGGTCTCATCCCCAGTACTGGATAAAATTTGATTTGATGGCACCACTTGAGAAGTAGAAACAGGAAGGTCACAGTTTAAGGTTTTCTTGACTGCATAATGTGTTCACGAATAGTGCCTCCCCAGAACTGGAATGACACAGACAGCAAGCATATCTTGGCTATATGGGTACCCGGGATCTGAACACAGGTCCTCATCCTTGCATGGCAAGCACTTTACTCACTGAGCCATCTCCTCAGCCCAGGAATGAGATTATGTGTGTCCTGCTGAACTTATATCCCCAGTTCTTGAAAGTGGCAACTACTCCAAAAAAGCAGCTGCATTAAAAAAATAAATAATAATAAAAAAAAATCACAGTTGTTCTATTTGGAACCACGGGATTGCAAATATTTCTTCAAAGGACAAATCTTACCATCTGAAATCAATTTATTTCTACTGTTTAAATCTAAGAAGTCAAATGGTTCTATTCTGGATGGGGGAAAAAAAAGAAAGATTTCCTCTCTATTTGAGATAGCTGAACACCTAGAAAGCTGGCCAATCATTTATAAGTCACTTGCTGTCCGGCCCACATTATCACTTTATCCAACTTATTTCTCATAAATGACAGAAAACTACCGGAAAACCCACTTACCTGGCTCAAATCTCGCTCACACAGCCTGTGAGTAAAAGGGTGCAAATATTGTTCTCCCTAGGAGAATGTAATCTCCACCCTAGGTGCCCTTAGATAGACAGCGTGGTGATTCCAGAGCTCTGAAATCTGTCATCTTCAACTGTTCTACCCACCGAGCAAGAGGCTGCAGTTAGGGCTCCTCTGAGGGGCTGTCTTTCATCTCCAGCTGGGGATCCAATTTCCACTTATAAGATTTAACCTGGAAATTATCAGTGACAACAGCAGGGGGAAAATGAACAGCTGATCTGGGAGGAACCTTGAGAGAAGCTGCCTGAGCCTGGCAGGAGACACAAAGGAAGGATACTCAAGGCAGACAGCTATGGAGGGTGTCTTTGCAGAAATGAACTATGGCGTTCAATAGCTCCAGCTGTGAAGCACGCAGCAGCCTAGTCACAAATAAGTGTCTCGACGTGGCTATAGATAAGACAAGTGGAATTAAAGAGTGTTGTGTGCCATGAGAGCGGCAGCTGGGAGCTTTGATTAGGAGCCGTGGAGCAGCCTGAGAGAAGGAAACTATTGAAGAAAAAAAAAAATCAAAGGGAGGATGATAAACAGCAAAGAGTTCATATGTTTTATGGGAGTGCTGATATAGGTCATTAGTCTCCAGATCTGAAATATTAACGACACAGGCTGGGAATTGAAAGAATGTATAATGAATGAAAAGTCAAGACTTCTCAGCATCTCAAGCTGTGGGCCTTTCATTCATTCAATGAACATTATTAAAGACCCGAGTCCCAGACACTGGGCTAATTTGTGGAAGAATCTTAAAGATTATCTCTTTCCTCTAAGAGTTGCAATTCTGTGGGCAGAAAATGTAACCGAAGAGCAAAAACAGAAAACCTTTGAGAGGAGATTGGAAGTGATGCAACTAAGTGCTTCTCTTGCACACATGAGGACATGAGTGCCATCTGTAGAACCTCCACAAAAATACCCATGTGTGGTAGCACAGCAGTAAGAGATGGTAGCATCTCTGAGGCCCTCTGGCCAGAGATGTTACCAATTTGAGGCCAATAAGAAATGTTGTTTCCAAAAATCAGGTTGGGGATTTACTGGAAAGATGGCTCAGTGGTTAAGAGAACTTGCTTCTGACCTCCAGGGGGGCACCTGTACTCAAGTGTATACACACAAATGCACACATGCAAGCATGTATGTACACACATACTAAAACTGCAATGTCCTGATGAATGACACCTTCAGCCCTCCAAAGGCACACATGCACCCTCTTCTCTCACACACACATTCACACACAACCATGCACACACAATTGTACACAAAGAAGAAATAAAAAGAACCTGTGGTGGATTTTTTGTATCTAGTCAATTCTCATAAAATTTGTGCTTTTTGCATCCCAGGGAAAACTGTCCTAACCTTTTGATAACTGCTCTTGCATATTTATCTAGCAAGATTTTCAAAGCACCCTATAAGTGATGTGTTGCTCCCAGAACATGCTGGCCACACACTGAGGAAAGGCTCTGAGAGATGCGAATGCTTGACTGAGTAAAGACTTCAAACCCTGGGCTTTGAACACTGTGTTTGTACCCAGAGTGCTGTTCATTCTACGAAACCATTTATCTCTGTACATACTTAGCCAAAACAATGTCTGCTGTTTCCATGGTGAACATCAGGCCCCTGCTTTTCTTTCTCCTGTTTTGTGCCTCACCAAAGTGACCTCATTATAGCCCCTTTTAAGAGCTCCTTTTTGAGGTGGGAAAAAATCAAATATTCATTTTTTTCTTTTCCCATTTCTTGTATGTTTGTGTACACATATGTCTGTGTGCTCATATGCATGAGGAGGCTTAAGGTTGACATTAGGAATCAGTCTCTATCTCTCTTCCATATTATTCGTTGAGGCAAGAGCTCTCAATCAATCCCAGAGCTTGCTGATACAGCTATCCTCTTTAGCCACCTTGCTCCGACAAAGTCTTGTCTCACCTTTTGAGGCTGGACTTGCAGGAGGACAACCTCAATCACCTAGCATTTGTGTGGGTGTTGGGGAGCCCAACTCTGATGCCCCACACTTGTGCAGCAAAAGTTCTAACTGCTAAGCCTTCTCCCCAGCCTCCAATCAAGACAAGTTTTAAAAGCCTTCTCCAGACTCATTAAATGTTAGTATGTGCTACACTGTAGCCTCAAGAGCTAAGAGTAAATTTGAAAAAAACAGGCCACATAAAAGAGTTCAACAAACCATCAGGGCTGTAACTGGAAAGGGGGAAGGTACTGAGGCATGGGGAAAAAATCCTACCATCCTCCAATAAAGTCCTGCAAATACTCTTTTAGGAGATAAAGCAGAATTGCCCATGAGGGGGACCCAGGCGAGGACAGTGGAGGGCCTCCCTGTCAGCTGCAGCAGCATTTCTAAAACTATCAGGGGCAGCACTGGGTTTCAAGTCCATTGTCTGTGACAGACTTCATCAATCTAAAGGGCACTGGCCATGGATGGCTCCAAATCAAAGGCACCATCTCCCAGTTGGAAGCTTCCTCCCCATGACACTAGGAGGCAGCAGAGTACCTGGGAACGGAACACATCAATTAGCCTCTGCTCTGTGAGGCTCTGTATCTGCTGAGATGAGTCTGTCATCCTGCTGGAGTCGTAAATGTAGCAAAGAACTAAAAAACATAAACATTGCCATGAAAGAGAATATATGCCCACTGAAGACAAAAGATTAAAAAAGAAATCTGGAGTCAAGGGTTTCAAGGATAAGATGGCATTGGGGGCATTTTCGGAGACAGTGATGCTAAGACTTGTTTTAGTGATAGGTAACAAGGGGCCTAGGCAAGTGACAGCTCCTGAGCCATATGGATTTTTGAGACAGTCTTTGTACCTGTGGTGATGCAAAGGAGAAGAACGTTCATGGAGGGGAGCAAAGGCCCAGATGGTAAAATAAGCCCAGGAAATAAAGAGTAGGGAAGGCCAAATTCTGTGAGTACCAGCTGGACTTCATGAAGGAGATGTTGTCATTGTTTGTTATATTACAACCCAGAGATCTGGGGTGACAGTCAGCATTAACCTGTCAATCATAATATCTGCTGTTTACCATTCTACATAAATGATCTCAGAGGTGAGAACCACAGAGGTAAGTAATTTAGTTACTTAGGAAGAATTGGCACAAATTGAGAGATCATTTGTTTTACCCTTCCATGGGTTTCTTTCTACAAGATCAGATCCAAGTGATACAAAGAGAGATGCTCTCCCTCAGTTTGAGGGTATCACAGCTTCTCAGTGAAGGGCACAGACAACTCTATCAGAAATTTCAATATGGGGTGATGTGTCCATCACCTCCGGAAAAAAAAAAGATCATTGCTTGGGGAAGACTCTAAGTAGTATTGCGATAATATCAGAAAAACAGACAGATTTTCAGGTAAGGAAAGGCACAAGGGGCAGCCTGGTGCAAGCCTGGAGTTGAGAGAGGGCCTGGTTCATACACACACTGTGCATGAAGCCCTAAGAACTAAAAGCACAGATGCAATTGGTAAGATGTCTCAGATGTAAAGGCACTGGCGCTGAGGTTGAGGATCTGCATTCAGTCCCTGGGATCCTCATAGTGGAAGGAACGAACCAAGTCCTACAAGTTTTCCTCTGACCTACATAAAAGTGCCAAGTTGTATGCACACCTGAACACCTGCACACACACACACACACACACACACACACACACACACACACACACACACACACACAAAGTAAATAAATAAATTAATGTTATAAATTTTTAAAAAGAGCATAGACACTCCATGCACTAATTCTAGTATAATTTCTAGTCCTATTCCTTATTTGCTGTGTTAACTTACATGTCCTCTATGCACCTCAGTTTTCCTATCTGTAAGTCAGAGTGAGTAATGACATATGTTCCTAAGGCAGTTTGAAGAGTAAATGAGTGTGTGTGTGTGTGTGTGTGTGTGTGTGTGTGTGTGTGTGTATGCTTAACAAATTCATCATAAAGCTGATATAGCTGAAATCTTTAAAGCACAGAAGGCCCTGATTATGCTAAAGGAGTCTTGATGATATAGGAATGTTGAGGAAATTGAACCGCCACAGTGAGACTTCTGGTGTGATGGATCCAAGAATGCACGATCCAACTTTCCTTACTCCACCATCCCACTACCTTAACACAAACTCACTCCAACTTCTCTGCAGATGTCAGTCACGTGCAACCTAATAGCATCTCTACTTCTTCTCAGTGGGACTTTGTTATGATGCCATAGTTGTCATACAACCCTCAAAGTAACCCTGCAAGGATTAACTTGAGCCTGCCATTCTCCGTCCGCCCTGTGGCTCCATTCACCCTCCTGTTACACACACCCCATCACGCTGACTGGAAGCTAGTCTTATATCAGTGGTGGTCCCCAGGATATGATTCCCAAATGCTCTCTGTCAGATAAAAATACCTACAGGAGGTCGGTGGGGAGGAAGACATCCAAGTCAATGAATGTCATCACCAGTTCCCCCTGCTGGTTCAAAGCATAACTGTCACTCTGCTCCTCCAAGAGAGGGACCTCTTTAGCTCTTCTACACAAATGGGCTAAGAAGCCTCAGAGTCCACCTGCTCACTTCTTCACTGCTGATGAAGTAGAGCATAATTGTGGAAACCTGTCCAACATCTCTAAATGTTGCTACCTTTGTTATCCACGCAATACACGCCACCGATAAGAATTGAAAACCTCCATCTGTCTCAGAGTTTCAAACATAACACATAAGCACCCCAGGTAGTGAAGAGGCATCAGCAAAAACAAAAGCCACTCCGAGTTTCAAGTGTAAAATCCTGTCCCGTGGATTAGAATACAATTAATTCAAGATGGGCTGAGCTTTCTTGTGGGTGAAACCAGAACCGACTCATGAATGATAAACAACATCTGTGCGTAACCTGTATGGAATGTCAAATGAGCATAGCGAGGGGATAAAGGGAAAGAATGACAGGCTTTATGGAGTGAACAAAACTGCACTATGGTTTTAAAGAAGAGTGGGGAACTGCATGAATTCACATGCTTGCTAAGAGATTACGAGGGAAAGAAAACATCCAGGAATGACTCCCTAAGTCCACTGTGTGAGACTACCTCAGATGTTGTTGAGAAGAGCATTAGGGAGCCACTGGGTAGTTCAGCAGCTAAAGGCAATTGCACTTAGCCCCAACAACTACAACTTGAGTCTTTTCCAGGATCCACATGGTCGGAAGAGAGAACAGATTTGTATAAGTTGTTCTCTGAGCACACACAACATGGCACATCTGATACACGTATACCTATACTACAAACATATGCATATGCACAGATAATAAATAAAGTACACAATGGGTAAAGAAATGGATAAACAAACAAATTAATAAATGCAAACCATAAAAGTACGTCAACATGATGGCATCTAAAATCAAAAAGAAGCAAACTTTGGCCTATGACAATGAAATAATTTCTTGACTGGATTAATTGAGGTTGAAAAGCCCACCCTAATGTAAATGGCTCTACGTAAGAGGGTGGGTATCTGTGGTAGTTTGAACAAAAATGGCTCCCAAAGGCTCATATATTTGAATGGTTGTTCATTAGACAGTGGTGCTACCTGGGAGGGCTTAGAGGTATAACTTTATTGGAGGAAGTGGGCCACTGAGGGATTTGGGATTTCAAAAGCTCAAACCAGGTCCAGTCTCTCCCTCTCCCTCTCCCTCTCCCTCCCCCTCCCCCTCCCCCTCTCCCTCTCCCTGTTTCCTGAAGATCTGGAGGAAAACTGTCAGCTTGTCAAGCACTGTGTCTGCATGCATACATCCGTGCTCCTCACAATAACCATAATGGACTAAACCTTTAAAACTGCAATCAAGTACCAATTAAAGGTTTTCTTTTATAAGAGTTTCTGTGGCCCTGGTATCCCATCACAGCTATAGAACACTGTTCATAACAGCCATGCTTTCAAAATGTAAGAGCAAAGCTGAGCAAGTAATTTTAAGATATTAATGTTTGGTAGATCAGCATGTTAGTTGATTACCATTAAATATATGACTTAATGTACTGATACAAATATAGTTCATTAAACCTGCATGATTAACATGTCTACATATTGTATCAATTAATATATTAATATACTATGATGTATATTTATATTATATACAAATAGCAAACAAGTTTATTATCCAATATATTGATTTTTCTCACATGCCAAAATTAATTTTAATATGTAAAGTTTAATATATGAATAATATACTGAGCTTAATACACTCAACATATCATTTTAACACATAATAAAATTGTTATGGTATCAATGAAATATTGTTACATTAAGCTTTTACACTGCCTTTAAATATAGTATATAATCTTATGGCTAAATGTATATATCAGCTTATAATAGCTGCATTTAAAGGGCTCAACAGTCCTAAGCCATAATGTGATTTCTAACAATAAAGTTCTCAATATTTCTTATGTGTCCAAATCTCCTAAATAATGACTTGGCCATCCTGTCCTCTTTGGTGACATGTTTTATGTCAGTCATGTCTTCTAGAGGAAAGACATAGCAGTTCTCTCTCTCTCTCTCTCTCTCTCTCTCTCTCTCTCTCTCTCTCTCTCTTGTCACATGACCAGAGATCTTGCCAGTACTGTCCATATGTCTTATGATTTAATTAATGAGTAAATGAGTAAACATGAATGCTAAGCATCACCAAGAGCATTTGCTCAGAGGCACTAACTAATAAGCCACCTCCTCTAAGCAACAACATTGGCTCCAGAAGGGCGAAGGGAGGCTCACAAGACTGGGAAAATGGTCACATTTAGAAGTCTTAAGAGGCCTCTAAGGCCCTCCCTAAGGTTGGGAAAGCTGGCCTAGAAAGGGGAGATTCTATGGTGGAGCTTCCTGCAAGTCAGACCAACTCCCAGGGAAGCTGCTTTCATGGATATCCCCCATGATGGGGGTGGGGATGGCTTTTCAGTGACACAGGTGCCTTTCAGCCATCTGTGCTCCTCCTGTAAGGAGTCCGGCTCTACTCGTGCTGAATTTAAGGGGAGTTGCTTCTTTGCTCTGTTGTCAGTACTCTCTCCTCAGGAAAAGAGTGACAATAGGAGGGAATAAGGCAGACATCCACTTCTTACAGAGGACAATCAAGGAAATAAGATCCAACTAAAGGCCTGCTGGGCTTGCCCCACAAAGGCTGAAGCCAGGAGACCACCAACAAAAATGTACCCAAACCCTGGGCAAACAGACCCATTGTTAGTCTACAGTCCTGGGTCCTTTTTCTCCTCTTCATTTTCGTCACCTTGTGTTCTTCCACTTGAAACAAAAGTTGATTCCATTTAAAGTGAAAAACTGAAATTCATAGGTATTTTTGGACATGAGATGATCCACGATTTTCTTATACAAAGAATATTTACAATAAACTTGGTTATAGTCTTGTATTTAGTTGTCAGGATTGTAGTCAACAAAAGCTTAATGTCTTCAATATGGATGCTACATCTTCACCATCTCTTTTAACCTCAGAAAGAGGTCAAAATAATGTGAATTCTTTTTCTTCAGCATTTAATAAACCCAAGAGCCTTTTCTGAACTCTGTAAGAAGTCTGAGGGCTAATGTCCAGTATACAGAAAGAACGCAAGAAAGTAAACACAAAAAACCAATCCAATTAAAATATGAGTACAGAGCTAAACAGAGAACATCAAATGGTGGAAAAGCACTTGAAGAAATGCTTAATATCCTTAAGCCATCAGGGAAATATGAATCAAAACGACTTTGAGATTCCATCTTACATCTGTCAAAATGGCTAAGATAAAAAATTCAAGTGATAGCACATACTGACAAGGATGTGGAGAAAGATGAACACTTCTCCATTACTAGTGGAAGTGCAAACTTGTACAACCACTTTGGAAATCATTCTGGTACTTTCTCAGAAAATTGGAAACAGCCCTACCTCAAGACCCAGCTATAAAACTCCTGGGCATATACCCAAAAGATTATCCACCATACAACAAGAACATTTGCTCAACTATGTTCATAGCAGCTTTATTCCTAATAGCCAAAAGCTAGTAACAATCCAGATGCACTTCAGCCAAAGAATGGATAAGAAAACTGTGGTACATCTACACAATGAAAAACTATTCAGCTATTAAAAACAAGGATATCATGAAATTTTCAGGCAAGTCAATGGAGCTGGAAAACATCATCTTGAGTGAAGTAACTCAGACCCCTAAAGACACACATGGTATATACTCACTTATAAGTGGATATTAGCCGTATAATACAGGATAACTATAGTACAATCCACAGACCTAAAGAAGCTATATAACAAGGAGGACCCTAAGGAGTATGCTTAATCTTTATTCAGAAGGGAAAATAGGGTAGACACTGGAAGCAGTTGAAGAGAGAAAACAGGACAGGAGCCTACCATAGATGTCCTCTGAAAAACTCTACTCAGCAGGAGATAGAAGAAGCTGCGTCTAATAGCCAAATTTTGGACAGTGCAGAGATTCCTATGTAGGAGTGAGAGGATAGAAGGGCCCAGAGAAAACAGGAGCTCTACAAGAATATCAGCAAAGCCAGCAAATCTGCCATAATGGGGGCTGGCGGAGACTGATTCGCCAGCCAAGGACCATGCATGGAGAGGACCTAGGCCCTCCACTCAACTGTAGTCAATAGGCAGCTCAGTCTCCATATGGGTCCCTTGTTAAGGGAAGGAATGGCTGCCCCTGCTCTAGACTCTGTTGTCTGCACTTTGATCAATTCCTCCTAGCAGGGTACCTTACGAGGCCACAGAAAAAGAGGATGCAGGCAGTCCTGAGGAGACTTGATAGGCTGGGGTCAGTTGCTATGGGAGAAGGGCTGGCAGTCTCTGAGGACCAGCAGAAGGGAACAGGAAGGAAGAGGGAAGGAGGGTGGGATCAGAAGGAGGTGAAGGAGATGGCTATCCCTTGGATGTAAAGTGAATAATTTTAAAAATACATAAAAATAAATAAATAAATAAATAAATAAATAAATAAATAAATAAATAAGTGACTGCATTCTGGGGCCATTCCTCCATCTGACAACCTACTGCATTGCTTGCACTGTTTTGGAGTCAATGTTTTGGAATACAGTCAAAGTACTCCAATTTTCTTATATTTTTGCCATTTCCTGTTCACAGAGTTCTTCTCCTTACACTAGGTATGCTTAAATTTCTCCCTGCCTCCAAGAAATACCCCACCTAAATACCCTTTAGATGGTTCCTCTCCAAAGGCCCACTTTCCCTTTAGATCCCCTCCCCCTTCTTCTGGAACCTGGCTTCCTCAATACAGTTTAAATGTGCTTAGCAGGAAAGTAAAAACCTTTTCTGCTCTTCTTTGTATCTTCCTGGTAACAAAGAATAATGGCAATCACTACCCCGATGAAGTAGATTTTAAGTTCCTAATAGGGTGTCTTATAAAACGTATTTTTCGTTGTGAGCCTAGCCTGTAACAGCTGAGCCATCTCTCCATCCCAAAGATGTTTTTAGGTCTAGATAGATGTTTTAAGTTGGTAATGATGAGATATGATAGATATTGATTTACATTCAGAATTTCAGATGCACCAAGATAGGAAAGCTGTTTTCTTCAAGGCTGCCAAATACAAATAGCCAAAACACTAGGAATGTAACATTTATATAATTACTAGTTGTTTCATGGTTCATCTTCCTGTGGGTAGTTTAGTGTATATATGTGTAATAATGTAAATGTATATGTAACAATAAAAAATATTTAATTAAAAAGTAAAAATAAAACATAACAATATTGTTTTAAGGATCTCTGGTAGAATTGAATTGGCAAAATAAGCAGATTCTGTTACCATCTCTCAGTGCTGTTTCTGGATGCCACTGGTGAGCATCTCTTCACAGAAACTTTGATACCCGGCCCCCTGCATGCCTGACTCTTGATCATTAAATGGGGGAAAGAAAAGTATTTTACAGATGTTTTAATCCCTCATTAGAGATGTTACTATGTGTTTTAGTATGCGTGGCATGGCTGCAAATACCTTCCTGTGAAGATCAAGGTTTTTTACAAATATAATGTTATTAATTCCTTGAGGACATATTTTGATGATTTTCATCCCTGCTTCTCTCCTTTCCCTAACTCCTTTCATATCTGCATCCCCTTGTGATGGCTGTATCCAGAATTAACTAAAACTGTAGCGGCAGGATACACCTATGAAGGACTTTTTATATCCAACCATTTGAAGTGGGTAGACCTGTGGGAAAGATTAAGCTTTGTCACAGGTGGAAGCAGTCTTGGTGGGCTTTACCCTTGGGGCACCCCATGAATACCTTGTGATAGACTTAGTAGAGCCATCCTGGGCCTGGAATTCAGGAAGCAGACCTGGGAACCCCACCTGGGCTATTGTTTTCCTAATTGACCCTCAATGGGAGAAGGAGACCACCCTTTCCATGTGACTGAGGGAGGTGGGGCGGAGAAAACAACAAGTTCAGGCCAGGGGAGAGCTCCTGAAGAGCAGCGACCAGGCCAGACCAGCACGCGGGCCAGAGAGACACCTAAGGACCTGTCCCATGGAAAGGATACTGGAAGGGTCACTCTTTTGTCCCTTTAACCTTTTTTTCCTTTTTGTGTATGCTAGTTGGGTTGTATAATAAAGTTTAATTGTTAAGAAACAGAGCCAACATAGACCCATTTTTAATCAAGATCTTTTGAGGTGGGAAGATGTTCTTTTAATCTGGGCCATACCATACACTGGCGGCCTATATAAGTAACATTTAAGAAAGAAGCTTGCTTTCTTGGCCTGCTTTCTGTCACTCTTGTGGGCAAGTCTATTTCCAGCATCAGAGCCTAGTTCTTTGGAATTCTAGAGTATGCAGAAGACCAGCCATGACATTGAGCCTTGAGAGTTGAATAACCATTGGATTCTTGGATATACGGATGAGGGAATAAAAACAGGGGTGATGTCAGGTGAAAAGACAAACACATGCTATCAGAGCCATTGATACCATATCTAGTTTCCATGAGGTTTCATTTCTTACCCCTTTTTAACCCCACAAAAAAATGTTCTTAACCTTTCGCCAATAAAGCAAATCTGAGAAGCAACTCTACCCAAATGAAATCAGAGCATCTACTGCTTAGCATGCATGCAACACAGATTCCTAAAAACTTTGCTATCTCCTGAACAATAGAGATTTACACACAGTTCCTGATCTTTTGAGTCTGTGGTCACAGAACCCTATTTTGGTCCAGTGTGGTGACTCAGGGTCAACTCCTGCCTGAGGCTGCTCGCCAAAGCTCACTCCCAGGCTCCCAGATGAAGAGAGGAAATGGAGGTTGAGTTGGCAATAGCTCCATGAAACGCCTGCAAATACAGAGAGCAGAGACCTTCCAGGTATGTGACTATGGCAAAAATTTGAGAAAAGTGCCCCACAATAGCATGGAAACCGGAAATGGTATTCAGGACCCTTGTTTGCCATATTCCTTCAGTTCAGTGCACTCTCGCAAATATTGAACCTGAGAAGGCAGGTGCATGACTCTTTGATTTATAGCCTATTGATCAGGTGGGGGGGGGGCACATCTAGACTCATGGATGGATTGTAAAATGGGGGGTCTCCATCCAGATAGAGCATTGATAGCCCCACAGGTCTCAGGAAGGAGGTACTCTTTCTTCTGTTTGATGGGGTGCTCAGGGGATTTTTAGCTGTGTGATGGGATCAGATTGTGTTGTAAAGCTACACTAACTGTGCATGGAGAATGGATTAAAGGGCAAGCAGGAATAAAAGTTATATAGTGGTTATAAAAACACAATGAATATAAAGTGAAACTTCTTTATCTCACCCCTCTCAATACTTCTGACACTAAACATATAGGCTTTTTCCTGTACTGAACAACTTTCTGGTTTTTGTTTTTTTGAGTGTGTGCATGTGAGTATGCATGTGTGTTTGTGTGTGTGTGTTGTACAAGTTTATGCATTTTTTACATGTATGTTGTTGTGTGTGCAGCTATATGTGCTTAGGTGTACACATACATGTAGAGGTCATTGGTTGATAACTGGTGTCTTCCTCAATTGCTGTCCATGTTTTGCTGAGGTAAAGTTTCTCAATTAACCCAAAGCTCTCCACTTAGGCTACTTTAGCTAGCCCGTTTGCCTTGAGGAGATGTATTTCTCCTTTCTAAGCCCTAGGATTACAAATATTCCATGAAGATCACCCAGCTAATATAATGCTGGGAATCCAAAATCTGCTTTTAATATATACATGATAAATGCTTTATCAATTGAGTCATTTCTCTGGCCCCACTGTCCAGTTTTATGACACCACTTGGATATACTAACATTTAATTTAGTTCTGACATGACTTACATAAAGTTAACTTGAGGTCCCACAAGCTAAAGACCCAGTTCAAGAGGATGGCAGCCACTTTAGAAGATAGCCATATGTCTGGGCCCCTTGTATTTTTTATTAGCTGGCTATAGTCTAACTCACTTAGTAGATTCAGTGGTTGATATAAGGCACAGTGCTTAAGGAAACACCCAATTAGTTTTATGCTCTGTTATATAATGAAGCATAGGATAAAGAACATAGATGAGCATGATGCAGAGAAACATATATCAAAGGTTCTGAGCACAGATCTTTTGCCCTCTGTATCACTGTGCCAAAATTGGAAAGTTTCATATATTTGGAAATGGGCTTCAATGAGACAGCTTGATGTAGAGTTCTTCTGATGATGGCCCTCATGTATTTACCCACTGTGTTTTTAAGTAAAGTTTTATTGTAACACAATTACATCTTACCATTTAACATACTCCAGTCTTTTGGGGGATACAATGGCAGAGTTTAGTAGTATCCTTTAGGCTAACATGAGACACAAAGTCTGAACTATTTCTCTCTCTCTCTCTCTCTCTCTCTCTCTCTCTCTCTCTCTCTCTCTCTCTCTCTCTCTCTCTCTGTGTGTGTGTGTGTGTGTGTGTGTGTGTGTGTGTGTGTGTGTGTGATGCACATGCCATGACACATGTGTGGAAGTCAAAAAACAACTTGCAATAATCAGTCCTCTCCTTCCACCATTTGAGGCTCTGAATGGAACACAGATCACCAGGCTTGGTGACAGGTGCCTTCAACTGCTCATCTGCCTCTCTGGACCCTGACCAAGCCTTCTACATGGAATCTGCTTCATATCTATACTGATTTTTTTCTGCCAAGATCTCAAACTGACCACACACTTTTTGGCTCAGCAACTTATCTGCATCCTTTAAGCAATCATTTCAACATTTGGACTAGTCCTTTCCTCATTGTATTATAGGACTTCCTCCTTAATTGTCATGTCATAGCTACAATGCCATTTTTCAGTTACTTTCTAGAATTCCTCTCTGAAACAGTTCTTCTCCCATCTGGAGACTCTGTCTTTCCTATTATCTCTCCCATTACTGTGCTTTGGCGTTGTGGCTGCTGTTGAAGGTACTTTGACAACCACATTAATCTCTGAGGTGAATTCAGTGTGTTGGTGCACCTTCTCTAATAGACTGTGTGTGGAACCCTGTCTGTCACAGTCTCTGCTGCAGATCAAACCGTGGAACTATGCATGGCGCATAGTGGCCACTCAATAAAGAATCTGAAACAAGTGGATCTCCCTGTGAGTGCCATACAGTCTTGAGGAAAGGACAGAACCACAGTGGCCCTCAAAATTCACTTAGCAGAAACGTCTCATTGTGTAGACGAAAAATTATATGAAGCCACAGAGTATGTGCCCAGTTTGAATTAAAATTTACTTGTATCTCATGTCCAGACAGGCAACCTGTCACTTAGGCTGCCATTAACTGAGTGTCTACATAGAACCCACTGTACACCAACTTTACCAACAGCTCTGTTTCTTGATAAATCATGAAAGATTACAAAATGAACTTGGAAAAAATATTTACTGAGTCTTTATTAATTAAATTTTGTACAGAATATTGAAAATGAGATTCTTATATAGAATTTGCTAAACAAATTGGAACTACACCACTATTAAAATGCTAGTTTCTGAAGTCTGTAGCAAATCCTTCTTAGCAAATTATTAGCAATGTTGCCTTCCCCTCAAGAAATTTTCTCCCACAAATGCTTGCAGCACCCTTAGTATCCAAGAGTCCTTATCCTTGTTCAATTACCAACCACTACCAACCCCAATTCATATTTTTTCTTGGTTTCCATATTAGATGATACACTTCCATAAGATAAGAATCACATTTTATTAATCATTTACTCTCATGATTAACAGCCTAGAACATAGAAATGGGGCTGGAGAGATAACCCAAAATTCAAGTGTTTACCGCACTTACAGAGAGCCTGAGTTCCGTCTTAAAAACCCATGTGGGGTGACTGAACTCTACTTAAAACACCAGTTCTAGAGAATTCAATACTTCTTCTGGCCTCTATGGGCATCTGTACTGAAATGTACTTCACACATACATAGACACATATACATAATTAAAGTAGTATATATTATTTTCAAAACAGATACAAATAATGTTTAATGAATGATTCTTGTCTTTCTTCTATCATAAAGCATTTTTCTTTCTCATGGCTGCTTCTTTACATCCTACAAATCTTCATTCACATGTCACTTTTCAGTGAATACACCTTGGCCACTTCACTGAAAATCTAAAGACTCTCCCATTGATCTTATAGTCTTTACTCTCTAGGGATTCTATTGTTGTGATAAAAAATACCATGACCAAGAGCATGAGGAGAAAAGGGTTTATTTAAGCTTACAACTCTCAGGTCACACTCTCTCACTGTGGAAAGTCAAGGCAGGAACCTGGAAGAAGAAACTGAAGTAGAAGCAATGGAGGAGTCTGCTTTATTGGTTTGCTCTCAGGAGCTTGTAATACCTAATTTTTTATGGCACCAAGGACCACCAGATCAGGGTTGGCACTACCCACAGTAATCTGGACCCTTCCACATCAATCATTAATCAAAAGACTATATAACAGGCCAATGTGGTGGGGGCATTTTTTTCAATTCTTATATCATTTCATGTCTTCTCATATGACTCTAACTTGTATCAAGTTGACAAATAATTATCTTACTTATTTTTACCCAAAGCATTAATTATATTCTGATAGTTCCATATACAGTATTGTGTTTATATTTTATTAGCATTTATAATTATACATAATAGTGAGCTTTACCATGACATTTCCATACATGTGTATAGTGCATTTGCATCACATCCCCCACCACTACCCTCGCATTCTCCTCCCATTTCTGATGATTCCCTTCCTCTCCCAAACAGTCCTCTCTACTCTTTATCACTTTATTTCTTTAAGATTTATTTATTCTGATTTTATGTATACTGGTGTTCTGCCTGTATGAATGTCTGTGCACCACATGTATGCTGTGCTCATGAAAGCCAGAAGGAGAGGACATCTAATCACCTGGGTTTTGCAGGCAATTATTAGCTGCCATGTGGGTGATGACAATTTAATTCAGATCTTCTGGAAGAGCAATCAGTGTTCTTACTTGTTAAGACACCTCTCTGGCTTCTTGTGATGTTATTTTTAGTGACCCAAAGAGTTTCATTAGGGTTGATTGCCTGAGTGTGGTTGAGGGGTTAATTACAGGAGTATGGACAACTTATCTGTGGCTACAACACTAAAGAAAAATGTTTCTCCTTCTCCTTCTAGCTACTCATACCAATCACAGTCATTTATATGTTTTCTACCTTCTTACTCTGCTAGACAGTAAGCTTCCTATAGGTAAAGAGAAATGTTCTCTTTACCATCAGCACAGCCCTCCCATTTAGAATGAGGTGTATCAAAGAATCAAAACAAATTTGTTTCATTAGAACAAAGGACATAAAGATGTGTGAGTGTGAATGTAAATGAATCAGGCTCAAAGGACCAAGCTACCTCCTAAGGCTCAGCTGAGTTAGGCCAGGAAAGCAGTGGCAGACCAGCTGTGATCAAAGCAACTGCTGAGCACTCACTCCTCCATCCTGAGGGGAAAAGGAGAGTTCAGGCCAGGCATGTTTAAGAGCAGCACTGAACAAATAAAAGTTAACAGCCCGTGTGGGAGAGGAGTTTGCCTTGTTTAATGACTTGGCAGCAGAGCAGTGTGGGAATGTTTGAAGAGATGGAGACCTTATCTTTTGTAAACTCCCTGCTACCAGGGCTCAGAGCAGCCATGATGAATATTTGGAAAGAGCAGCAATCACGGAGTCTTGTTCAGTCACCAGGAGGCAGAGGGAAGCATTGTCCTCAATAGACTGTCATGATGGAGGAGCTCTACTCAGAACAAAAGGAAGTTAGAGCTGAGGGGATGGCTCCGGGTGCAAAATGAGTGTCTTGTAAGCATGGGGACCTGAGTTCAATCCCCAGCACATCCATACAAATCCTGTAATCCCAGCAGAGATAGGCAGACAGTCTCCGGGATCTCTGGCTAGCTGCTCTTGATTAACTGGTAAGCTCCAGGCTCAGGGAGGCAATGGAGCAAGACACTAAGATATCAGACATCAGCCTCTTGCCTCCACATACATATGCATGTTACCTACACACATGCACGTACACGTGTGCACACTTGTGCTTACACACACTGTCTTTTTCCTCTCCTCCCCCTCCTCCTCCCACCCCCCCCTCCCGACTTCTCCATTTTCCTCAGGAGCTGAGAGTCACTGAGAACATGGACCATGTAAACCTTCCCTATGCTTGAGAGTCATAGAAATTGGCCACTTGCAGATGGCTTCTGATAGACAAGAACTCATTATGCACTGAGCTCAGTGAGGAATCAAGAAGTTGCCGTGCAGAAAACAGGGAGCAAAGAGAAGATCTGAGGGTTTACATTCATTCTACCTATACAAGGAAAGCCTCACAATGCTAAGGAAATGAAAAAAGTGTTTTGTTAATGAGTGAATTTTAACAATTAATACTATGATTACCATGTATGGTTTCCCTGGTTGGAAATAGAAACAGTCGTTCTGTTGAACTAGCTTGGTCTCTTTACAGAACACATACTCTGAATGGTTTTCTATTAACTTGGAAAAGTCACAATTCTCTTGAGCAAAACCACCACTTACTTATATGAAACCCTGAATTTATTTTTCCAATTTTTCACACATGTTTTGGAGAATAAAATGTTGAGCCAGGAGACTCCTAAGAATCTCTCATCTCAGGAAGGGAGGGGCAAAAACTGCTCTTGATAAAAGCTATAGCATTAGAACATTCAGATTAGGGGCAGAGTATCAATCAGAATGAGCTAAGAGAAATAAAGCCCTTAACCCCACCTCAGAACCTGCCCATGCCGGGCTATTCTTAAAAGAAGGGTTTCCTTGTTCTCAGCCCATATTCATGACTACTTCATAGATGAGAAAATTTGTTACTCGAGCTGAGTATAAAACCAATGGTGATACTGCTAGCAAAATTTGGAGTCAGTTGTATTTGACAAGGCTTTGATGCCTCTGATTAAAGGTAAGGAGGACAGAATCTATGAAGCCCGGTAGCATAGACATAGTTAGAGAGACTTCACGCCTAAGGACCATGTAAGACATGGCTCTGTAAATGTAGGTCTATGTCTTCATCAAGTGCCACACCCACCCACATGCAGCCTCTGGGATGGCAAAAGCAACCTTCTATGTCCTGGGATTCATAGAGAAGCTACAAGGGTGTAGATAGGGCATGCATAAGAAAGAGAGGGAGAGATGGGGCATCATGTGTGGGCCTATCTAGCTCCTGTAGAGGGCTTCCCAGCATCCACTTCAGGCTGATCACAATTGCCTGCAACTCTAGCTCCAGGGAATCCAACAACCTCTTCTGGCCTCACTTGGTATCTGCACTCACATGCACAAAACCATACATAATATAAGTAATTTTAAAACAAAATTAAATCATTTTTTAACGAGAGCGACCTATAAAGATACATTCCTTTTGTGAAGTAGCAACTGGTTTCTCTTAAAGGCCTCCAATGAGGAGGAATCCTTCTCTCTCTTACATTTTGCCTCTATTACAAAATTAGAGACAACACAGGAATATCTCAATAATAATTAAAACTGAAATCTCAGGATCATGCTTCAAAGTATGATTGGCTTCTAATTTTTTTATGACATCTTAAGTCATTTTTTTTCCTCACACCACAATCATTCATGCTGTATTTTCTCCTTATGAGAAAAATTTCCATAAGAATTCTGTGAGTCTAGTTACAGGGTATCTTCTTCAGTCTCCACGGCCCCTGCTACTAGGAGTCTCAGCTAGATCACCCCATATCCCCCCAGAAGCCAACCCTGCCATAGGTTTCCATCTTGTCACAGAGATGCCCCCCATCAACTGTTTCTCCTCTTTCTGCAAGCCCTCTGTCCTCCCACCCCTGCTCTCCCCAGGTGTGTTCTCCACCTCATTTCTCTCCACACTCCCTCTCCTACCTTGTTCCCTCTCTTAACCTACTTCTGCTCTCTATTCTGTTTCCCCTTCTGAGTGAGGCTTAAGCATCTTCCTTTGGGTCCTCCCTGTTACTTATCTTTTTGTTTGATCTGTGAATTGTATTATGTTTATCGTCTACTATATGGCTAAAATCTGCTTATAAATGAGTACATACATGACTCCTAGTGGAGGGATGGGAACACCAACCCACCCAAAAATCTTCAACCCAAAATTTACCCTGCCTACAAGATGTACAGGGATAAAGATATAGCAGAGATTGAGAGAATGTCCAAACAATGTCTGGACCAACCTGTGACCCAACCCATGGGAAAGAGCCAACCTCTGACAGCCTAGCATGGCTGTCCTCTGCGAGGCTCCATCCAGCAGTAGACCAAAACAGATGCTGAGAATCATAGCCAAGCATTTGGGTGAAGCATTGTGAGTCTCAGAAGAACCTGGAAGTGAAAGGACCGCCACAAGAAGACCAACAGAGCCAACTAACCAGGGCCCAAAGAAGCTCGCAGAAATGGAAGCACCAACCAAGGATCATGCACGGACTGGACCTAGGTCCCCTACACAGGTGTAGCTGATGGGCAGCTCAGGAGGGGAGTGGGGCCTGTTTCTGATGTGGATTCTGTTCCCTACTTTTGCATCACTTATCCCTGGTGGGGCTGCCTCACCAGCACACAGTGGAAGAGGATGCACTCAGGCCTGATGGGACTTGATGTGCCATGGTGGGTTCTTAGTGGGAGGGGAATCCCCCTTTGTAAGTCATACGGTAGGGGGAGATGGGGGAAGAGGGATGCAGGGAGGAAATGGGAGGAGAAGAGGGACTGGGGATGTAAAGTGAATAAATAAATAAATTAATTAAACAATTCTGTAAGTCTAAAAGTGTTTTTTAAAAAATATATGTATGAGCTTGTTCTCTGGCATCCAGAAATAGATGGGACTATATGCATTCATACAAACATGGGCACGTGCTCACACATGCACACACACACACACACACACACACACACACACACACACACACACATACAGACACACACACCAAACACACACACACACACACAACACAGAGGGAGGGAGGGAGAGAGAGAGAGAGAGAGAGAGAGAGAGAGAGAGGGAGCATTACTACCACAGAAAGTATTTTCCAAATGGTTAAGAGAAGTTTATTTATTTATTGTTTAATTCATAATATGTTTTAAATTGAAATAGAATTTAAAATCTTCTCCCTTCCTGTTTCTCCATCTAGTTCCTCTCAGATGACCCCTTCATCCCTCCCATACCCCTCACTCTCAGGTCATAGCCTCTCTTTGTTTTTATTATAATTGTTACATGCATTTGTGTATGTCTGTGTGTGTGTATGTGCATGTATGTGTGTGTGTGTGTGTGTGTGTGTGTGTGTGTGTGTGTGTGTGTGTGTGTGTGCAGGCACACATGTGCAGATCTTGATCAAAAAGTTTCTGGAAAAAAGAGAAGTTTCTGACTTCTCATTTGAAATTTCTCGGAGTCATTTCTTCTTTAAAATGAGGGGATAAAATGTGTAAAGACCAAAAGATATTAGACATAATTTGTACCAGGTACTGGAAGATGAGATGGTTTATGAGTTTCAGGAGTATATGTCAGAAGGTGGTTCATGACATTATCTGAAGAATGGATGGTATTATTTTGTGTGTGATTTGGGGAGCAGATAGTGCAGCTTCAGGGATAAAAGGAAGGAGAGGATAAACTTTCACTAAAGGGTTATAAAACAAATGCTTTCAAAGTACTCCAATGTATAATTATTTTCATTCAACCATTACTGTAACAAAATCAAAGTCAGCAACAATGAAACACTATAAACCTGTGTAGCTTACATTGTTTTCTCTCAGATGTCATTAGGAAGATGGCTATGACAGCAGAGAGCTACATACTAACAGTAAGGGTGCTATCCAAACTTTCCATTGCTAAGAAAAATCAGATTTGAGTTAATTATTATTTCAAAATTAATAAACATAATTAAATTTGTTTTAATATTATTTTATTTACGTCCATAGTGATGGGTTGTGTGGGGGTGGTTGTATATGTCCGTGTCTACAGGTGCTTGTAGAGGCCACACAAGAGATTTTCTGGTTGAAGTTGCAGGTGACTTCAGCAATTATCAGTGTTCTCCACATGATAGCTAATGTTATCAAGTCTGTTCAAAGTTTTCCTGATATCAGAATATATATTTAACTTGGTAATGTTTGAAAATAAGTACCAAGTTTCCAATTGCTTCCTTTCTGTTAAAATCTGAGTAGATGACAACCATCTGTCTCAGATTTTTTTCTGAGACAGTTCTAATTACATCTATCCTATGCCATTGGCCTTCCAAACCCTCACATTGTCCCAGATACGTCAATATCATAGTGTCAAAACTATTCTTATTAGCTACTTCACACTTGAGAACAACATGAAAGTCCTTTTGTCAGATTGCATTTGATTCTTTGATTCTTTTCTGTGGAAAATGTGATCTCTGCACCAGCCTTATTTAAAAAAAAAAAAAAAACAGAATTGGTGTAGTGTGTGTGTGTGTGTGTGTGTGCCTATGGAGATCAGAAAGGGACATTGATCCTTGGGCTGGGAAGCAAACTTGGTTTTTCTTTGAGAATAACAAGCATTCTCACTCTTGGCCCCATCTCTCCAGCCCTCGTGGACCTGATTTACAAACATCTTCTACCTTTGCTCTGACACTAGTATTAGACTGCAGGATTAAGAAGATTAGATTATATAATATATTGATCATTTATAGGTGATGACTGAAACTATTTGGAATTACTCCCTGCAAAATGGGATCAATATAATCATAACATTCTGAAAATACGGAGTTACCATTCTGAGTGATTTATCACTATGGTGAATCCATTGTGTTTTGGAAGACTTCATCTCTCATTGAAGTGTAGCAGTCTTGCATCATTCAACAAATCACTTAATAATGACTTAAAGACTGTCTTCTCTGTGCCAGGTGTAAGGAATAAAAAAAACATAATGCTCCATTTTTTTTGTCCAAAAGTGGCAGAAGTACACTTAATCATACAAGTTACCGATAAGCAGGAGGCCCTGACTCCTGCCCTAATAGCCTGTGCCTATTTGTTGGGGCTGCCTAATTATCCCCACCCAAACCAGGAGCTGAGCTCAGAGTTACGCAGCTTACAGACCTGACAAACTCATGCATCTTTAAGGTTCCTAAGCAAAGGGGACTTGGGGCCAGAGGGAGGAATAAATTAGCAAGAAAGCTTTTGTTGAGAAATGTACACGAAATTGTAAAGAAGAGAAAGGGGATATCTTATAAGGATAAAGCCAAATGTAGGTAATATTGCACTCAACCAGTGAGGGGGAGGGGACGGACTTCATGCCAGGGGAAAAATGATTGCTGTAATTGCCCTGGGTTTGCCTGGTGAACAGGCACGTGATCCTGCAAGATCACCATTCAAGTTTCAGGTTTAGGGGAGGGGAATAGGGTGAAAGAGGGAGGGAAGGTGGGAATGGGAAGATACTACTGAGGGATAACAATCAGGATATAATCTGAATAAATTATAGTAATAATAATAATAATAATAATAATAATAATAATAATAATAATAATAATAAAAGTTTCCTATCTGCTGTACTCCATATCTCTAGATCCTGTCTTGGGTTTTAGGAAATGCCACGTTCCCCATACCTGGCATTGTGTGGAGTACTGGTGTTGTGTTAATGTTTCTAAGGGAGGAAAAACTAATAATATTTAATCATTCCAATAAACACCAATGAAAAAAACAAAGTTTTATATCACTAAAGTCCAATGTGGTAAGACCAACGAGTTTATTGGGCTTTGGTTTAGAGCACAGGTTATCTCAAGGCAGCAGTACCACTGCAAGATCCTACCCACCATAGACTTCAAGCTTGTGGAAGCTGCACCAGTGAGTCCCATTTCAGATTCAACTTTTGTTTCCCACATATTCTCCCATCTCCTAAGATTACTTGCAGCTTGAGAAAAAAAAAAAACAAAACAAAACTTCAAGTGTGGGTCTCTGGAATCCCTTCTCCACTCTCTGTCGAGTATCAATAGCTTGTTATCACAGACCTATCACTGCGTTGTTTACTTTGGTTGTCATGGATACCAGGGGCAAAGCATCCTACAGTGCGTTGTGTTATATCAGAGTACAAAGCACCACCGACAACTGAGTGTTTAGTGAGGAACACAACCTGTGGTGTTTATGTGCATGGAATTTAGAACTGGTCAGAGTAAAGACTGAAGTCAAAACCCGAAAGTCATGAGGATTCAAGCAGAGAGAACAGAGAGAAACCTGGGGAGAGTGTGGCTTGAGCCTGAACAAAGCAGCTCATGGATGCTGCAAAAACTGAAAGAATATGATGAGTCCAAGCACAGAGCCTTACTGGGAGGGACCTGGCTAGGAGAGGCTGCGTCACACCGTAGAACAGCTTGAGTTTTATTTTATCAGACTCAGAAAGCAGTGGTGTGCACCAGGGCTGCGAGATAATGTGGAGTTTTGTGTGCTGAACTAACTCCTTGTGGTATACAAAGTACTACGGACCTGAGAGTATGGACCAAGCTTGTTGATTTACTGCTAGTTGGAGACTTTTTAATGTTCTCATCATTATATGACGTAACATCACTATAAAATTTATATGCTACAGAACATAAAACAAAACCCTGTGCTACATTAGAATGTATGCACATTATAATTACTAGTAGTTTCAACATTACATTTAATGTTTCATAGTAATGATAAAGTTATTATCTCACATATTATATACACACATGTTCACAATTGTTAGGTATTCATTTATATGTTGTATGTTTCACTGATATATTGCAAACATGGCTCATATACTACATATACTGTTACACTTTGGATGATGGTTTAGGAGGACACCTGAACAGATAACTCAGACGTGACCAGACAGACAGAGAGGCAGCAAGATGCTTGGGCCTCCAAGTAAAGTTCAGGTCTCAGCACTACAGACAAGCGGCCTGATGGGAGCTCTGAAGAATGGAATCAAAGTTGACGTGACAGGAATGGGGACCTGCTGTTTTAGCTTTCTCAGGCTAGAGAAGGGTCCATAGAACAGCTGTTGGCAGGCTCTCTGATTCTTTGCCAGGAGGTAGGGAGCAGGGTCAAGAGAAAGACCTGTGACACAAATACCACCTTTGATGTAAATTCACTTCCCAAGTGAAAGACCTTGGTACTAAGAAGTCTGTGAGCCAGGCACTCAAAGACAGGACTCAGGACAGTGTGCCTATCAGTATCTGGAAGAGGTTGGATTCCACCATTACATTCCTACACATATATTATATGCATGTGTGCACATATATGTGTGTATAACATACATGTGCATATCTATGTGTTTATAACTACAGTTTATATTCTTAACAATCATGCTGCCTACAGTGTTGGGTTGAACTTGAGTGAAGCATCAGGATGATTAGAATGCTGGTCCTTCTTCTTGTTTCTGAGAGCCCTTTCTCTCCTGCACTGAACAACAGGAAGTATTACCTTCTTAACCCCTGTGCAGTCTGCCGAGGACCTGTGAGTAACCCAACCAAGGGCTATGAACCTCAGGGAGTGAAGTCATTATGCGCCTGAGAAAGAATTGTGTGTGGGTTTTATGTGTTCTCATCAGCCCAGCAAGCCTGTGATTTCAAGCTCTGAGGGTCCCTCAGAAATTGTAGGCTCTCACATCTGGGTCCTTCTCATCTATGAAGAGAGAAGCCACCTCCCCACAACCTCTGTCCATCACCCACTCACCAATACTGGAGTACAGAATGGGAGAGAAGTAAATCTGTCACATTCATTGTCCTGAGTTGTCAGCCAGATTGGGTTTCCTCAGACTATCCTAAGTTCTTCTGAGAAAACATAGGGACATCACTCAAAGCTATTATAGAAAACAAAAGTGTGCAGGTCTCCAGCTGCCCCTTCACTGTATCTAGCACATAATAGATGCTAAGTAAACACTAGCTAGAAACTTCTATTACAGGCTCTTTGATTTGAGGATCAGTTGTTTTCTAGATATGGGTAGACCACCTCACATGTCTAGGTCTGAGGCTTTTTCCCTGGTGAAGGAGAGGTTTGTACTGCAGCTGCAAAGCTCTGACAATCCGTGACCATAGGACAGACTAAGAAATTCAGGAGCCTTGGTAACTGGAAGGGATGGATAAGAGTCCTTTCCTCTATCTGCTACTAGTTTTACCAAGCCGAGAACAAATACCTTGGTACCAGGTCTGTAGATAAATGATCCAAAAGACCAAAGAGGCCTCTACTCCCTTGTATCTATCTCCCTTAACAACAGATACCCACAAAAAGGAAATATTCTTGAAACAACACTCAGAAAACTCCCAATTTCTTCCTAGAGATTTAGAGCCTTAGGAGGTAAACCAGGCAGAATTAGTGAGCAGTGGCTCACTGCTGAGGAGTGCTTTCTGGTCTACCCAAGGCCTGGACTTCAAATCCCAGCACCAGCACCCAATAGATCGCAAATGCTTTTAACTCCAGCCCCAAAGGATCTGATACAATATTTGTTTCTGAAATCCATGGGCACATGGATGTGTACACACACACACACACACACACACACACACATACACAAACAAACAAACAATAAAATAAAACAACAAACATTTTCTCAATAGTGAAAATACCAATTACTCTAGTTCAAGGAGTCACAAGTATCAATAAATTAATGCTGACGAATGTGCTAGTTTTTTACTCTGTCTGTCTGTGCAACGCTACCAAGATTGCAGACCTCCAGAGTCCTCGCTCCACACTTCCCAGTAAGAGGGAGCTTTGGGCTGTCTCCACAGCTGGTATTGGTCCAGGTGCTGCCTATCATCTGGTTACATGACAGTCCTTCTCAGTAAAAACCTGGGCTGTGGCTACAAAAGTGCCACTAACAAGCTCTGTGATTCTGGAAAAAGCACCCTCCATCTTCCAGAGCCTAGCATTGTCATGTGTGTGAAACGCTGATAATAATCCTCACCCTGTCCACCTCCTGGGGTTGTCACAATGATCAAATGAGACAGAATAGAAGCAAAAGTGCTTTGAAGAGCGTCCTCGCCCACGGATGCACAGGGAAATGCTTGATGTATTGTTGTTATTATGGCTGTTGTGGTCCTCCTGTTTCAGGATGATTTGTCTCTGAGGATTTTCCTCATGCACCACAGGGACTGAAAAGAAGGGGGCCTCTCCTCTCCACTTGATGCATGGTACAGCTCTGAAGGGAGTTTGCCGACTTAAAAACATAAACAACCTATTTCCACAGAGTTGATTTTCCTTACATAGAAATGAGCAACTGCTCCCCCTCCCTTTCTTTTCTGAACACACACGAATTTCTGTCCCCCTTGAGAGACGCAACTGCTTCATCTCTATAATTGGTTTACCATCCTAGATGTTTGCTAGTCTCTGAATAAACTCACCACAGTAAAGACCTGTTCCTCAGATCTCCTAATAATCTAGCCACCTGTTTTTAAATAAGTGACTTCCCCTGGTACGCTGGCTGAAAATTTTAAGAAGTCAAAAGAATTGGAAGCCATCACATGTAACCCTCTGTGCACCCGAGACACACGATGACATTCACAGGAAGAAGGAGAGGATTGCCCAAGATCATCCCTAATCATCATGGCAAAAATGCCCTTCCATAGAGAGCTTCGCTCTTTGGGCATATAGGACTTTTCCATCATGAAGAGTGCTGTCTAGAAATGCAAATAAGAGTATTTGATATTTCTAATTTGGGTGTGTATTGTGTAGCAGCTCAGAGCAAATATGAAACAGAAGACACAAGAAAAAGGAAACATGGAAAGCAAGGGGCAAGGAAGGTCAGGAGAAATACCACAGTTTATAGATATCCAAGTAAATCATTTTTTCAAAACTACATAATGGAGATACAGTGAGCTAAAAGCTTAATCATAAATGTGGATATTATGTCAGTGTAAATTAAATGAGTGAATTTTAAGTCTAAATGGCCAAATCATTTTTAAAATAGGTTAAAAAATGAAAGGATTTATATGTTCATGTTTTGAGATTCAACACTACCATAGTAGGCGTGTGGTTTGAATGTGAAATGGCCTCCAGAGATTCACGTTCTAATGCTTGATCTCTAGATGGTGGCAATGTTTGGGAAGATTGCCAAACTTTGACATGGGGCCTTGCTGGAGTGACTGAGTCACTGAGGGCAGGCATTGAGTTCTATTCCTGGCCCCACTTTTGGTTCTCTCTGCTTCACATGCGCCAGCTTCCTGCTTCGACTGCTATACTTAGCATGTCATCATGGACCATGTCCCTTTAGAACTGTAAGCCAAAATTATCCATTTCCGGTCTCTGGGTATTTTATTGCTACATCAGGAAAGAAAATAATACCATGGGAAGCCATTGCAAGTGAGACAGTTTGCAGAGCACAGTATATTCCTAATAATAAGACAGATCTAAGACAGAATAGAAGCTCCAGCTATTCATTTTAATACAAATTACTCCAACAAGAAAGTGAAGATTCTCAGAGGTATGGAGAAAGGACCCTGACCACAGTCTTGGCAGAGGGATGATACCAAGCTTCTTTATAAGGATGTCATCAGCAAAGGAGGTTGGGAAACATGGTGTTCCAGGCACAAAGAGCAAGTGTGTAAGGGCATAGTAGTGTGAACCTGTTTGGAATTGTCCATGGAAATAAAAAAAACATGTGTGGCATTGCTCAAGTGCTATAGGACAAGAAGGCCAGGTTGAAAGGCAAGGTTAAACAGTTGGCTGCCATGGGGCCAGCCTAGAACTCTCTCAATGATACATTATGCTTGGATTTTATGAAAGCAAGAAGATGTATGAGCTTTACAAAGAGAAAGTAACATTGTCAGATTTATTTCAGGGAAGGAAAAAAACCCAGTGTATAAGCAGAAAAGCAGAAATATTTGTGTGGTGTGCAGCAAAGAAAGCACAGGAGGGGAAAACCATTCCAACTTGGTGAGTAATTGGAGTGTGGGTGGTAAAAGACGTCTGGTTAAGAATAACTCTCTGGTTGAAATTTTCTGTTCAGATTGGAAGATGAAGGAGTGACTGGTTTTGGGCACAACAGGACTGATTTATTTTTAGAAAGCAATTTAATTTCTCTTAATTTGAATTATAGTGCAAGACCTGAGGAAAACCACCTAGATAGAAAAGAAAGTAAGAGAGATGTGACTTCCTCTCTGCAATTTAGCTAATTTCCCTCACCGACTAGTTTCAGCAATACAAATCTTGATTATTGTACACTTAGTCAGAAGTGACACCAAAAATAATTATCTTAACATTTATAGAAGCAGAGTAAATAAATATTTGTTGAATGAGGGAAATCTTAAAACTCTAATTATATCTGCTAAGCTGTAAGTTAAGACAGGAGAGGAGGGCTCGGGAGGGGGGTGCTTAGTAAGACACATTCTGTATAAGCATGGGGACCTGCGTTCAAATCCCAAGCACCCGTATAAAAAGCCCAAAGTGGCTGAGCATGTGTCTCTAACCCCAGTGCTGAGGCAGGTGGGATAGAGATAGGACGGTCATTTGGGCTTTCTGGTCACCTATCTCCAGACTCAGAGAGAGGCTGTGTCTGAAGGAAATATGGTGGAAAGTGACAAACTTGACATCCAATGTCCTCCTCTGCCCTCCACTCACATGCTCACAGCTTGCTACACCTACTGCATACAACTCTCTCTGGTCTTTCTCTGTCACACACAGATACAAGAGAGAGAGAGAGAGAGAGAGAGAGAGAGAGAGAGAGAGAGAGAGAAGAGGGAAGGAGGGAGGGGAGGGAGGGAGGGAGACCGAGACAGAGAGAGAAAGAGGGAGACAGAGAGACAGCGACAGAGAGAGACAGAGAGAGAAACAGAGACAGACAGACAGACAGACAGACAGATGAAGAGGTTTAAAGAAGAAAACAAAAGAAAGACATGGGCTTCATAGTGTCCTCATGAAACCCAGGAAACACATTTTCTGTGTAATGATTTAAATCACCAAAATAAGCAAAGGAAGAAAGGACAGAATCGCTCAGGAATTTTGGAAGCTGGCAGTCAGAGCAGAACAGTTAACTTAATAGAAATAAAAGGGCCAGTCCTAATCATTCAAGGAAAACTGAGAATCAACACAGTTATACCACAGAATTGAGGAAAAATCTCCAAAATTATTTGCTGGAGCCGGTATTGAGGCAATGGTGACTCAAGCCTCGAAAGCTCGCAGCACTTAGGATGTAGAGGTAGGTGAATCTTTGTGAGTTCAAAGCCAGCCTGTGTCTACAAAGGCAGTTTTAGGGCAGCCAGGGCTACACAGAGAAACCCTGTCTTGAAATAACAACAACAAAAGTTTATCTCCAGATGCTCACATGTTACTCCTGTTGGGGGTGACAGGATCTTTAAGAATTGAGGCCTGGTGAGAGTCCATCTGTCACTCTGTGCCCTTGGAGGGACTGTGGGACACCAGTATGTTCCTCTCTGTCAGTCCCTAGTAATCACATTAGTGGATATTTGTTTTTGCTGTTCTCCCCACCATCCTATATGACCTCTTTACTGTTAAGAAATGAATGAGACCAAACAAGCACACATTGACACCTCTAAAGTGGAGGCCAAATTAACCCTTTTTTCTCTGTAAGTGGATTCATCTTAGCCACTTGCTATAGTACAAGAACACTGACAAAGAGGGCCTGGAGGGTTGGCTCAGCAGTTAACAGTATATACTGTTCTTGCGGGGGACCTGAGTTTGGTCCCCAACACCTGCAACAAATGACTTATAAGGTGGGCCTCGGTGGCATATGCCTTAAAATCCCAGCACTTGGCAGGCAGAGGCAGGCAGATCTCTGTGAGTTTGAGGCCAACCTGGTCTACAGAGCAAGTTCTAGGAACAGCCAGGGCTTCACTCAGGGAAACCCTGTCTTGAACAAACAAAAACAAAACAAAACAAGTGACATATGATGTCTTAACCCTGGCTCTAGGCTGTCCAACACACTCTTCGAACCTCCACAGACACATCGTATCACGTGCACAGATCTACAGACAGACACCTATAATACTCAATTCATTAAGAAGTGAGGGAGGTTGACTAACACAGTGCGCGCATCTCAGAACTTTGAGAACTGAAAGGGACAAAGAAAGGAAGGACAGGAGCAGCCCTCAGCATTGTCCTCTGCTGCCTCAGTGGAGTGTTCACGAGGCTTAGTCCCTATGAACAGAATAAAGTAACAGAGTAAAATTGAAGGTGTGAATAACATGCAGAAAAGAAAAGAAATAAGGCACTTGCAGGAAGCCCCCTCCCCACCCCCGCCACTGTAGAAACTCCAGAGAGCTTCCTGGGTGTCACTATTCCACTGTAAAAAAAAGTGGGGGGAAAGTTTCCCTGAAAATTCTGACCTGTGTGAGGGCACACTGAAGACACCATAGCCTGCTCCCTTCAGAAACTATAAAATTGAACGGTTAACCAGCAAACATCCAAGTATGTTTTTTGTAGACAGGATCTCTTGTATCCCACACTGGCCTCAGAGTCTCTATGTAGCTGAGGGTGGCCTTGACACACTGCTCCTCACACCTTTCCCTCTGTGATTATAGGTGTATGCCACCATGCCAGGCTTATGAAATGCTGGAAGCAGTCTCAGGGTTTCACAAGTACCCTGTCAACAGAGCGACAACCTTACACTTAGGAATCCCTTTGTGAAAATGCAATCCTTTTTTTTTGCCCTTTGGCATTTTCCATGTGTATTTGTGGTATGTGCACATGTGTGTATGTACAGTTCTGCATGTGTGTGGTGCTGTGTGTGTAGACTCATGTGCACGTGGGTGTACATGCATGTCAAGGCCTTAGGTTATTGTGAGGAGTCATCCTCAATCTTTCTTTCACCTAGTTCATTGAGACAAAGTCTCTCAGTCAAACCCAGGGCTCCCTCTTAGGGCTAATCCTGTTAGCTCAGTCTGGGGACCAGCTGCCTCTGCCTTGTTAGACTGCACGTACACAGGGGCTGCCACGTACACACCACATCTGTGTGCATTCTGGGTGTCTGACCTCTAGCCATCACACTTGTATGACAACCACTTTAAGTGCTGGGCCATCTCCCCTGACTATCCTGAATGCTTAGAGTCCTCCAAGATAGGAAAGTTCCCTCAAGACGGAATGCAGAGATCCAAAGGATGATAGAACAAAATAGCAATTTGAAGAGAACAGAGGCCATGCCAAAAGAGGAGAGAAAATGCAAAGCAGGGGACACAGGTGCTGATACACTCAGGGACAGGACACAACAACAAAGTAAGGTATTAGGAGAAGCTAACGCTGTCATCAAACACTCCTGCAAATTCAAATTACGAAGGGAGAAAGCGAAGGCAAGTAACATTTGAAAAAAATCTGAGATTAAAATGAGGTATTGTTCTCTGAAATACAGCAAGTTAAAAAGTAGAAGTAGTGGTGGGGAAACAGGAATGGAAAATAAAAAGAGAAAGTGAAGGAAAATTGAAAGTTGAACAATGCTACATCCTGGTAAACAATGAAGGAAAGAATCTAGTAAGATACCACACAGGAAAGGAGAGAGTTACCAATGTAATGATCAATAGAACTTTCTAGAAATGGGTGGCAAGGGGTTTTTAATTCAATGACCCACCAAAGACCTAGAACTATGCAGAAAAGTATACAAGATTCCAAAATGGAGAGAAGAGATTAAGATTGGGTCTGAGTTTGCCAGTAACAACTGTGGAAGCAAACAATATTGGGAAAATGACATTCCAATTCTGAGGGAAGGTTGTTCCTACATAAAGTTCTATTCCTGTACAAATTAGCAATTAACAGCATGTTATAAATGAAAATATTTTCAGGTTTTTCAAGGTTTAAAATATCCCTCCCCTCTTATCCTTTCCAAAGAAGTGGTTAGAATGTGTAATTATGAAGATTTAATATTGATTGTCAGCTTGACAGCATCTAAAAATCACCTGGGGCCTTTGAGCATGTCTGTGAAGGATTCTTTAGTTAGACTAAACAAGGAGAAAAGACTTGCTCTGAATATGGGTGGCACCAGCCCGTGAACAGAGGTCCCATCTGAATGAAGTGGAAAAAGCAAGCTGGGCTGAGCACCGGCATTCACCTCTCTCTGCTTCCTGATTGTGGATTCTAAGTGATTCGCCTCCTCACACTCCTGCTGCCATGATTTTCCCACCAGGATGGACTGTGCACCCTCAGACTGTGAGCCAGAGTAACCTGTCATGTCTTAAGCTGCTCTAGTACTGTATTTTGTCATAGCGATGAGAAAAGTAGCTAATATGATCTCCACAATACAAACCAAATAAAAACACACAATTAAAGAATAAGTAAATGAAAAAAGAACATGGCACAGGAGGTGGGTTGCTCAATGTGGAGGGCGTGTGGAGAGCTGAACATGCCCGAGTCATGCTTCCACTCAATGTCGAGCAAGTGGTCCACACCTTCACCCTCCTACGTGCCCTGAGGACAGTCTCTAGGAGAGTTCCCCGTGTACATATCTAAAGGAAAGGAGGCCACGGTTTACTTCTTCTGCCTCCTCTTCTTGAGAATCCTCACTTAAGAGCAACAGCAGCCTTATTCATAATAGCCAGAACATGGAAACAGCCTAAGTGTCCATCAGTAGAAGAATGGATAAAGAAACTGTGGTACATATACACTATGGAATACTACTCAGCTATTAAAAACAAGGAATTCCCGAAATTTGTGGACAAATGGATTGAGCTAGAAATGATCATAATGAGTGAGTTAACCCAGAAGCAGAAAGACTCAAATGGTATATACTCACTTATATCTGCACATTAGCCCAAGGGGCATGTCCCACGAAAGCCTTCACTTACCAGGAAACTGAGACAGAGGGGAGGACATTCTAGTGGGACTCTAGATGAGAGAAGCAGGGAAGAATGGTAAAGTAGAAGGATCCAGAGGGTCCTAGAAGCCTACAAGTAGAACATTATGATAGGCAGATTTGGGCACAGGGGTCCCACTCAAACTAAGGTACCAGCCAAGGACAATACAGGCGGTAAACCTTAAACCCCTACCCAGATCTAGCCAATGGTCAGAACATTCTCCACAGTAGAGTGGAGAGTGGGATATGACTTTCTCACATACTCTGGTGCCTCAACTTTGACCATGTCCCCTGGAGGGGGAGACCTGGTGGCACTCAGAGGAAGGACAGCAGGTTACCAAGAAGAGACTTGATACCCTATGAACATTTACAGGGGGAGGTAATCCCCCTCAGGAACAGTCATAGGGAAGGGGAATAAGGAGGAAATGGGAGGGAGGGAAGAATGGGAGGATACAAGGGATGGGATAACCATTGAGATGTAACAAGAATAAATTAATAAAGTAAAAGAAAAAAAAGAGCAACAGTATCATCCCTTACACAGTTAGTCAAACGTAAAGCTAAACTATGTATTATTAAAAATAAAACAAAGCAATCGCTAAGAGTAACCTCAAGGGCCTCAAGAGGCACTCTGAGAGAAGACAGTCCCCAAAACAGACAGACTATGCTCTCATTATTCGTTGGTTTTGAATAATTTATTTTATTTTTTACCTTTTATGTTATCTTTTTGAGATATGTGGCCCAGGTGGCCTCCCAGATCATTATATAGCCAAGGATGACCTTAAACTTCTGATCCGTCTATCTCTCCCAATTTCTGAGACCCTTATTCTTTTTATTAACCCAAACAGCAGGAATGTAAGACATCACTGCATTATTTATAAGGTGTGTATATATTATATACACTCTTCTATCTATGTAACTTCAATCTCAAATGAGACAGAATCAATAAAATCCAGCGGTGGATCTGTAAGGGAAGGAGTTTTATGAGATGGGCCCGTGCAGTTATAAAGCTAAGTGTTCACATAGTTGGCCATGTACTGCTGGTGAATCATGGAAGCCAGGGGTGTGATCCAGTTCTGGTATAAAGAACTGAGAGCTGAGGAATAAATGGTACATGCTTTGATGAGTCTGGGAGTAAGGCAGTCAGATGTACCAATCTCTAGGATCAGGGGAAAGATGGGCGTCTTAGACTGACCAATTCTCACTTTTTTTTTGCCATTTGGCTCTGTGTGGGCGTCTGGGCACAGGATGAATTGATAATGATCAGCTTACTTGGTTGACTAGTCCAAATGCTGACACCCTCCAGAAACATCCTCACAGACACAGACAGCAATGGTGGTTGCTAGGTTTAAGAATCCTGCAGTGAAATTGCAGCATGAAATCAATCATTGCAATAATATCATAATTGATTAACACAAAAATAAACATCATAGATTATCCATGCCTCTTTGAATTTATCTTATTATTTTGTTTTTAAGCTTACATTATGTGTATGTATATGTGTGTATACATATTTGTGTGTATACAGGTGAAAACCTGTGTTTGTATGCACTTAGAGACTGTCAGTGGCCACCAGTGGTCTGCTAAGCTAAGCATATATACAGATGAAAATATCTACAAGCATCTTGTACCACGTATTACATAAAAATAGTCCAAATGCTTTCCCCAATGTTCTTACCCTAATAGTGATATCTAACTGCTATTGCAGTGATGGTCAACAGAGTTACAAAGAAGGCCTTAGTTTCAGTTACCACTTCAAAGAATAGACATAGGTAGGGGCCTTAGGAAATGCAAAAATAGTTCTTGCTAGTTCAATACACCAAAATTGAAATTGCAATGCCCCCCAGAAGGGGAAAAACTGCTATGTAGTTGAAACTAAAGAAAAAAAAAATAAGTTTTCTTTCATTGAATAGGGAGATGGGTGCAGACTATTTAGACTGTGTTTTTAGTTGTATATTCCATTACTGTACTTACGTTTTCAGCTAAATTATAATTTTAGTTAAAAAATGCTTTTAACATCAAAAATAAAAATGTCTTAACAAAAAAAAAAGTCTTATTGCTTTGATTCCCAAAACTAACGTGGAAAGTGTTGTTAATGTAGGGCATCTTTTTCTGTGCACGGAAGGCAGAAATTCTCTAGTTGTTTCTGCTGCCCTCATTATACAAAAGCGATGAGCTCAGGTCAGAGGGGCCACATGGAAGGAGCCCTGTGGGGGATTTGCGCAGGTGAGTTATTGGCTCGTGAGCTGGTGTTTTATTGGGGATGCTCCTGAAGAATGGAATCTGAGCCCCACCACTGACCTTGAACGGATAAATGTTTGTCAATGAGCGTCTTTCTTTGGACTGCAGGCTGTGTATATCCCCAACTCAAGTCACTTTACCTTACAGCACAGTATTAGACAACAATCACTTAATGTCAGGAGCTTGTTGCTGATGCCTCGTTCAAATGTTCTCTTTTATTTGTAGGTTTTTAAAAAAATTCTATTTGTCTTTAGTGATGCTTTCTAAAAATGATTTGCTTTATTCTTTTGTGTGTTTGTGTTGGAGGGAGAATGTGCACCTGACTCTGGGCGCCCATGAAGGTCAGAAGAAAACACTGCATACCCTGAAGCTGGAGTTAGAGCCAGTTACAAACCATTTGACAGGGTTTGGGGAAACTGGGGTCCTCTGAAAAAGCACTAAGCTCTCTGAAATACAGAGCCATCGCTCCAGCCCTCGGTGACACATTCTTTACTGTCCTTCTAATACATATTTATAAAAGGGCAGCCATCTACTATGAGCACACAGAGTCTCACAGATGAAATGACAGTAAGATGTGGAAGACCCCAGGGCCGGGAGTGTGGTTCATTCAGGTACCCTTGCCTACCACTGGGGAAGCCTTGTGTTCAAGCCCAACACCACATGACCACCAAAACCAACCTTATCCTTAACTCTAACCGAACTGCCAGGAGTGGTCAGAAATTCAAGTCATCCTCTGATACAAAGAAACTTCCAGGCCAGCCTGGGATAGAAGAGACCTTTACAAAAAAATTTTTTTTGGAAACATACTCAAATATAAAATACTTGCTCAAATATATACATAACAGATGAAAATACACACAAAAATATTAAGTCAAAAGCCGAACTCATATGAATCAGTGTTGAAAAGTGTGAAGAAGAGCTTGTGTTAATACTGCAAGAGAGGGATAAAAGAGACAGCGCAGCAGTCAAGGGCACATACTGTTCTTAGAGAAAACTCTAGTCCCACTCTCAGTTCCCAGGCAAGACAGCTCACAACTGCCTGTAACTCCAGCTTCAAGGGGTTCTATGTCATCTTCCATATACATTCACACACACACACACAGAGAGAGAGAGAGAGAGAGAGAGAGAGAGAGAGAGAGAGAGACAGACAGACAGACAGACAGACAGACAGACAGACAGACAGAGACAGAGAGAGAGAGAGAGAGAGAGAGAGAGAGAGAGAGAGACAGACAGACAGACAGACAGACAGACAGACAGACAGAGACAGAGACAGAGGAGAGCTTAAAAGAAATGTAAGCCAGAAGAAGTCCTGGAGTGCGGACAAATTCAAGACTTCAAAGCTACAGGTCCATGGCAGAACTGAATAAATTATTACATATGGACAGCGACTGTGACAAGAGATAAGAATGGAGAATCAAAGAAAGTCTAGATCGCACAAGCCTTGGCAACATTACAAGATGCATCTATCTTAAGCCTTAGAAGGCTTTCATCGGGAAAGTGAGAGTCAAATCTGTACTTAAAAATACCACGCTAGGGCTGGAGGCGTGCACAGCAGTTAAGATTGCTTCCTGCTTTTTTTTGAGGACCCAAGTCCAGTTCTTTGCAGTTCACTCAGTGCCACTGAAGCATTGTGGCAGGGTGAGGTTATCCCTCACCTAGAGCTAGAGGTCAAGGGATAGAACCTGTGATAGTACTCACTCCATGAAATGATGGACGGCTGATTTTCCTATGGTAGCCTGTTTCAGAATGGAGTGATAAAACCTTCAGGCTAACTCTTGGGCATTAAAAGAGATCACCCGCCACTGCCTATCATACTGTTAGCTTGTACATCTCACATTAGCACTCAGACCAAGCCCTTGGCAGATGCTGCCTCTGGAGCCTAACTTCTCTGTGTTACTCTGTGCTTGCCCTGTGCCTGTGGGGTCATCAGTGCTGTAGTATGTGGCCTGTTAGGATGGTGTGGATTGGTCAGTCCACAAAGAAATTCTTCATAAAAATCTCACTTCACCTTGACACCTCAACGGTTGTTTCTGAAGGCTATTTCATTTTGCTATTGGATATTAGTTTGTAACAAGTGGTCTTGGCAAGAACTGACGTGAACTGTCAGTTGCTTGAACTGGGAAGCAACTGAGGGCACACCTATGAATGGGTCTATGACAGCATCTCTGGAAAGGGTTAACTGAAGGGAGAAGACTGTCTGCTGGAGTGGGCAGCATCTTCTGCCTGGGGGGGTCCAGTTAGCCTGGGGGGGTCCAGTTATAAAGAGGCTCAAGGGGGAAGCACTGTTTGCCTGCTTTTATTTCCTGCTGGTAACTACATCTATCCGATTGTTACCCTCCGCTGCCACCCTTGTTACCACGAGTCTCCAGTTTCTTCAGCCTCCTAATGTTGACTCACAACCAGATATTTTTCTCAGATTCTCAGTACCATATTTGGACTGTTGGGGCACGCAGCTCCTTAGAGTGAAGCCAAGCAGTCTGTGTTCTAATTGTTAAAACAGCCTCAAGGAACTAGGACAGACGCTAAATTTTTTTTTTTTTAAGATTTATTTATTATGTACAGTGTTCTGCCTGCATATATGCCTGAAGGCCGGAAGAGGGCACTAGACCACATTATACATGGTTGTGAGCCACCATGTGGTTTCTGAGAATTGAACTCAGGATCTCTGAAAGAACAACCGGTGCTCTTAACTTCTGAGCCATCTCTCCAGCCACAGTAAAGGGGTTTGTATTCATTGCTTTCATTCTTGTAAGTGGTGCTTTATGGTGCCAAATTACAGATTGTTCTGTGGCTCCTGATTCTCTGTTTAACTTAAAGAATCCCTGCTGGGCTCCAGAAAGGAGAAACAAGATGCTATAAAAACACAAGGAAGAAGCTGAGCAGGTGGCAGAGCAAGTGCCTGGGTGACCAACAATGAGTTGCTGTCTGGTCCTATGTAAACCTGACGTACACACTAGAGCTATCTGAAAGAAGGGAACATCAACTGAGAAAAATACCTCCAGAAGATCTGGATGCAAAGCATTTTCTTAATTAGTGATTTGTGCAGGAGGGCACAACTCAATGTGAGTGGGTTGGTGGTCCTGAGGTCTATAAGAAAGCAGGATGATCAAGCCATTAGGAGCAAGCTAGTAAACAGCACTCCTCCATGACCTCTGCATCAGCTCCTGCCCTGCTCAAATTCATCCCCTGACTTCTTTAATGATGAACAGCAATATGGTAGTGTAAGCAGAATAAAACCCTTTTCCTCCCAACTTGCTTTTTGGTGTTTTTTGCAGCAATAGAAACCCTAACTAAGACAAACAGCATTTTTTTAAAAATCTGGTATGGTGATATATCACTATAATCCCAGCACTGGAGAGACAGAGAGAGATAAATGTCTTGAGCTTACTGGCCAACCAGCCTAGCTGAATTGGTAATGCGAGGCCCTGTCTCAAAAAAATAAAATAAAAATAAAGTAGCCTCATTAGAGAAGTTTCATTACGCAGCCGGCAGAGCTAATGGAGAGATTCACAACTGGAGAAGGTACAGAGCACGTCACAGAGGGCGGGTCTTCCTGATCTTTACTCCTCCCACTTCACTTACGGAACTCACAAGAGGGAGCAGAAAGATTAGAGGAGCCAGAAGTCAGAGAATATTGCTACACAAAATGTCTTCTCTGTGTGACGTGGCCGTTGCCTTTGTGAACACCCCCAGCTGTGGTGAGCAGCACAAGACTTTCACAAGATTAAGCTAGTCAGCACTCCAAAACGGAGAGGGAAGACACTCAGGAGGCCACACTCAGCTGAGAACCTCTTGGCATCTGAGGGCCTCGGGGTGAGGGAGATTTTATATATTTGTCTTATTTTATGTTAGTGTTTTGCCTGCACGAGTCTCTGCCCAAGACATGCACGCCTTGTGCTCACAGAGTCAATAAAAGGACATTGGATACATGAAAAAAAAAATGGAGTTATGGGCAGTTTTCAGCCACGACGTGGGTGCTGGGAATCAAACCTGGTTCCTGTGGAAGTACTCTTAATCACTGAGCAATCCCTCCAGCCCCGGATTTTTGTTTGTTTGTTTGGTTGGTTGGTTTGAGGTTTTCTGTTTGTCTGTAGTCTTTTGGCCCACGCTAGAATGTCCATGCTCCAGTAAGTAGCTAGCTCCACACCCATCCACAAATAAGCACTGATCAACTCAGTGCGTTATCTTTAAACGGAAGACATGAAATTTGGAAGAGGTTGTGAGAAGAATCTGAGAGGAGGCTGAGGGACAATCATAAGGTATATATGATCTAAATACATTGTGTTTGTGTTTGAAATTACAATGAATAAATTAATTAATTAATGTTTCTTTTTCAAAGTAAGGTGGAAAATGAGTGAAGAAGACATAGTCACTTCCTATCCTCCACTCAAATGTGCACACACATGCAAGTGCCTCATGCCAGCATCTGTGCAACACACACACATACACAAGCACTAAGGACATTTGCCTTCTTGGTTACTCTTCATTCACCTCAGTTCTCAGTGGAAACAGGAAGCAAAAAGAACAGAGGCCCCTTCCTGAGGACAGACAGTGTAACCTTTGCGTTTGGTGCTCCTTCTGACAATCTAACTCACGTTGATCAATGCAGCTTGAAGCACAGTAGGAAATACTCTGAAACTGGTTCTCTCTCAGCAGTCTTGAGTCATCAACACGTATAAGTCCTGGCTCCCTTGTTTGTGCAATGGAGATGCTGATGTCATAGAACGGTTGCTGCAATTTCACGCTTATAAGCATGAGAAACTGTGTGGCACGGCGCTTCCCTTTGCATGTAGCTTACTGCCGTTATTAGACTACATTTCATACATCTTCTCCTACAGTGGAAGAACGTCAGCTGTTTACTTGGCTGGTACACCAGCTAGGGCCCCAGACACAATGACTAAACAATGTTCACAATTCTATTAAGATCCTGGTTTGCCAGCCAGCATCTCTCTCCAGTAATATATATATGGATTTTTTTTCAGTGTCAAACATGATGAAGGTAAATGTGTGAAGATTCAGAGTCATATCGTTTTCCCATGGTGATCATATTTCTTGTGCTTCTTGGGATATGTACATGCCTGAACAGACAGAAATGTCTGAAAGAACACCTATTCTTTAGAAGTCAAAGAGTATAAACCAGGAGGTATGGTAAAGAACATTTTAAAGACAATGAATTTGCTTTCTCTCTGAATTGACCATTTGCCAAATAAAGACAACCCCATGGAAACGAACATAAATCCAAACAACTGGAATAGACTGCGGGAAAGTTTGAACAACCTCCTTCATCTTACAGGTGCAAAATGAGGGATGGAGGTTTGACGCCGTGGGCAAAGCAACCATACAAGCAGAGGGACCCAAGTTTATATTTCCAGAATGAACATGAAGGTTTGATACTACAGCCATGCATGGTCCCTGTGGAGAGACAAATCCAGGTAAATCCCAGGGCCTCACCAAGCAGTCAGTCTAACTAAACCAGGAAAGCAAGTCTGTCATTAAAAAGTGTAAGGTAAAGCCGGCCACAGCATACCTGTAATCCCAGCACTCAGGGAGGCAGAGGCAGGCAGATCTATGTAAGTTCAGGCCAGCCCAGTATACAAAGCAAGCCCAGCACAGCCAAGACTACACAGGAAAACCCTATCTCAAACAAAACAAAACATATATATGGTAGTGAGAAATAGAGGAAGACAGTCAGGCTAGCCTCTGTCCTCTAAATATGCACACACACACACACTGGCAACTTTACACATACACATATCTAAAAATAAGTGAGAAATAGGGTTTCACTGTATTGATTACTTATTAAAAATTCACATTGATTAGATCAAAGCCCTTCAATTCGAAACTAGTTCTCTTCTTAGCCAGTATTGAGGAGTCATCAACATGCTAGGTCTCATCTTCCTTGTCTATCCAATGGAGATACTTATGTCATAGAACTATTGCATGCCATGCTTATATGCAACAAAATTGTGTGGCATGTCACTTTTCATGTAGCTTACGGCTATAGTTAAGACTGTACTTAATACGTATTTTTGCCCAGCATTTGCATCAAGACCCCACCTTGAAAAGGTTCATTGATGGAATATACAATATACAAATATATATCATTCACAACAGTGTCTCAACAGACTTCATCAGGGGACTATAAAGTTGACCACTGCTCTAGTCTTAACATGCAGTTTTGCAATTGAAGCATCCTTGTGTTAGTATAAACAGCTACATGCATGAATTTAGCAGATGCTTTCTTTGAGTATAGCAGTCAAGAAATCATGGCGATTCTTGAGGTATAGAAAGCCAATCAACCCATGAGTGAAGATTGCAACCTGAAAGGATATTGGTAATATAATAACCCTCCACATAGTAAATACAGCACTGCTTTCCAGAACTGTGGTAAACCTGAGGTTCTTATCCTTGTAATGTGTCATATCACTGCTGAGCCAACGGTCAGCACCAGAAGGCCACACTGGAGGAAAACTATGGACAAAATCTGGAAAGGAAGGAAGGAATCGAATTCAAAGATGGTTTGAAGTCATGTGTTGTAAGAACAAATTAAAGAGCAAACAGGTGGTGGCACACAATGAGCTTAACCCACCTTTTGAATGTCAGGAGTATCTCATATTAAGAACCAAATCCTCTCTGAATGCCTAGATAGACACGCAGGTCTTCTGCAAAATTCCTAGTAGCCTCTCTGCTTACATTTATTATAAGAAACTTTTAATCAATTATTGGACATTCTCTTTCCCATCCTTCCTCACACTGCACCTCCTTTCTCTCCAATTCTTTTTTTTTTTTTTCTGACACAAGGTCTCAAGTAGCCCTAAGTGACCTTGAACTCATTATGGAACCAAGGATGACCTTGAACTTCTGACCCTGTTGCTTCTGCATTCTAATCATGGTGATTACAGCTGGGCACCATCACACATGGGTATGGCTTTGTTTTTGCTGAGTTTTAAATCCATAAGAACCAGGACCATAGTGTGTGTGTGTGTGTGTGTGTGCGTGTGTGCGCACGCGCGCACATCTGAATATATCTGTATTATGAACTATAAAAATCTGTTTCATGTTTGCTGTAGTTCAGCCTTAACACACACTTTTAATCCCAGAACTTTCTGTAAACAGGTTTTTAAAAGTTAACCAACACTAGGTCAAGAGGCCTAATAATCAATCAGCTGACAGAGATTAAATAGAAGGTAGGGACATTGAGAGAAGGGTATTTAAGACAGGGTGGAGAAGAAGAAAGGGCTTTTGGTTTTTTCCTTCTGGGATGAGGATTGGGTAGGAAGGGCATTTTTCTTCTGGTACATCAACTAAGTAGGAAGATGGGCTCGGTGCTTTCTCTGCCTCTTTGAGCTAGCAAGTTTTCACCCCAGCATCTGGCTCCTGAATCTTCATTGGTAAAATTGAGTGATAGAGACTGTCTTCCTTTAAAAACAACAGCTGTGTGTAGACATACGTGTTTTGTGTGTACTCCTATTCCTACACATGCAGAGGCCAGAGAGCTACAGCAGGCGATCTTCTCTGGTACTCTATCTTATCCCCTTATTGTGTACTGAACTCAGGGTGCCATATTTAGGCTAATCTGGCAGGCGGGTCCATCAGTCCTTTGCCTTCTCCTGGCCTATAAAGCAGAGGTTCAGGCATTCAGTCATAACCACCTCTACTTTTTAAGACTAAAAATTGTCATATCTATTAAAATTTCATACCTGGATATAATGTGAGTTGCTCAAATCTACTCTCTCCTCTCCAATTTCTCTCAGACTCCCCTGGTCACTTTCCCCTCTCATCTTCATATACTTCTTTGTGAAGCCACTCACTGAGTCATGTAATGATGCTAAAATGCACAGCGGTAGAGGCTCTCTTCTGGAATATGGACTACCTATCAGGGTCCATATCCAAAGAAAGCTGATATCTTCCCTCTCCCAGTACCAATCGATTGCCAATAGCTCCTTGTCTACTAGAGCCCTGTCCCATCCACAGTGGCTTCATCTCATTTGGTCACAGCCTCTGTGGGTTCATGTGTCCAATGACCCTATTATGTCTGGAAAATACTGTTTCTCAGCAGCACTCTACCATACCTACCTTGCTTTCTAAGTTTAGTAAACCTAGCTAAGATCAACAGCAAGCCCTTTTTCCTTGTGAACCATCTCTTCAACTCCCATATCTTCTTTGCTGCTTTGTCTCCACTCTCAGGAAGGCATTTTGCATGTACATCACAGGCTCAGTGAGCGAGGGCATGGTTAGCAATGGCTTCAAGGAGGACTAATGGTACCACCAGAGTGGTGTTCCCTGAGAAGTTCCACTGTTGCATCACAAAATCTCTATTGCTTACACACAGGTATCAGTTCATTCAATACATCATGGATATGGGAGCCTCTGTTCATCTTCTTTCAAGAATATAGGTAGCATCCTTCCCTGACTGGGAAATCTTCTCAGGCCTACCAAAGGTGAGCAAGGCTTGGAACCCCAGAAAGAACACTGATTGGCATTTCTGATATGCATGCCTTTTTCTTTTTAATTCATTGTCCCATTTTCCTTGAAGGTGTTTTTAGGCTAAGCACATTATGTGTATATATATTCTTGAAAACTGTTGCATCTCATTTTCAATATCAACATTTGATGAAGAATTTTTACAGAATGTTAAACTTGTGAGGTGTTCATCAAACAAAGGTTCTCATTGTAATTGTTTGGAAAACAGGACATCCTGGCCTTATGCTGGATGCTGCTGATGTTCCTTGGCAAAGGTTACAGAGACTTTGGAATGTCCCCAATGGGAGGAAAATGCAAATTAGTTTGCTCAGCTTTATCTTAAGCAGATCCTATGCTTTCTTCTCATCTTAATATTAACCAGAAAGGGCTTATGCTTCTGGTGTTCTGCTCTGAAGGTTTCAAACTTTTTGAACTGGGTCTGGAGAGATGGCTCAGTTAGAAAAGCACATTGCTCTTGCAAAGGATCCTGGTTTTATCTCCAGTATCCATATTGAGTGGTTCATAACAACCTGTCTCTGGTTTCAGGGGGGAACAAAGCCTCATGTGCATATACTTCCACACAAGCACACACAGGCATGCACATCATTAAAAACTAAATACATCTTCAACGGTTTCCATACTTTTGTGCTGAGGGAAGACAACTCAGTAGGTAAAGTGTCAGGCAAGCATGAGGACCTGAGTTTGGTTTCAGGAAATTATGTAAAAAGAAAAAATACATGAGTGTGATAGTACATAACTTTAATCCCTACACACACACACACAAACACACACACACACACATACACACACAACTTTTCATACTATCTTCTGAGATATGCCATCCCAGGTGAGATGCACTGGCGTGTGGGTGGAATGAGTTAAGAGTCGAGATCACACTTGTGGAGGAGGAGAATTGCTTCGACTCTCAGGAAGACATCAGGTACCACTTCACACCACGTAGGTTGCTGCAAGTGTATCTGGCAGCACGCTGATGGCTGGATGCTACCACAACTTCCACAAAGTTCTCTTCAAGACAAATCTAGCTTTCCCCTGCTTTTCTTCTCCCCACTCAGGCCCTTTTCTCCCTGCCTCCCAGCAAAGCACATATCCTAGATACTAAAATATGACCTCTGTGAGCCATGCTGGAGGCCACAAAGGGATGATGGATGCCAAGAAAAGGTCAGGCAGGTAGAGCCATTGCACTATAAGTGACATTGTTGAAGCTTTATGCTGAATCCGTTTATGATGCTGAATGTGCCCAGCCCTCAACTGCTGTGAGCAGTGGGTTTCAATGACTGACTTGTAGCTGCCTCCGTGAAACCAGAGAAACCTAGCTCCCTAGTTTTGTCTTCTTATAAATCTTCTATCTGCTCTCCTGCAAGACCCTGTGTGCAGCTCATGGATAGCTATCACAAGAGCACATAAGTGCAGCCCTTCAGCGCTTCAAAACAGAAGCCATGTTGTGGTTCAAGTCATGGCCCACAGAGTGTCTTAGGGTCCACACCAAGGATGGCCTCAGCAGGATCAGATCTTCACTCTATTTCATGCCCACCCTGACATTCTTGTCTCCCTAGAGCATCCACTCAGCAAACTGGAGGCACCTCAGGTCTGTGGCTAAAAAGCTCTACCTAAGACATCCATGAAAATCCAGCAGGTTAGGTTTTCTTCAGACTCAGAAGTCGTGAATATGACTTTGATGTCTCTCCCTTTCTTCTTCCTTTTGCTATATATTTGCTTTGGCTGTTGTCTCTATTTGTAGATGAATGTTCATAGGGTTAAAGCACTTTGCTTAGCTCCACAAGACAGAACCACCTTTTGGCGGCATCTCTCTATCATAGGTTCCTCAAATTCTGATGGTTATATAATTATTAAGTGGAGACATGCTTACCTGTAAATACTATGGAAACCAATGAGTACTCAATAGGTAAAACACACATTATCTCTTTTCAACACAAGCAAAGAAGAAAGAAAAAGCCCTTCATTTATGAACAATAAGATAGTACAGAGATGTCTATGCTAGTGCATTTCTGCTTAGAAACTCTGGATCCAAGTGCATGCTGAGATGACAAGGTGTGCATTCCCCTGGGCAACACTGGTATTACAGGTATGCATTTGAATGCCAGCTCCTAGGGCTGGAATTAGAGATGTTTAATCCCCTTCCCCAGTGCTGGGATTTCAGGTATGCATCTCCATACCTGCCTGTTGTGTGGGTTCTAGAAATAGAAATTCAGATCCTGATGCATGTGGAGAAACACCTTATTAATTGAGCCATCTTCTCAGCCCCACAGTGCTTTTTTTATTCATCTCTTTTATTTTGTCTGATCTAATGAAGATCTGTATTTATCTTCAGGTTTTCCTGACATACCTGCTGTGGCTCTCCAATAGTTTGCATACAGTCAGTCTTTTACCATTAAGTGACTTCCTATAGGAAGCAATCCAACCGCTGGGAACTCACTACTTCCAAATTAGAGGTCACAAGTGTGACACTTAAAAACACACCCACCTCACCCTAGGCCGACAGACATTCCTCTGACGTGGGCCCAAATAGAAACTGGGAAGTACATACTTGCTAGGATTTCATAAATACCTTCTGAGATAAAAAGAAACAGATTTTAAAAAAAAAATGGTGATGGTTTCAGAGGCTAATTTTATTTACTCTGCATTTTTATTATCCATAAATATTATTAAGTGATGATTATCTGCTTTGCTCTTAACCAGGGAAATTGAATTTCATGAACTACTGAAGAGATTGATTTTTCTAAGAAAAGAGCATTGGTCTGTCTTTTCAGTAGATATTTTTTTTTTCATTTTGCTTGGTAGTTGTATTTTTCAAGTGAAAAGTGTATATACCTGGGAAGATTTAAAGATGTGAACATTTTTATAATAACCCAACCACAATACATAAAGTAGAATGTGAAATGCCTCCATGTCCCATAGGTAAACGAGTAAGGATCTATTTTGTAGATTTCTAAAGCAAATACTTCACTTTCGTGAGATCCTTGGAGTAAACATACCATCTAAAGTCAATAAACATATAAATAAGTAATAGACTGAGGCAACTATGCAGATGCAAAGTATGAGCCATAGGAGAAGGCTCCATGCTATAGGCCTGGGTAGTCATCGCATTCCATTGTTTTGAAGGAGGTTTCATTAATTCTAAATGTGTTTGTGTGTGCATGTGTGTGTTTGTGTGTGTGTTTGTGTTTGTATATGTGTGTCTGTGTGTGTAGTGATCTGCATGAAAAGATAGATTTCTGAATAAGGTAGATTTCCTTGAAACAAAGTGTTAGGCAATTGTGAGCTAACTGATGTGGATGCCAGGAACAGCACTTACAACTTGGTCCTCTGGAAGAGAAGTGGGCACTCTTTTTTGTTCGTTTTAATTTTAATTCATTATAATACTCAGATTACATCCTGAATGTTATTTCCTTGCTTATATCTTCCCATTCCCACCCTCCCTTCCTCTTTTGCCCTATTCTCCTTGCCTAGACTTCTGACAGAAGGGGATCTCCTCCCCCAACATATGACCACAGCCTGTCAGGTCTCATCTTGATAGTCTGCTTCCCTTTCCCCTGAGGGCCTCCAGGCCTCCCCACCAAGGGGAAGTGATCAAATTGGAGGCACCAGAGTTCATGTCAGAGGCAGTCTCCACTCTCCCCTCAGCTGTGGAGAATGAGCTGTGCATTGTCTAGATCCGAGCAGGGGGTCTAGGTTTACTGCATGCATTGTCCATGGCTGGTACAGCAATTTTTGCAGGCCCCCTTGGGTCTAATAAAAAGAGATTTGCTCAGGCCCCAGGGGAACTCCATCTAAGGCTCTGAACTTATGGCTGGAAAGCATCAAGGAGCCTTGATGGTCTCTTTGTGGGGATCCTGAACCTTCTAGATCCTTCCATCCTCCCCATTCTACCGTGACATCTCATCGCTCCCCCTCCCCCAGAGTTCAGCAGTGAATCTGCGTTCCAGCATCTATCCCAATCCCATGCTGGTTGGAGTCACTCAGAGGACATCTATGTTGGGTAAATATCCTCTTATAAGTGAGTATTTATCTACCATGCATGTCTTTCTGGGTCTGGGTACTGCAAAGAACTTGGCACTCTTAATGCCACACACCAACTCCCAATTACCTTGTTGGATCAATGTGTGCAAAGTGAATGCAGTGATCCGTGAACGCCTAAAGACAGCAATAACCAACACTGATACCAATGACTAAAAAAAGGAAAGTGACTAGAACCTTCTCCTATAGCATTTTAGGCAACGTTCTTATAAATGGTTTGCCTGCAGTGTCTGCTCAGGTGAGGTTGGGATAGTATGATGCTGAGGTTGAGGCACCTTTTAGAAAGTTCAGTTCCAAGTCAAGCTTCTAGACCCTGTTCACGGAAGCCAGCAGAGGAAGCCGCTCTCTCTGGTGACCTTAGTACCTGACTAGTATTAACTCTGCATGGGCACTTAACTGAAGAGATTTTCCCCTTAATTAAAAGAAAAAATTAAGAGGCTGAAGAGACAGCTTAGCCAGTAAAGCATTTGCCAAGCAAGCATGAGGAATTGCGTTCACTCCCCAGGTCCCACATACGAAGAATGCTGGGTGTAAGAGTAACACACTTGTAATCCTAGTGGAGGTGGACACAGTTAGATCCCTAAGGTCCTCTGGGAAAGCAGCCTTGCTTACTGCACTCTGGGCCAGTGAGGGACCCTGAAGAGATTGCTCAGAAGCTCATAGCTCTAGCTGTCCTTCCAGAAGACTGCGATGTGAGCAGCCTCGTGGTGGTTCATGATCCTCTGTCACTATTCCAGAGGATCCAATTCCCCCTTGTGAGCACTGCAGGGACAAGATGCACAAAAAATAAATAAATAAATAAATCATTTTTTACAAAGTGAAATATGGATAATACCCGTTGGATAATATTCAAGTTGTCCTCTGGCCTCCATATGCATGTATACATACATGTACCTGAATCTCCCACACATACACCTGTATCTGGAAACATGAATACACACATACCCACTTTTCTAACAATGAGAACTGTTATGCTATCAGAAAAACTGAAGCTTGAAGCGTCTCTGTAACTCCTTAGGAGCAGTGGGCCTTGAATTTGTTTCATAGGCAAATCTTTTCTTCAAATGGTGTCTTATGTTAAAGTCTGTTTTCTAAAAACTAATAAAAAGAGATTTGCTCAGGCCCCAGAGGAACTCCATCTAAGGCTCAGAACTTATGGCTGGAAAGCATCAAGGATCACAGTCTGGAAGCTGAGAGGGCTGGGAAGATCTCACAGTTATATGCAGACAGAGGAAAAGGCAAATGTACATAGCCTGCTTCAATGTCAACTGAAGAAATGTTAAATGATCCTATACACATAAACCGCGTGCAAATGTTTCTAATATCCCATGCACATGGGTCTGAGGGGGACCTGAAGTTCTGCATTTCAAACTAGTTCTCCAGTAGTGTGAATGCTGCTTCAACAAGGAACAGAGCTAGAGAAAGAGGCAAGCTCCCAGTAACACATACAGCCAAGCATTGAGCAAACCTTCCAAGGAGAATGTCTGAATTACCAAAACTATTTGGCTAAGAAGTCATCAGCTCAAGCGTGAAGATGTAGCTCAGTGGGCAGAGCACTTGCTTAGCTGGCACGCAGCCCTGGCTTCGATCCACAGCACTGTATAAACTGAGCATGGTACTTGACCTATAATCCCAGAACCTACAATCTCAGTTAGAGATGGGAAGATCAGAAGTTCAAGGTAATGCTGGCTACAAAGCAAGTTTGAAGCTGACGTTAGGCAGGGATACATGAGACTTTGTCTTAATAATAATAATAATAATAATAATAATAATAATAATAATAATAATAACAACTACTACTACCACTACTTTATAAAATCAAGTTAGACTTTAAATTAGACTTTCTACACTCACATCTTGAGTAATCTATTTTATTGGTTAGGTTTTTGTCAACCAGACACAGGCCAGCATCAATTGGGAAAGGAGAACCTCAGACTTAGAAAATTCCTTCAATTTGATTGGCCAGTAGGCAAATCTGTAGGACATTTTCTTAATGACTGACATGTGAGAGCCCAGCTTGCTGTGGGTGGTCATGGGTGGTATAGGGAAGCAAGTCATGCAAAGCAGGCAGTCAGTAGAATCTCTTCCTGGTCACCACTTCAGTTCCTGCTTCCAGGTTCCTGTCTTCAGTTCTTGCCTTGCTTTTTTTTTTACATAATAGATTCTAAACTGAAAGTTGAAAAAAAAAAAAGGCTCTCTTCTTCCCAAGTAGTGTGTGTTCATTGTCTTTAGGGCAGCAACAGAAAACCAAACTAGGATGTCCATACTTGAAAGTAGAGGAGAGATTCTGAGGAGCACAGAGAGGGGAAAATTTGCGAGTCCAAGATAGAACATTAGCTAATCTTTATAGAAATAATTAAAAAGCCAGCAGTAGCTCGTGTTCTATGTGACAATTTTTGTACTTAGTAATCCAAACTATAACTTTCATAACTTTTTTACATATGTTGAAGAAGGCTCTATATGTGGAACGAATGCAGGATATGACAAGCCAGCAGCTTTGGAAAGATTACCTGGCTACTGAAGCTAAGCCTCAGAAGGCCTGTATGTTCTTCCCTTTCTGGCTCTGTTCCTGGACCACTTATCATGGCTGTATGACCCCTTCATAGTGTGGTGCTGACCTCACCAAGTTGAGTAGCACTAACCTTTCTTACCAAACTTTAGCCAGCCTGTGACTTTGCCGTGATCTATTTGAGGGAGCTAATCAAATGGTTTTCAGGTTAAAAATAGCTTAATGTGTTTTCATTTTAATACAGTATTTATATTCACATAATGACCTTAGCAATTATATGCAAATGAGTGATAAAAATATGAGTACAGTGTCTCATGGGCTTTCTTATAGCCCCCATTATTATACCACGAGTACAGACTCTGATTCTTTACCAGAAGCACTGCTGCTTCTCCTTTGGGAGGAGGGATGGAGGCAAAGGAAGAAGCAGAGCAGGAGGAGGGAGATGGGAAGGGAGGGGAAGAGCAGAGAGTGGTGAGGAGGAGAGGGAAGAGGGAGATGAACCCTTTCAGGGGGCTTACATTGTTCAAACTCTAAGAATTCAGCTAGTAACCATAGTTTCATATCTAAGGGAAACATCCTGACACTCGTTGTGTAGTGAGGTTCTCCGAGAGTCAATGTCAATGATTCAAAAGGACTTGAGTTAGATAAAGCACATACTCAGGGAATCTGACAGACACCGGATTGCACTGTCTACCATCCATAAAGTCAGGGTGACTATAACAGACATGGGAATGACATTTTGCTCCTCTTGGCCCCACCTGTGGCATGTCAGTCCTGAAGACTTGAACGCCTCCCACAGCAGATTCCAGCTAAATGTTAAACATCTTTGAGTGCCAAGTATCGATGAAACAAAACTTGAAGGGACCCAGCAACTTATAATGTCAAGAAAGCTCCATTCCACTTGGTGCTTGCAAATGAAGCACTTTTCTGAGCTTAATCTGAAAATCCAGCTTAAACCGGTTAGAAGCCACTTTGGTGCTGCATTCTTATAATTTGGTAAAAAAAAAATAAATAAATAAATAAATAAATAAAATAAAACAGATTTGAATAGTGAAAGAGAGGTATGTTTTTTTCTGCTCAATATTACATTAACCAGAACCAAGTTACAAATACAATCGGGTTTCCATAGGAACTGAAATGCCCCTGCAGTCTAATAGAAGACATTTTATTCTACCATTCATAATCCCTTCTCCTTGAAGTACATGGATGGTTACTGTCCAAAGAGTAAAACTGAAGTACAGAAAGCCCAGGGATCAGCCTTGCTCATCTGCCCTGGAGTTATGAAAGCCTTGGAAAGAGCTATAATAGAAAAGAGAAGGCTCATCAGCCTATGGAGAGAAAAGAGTCACGTGAAAGGAAGGACTTTGCAATGGAAAAACGAGTGCCTAGATGTAGCTGGTTCTCTACCTCCCAGCTCTACCACAACTATCCACAAGCTGCATTTTGACCCCATGTAGCCTTCTCCTAACTCCACTGTCAATTAGAGAGGGCAATTATTCTGAGGTGACAGATCCCTAGGAAGGGAGTAGGGATAACATAAAAACCCCATTTTGTGTTTCTTTAAGGCATTTGGTCCCCAGCAACAGGCAGTAAATTTTCATCTGCTTGTATCCAGAAATTTTTCACTTCTTTAAAAAATGTAGCCGATTTCCCCTGGCAGGGTATGAGTCACTGTTGCCTGTTATCTGTAGAGAGCAAAGGTGACTACAGTACACACTGCTGTCTCAGACAACCAACAGTAACAGTCTCAGGGACCCAATCCCCATTGTAGAACTGGTACATAGATACCTTCAGTTAAATAGAAAAAAGAGAGGGGCTTCACAGGCTGGGACACCTCCTACATCCAAATAAAAACCTAAGCATCCTTGCAGCCATGAGTTTCCCAGCTCTGGGGTCCCTTCTATATCCAACAAGTCTGAAGCGCTTGCCAGAAAACTCGATGCTGAGCCTCTTTCTGCCTTTAAGTATTTAATTGATGGTGAAAGAGAACCCACTGGCCAGACAGAGACTATTTTTTTCCTAGAATACTTGTCCTGGGAACGGAACAGAAACAACTGCACCTGGGAAGATGGCCAAAATGCCAATCAGTGCTGTTCCCTTCAGGTCTTCAGAATCAGAGGCATAGAAGAGTCAGGCACACTAGTTTATGTTGTAGCAAGCCACTGGTTTCATATTTGCTTGAAGAAGAGCATTCATGGTGACACAGATATTACTGTGCTGTTAAGTGATGCTTAGTCCATGTACCAATCTGTCATAGAACCAGCATGGAGGAGGAGCAACTTCTAAATACCCACAACAACCAATCAGAAACAGAATAGGACAACACCAGAAAGAGTGGTGAAGACCGGAAAGATCTGTGGATTAAGGCTGAAGCTGATGAAGAAGAAAGGAAGGAGATTGGAGAGGTTGTTCAAGTTGGTAAAGTACTTGTCACATAGCAAGAACTGGAGTTCAAGTACCAGAGCCTAAGATAAAACGTTGGGCACACTGGCATACACTTGTTATCCTCGTAACGAGAAGGCAGTGATGTGGAGATTCTGTGCCTCTCTAGTTACCCACCCTAGCTCAAGTGCTCAGTCCTAGGCCAAAGAGAGACCCTGTCTCACAAAACAAAGTGGATAGGCTCCTAATGCATGATGCTGAGGGCAACCTCTAGCCTCAATTGCAAACACGAATGTGGACCCACATGAACATGTATACATATACATACATACGTGTTACATGCATGCACATACGAACACACAAAGAAGAAGAAGAGGAAGAAGAGGAAGAAGAAGAAGAAGAAGAAGAAGAAGAAGAAGAAGAAGAAGAAGAAGAAGAAGAAGAAGAAGAAGATGAAGAAATGAAGTAGCCCCAGCAGTCAAGAATTTCATGTATCAATCTGAACCTTGTCTTTTAGTAAAATTACCCTGGTTACAAATGACAACAAAGTTTACTATCTAAAAGAATATTTTAAAATCATACTATTCATTACTTGGGTTTGTGTTCATGTGGGGGTGGTCAAAGGACAATGTTTAAGAGTTGGTTGTCTCTGTCTATGATAAGGATCCAGGGAATCCAACTTGAGTTATCCTTCTCTGCAACAGGCACCATTACCAACTGAGCCACCTTGGTGAACTCAATTAATCTTATAGATACAGCTTATTTTTGTTTAGATATTTTAATGTGCATTGTTTCCCAATGACTTATCAAAGCTGATATTTTATTTGCAACCTAAATGAGCAACTATTTGTATAAAAATGACTTTAGCATGCATTCTGCTGAAGTTTCTACTTGTGAATCCTGTCTTCAGTAGGTAAAGTATGCAGAATTTCTTACAGGCTTACTGCAGTACCAGCTGTCTGATGTAGGAGACCCATAAAGAGATACTGACGCAAACACAAAGCCCAGGATTCAGAACCTTGAATTCATTTGCAACATTAAAATTCTGCCCCTCTATAATAAATGTAGGCTCTGAGAACACACTTATGACCATCACAAAAGATTACAGATGTAGGGAATTGGGAAAATATGCTGGCCGTGGGTAAGATTAGAAATCATATTAGGGTGAAATATCTTATTTTAAGCAATTTTGTCATTCCCCTGTACCTTCTGCTTCTGTGAGTTCATATGTATGAAAAACACATGGAGGACAAAAAATAACCTTAGGGGTTGTTCCTCAGGAACTGTTCACCGTACTTTTTCCAACAGTCTCTCTCACTAGATGGAACTTGTCAAGTATACAAGACTGGTTTTTAAAAAATCCCAAAATCTGCCTGCCTCTGCCACCAGCACTGAAATTCTAAGCACACACCACCAAGCCTCACTAACAACATTAGAAATACATGGAGGCCATGCAGGGCACAGTTACCGGGGAGCTGGGCTACAGTTGGTTGTGAGCCAGCAGATGTGAGTACTGGGGACTCAACTTGGGTCCTCTGGAACAGGAGGGAGCACACTAAACCACTGAGCCACCATTTTCTGTCCCCTCATCATCTAGGTCTTTCGGATCTCTGAAGTTATCTATTTTCAATGTGTATGTTAATTCACCTGTAGATACAAGATGTTCTTAATATAAAAATACACTTTATGTAACTCAAAAGACGAAATCATGTCTCCTTTTCCCAAAATACAGATGCAAGAAGAGCCTATAGCTAGTCATCTAATTAAATTCTTTTTATAGCAATCCCAAAGCTTTTCTTTGGTCTATTTTTTTTTGTTCTTCTTTCTTTTTCTGAAAGCCTGGATATTAAAATATATTTGGTCTAGCAAAGGACTGTTTGAGAGAACATACATAAAAGGTAAAGTGAAAGCCCACACAGGAGGGAAAAAAAGATGTTTTCACATGAAGATGGTAAAAAAATCAATTTCACTACTAAATAACAACCTCAGAAACCGTTGAATACCTCCTTCCTCTTCCACCATCTCTTGGCTCATTCCCTTCCCTTCCTTCCACTTCCCTTCCCCTGTCACTTGTTTTCCCCTCCTTCCTTATTAACTTTATCTTTCTCTCCTCATTCCCCCTTAGCAGGAATCACAGGCATGGAACATAGCCCCTCACTGAGCAGGTTCATGCTCAGCCTATGTCCCCCATACTACACACATCTGTCTCTAGCATGTCTTCCACAACAGCATTAGATGCTGCTTGGGGATGCAAAACATCCTGCATGAAAAACTGCTACCAAGCAGACCCTGTCTCCTGCCAAGGACAGCACCTGTCCAGGACTGCTGCCAGCATCTGAAGACTTTGCTCATCCACAAATAACTTATAGCCCAGCTCATCCTTTGCCAATAGAAGTTCTCACTCCTGGAGGTATGAGTTAGAAAGTTGTGGCTAACTAAAATAGGGTACAATGTAGCTGGTTACATGCATTGCTTTGTGCATGAAAAAAATCCCTCATTTTCCTTCTTTGTGCCTGTTGCACAGCATTCATTGCTACTCTACACTGCATCACAATATACCCTACACCCACCTCCTCAGCTTTTGAAATGAAAAAAATAGAGACCACATCCTGTGTGTATTGTTAGACTGTCTGAAGCAATCAACGATCTTCAAAGTGTGAAATCACAAGGTGATGATGCTATGAAGCCACAGTGGTAAGACAGATGGACACACATGAAATCTCCAAGTCCCATGGGGTACTTGCTAGAGAACATTATCTTGGAGCATTGAGAACTCGAAGACATAAAGCAGAAGGAAACTGGTTGGACCATGAAGGGCAGAAAAAAACCAGGCCACCAAGAACCCTGACACTGGATCTAGGATCAACTAAGAGACATGCCCCTTCCAAGTTTTAATGAAATAGCTAAAAAGATTAACTCAGAACAGAAGACCTTACACCAGAGTGGCCATAGCAAGATATAAGGGGCTGAAGGAAGAAGCTCTTGCTCTCACCTATGTCTCTCTACTACTTACTGGTGAGTAAGCCTACTCTATTGCTGTTTCTGGTGCCACCATCCTTCCTTGACCTCAGAACCAGGCTGCATTGACCTTCTATCATGGACTGAAGATGGATGGCACTCTAGGAATCCTTCAGGTCTTCTTCATGGTATTGGCATTGCTGAGACACCCAGCCTCGTGCGTGTTTTCAGCCTCTCTGGCATGATAGCCATTGTTGGACAGCTAGAGCAACTTAACAATTGCCTTTGTAATATATACTCATTCTATCAACTTTGTTCCTCTAGAGAACCCTGGTTACTACAGCTACCCTGGGTGGCCACTTACAAAGGGTATTATCATGGCACTAGTTACTTATGTCTATGCTTTTATCCCAAATAAAGGTCATCCATTATACATCTATCTGAAAGTAGATGCCTCTTTAGAGTGACAATGAGTTCATCCTCAGAGAGGACACTCATGGATCATTCATTTAGTCACACTTGTAAGTTAGAGGCTGGAATAGAACATTCTCCAGCAAGGAAGAAACTATTTGGAAAACTTACCACCACGTGGAAATAACAAAGTCAGAGAAAGCAATTGGAAGCCGATATGTGCTCTGTGTCTCCTGGAAGGATTCTGGACTGTGGTGAAGACATCATGCCTGGGACTGCTCGGTTTGGTTCAGGGTCATTCCATGGATCAAGTTCAGAAGCTTGGATCATTGTGAGATGTGGGAGTTGGTGTACATCAAGAGTTGATGGAAGAGCTGGCGATATAGACCATTCGATAAGTGCAAAGAAGACAGGATGACCTGATGTATTCCCTAGGGTTTATGGGGAAAAGCTGGGTGTGGTGACACACCTCAGCATTAGGATGCTGAAACTAGTAGATCCTAAGGAGCCTTTTAGGCAGCCAGCCTAATTTATTTGGTGAGTTCCAAGCCAGTGAGAGGTTTTAAGTAAAAAGAAAAAACAAAACAACACAACAACAACAAAACCAAGATGGACAGCACTGGGAGAATGATATCAGAGTTGATCTTCTGACTGCCACATTCATGTAAGCACAAACATGCAAATATACACAAACATGTACCCACACATATCAATGTACATGTAGGTATACATACACAGAAGAGAGAGACAGAGAGAGACAGAGATAGAGAGACAGAGAGAGACAGAGACAAAGAGACAGAGACAGAGACAGAGAGAGAAGGAGGCTGAGAGGGAGGAAGGGAAGAGGGGAGGGAGGAGAGGAAAATGGAGATTAACTTTACTTTGCTGGTCTATATTTAGTACTGTTCATTATAGCATTTATACTGATAACTGAGTCAATTAGAAATTAGACTGGGCTCAAAATACTGGGCTTCCCTGGCATCATCCACTGACATCTGCATACCCTCACTTTTTAGCTTGTTCTATTTCCAGAAGATTGTGTTCCAAAATATCCAGTTGTTCCTTTCCAATTGTTTTTAAATTGCTCGTTTGAGCACAAGAATCTGTGGGCAAATGTCAGAAGCTTATGCTGGCAATTCTGCTTGTCCTCAGCACAGCATTTTAGGGTCCAATCAGGAACGGTCCTCCTATGTTCTGTAAGTATTCCTTCATCAAAGCTGAAGCTCCTGCTAATGCTTTCTTGGAGTCACATTGATTTTGTGAAATCTCTTTGCACAGAGGAGTGTTGAAGGCTAAAAATAGAGAACAATCAATGCTACTTCTTGTACAAAGAACCATGGAGCAGAATCATATCAACATATGTCTTTCCGTCTCTCTGTCTGTGTATATTTGTGTACATCCTTTAGCTTTGTATTTATTTGGCTTTGGTATTAGAAAGGGATATCACAGGACTGGAGAGATGACTCTGTAGTTAAAAGCACTCGTTATTCTATAAGTGACATGAGTGCACTCCCAGAACTAAAGTAGGGTGTCTATCTAACTAAGAGCCACTGTAATTTCAGATAGATGGGATCCATTGCACTCTTCTGGCATTTGTAAGCACCATACACATTGTATACATATACACATGAAGGCACACATACATAAAATTAAATGCTTTAGAAGATGTAATGATAGCTGTGCCCACTCCCACTTCTATCTTGTACATAAGGGGTCATCCATGAAGCCTGAGGATGCTATAGGACACCTAGATACCTGGATCTTAGAATGATTTCATCTACTGTGTGTCTAATGCTTTAACACAAGTATTTGGCTTCTTGGATACTGGCTTTAAAAAGGTAATTTGAAGTTCAGGTTGATAATTACAAAACCATCTCGAGTAGTTTGAGCTAAGTCTGGTTGTAAATCAACAGTAACTCTCATGTACATCACGACATGTGCAGCTCATAATCCAAGTCAGAGAACATCCTAGAGCTGCAAGGCTGAAACACTAGTGAGCAGCAACAGAAACAAGAGGTAGTAATGCAAGGTCCCCACTTCTAGGGGCCAACCATGAGTCAAAAGGTAGGGATGCAGGGCCCCCCACTTGTTGGAGGCCACCAGGAGCCAGAAGTCATAGTATTTTGCTTCTGTTAGCCCTTTGCCATGAGTTTGAGTGTTCCTCATTTGGAGATGAAGACAATGCTATAAAATGAGGAGGAGGAGGAAAATGTCCAAGAAGAAAATGGTTATGACTTTCTTCACGCATAAGACATGTCTTACATATGACATATCTTCATATGTATGGCTGGAATCTTACAGACAAACAAACAAATACCAGGACTGCTTTCAAGGCTGTGGAGAAAGAGGAACTCGTCTCATCTTCTAGCAGAAGGGTAAATCCCAATCTCTATGATGGAAGTCAGTATGACAGCTTCTCAAAATAGATTTAATAGATGATCTAGGTATACCTCTCCTGAGCAAATACTGAAAGGAATCTCTGTATCCTACAGGGAGATTCCATGTGTCCATGTTTATACTTGCTCTATTCCTAATATCAAAGGATTGCAATCTGTCTTGGTGTCATCACTACATGAATGGATAATGAAAATGTGGCTTACATATACAATGGGAATTTGCTAATCTGAAATGGCAAGTGTGATTTGCAGGAAAATGGGTGGATTGGAAAGAATTAAGAGATGACCCAGATTCAGAAAGGCAAAAATTATATGTTCTCACTCATGGGCAGATACCAACATTAAGTGCCTGTATGTATATAAATAAGAGCCTTTAAGGGTGGCTTAGACTTGGCACCAGGTAGAAGACCAGGAAAGGGGAAAATGAGGTACTGAGAAAGTTGCAGAGCTGCGAAGGTTAAAGAAGACAGGAAGGAGAAAGCAGGCTACTGGGGGCAAAGACGAAGGACGAGAAAAAGAAAGTAACAACAAAAATAAAGGTTGCTTGGAAACTGCCATACCAAATCATCACATGTTGCATGGTCAGAAAAGATAAAACTAAAAATTGATGTTAAATAAGATGCAGGGCCAAACTATAATAAGTCTATTAACACTGGGGTGAAGAAAATTGTAACAAGAAGACCAGGTTGTCTGCTGCAAGACTAATTTCTTACAAATGTCAGCGAAGTTACACACATGAACAACAACAGCATGGCTACCTAAACAGGAGCTCAATGAGGACAAAACCATCATATATAGTAACATCAAAGGGGAGATCTCAAGGGGCCTCAACCTTGGAACTAGATAGCCATTTGAGGGCTCTTCCCTGAGAGTGGGAGAAAGTACTCTTCCCCAGGGAAGGGCCCCCAATTGGCTATCAGCTCTAAAATCATAAACCTGGAGTCAACATTATATAGACTGACTAGGTTATATTTATATATTTAGGAATAAAAGGAATAAATGCACACACACACACACACACACACACACACACACACACACACACACACACACACCAGCAGTTAAAGAGAAAAAAAAGGCCATTAATTTTATAGAGATCAAGGAAGGTACATGGGTGAGTTGGAGGAAGAAAATAAAAATGGGAGAGTGATACAGTTATATTTTAACTTCAAAAAACTTTAAAAATGCATGATTAACGTGGATACTATATCCATTCCAAAGTCACTTCTGAATCCCAATAGACCAAGGGAATGGTGGGACTTCTGTGCACCCCTGTGTGACCCCTTTATGATTTTATTCCTTACCCCAGGCTACACCCTCTTTTTCTGTTTGTGTCATTTCATTTTGTTAAGACCATCCCGTCCCTATTCACATACAAGAAGGAACCAGGAACACAGAATTCTGACATGTTTAATATTAGGTCACAAAGTAACAGATTATTTGATTTTTCATATTTCGGACCAGGGGTTAATATCTACAGTATATGAAGAACTTTTCTGAGGAGAAGGGAAGAAGAGGAGGGAAAGGGATACTAATGGAATATAAAGTATTTATACAAATTAAATATAAATTTAAAAAACAGAAACCATCCCTCCAAGTGTCAATCAATAAATGGGCCCAATGACTTAAACAGATAGTTGTGAAGAAATACAAATGTTCAATAAATATGTTGAAAACTATCCACCAGAGAACTGCAAATTAAAATTACTTTGATGTTCTATCTCACCCCAGTCAGAGTGGCTATCATCCAGAAAACAAATGGCAGCAAATGCAGGAGAAAGGGTGAGGAGAAAAGGAGAGCCTTCCCCTCACCTACTGCTGCAATAACCAATCTGGAAACTAATGTGAAGGCTTCTCAGAAAGTTAAAGTACAATTTAGACTTTTTGAAAGTCCTTTGTCTCTTTCCTAAAGAACACACAAGCATGAAAGAGACTCAGCTGAGTCAGGCACAAGAAATACAGTCTTAAGTTGTTCACATGACTGGTGATCTTATGGGAACCTAGAAGGAGTCAGCAGCCTTAGCATCTACAAGTTGCTCTTCTCAGCTACCCCAAGTTATTATATCACAGCTTCTCTTACAATAGCAAATAATCTAGATTCATTGAGGAAATGGAATGTGTAGACAAGAATTCCCTTAGGCAGATATATGAGGTACATACTTTAGAAAACTCTATGATGCTTTGGTGTGTATAATACATGAAATAGTTAATGAAAATAGCTGTTTTCCCTCCTTCTTTCCTATCATGTTTTGTGGTGAGAACTTTAAATTTACTTTCTCATATCATTATATATTTCAAATATATTATATACTATTATTGACCATATCTACTCTACTGTGCAATAAATCTAAAAACATTTTCCTCTCATTTTTCTGAAACTTTATACCAACAGCTTCCCTATGCCACCTGCCTGGCCTCTAAGAGCCACTGTTCTACTGTCTACTTCTCAAGTACAACTTGTGCATGAATGTGTGTGTGTGTGTGTGTGTGTGTGTGTGTGTGTGAGAGAGAGAGAGAGAGAGAGAGAGAGAGAGAGAGAGAGAGAATGTGTTTGGTGGGGTAATACAAGTGCAAGTACACTGTGACACGGTATATATGGAGGTCAAGGATATTTGACCTAAAACTCCCATCCTAGTCAGAATGTCGCCTCTATTTCAAGTACCGATAACCAATTACATTAGCTTCATGGAGGTGGTAGAGAAAATGTATACGGCTCAGTTTGCATGGAGTGCTCACTTGAGTCCAATAAGCTATGACTGGTGTGAGGAAGGTACCAGCATCCCTAAGAAAATGCAAATGAGTCAGACAAAGGGAAGAATGTGTGATCATCATCCCTGGAAGCAGAGAGAACCAAAGCCAAAACGCTATGCCTTCCATTGTGACTTAACCTCCTTCTCAGGTCACAGGAAGCCTCATGAAGAGGAGCGGTGGCCTACCCAGAGCGCCTTGCAATGGAACTCTTAAAGAAGCACTCATAGAGCCAACAGGCTGGACAGCACTGGCGTCCTTCAACTGCTGAATGACAAACATGTTGCGATATAGTCATGCTACAGACCCCTAGCTCAGCAGCATAAATGAACAAAATAGACCATACACAGATCTCGAGGACATTTTTTGATAAATAGAAGAAATCAAATGTGAAAGGCTGCACATTGTGGAGTCCCACTCACATCAGAACTCTTGAAACAGCAAAACTAGAGTAATAAAAATAAACAGAGCAGTATTAGGGAGGCTGTAGTGGGAACAGAAAATGCACATTTTAAAATCGTTTTGGGGTAATGGAATTATTTTAAATTTGTATTGTGCTGTTGCTTACCTGATTGTATACAATTACCAGACCCATTAAATTTGTGAAACCCATTAAAATGTCTCAGTTTCACTATATTGAAATTATATCTCAAAAAAAAAAGCTGTTTAAATAGAAAGAAAGTGTATGCTGGTGTGTTGGTTCAATGGACCATGGTGCTTGCAGCCAAGATTGAAATCCTAAGTTGGATCCTAGAAAGTCAGGTGGTAGAAGGAAAGAACTGATCCTCACGAGTTGTCTTTTGACCTTCGCATTTGTATCATAGCATGTTCAAGTTTCCCATCCTACACACACACACACACACACACACACACACACACACACACACACACACACTTTTTAAATTGGGGCTGGAGAAATGGCTCAGCAGTTAATAGTGCACACTACACTCCTAAAGGACTCAAGTTCAGGTTTGAGGAGTCATGTCAGTTGGCCTCACTTGTAACTTCAGCTCTAAAGAGCCCGGCATCCTCTACTACCTTTTATGGGTATTGCATTCAGCAGCACAGCTGCACACCATGCATAATTAAAAATAAAATAAATCTTATATTTTTAAATAAGCAAATATTGTTAAAGGGGAAAGAAAGGATAGGAGAAGAAAGGAAAGATCAAGGAGGGAAGGAAGGAACAGGAAGAAATTGTCTCCAAATATTAATATAGTTTTTTGAACTCTACATGGGCTGCAGAGCGTTCCTGAGTCCCCACACTCCATATGCACACACACATTTGTACTTGCACAAATAAAAAAATGTAATTTTTTAAAAAAAATCAGGTCTGAAAAGATGGCTACTCAGATGAGTTAGTATTTATCAAGTACTTTGCTTTATTTATAAGATCAAAACATCAGGGGAGCAATTACCACGTGGAAGAAAATATGTAAGTTATTCGTCCATCCATATGCGTTGCTTAATTCTCACCATCACCCTGCTGAGCAGGTGTTCTCAGCCCTATTTAGACTTCAAGAAGTAGTTCAGAGGAACTCAGAGTGTTGCCAAGACTCCTGAGTTGGCCAGGGCAGAGCTCATTTCAAATCAGGTCTGTTCTGATACCCAGGCTCTATTTCTAAGAGCTTCCCTTTGAGAAAGAATCTAATATGGAAATCAGACATTGCCTCAAGTCATCATGATCAGTATACTGGTCAAAAGAAAGGAAAACCGGAAAAAAATGGAGTGAAGTGTTGAGGTTTTAAGTGGTGGAGGTTAATCTTTATTGTCCAGTCTGTTTGACTGCCAGTGAGGGTCTTACTGATGCATTGTTAAATGGGGTGGTGGAGTAGGTGGGGGCTGTGGGTCCTACTATCCCATGAGCAGGGGTCCAAGGCCAAATACTGGGACAGATCAGTCTAGAAGGCTGATTCTGGAGTTTCCAGATCTTTGCTTCCTCGTAATGAATTTTACAGAGGCACAGGGATAGTTACAGGAAAGGAGATGATTTATTAAGGGAGAGGCACAGAAGAACTTGGCGGTGTGCCAGCCTCACCTAGCTGCAAGAGGGCAAAAAGATATAAAGGTGAGAGCTCGTGACCTTTGGCAGTCATTAACACAGCGGCCATCTACCAATTTTGGATAACTGGGTCTTATCTTAATATTCAGACAAACTGATTCTAGGTCCAAATCTCATGATCACCAATTGGGAGTCTCTCTCTCTCTCCCTCTCTCTCTCTCTCTCTCTCTCTCTCTCTCTCTCTCTCTCTCTCTCTGTGTGTGTGTATGTGTACATGTGTGTATGTGCATGTGCATTTCTGTGTGTATGTGTGTGCTTTGTGTGTGTGTATGTGCATGTATGGGCATGTATATGTGTATCTATGTACACATAGATATGCTTTGCTATGTATATATGTGTGTACTTTGTGTGTTGTTGTGACTGTATGTGTGAGTGTGTATGTGTGAGTATATATGTGAGTGCGTGCATGTGCACTTGTGCGAGTGGGTTGTGTGTGTGCATGCTTCTTCTTTCAGTAAAATTTGTCTGAGTGATGAGTTCTTGCCTTTTGTGCCCTTTCACTCTTTGAATCAGTGGGGAAATAACCATTTCCTGAGACCCTTGATGACCTCAGCATGATGACATCATCATACTCAGCTGAACAGGAGTAGTCCGTTTTTCACCGAGGCAGAGCTGGAAATGAAAATAATTTTTAAATGAAATACAATACAGAAGGATGAGGAGTGTGACAACATTCACGTGGAGCAGTGCAGATATCACAGGAGCAACAGAAAAACTAGTTAGATTCTTCAACAAGAAATCTCTCTCTCAAAAAAAAAAAGGCAGTATATGAACAGAATTTGTCTCGTAGCAACAGGCAAGATGGGGTAGAAATAGTAAGCAGCAAAGGAAATGAGGGAAAAAATAGCAAGTTCTGCTTATGTCCTGGTTTCATTCTGTCCCTGTGATAAACCACACTGATGGAAAGCAACATGGAGAGGAAAGGGTTAATTTCATGCTACAGGTTACAGTAAGCCATCAGGGCAGAAAGTCAAGAAGGAGTTGGAAAGAGAAACCATAGAAGAGTACTATTTGCTGGCTCCATCCCCGGCTTATGCCTAGCTCTCTGTATACAGCCCAGGACCAACTTCCTGTGGGATGGGATGCTCAAAGTCAGGTAGGCAGTCAGAGAGCAATTAACAATGATGACATTCCTAACAGACATGCCTCAGGCAGTCCCATAACTTGTAGTCCCTCAGGTGACTCTGCTGTGTCAAGTTCACAGATGAAGCCGACAAAGACGATTTCCAATAACAGTGTAAACTTTAGACTTGAAATGAAAACCTCAGAAAACTATCCATCCACAGTAAGAACACCAAAGCCCCATGTCAGTCCAAAGTTACAGGAAAACAGGATCCACTTACTGTCATAGTGTAGAGAAGCAGGTTTGGTTTCATATCAAATGGCATAATACAATAGGATTTGTGTTTTCATATACTTGGTTAAAGCACATCTTTCTAACACCAAGGTAAACTCTAACAGTTGCCAACTCCCCCTTGGGCATTTGAAAGCATGCTTGGAGTAGGTCTACAGTCCCTTGAAACTTTATAAAAAGAGAAACTGATGAACAATCATTTAAAAAAAGTTGTTCTAATACCGTGTATTTCATGAAACAATATTATGCCTACCATAAAAGAAAAAAATAGTGGACTATTCTAGTGGATCTCAGCAGGCTTTACAGTTACCTACAGCACATGGCGATGGTCCAAACTAGAATTTATCTTTTTAGCTGAGTATTCATGTGCCTTCACCACACACCAAAGCTCGTCCCTTTGTTGTCCGACAATCACTGTTAAGTGGTGAAGGCAGAGGCACATGGCTGTTCAATGTGTTGATTAAAATGACAGTTGTGTGCTTAGCCCTAAATAGGATATTTATATGCCTCCCGAAAAGTCAGGGATCATGCAAGAAGAAGGTAAGAGCTAGAAGATAGGTAGAAAGTCTGTGAAATGCTAGCATTTGGACATGATACCACCAGCACAACAGGGAATCACAAACAAAGAGGATGCAATTACCTACACAGGATCTGCACGTGACTGGAACTATCAATAGTTAATCATGGTAAGGGAAGGACTCATGGCTCAAGAGGGTTTACCCCTATGTGCAGCTGAACTATTGGTTACTTATGAAATGGGAGAGATTGTCATTGTCTTCACTTGTATACCCAAATAATATCACAATCCTTTGACGTATAGCACATAAAAATGCCAACTGTGGTGGCACATCTTTGTAATCCTGTGCCGGAGGTGTGGAGACAGCATGAACCATGATCTGGTTGGCCAGGGAAATTTGCCAATTGAGGTTTAGTGAGAAACTCCATCTTAAAATTTAAGGTGCAGAAGAGTTGAAAAACGATACTTGATGTCAACCTCTGGCCTACACACACACACACACACACACACACACACACACACACACACATACACACACACACACACACACACACACACACACACACACACACACACACACACACACTTTTAGAAGTATGTGCATCATGATTAGGTGATAAGGAAAAACTGGAGTCATGGCTTCACAGTCATTTTATAATAAACACCTCCCAGTGCTGAAATGACTGCTGTCATATAGTTAGGATATGTAGCATATGTAGGATATGTAGACCCAAATCAAATGTTGGGTTGTCAACTCTATCCATACACTCCTCATTTTGAGAAGGTAGGCAAATCAGTAGCATTGAAGGCACCGTGAGTCAGCGGTGCACCACTGGTGATTGTCTTGAGATGCTCCAAAGGGTGTGCAAAGCCATATGACCATAATACAAGGTTATCTAAGTTCAGCTCATCTTTGAGGCTCCATATACCCCCGGTTTCCTGCCCTGCCTCTCTTGTGACTCACAGGCTTATTACACATATATTTGCATAGTCACGCTTTAGTGTTATCTTATAGTTAAAAGCCCACCTTCGAGTTGAGGACCCTGGCACCTGCGCTTCCACAGTGTTCCAAAAGCCTCGCAGCATTCTGCTTCCTCTCATTTAGGCAGAATACACATTTTATTCTGCTCTGAATTTGGAAAGAATTCACACATTTAACATTTTGGAAAATTCACACCAGCTCATGAGTCACTGGATGAAGCTTTTAATTCTTGCAGGGTTCTCAGAATTCTAATGCAGACTGTACTGCCGTACAGTTCTCTGCTTCATAGACTGTGTGGTGAAGGTATTTTGATTGTACTGTGTGCTTGTGTTTCTCCAAAACACCTCTGCATAAGTAAAAGGGGAGCCTTCAGTTGACATTGATTGTCAACTTGACAGAATATAGAATTGCCTATGAGCAAACTAGGCATGTCTACAAAGGAATGTCTACATAAAACTCCACCCTGAATGTGGATGGTACTGGTCCATGGGCAGGAGTCCTGGTCTAAGCAAGAAGGCAGGGATGGGGGACGAGCATCATTCATGGCTCTCTGCTTCCTGGCTGCAGATGCAGTGTGATCAGCTACCTGACACTCATGTTTGCCATGCCTTCCTCATCCTGATGATGAAGACTCTCAATCCATGAGCCAGAGCAAACCCTTCCTCCTGTCTTCCTTAAATTGCCTTCCTAAGGTATTCTGTCAAGGCCACAAGAAAAGCAGCACATATAATTGGTATTCTGATTTTAGTAGAAAATAACTCAAAATATTGCTTATTTAGCTCATTGTCCAGTTAAAATTGTGACAACTTGCTCTTTACTCACCCAAGGCTTCTTTGGGATTTCGCTTAAGAATCCACATAACATAAACCGAAATAGAATGTCTTAAAATGTTAACAAGAGAAACTATTTCCACATAGTTGCACCTCTACACATTGTTGCTCTTTATGCAAGGACTACATTCAAGAACTCTTTATAGTAAGACTGGACGTGTAGCAACCTAGGTGAATGTTTGAAAACACTTGCCAAGGACTCTTCTGAATACAGAATGTGTGTGTGTGTATGTATGTGTGTGCATGCGTGTACACACAGGAATACACTCTGACATGAACTGACCCAAAAGTTTCCTAGGAAATTTTTCTCATTTCTCCCTCCAACCCCTAAAATCAGTCATACCATTACTTTAATGGGATTTGACCAGATGGAAAGACACCTTCTTTATCAATTATTTCCCACTCTGCCTTAAGAGTGAATATGTACTTCTGAGTAATATTTTATCATACGACACTTGAGATACAGTTCCATGAGCATGAGAGTTACAAAATGAAATTGAACTGCTCTAGCACTGAAGCCATAAGCAAGATGACAGATATTGATTGTGCCCCAAGATGTAATGTAGGCACCTAATGGGGCATAGTAATGTTCCATGAATCATTAGAATATTATTTTAAATTCCCCCCTCACCTGAGGGATTGCTAAAGGGGTATTTCACCTTCAAGTCACTCCCTTGCTTCTTTAGACAAGGAGAGAACTTAATAAGGTCATTGGAACATGGTGAACTTTTGGTAGCTTTAAGGAAATTACTAATATTTTCTGGATATCAGAAAGGCATATATTAATACATACACATATACATATACATATACATATGTATGATATATACTTCAACAATTTTACAAGCAATAATCAGGACAAAAAGTCTGGGAACATTGGCTTGAACAAAGTAGATTCTATTTCATTTTTATTTGAGTTTGAGGGAAGGAGAGGGCATGTTAGTATGGATGCCTTCAGAGGCTGGAGGAGGCAATCGGATCCTCTGGATATAGAATTACAGGCAGTCATAAGATGTCTGACTGGGTGCTAGGAACTGAACTCAAGTCCCCTAAAAGCATAGCAAGAGCTTGTAACTACAGAGCCATCTCTCTGTCCCCAAAATGCACACTAATAATGATAATAATGACAAATAATTACCATTTAGTGAAGATTTCCATTTCTGCTCATAGTCTCATAACTGTCTTTAGTAAATGCTCTTTTTGCTTCTATTTTTTAATTATTTATAGATGTATGTGTGTGTGGCTATGTCTACTTGTGATTACCGGTGCCAGGGGAGGTCAGAAGAGGGCACTAGCTTCCCAAGAGCTGGAGTTATAGTGGGTTGTGAGACGCCAATATTGTATTGTGAAACAATTAGGGTCCTCTGAAAGAGCAGTATGCACTCAACCTCTGTACCTACCATCGCTCTAGCCCATAAACACTATTGTAATGTTCAGTTTAAGGACATGGAAACTAGGCAAATGAAGACAAAGAAGTTCTCTGAGAAGATCAGAGTTTGTAAATGGTGAAGCGAAGATGAAGACATGGTTTGGTCTCTCTCTGGGGACCACCCACCTTTACTGTGGAAGGGCTTCTAATTTCCAGCTGTCCACTCAACCATAGCCCAAAATATTAAACAAAAAAATTCTAGAAAAAAATTTTCATGACTTCTATGTAACATTTATCATGGAATACAATAAAAATATTCCATTTAATCATTGGTCATTACTCTCCCATGCATACTTAAACTTCCTTTACGTATTTATAAACACTGCATATAAAATATTGCATATAAACAAAATATAGTTTAATGTTATCTTTGGTTTGAGACATTCCTTGGCATTTGCATCTTGTAACATATTATAACAGGTAAGAGGGGTTGGCTGTAATATCTAATCTGACATTAAATAAAACCACAAGGCCTAGAGTTGTCCACCAGTAAGCGAAATTACTACATTCAGACTCATAGTTTCTACCAAAAACCATGTGGTTTTTGATTAGCTTCCTTTTCATAGCTGCAGACCTCAACTCTAAGTAGACAACATCATTTGTTATTGTTCTTAGCTCCTGAACATTTCCCACAGAGAGCACGAGGAAGCAGATACAACTGACTGCTGGAAAGTAGTGGAAACTTTAGGATGTGTGTCCCAGCTGGAGGAAGTGGGGTCATCAGGAATGTGCCCTTGGAGGAGAAACTAAGAAGCCCCCTTTCCACCTCTCTTTGTCTTTCTGTTTTTCGGTTTCTCTCTGTTTCTGTGTCTCTCTGCCTCTGTGTGTGTGTGTGTGTGTGTGTGTGTGTGTGTGTGTGTGTATCTTTCTCTCTCTTTCTGTCTCTCTGTGTGTCTCTCCCTGTATCTCTCTCTCTCTCTCTCTCTCTCTCTCTCTCTCTCTCTCTCTCTATATATATATATATATATATATATATATATATATATCTGTGCGTGTGTGTGTGTGTGTGTGTGTGTGTGTGTGTGTGTATGTGTCTGTCTGTCTGTCTGTCTATCTGTCTGTCATCTGTCTGTCATTCTCCCCCTCTGTTTCCCAGCTGTCATGAGGTAAACAATGTGCTCCACTTTAGGTCTCTCACCATGATGCTTTGTAAAAAAGCAGACTCAAAGGCAACAAAGCCATGCAAGCCACCATGGACTAAACCCCATGAAAGTGTGAACCCAAACCCACCTTCTGTCCTCTCAGTTGTTTGTCTTGTAACTCATCACAGCAGTGAAAAGCCAAAACAGGATTTGAACATAAGAAACTTAGCATTTAAGAGAGCTCATGAAACCAATCCTTTGGCGATAACAAGAGATAAACACATATATTCTTGGCTTCCCAGAGAGTATATCTACACACCTAACATGTTTATTTGGTATTTATCTTTCAACTGTCAACTTAAAAAATGTTCTCTAGGCACCAGATCATAACCTCATATTTTAATAGTTCTCTCTGTTGACGTCCAAGGTTAATATCTGGAGCCAAGTGGAGTTTCAGGCATATTCACACAAGGAAAATAATTTCCCTTGCAACTTCTTAGAAAAGAATATTATCTATCTTAGTTATCAAATTGTGATATGTGTGAATTCATTATTTTGTCCTAGCTTGAGATGTCTAAGGAATTACTTTTTCATGGGGGTTGGGGGTTGGGGAGGGCAGTGGGTCTTAAGAAGATGAGCAGTGAGTAGGGAGAGCAATGAGATAATGAAGAAAGATTATGTGTTTCCGAATGCTTTCAAATGCTTTCCCAGGGCTAGAGCAGTATTTACAGAGTCCAATATCTGTACTGTTATGCTTTAAAAGAAAACTTTAATCAAATGCAGTGGTAAAGGTAGATAAGCCGACTTGAACGTAGCTACATTCTCACGGGTACTCTGTAAAGAATTCTAAATTAATGAAACTCAAAGCAAAAGGATGAATCAGCACTTTTTCCAATACCTACTCTGCACAGGTTCAGGCGACATGGCTCTGCATGAGGAACTATTCTAAGCCATAAAAGATGACAGCAAAGCCATGCAAGTAACAATGGCCTACAAGAACATTCATGTGTATATTTCAGTTGCTTTTTAAAATTCCTAGTAAATAAAATGAAAAGGTATGTGCTTCATTGTCTCTCAAAATAATCTGATTTGTCTTGTTTTGTGTGTGCGCTGTGCACACATGTTTGCACATGTGTGCGAGCACGTCTGTTTATTTACTGAGGCAGAGTCTCTTGCCAAAGATGCAGCACTCCAATTCTAGCTAGATTAGGCAGCCATCTTGCCCTCTAGCTTCCCCATTGCTGCTGTCTAAGTGCTGGGATTAGAAACGGCCACATTGCTCACCCAGGTTTTACTTCACTGCAAGAGAGCTCAGCTACTTCCTCACACTTGTGCAGCAAGCATTTTGCCCTCTGGGCTGATGCCTCAGCCCAAGACACACATCTTTCAGCCTTCTAAAACATTATAAAATCCAAGATAGGAAGCTTCACATGATGAAAAGCATCTCACTACAAGATGAACTCTCTCTAGTGATTGAGACAGCTGCTTTGTGATTGATACATGATGAAGGGGTGTGTCTTTACTGACAGGCTGCCCTTCTATGATCCTCGTCTGTCCCATTCTATCCCTAGCAAATCTTTTGAAGTAGCTATAAAAAAAAAGTGTTTCTTCCCATTTATTGTTTTTACTTGCAGGGGGAGTTGGGGAAAAACTGAAAGGTGTTTTTCTTTTCTCTTATAAACATGGTGTCATTCAAGTAAAACTAGCTTAGCTATAGAAATTAGCAAAGTTTGGGGAAAGCACTAACAAAATTGATCATCGTCTGCGTTATTCTTCAGCAATGCTTTAACACTGCAGCCTTGGTAGCTATGTAATGTACCACAATACGGCTGGAAGTCTCTTCTTACTCAGTATCTATGTTGAGTAAGAGTTTCAACATTATTGGTTCTAGAGTCACAAAAAAGAGAAACATCTAAAGATCTCCCTGTGACAAACTTCTAGATTATATTAAATGACCCACTCTGAGTGAGCGATGGGCTTGAGTCTGAAACTAAACCAGAGGAGATAACCAACTGAGCACCAACATCTGCCTCTCTCTGCTGCCTGACTGTGGGTGCCATGTGACCAGCTACATTACACCTCTGTTGTCATGAAGTCTCACCACGATGGACTGTATCTTCTCAAACTTTGAAACAAGTTTAAGCAACATAACCAAGGAGGGGTTTATTCTGTCTGTCCTGGTGGAGAAGGCATGATGGCAGGGAAGTCAAGCAGCTGATCACATTGCATTCACAGACAGCAAGCCAAGAGTGATAAACACTGGTGCTCAGGTCCCTAAGGCCCTGGGATGGTTCTGACAACGCTCAGGGTAGCTCTTCCTGGATATGAAACCTTCCTGAAAATACCCTCACAGAGTCTAAATCCAATCCAGATGACAATAAAAATAATGGAAAAGAGTGTGAAACAGAGAATGACTGAGATGTAGTACACACACACACACACACACACGTGTGTGTGTGTGTGTGTGTGTGTGTGTGATATATATGCACTTGTCAAAGACTTGAAAAAATATTAACCATGACTAGCTCTTAACTGTTCATTTAACAGCCCTCACTGTTGGCATTCTGTAATTCCTGAAAACATTTTAAAATGAAAAGTTAGCTTAGAGAATAAAATACAGTATCTTTTTTTGACAAAAAAAAGTATTTCTGATATGATAATTCCTATTAAGTAATCACTGAATGAACAATGTAATCATTGGATACATAACTAACATTTGGAGTAAAAAAATACTTAAACAAAAGTAATTGGAACAGACTCACATGAAATCAAGAATCAGGAAGAGAGTGCACTTGGAGAGAGGACTTAGTTGCTAAGAGCCATCTCCAGAAGATGAGAATTCCCTTGTCAGCACCCAGTTGCTTAAAACTCTAGCTTTGGAGGATCCGATGCCTTCTACTGCCCTTGCATGCACATGCACACATGTGGTGAAACCACATAGGGACACGCTCACACATAAATGACATTAAAAGAAAGAAAGAAAGAAAGAAAGAAAGAAAGAAAGAAAGAAAGAAAGGAAGGAAGGAAGAAAGAAAGAACAGCACAGAGTTAACCAGGAGTTGAAGAGCGCTAGCTGGAGAGGTAGAAAGGCACAAGGGAGCACAGTGGGACTGCAACGCATAAGAACAAGGTAACATGTGTATGAAAGACACAATGAAACTAATTACTTAGGATTCTTAACTAAAAATAAACATTTAAAGATAACAAGTAGATAATAAGGGCTAAGAGGGCGGCTTGCTGCTTCAACTGCTTGCCGTCAAAGTTCAGCCACCTGAGTTCAATTCTCAGAGCCCACAGACAAGCGGAAGGCAAGAACCAACTTTATAAAGTGGCTCTCTGACCTCTGCCCACATTCTGTAGCATGTGCCCCAACCCTAGCCACGAATAATAAATTTTCAATTTAAAATAAATAAATGAGAAGTAAGCAAAACAAACAAAGAAGCATAAGCTGGTGTCCCTCACTCAGGACAGAAGTGAGGCATATGCAACCCTGAATATATACTATTTCATCAAAGAATTTGCTGAGCAATGAGAAGCCTTCCTTTATCTTGACTGAAGATTGCTATTCATTCATTAACCTATTTTTTAGGCTTGTTCTAAATACCATATGCAAAAAGGGAAAAACACACTAAGATAAATGTGCTTATCAGCTCAAAGAAAAAATATCTTCTCAACATCCTTTCTGAGAACACTTATTAAACTTGCCTTGCAAGGTGATCTAATTAAACATGGAATTAAATGCTTGAATACTTGGAAATTATTCCTCCCAGAACTTACCTGTCATACATCTATCTCACCTCAAATATATATACATATGTATATGTACATATACATATATAATCTTTGGTGAGTAAAATCTGAAAAATAGCAAAATTCTGTAAGGAACTGTATTAATTACCTTTGTATTGATTTTGTGTAACACCAAGACCAAAGCAGTTTACAGAAGAAAGGGCTTATTTGGGCTTACAGTATCAGAGGGTCCATGAGGCAGACCTGGGGCAGCAGGCAGTTGGCAGTTGGCATGGTGATCGAAGCAGCAGCTGAGGGCTCATGTCTTGAGCCACAACCAGGAGGCAGAGAGAATATATGTAAAATGGTTCATGGCTTTGGAACATGTCTCCAATAACGTTCTTTCTCCTCATGATTACACCTCTTAGAACTTCCAAATAATGCCATTGAGTGGCCAACAGGAGTTCCAATGGCTGATACTGGGAGAATTCAACCACAACAAGAAAAGCCCCAATGTGTGAGCCAGCCCCAGATAAGTTACCAATGAGAAGGAATCCCTTCTTGCTAGTAAGCAAGATAAATTGGCGCTTTGAGAACAAAGATCTGTGTAACAAATTCGAGAGGGGGTTGGTTTTTTTTTTTTTTTTAAGATTCAATTATTTTTGTTTGATGTGCACGAGTGTTTTGCCTGGATGCATTTATGGTGCCTGAAGAGGTCAGAAAAAGGCATCGGACAGTCTGAACCTGGAGTTACTGACAGTGTGAGCTGGCATGCACATGCTGAGAAACAAATTCGCTGCCAACAGCAGCGCATGATCTTAATCCTCGAGCCACCACTCCAGCCCCACAAGGCTGTTGTTAATGATACAAATAGCTAACTAAAATCCCTTTTTATGGAGATGTAATGTTATCAACTTTTATTCTGATACAAAGATATCTGTTGCAAGTTTGTTATAGTGAAAACTTGAAACAAGTTAAATATGCATGCTGACTTGCACCTTGAAATAAGATCGAGCTATTAGGGATATTTTTACCCACAGACACACACAGAGACACACAGACACACAGACACACACACACACACACACACACACACACACACACACACACACACACACCAAAAAAGAGTCATAAAAATTTTTTAGAGGCTTGGATAAGGCTCAGTGGCTAAGAATGCTTGCTTATGCAAGTGTATGGATCTGAGTTCAAGTCCCAGGACCCACATTAAAGAGCTGGATATAGCCGTAGCCATGCATGCCTGTGACCTCAGAGCTGTGGGGAACAAAGAAAGAAGAATCACTAGGGATTACTGGGTGTCAGTGCAGCTCGAGCAATCTTCTTTCAAGGGAATGAGGTAGAGTGATAGGGACACCGAGTGTTGTTCTCCGGCTTTCACATGACACACACACACACACACACACACACACACACACACACACACACACACACCTACCATGCACATATATATCACACCCATGTACCACACCCAAAGAAAATTTTAAATAAAAATATTACTTCTTTTTTAAAAATATACTCCTCAGATCCTGTATGTTCCATTTAAAAAGTAATAATTTAGGTTAATTGAATTTTTATGTCAATTTTCTGATATGTCAGCATAAAAGATCATTTTAAGAGGAAGAAAATGTGTATGTCTGGTCCACATGGTTTGTGTGCAAACACTGGCTTGACTGTTTTCTTCAGTAAAACAACTGGTTGAGGAGACTCAAGCATCCCTAGTGTAAATTAGTGTAAAGGGAGAAAGACAAAGTTGAACAAGTGCTCAACCATTCTTCATGCTAGCCATGAGTCTGTGTGCTGTCTGCCTTGGATCAGGGATGTATTTTACTTGTGACCACTGCTAGGTTAGCAGCCTTTTAAAAACTTAATTAAAATGTTACAGCTAAACGTCTCCACTAAATGTTCACCTGTAAAGACCAGTTCAACTCAGTTCCCCGAAGCATCTTCTTAGAAGGTCGGGTAGACCAGCTGCATATTTCTCGTAGGTTAACTGAGTCTCATAGCTTTTTACACCTTTATCAAGCATAGATCTGAAAATTTCAAATCCAAGGCTTTCTCAGAGTTGGTAAAGCTGTTTCTAGTTGCGCTCAAGGGGGGATCTCTTCTTCTCCTTCATGCTCCCATGAGCCATATTCTTTCCAATCTTCATGTCCTGTGACCTCCATAGTCTTTTCCAGCTGTTTCCATTCATCCCTTAGGGTTCTACAAATATGTGTTGATGATTGGACTGAAGATCCTGTGTGTGTTTGTGTGTATGCATGTCTGCAAGGGTAGGGGTGTGTAGATATGAGTGTAGGCGTACAGGTGTGCAGCTCTGTGCAAGTGTATGGGTATGTTTTTGTGTGTACATGTGCACAAACAAAAACGCACACACGCATATGTCTATGCATGTGTGTATGCATAGGTGTGTGTGTACGTATATACATATACATTCACAAATCTGTGTACATATGTGTGCGCATGCATGGCTGTGGCTGTGTGTACCTCTTTACATCTGTAAACATGGTTGTGTGTGGGCATGTATGTGTAAGCAGGTTCTCACATGAGTGGGGAGGGGAGGGCAGAGATCAACCTCAGAGGTTGTTTCTCCAGTGCTCTCCACCAGGCATTTTGTGCCAGGATCTCTCATTGGCCTGGGACCTTAGACGAGGCTGGCTAGCCAGTGAGCCACAAGGATCCTTCTGTCTCCACCTCTTCAGCTCAGGAACTGCAAGTATCTGCCATCATGCAGATTCTTCATGGGTGCTGAGAATCAAATTCTAGTTCCCATGCTTTTATGGCAGTCCCTTCCCTAGCCATCTAAGCCATAGCCACAGCTCAAGAGAATGAGGTCCTCCAGGGATCCTTTTGAGAGTTATTTGCCTTCTTTCTTCTTCCTTCTCCCTTTGAGCTTCGCTTCTGCATGTAACTGCCAGTTGGAGTGAGAAAAGCCTGCATGGCATTATGAAGGCACTAAAGTGTGGGACCGAGCCTGCCAACAGCAGGAAGCTCATTTTGTAAGGAGGAGTGTGAAGAGGAGGAACCAACCTGGAGAGCACAGAGGCTGCAAAACAGCACCAGTTAGCAAAGGTTCCGAGGTGACCTTCAAGACCTGAAGCACAGAGAATGAGAAAACAGCCCTGCCAAAAATACTAATAGTCTTCAGTATACAACTGTTGCTTCGCCAAAGGAATCACCGAGTCCATCTCCAGAGCAGAAGCCATGTCTGCATTGTGAATCACTTCCAGGCCAGTGCATACGTGCACATAATGATATCACTGGTGGACCATTCATTATGTGCAAAGCTTTCTTACAGGTTTCACATACACTTTTAGTTTAAACCCGGATGGCAGTGAATTTTCTGATTGAGAGAGCTAAGCCTTTGAGGAGTTAACAAAACTCTCTGAAGGACACAGATGCTGTGGGTTAATGCTATATTCAGACTACGTGAGTATTTGTAACTACTAGGAAGAGGAAGGCAGTTTACTGGAAACCTTAGTGGGGCTGAAGCGATACCCTGTGAATTAAAAGCAGTAGCTGCTCTTGTTGAGGACCTGGATTTGGTCCCTTGCGCACAGCTTGTCAGGCACTTCACAATCACCTGTAACGTCAAGTCCTTGGGACCCAACACCCTCTTCTGGCTTTCAGAGGCACCTGCACTCATGTGAACATGTTCACACAAATATTACCATGCACACATTTTAAAAAGTATTTCAAATCAAATCAAATATAATGGAAACCAAGGATAGAGAAAATAATCCCTACTTATGAATGGTCTGAGGTACTTTCAACTCCAGAAGCTTGTTCAAGTAACCTCATGTGGAATGGGCCTTGTTCTCAGATTCTAAATAAGGGGGAAGACAATTCTATTGGCAGGACATTGGCAAGGACAGAGCTACAGTGCAATAATGTAGACACTGTGACAGCTAAAAAGGTTTGTAAGTAGGGGTGAGCAGCTGTCCAAGGTCCTTAAAGATGATATTAGTTATGAGGTTACTTCAGAGAGTAATATTGAATTTTCCCCTTGATATACTTGGTGTTTTTGTTTTCAACAAAAGAGTAGGATGCTGAGATTCTGGCTACAGCTAACTCGGCCTTCTCTGTTCATCTGCATGTGGTCTGGAAGCTTCTGCCACTCATGTAGTGGGCCAAAGCTGGCAAGACTAGGAACTGCGCCTAAAAACAAAAAATCTGCATCTCACCAGGGTGTCTCAGGAAGGCTGTCACTGTGTTTAATATTGGTTGCTTTCCTTCCCAGAAAGTCAAACTGTGGGACAGACGTCCAGACACTAAAGATGCTGGAAAGAAAGATTACAGCAGGCAAAGATTATAAATACATCAAGAATCTGGGCATAGATGACATTTCATAAAGTCTTCTGAGGGGATTTGGACTCTGGTCAAACATTGAAAGCAGCTTTTGAGCACGCTTTATTTTGAAAACAGATTCAAATCGGATGGAAATATTCACATGTAACTCAAAGGATGTCTCTGGGAATAAATGTTCCAAATGTTCTCCCTGGCAATGGTCTTCAAAGAACCAAGAAAAATCTAGGGCTGGTTTAAAGTGTTAGATGATTTAAAACTAGTTAGCATGATCAAGAAGAGTAGTGGCTGTGTTTCTACCAGCTTCACCGCCTGCTAAATCAGCCTTGACACAGAGCCTGAGACTGCTGCTCTGAACAGGAGGATATTAGCCACAGCTGGACCACCCTTATGGCAAAACTGCCCATTACATAGCTAAGCTATCCCTAGGATGCTACTAGCTGGTGATTTCTAAGCTATATTTAAAAAGCAGGTACTTCAGGAGACCTGAGAGCTCAGCTCTGTCTCCTGGGGGCATACATATTCAGAAATCACTATGCTCATTACCCACTCCCATCCCCTCTCAGAGATTTATAATGGATACTAAAATTATGTTAAGCACTATGAAAATTCTATAACTTAGGACCTTATCTAAAACTGTATTTTTCTTGTAATTTAGGAGGTAAGGGGGAAATTTAATGTTTTCCTTTTTCGTTATCTCTTTGTGTGTTAAATGTGTGTGTGTGTGTGTGTGTGTGTGTGAGAGAGAGAGAGAGAGAGAGAGAGAGAGAGAGAGAGAGAGAGAGAGAGAGAGAGAGAAAGCACTCATGTTAAGATGTGAAAGTCACTAGACAACCTCAGGTGTTGGTCAGTGCTATCTTGTTTGAAAAAGGGCTCTGTTGTAAACTGCTGTATACACCAGTTTAGCTGGCCTGTGAGCTTCTGAAGATTCTTATGTTTCTACCCCCAATCTCCTCCTAGGGATACTGAGATCACAGATGAATATTATGACATCTAGCTTTACCTGGGATTAGGGAATTTGAACTGAAGTCTTCATGGTTCCCTGGCAACTGTTTTACCCACGGAGACATCTCATCAGCCTATGTTTTCCAGTTAGCCCCATCCATATAGCTATTTCTAATTGCTATGATGAAAAATCATAACTCAAGAGACAATGAAATCCTCTTTTTCCACCATGTACAGAACAAAAATATCCTTCTGAAAACCCTGAAGTCCTCAGTCTTATCCATCAGAATGTTAAGACATTGTCTCTAGACTTCTAGAATGTCTCAGCATAGTTAACAACCAATCGGCTAATGTCTAAGCTAGTGGATGAATGTGTCTAATTAGTCATCTGGACATTGCCAAAGTCCTCTTGAATGTTATCATAGAATCTAAGGAACATCATCAACTTGAAAACTACAGATGGATTGTGGGCCATCACAGAATGACTAGTGAATATGCACTGCCTTAAAGTATTCTTCCACACAAGGTGACATTTACTCAAACATTTTCATCTTAGGGATGGTGCCATCAGCACCATCCTAGAATATCCATGTTTTTATTTGCTAAAAGCCCAGGTAATCACTGGTTATCAGAACTGGCTTATCAGTAAGGCATGCGAGATTTATGGAGAAAGATTTCCAATTCACAGCATGATAATAAGGGGATGGGTAATAAGCAAGCAGGAAGAAAATGGTGAGACTAATAACGATGAAATGGAAGAGTCCAGAAAACTAAGGAAGTCATAACAATTGCCTGTTAATGAAAAATATGGAAAGCCAGTGTTTCGGACTGAGCAAGTGCACAAAGCTCCCAAAGGCCAGAAAAAGCCAGGATAGGATTCACTCTTGCTAAATGCTACACATATTTAGTGGGACTCTAAGGAAATATAAACAGACGAGAATTTTTGACCACCCCAAGAAACAGGACAGTCCAGCTTATATAAATTAGTAAAAGAAACAATAAAATAGAATGTTTAAATACTTTATAGAAACTTGATTAAGCTTTAATCTTAATAAAAAAGTAATCCAGCATTAACCAACCCACTTCTGAGGTTGTTTTCCCATTCCAACAGTCTCTCACTGTCCAGAATGTGTGCTAGCAAACCTACTTTGAAAGCTCTGCTTCTACATTCTGACGGTGTCTAGTCTGGGAGTGTACCCTAGAGAATGGAAGTAGTCCAGATTCACAAATCCAGAGTAAAAGCCAACTCAACGTAAAACTGAATTTGCTTCGATTCTGCATCTGACATTCAGGACAAGGCAAGCTCTTCAAGAGTCAAGTTACCATTCCAATTAGACATTAGGCCAACTTATGCCTCCCAATGCTTATTTAAAAAGCTATTCAGTTTTGCTGCCCTACTCCACAAAGCCCTAGGTGGCTTCTATGTCTTTCCTACTCTACTTTCTCTCCTCAGTTTATGCTATTCAAATGATAATCATTTTGTTTTGCCTAGCCTTTGAAACCCTTTCTTCTTTATCTAAAACTTCAGTGAAACCCAGTGAAAGTATCAGGAACAAATGTGCTGCTCTGTGTGAAAGCAAGGGAGGTAGACTACTTCCTCCACCGGAGACATTTTATTCGCAGCAGGATTATTGTATGGTTTCTTTGCTTTGTGTCATGTATCCATTCATGAATCCTATGCATGTCAGTGTCTTTTAAACACTAATGAACATTACCAAATCACAGGAATCACAAAAGCTCATGCTGAACACAACTTCCTGCTGAGGAGTTTCAGGTTGAGACTACAGACACGTCCATCAGTTTCCTGAACGGCAGTCTGGCTGCCAGCTTTGGATCAGACCTTCAGTTATAATGTCCTTGCTGCGGGCTGAATATTGCCCAGATTAAAGGAAGCATAAGACTTCTCTTGTGGCAATTAAAAGATTTTAACATGGTGAGCATCCATGGGGATTGGTTGCTAGTCCACAGAGCTATGGCTTAATTCAATGACTCCTCTACTCAAAACTCAACATCACCAGACATCAATGCTTTCTAAACTTCAGTCTAACATCACATGAAAATGCCTTTGAAACTGAGATATTAAAATCAAAGTGGTGTAAATATTCTTGCAAATGTCTATGAAGTTGAGCTGTTTGTTTGTTTGTTTGAGACAGAGGTTGGCCTTGAACTCACCATATAGTCAAGGATATTCTGGATCTCCTCATCCTCCTGCCTTCACCTTCTGAGTTCTAAAATTATATTTGTAGTACTCCACGTTTATATGTAGACAGGCATCAAACATAGAGCTTCATGCGTGCTTCACAAGCACGTTACCAAGTGGCCTGCAACCCAGCTCCTGAGGTGTGCTAAGGAGTCTCAGAAAGTAGATTAGGTGATAGCTTCCACCCCAAATTAGATCTAGCCCATGAACCGGCCTTGGGTATTGGATAGGCTTTTGGGTTCCCCAAGACATGACGAAACCTTAATAACATAAGGTTGGAGTCATTCCCTGAAGTACTGATGTACGTACACCCCAGTTCTATTCACTTGGGTAAGAAAGTTGGAAAAGAATATTCAAATAGATAAAATAGTACTATAAACGCACACTAGACCCCAGATTAACAGGGGCTTCACTGGGAGTGGAACAAAACAAAGGTCCTACTTCCTAACTCCAGAAAAATCTGCAAAATAGAGCTAAAGCCTGCCGGTGGATGTATTGGTTATCTTTCTCACTGTTTGTTACTACATTTCTGACAAAAAAAAAATCTTAAGGAAGAAGGTATTATTTTGGCTAATGATTTAGGAGATAACCCATAGTGACAGGAAAGGCCTGTTAACTGAAGCCCAAGGCAGCTGGTTACACTATGCCTTCAGGCAGGGAGCCTCCAGAGGAGCCCTGTGTGCAGTTCACTTTCTCCCTTCTATGCCTTCCAGGACCCCAGCCTATAGAACAGTGCTTTTTTTGCATGTAGCCTGAGTCTTCCTGCTTCTGTTTAATCTCATCTAGAAAGCCTCTCACAGGAATACCTGAACGCTTGTTTCCATGGTGATTCTGGATCCTGTGAAGTTGATCATATTAACCATCACAATGACGCAGAAATAAATATCCAGATATTTCTGGAAAAATAGAGTCTGTTTTGCTTGGTAAATTTGGGATGGCAAAAAATGACTCAGTCATTAAGAGCACTTAGTGTTCTTGCAGAGGACCCAGGTTCAAGTCCCATCATCCACATTGGCAGCTTGCAACAACCTACAGATCCAGTCCCAGGGCATCTGGCTCCCTCTTCTGTTTGTTATGGACATCTAGATTCACAATGAAATACATACAAGCAAGAGGGCACACAGATGTACACAAAAAATAAAAAAATAATCTTAAAAAAACTGTAAAGGTGTATAAAAGACATATGCAATGAGTGATGGAACAGAGAAGTTTTGTAGTTTGTCAGCTCTGGAAGAAGAGCCGGATTCCATGGACAGCCACATTCACTTCTAATGTAATCCAGGAACTCCAAGTATAAGGTACCCCATTTTTATGACAGAAAGAAATTACATAACACCTCCAAAAACCCTAGTCTGCCTTTCATTTTTTTTCCTGTAAGTTTTTCTCCGATAGGCCATTGTACTTCACAGGCTATAATTGCTTTAAGTGTAGCTGTTCTACCTGACACTGCCTATTGTCCACAAACTACCTTGGAGATTTGTGTGGGTATTGGTTAGCCTCTTGTTCTCTTGGGTTAAAACAAGAGTGCAATTATCTTTTTATTCATGAGCGCTTCCTGGTATCTGCTTGAAAGTGGCAGCTGAAAGTGGAGGTCACTGAGCATTTTCAAGCATCTGTCTGCTTGAGAAAAGACGAAGACCTTACTGAATAGGTGTTCACCCAGCCCTCCCACGTTTTATAGAAGCCAACTCGCCCTCATTTATCTTTTATCCCTCACCAAATTCAAAATTCTGATGAATGTGGAGGAAAAGTCAGAAAACCAATAGTGGCCCCGTCAGAGCCTCACCATCTTCCAGTTAGGGTGCTTGAGTTTAGATTGACTGTGATGCTTGCGGAATGCTCGATCAATTCTGCTAAAATACCTCTTAGCTCCTCATTCTGCTGTTGGGTCATGAGTACTAAACAGCTCCCCGAGAAAAACCACGGGAGGAAAGCCCACGCTAATGCATTGTTTAATTGGCTGGTGAGTACAATAATTTGTTTCATTAACTTGTTTTCACTTCTAAGTTGTCAGTGTATATTAGAGGAATCAATCTTGTGTGCCCGCAGAGGTGCAGATGTTACAGGGTCTCGTTCACCCAAGGTAGGAAGCCTGAAGTCACTGGGAATCCACATAATTAAGCTGCAGTTTTCTTTTGTCTGGATGCCAAAATCAAAGCCAGAAGGACACTTACCATTAATCATATAAATTTCAGAGCACTAGACAACACACACTAGAAAAACAACAACAACAACAACAACAAAAGATCTCTGATACTTTAAACAGCACACAACAAAAAAATTTGCTCAAGCATGTGCATAGCAGCCTTATTCATAATCGCCAGAACATGGAAACAGCCTAAGTGTCCCTCAGTAGAAGAGTGGATAAAGAAACTGTGGTACATTTATGCTATGGAATACTATTCCGCTGTTAAAAACAAGGAATTCCCGAAATTTGTGGACAAATGGATTGAACTAGAAATGATCATAATGAGTGAGCTAACCCAGAAGCAGAAAGACTCAAATGGTATATACTCACTTATATCTGGACACTAGCCCAAGGGGCATGTCCCATGAAAGTCTGCACCTACCAGGAAAGTGGGATAGAAGTGAGGACATCCTATTGAGACTCTAGGTGAGAAAAATATAGGGGATAGGAAGTAGGTGGACCCAGAGGGTCCTATAAACCTACAAGAGGAACATTATGATGAGTGGATCTGAGCCCAGGGGTTCTGCTTGATCTAAGGCACCAACCAAGGACAAAGCATGCAGTCATCATCAAATCCCTACCCAGATCTAGCCAAGGGACAGAACATTCTCCACAGTTAAATGGAGACTGGGGACTGACTTTCACATGATCTCTAGTGCCCCATATTTGCCCATATCCCTTTGTTGGGGAGGCCCGATGGCACTCGGAGGAAGGATAGCAGACTACCAAGAAGAGACTTGATACTCTAGCACCATATTCAGGGGGAGGAGGTCCCCCTCAGTTACAGTCATAGGGAAGGGGGATTGGGGTGAAAGTGGGAGGGAGTGAGGAATGGGAGGATGCATGGGATGGGATAGAAAATGAGATGTAATATGACTTATTTTATTTTTCAATAAAAATGTGTTAAAAAATAAAAAAAATAATAAACACAACAAAAGAAAGAACACTAAGCGAAATCTCCCATAATATAAATATTTGCTTAACATTACCCTGGGCTGTTTTTACCTCATTCTTGTCAGAGTGATGTCTTTAGTCTATTCTCATTTTAACTATGACAGTAGATGAAAATGAGCCAAGGAAGATACTGAAAGCATTATCCAGAAGAGCAAAACTTCCCAGCATTCTTTAGCCCTGAAAAGCAGTAAATGAGCCCTCCTTTACTTACCTGTGTTTGAGGTAGTTGCCTGGCAATAGATCAGTGATACGTTGGGATCCCATGATTTTAATTTGTATTTAGGATAGAATTTATAAAGCTTATAAATCATTATCTGCGCTTACCATATTTTCACATATTTTAAGAAGGAGTGGTGAATTAGAAGAAAAATGTACATGAGCTCATATAGTTGGACATTTAGTCACTGTCTATGGTGCCATTTGAGAAGGCTGTGGAACCTTTGGAGCTGGAGCCTTGTGGAGGAAGTACATGTCTAAAGATGGGCTTGGAGGGCTCATGCCATTCTACACCTCTCTCTTGCTCTGTTTTCTGTAGGCAAAGATGATGTAATCATGCAGCTTCCTGCTCCAGCTGCCATGCCTTCCAGGCCAGGATGGGCTCCATCCCTGCTGCACTGTAAGCTGACTCTTATACTACTTTTAGTTGTGGCATTTTTACCATAGCAAGAGGGATATAACAAATACAGGAGGTAAAAGTAGATTTAACCAATAATCCAAACACATATAGACATATAGTGAATGCTTTGGATTTGCTTATTTGTTTTCTTTCGGGTTTTTTTTTCTTTTCTTATTCTCTGTTTTCAGTTCTTTATCTCAAGAACTCATCCCTTTCTCTACCATCATTCCTTTCTCTACTACCTCCTGTAGCTCTCAAACTCTGTAAGTAGAAATGCTGGGTTTTTTTTTAAATTTTTTGATAAAATAGAAGGTTAGGAGCTGCTCCCAAGTGGAATGTGGAAGGAGAAGAGTCAGGATTACAGACCTGATTTTATTCCTGAAGGCAGAAGAAAAAAGAATCCTTGGTAACAAACACAAGATCCTCCCTAGAGAAGTAGATAGGGAAGGCCACCAGCTGGCACTCAGCACACCCTGCAGCTCACGTGAGAGTTAATAGAGCTGCCAGTTAAGGGAAGTCTTCACTCGATGTGGGCACTGCAGAAAAGGCAACTGGGAGAGAGAGAGATACTGAAACAGTGCCGAAGAGAAACAATGAGGGGCTGAGCCTACTGTGGTACTACACATAGTCTTAGTAGCCCAGGCCAGATGTAGAAGCTACATGGCAAGTTTTGAACAGGTGCTTGATGATAAGACTCCCCAACAGCTCTGAGAGTGATGCAGCTGAGAGAGAAGCAATCCTGCCACCACTGCAGCAATGTGGGAGTATGGGAAGCTCATTGAGTGTTCGACCTGTGAGAGCAAACACTTTCCTACAGGAGCCATGGCATGGCAGCTAAGGTCAATCCAGTATATGTAACACCTCCCCCCAACAAAGAAAAAGGTAAACAAAGGTCTAGAAGGCCTTCCACATACCCCAAAGTCTAAGCCACAGAAGGTTTCCCCTGAACACAGAATCCAGACTATACCCAATATGAGACCATGGACACGGGAATGAGACACAGACTCAGAATTGTTAGAAAATGGCAGTTAATACCGACACCAGTCTGCACAAAGGGGACAGACACACGAGGGTTGGGGAGATGGCTCAGTGGATAAATAGCTTGTTTTGTAAATATGAGGCTCTGAATTCAGATTCTAAAATGGATGTAAATGCCTGGCAGATATGGCAGCCAGCCTATAATTCCCGCATTAAGAGACAGAGCCAGATGGTCCCAGAACTGGCCTAGCTAGCTAGACTAGCCAGTCAGCAAGACCCCATTCATTTGAGAAAACCTGCTCCAGTAAATCACACACAGAAACACACATGTGTGTGTGTGTGCACACGTGTGCGTGCAACACACACACATACACACACACACACACACACACACACACAATTTTACCTCATTTAGCCTCTACCTCAACAAACTAAATACAATTTTATGACCTCCACCCTTTTTTGTTTTTGAGGCCAGGTACCTCTGTGTAACAGTCGTGGCTGTCCTGACTCACATTTTAGATCAGACTGGCTGCAAGCTCATGGCAATCCACCTGTTTCTATCTCCCCGAGTGCTGGGATTACAGGCATAAGCTACCATGCCTCGCTCTTTATGACCATTCTTTATCTGTAACTATTCCATAATATTTTATCTATTATTTCTTAGAGTTCAAACCCATATACTTTGCTTTTGTTTAACACCTTACTCTTTTCTCTCTTCTCCCAATCTCTCCTCCCTCTACTTCTTATTTATTAATACCCTTTGCTCTAAAAACCTATAAACTACATTTTCTAATCAATACCCTGATGCCACTGTCTCCAATACTTACCGAGGACACAAGTGAAATACATAAATGTCCTTTACTGCAAGTTAGTGCCCAAATCGCCTTCAAATCATTGCATCCACAGATTACAGTCAGAGTCTCTTCCTAAATAGTGGGGAAGACAGGCTAAGTGAAGGTAACTCACCGGGAAGATACTCATAAAATAAGGTAAGGAAAGCAATTCAGGACCTAGAGAATAAATTTTGCAAAGTGGATAAAACAGTCAGAAATTTGGGTACTAAAAATGATGGGGGAAATTCACAGAGGAAATTGCAACCCTGAAAAAGAATCTAGCAGGAATTCTAGAAATGAAAGAGCCAACCAAGGAATCAAGTAAAATACACAGTGGAAAGTACCATCAACAACAAAAAGGGCAGAATAATGAATTTGGGGATACAGGAAAAGAGTAATAGTGTGATACATTCAATTCCTACAGAAAAATTTAATAAGTGTGATCAAAACTCCTAATAACTCTGAAACATGAACAATAGACAAATTCATAAAAACACAGAGAATACAAGGAGAGAAGATAAAGTCTAAAAGCAAATGCAATATATCCAATGAAATTGTAGTAGAAATTTCTCAAAAACTAGAAAAAGAAATGGACATCGAAACAAAAGAGGCATTTTCAAACTTCAAATAGACAGCCAGAGAAAACCCTCTCCACAACATAGCAGAAAGTCAAAGATGTCAAAAATTACAAAGAGAAGAAACAATATCTAAAATTATAAGGAGAAATGGCAACTCACCTACAAAGGCAGAAACATAAGACTATCAGAGTGCTCTCTCTCTCTCTCTCTCTCTCTCTCTCTGTCTCTCTCTCTCTCTCTCTCTCTCTCTCTCTCTGTTCTCTCTCTCTCTCTCTCTGTCTCTCTGTCTCTGTCTCTCTCTCTCTCTCTCTCTCTCTCTCTCTCTCTCTCTCTCTCTCTCTCTCTCTCTCTCTCTGTCTCTCTCTCTCTGCAATACTCAAAGCCAAGGAATCATGGAATGATGTTTTAAAGCCCTGAAAAGTTAACGACCATTCACCAAGACTGTCTCTTAGAAGTAATAGAGAAATAAGAACATTTTAGTATAGTTCTTCTAATGTCATTCCTCCAGTTGAGAGAAAAATACCCTGAAAAAAAAAACAACTTAGGAGAGAAAGGGTTAACTTCAGCTCACAGTCCCCATGTTTCTTATTGCAGGGAAGTCAGGGCAGGGCTGTGGGAACTTGAAGCAGTCTTGTCACATGCTCAGCCAAGGACAGAGAGAAATCAATCAATACAAGTGTGCTTGTTGTCTTGTTTGCTTGTGTTCCACTCAGTTTTCTCTAGCCTTCCAAGTTCAGGACTCATACCTAGAGAATGATGCTACCCATTGTGAGCTGGGTCTTTGCACATCAGTTAGGAATTGCCTACAGGCATGCCCATGGCCAGTGGAATGCAGACAGTCTCTCATTGTGAGCATCTTCACAGGTGACTCTCAGCTTGTGAAGTCAACGATTAAAGCTATCACAATAAGCACACACTAAGGCAAACCATACCTTAGTACCACAGGAATGCTACACAGGCAGCCTCAGTCTTTCTCATGAGAGAACAGGAAAGAATAAATTTCATGAGTGGAATAGATGAACAAAGGAGAGCCAGAGAGGAACGGAGCACAGCAGCAAACCCCTAAATACAAACAGAGGAATAAAAAAAAAAACCCTGCTAATAATCCAGCCAAGCAGACCAAGTCTCCATCTTCTTTTGTCATTTTCTTTCAGGCTTTAGGCATCTCACTATTGCCTAATATAGAGTTCCTTTTGAAGTTTGAGAGTCATTCATATTTCAAGCAGAGAGGAAGTTTATCAAAAGGTACTTCCGCCAGCTACTCTTCATTGCACATGAGTTTTTTTTTCACTCCTACTTTGTACTTGAAGATAGGCTATCAGAAAATGTTCTTTATGACAGACAATACCCAGCTAATTAACAATAGCTGAGCCTGGTAGCATCTGATTGTGAGACCCTTTCTTTAGAGCTCTGCACTTAAGAAAGATAAATGATGAGATCTATTAAATACATGTTAGAAAAATGAAAGCCGTGATTAGAAAATTATATCAGAACCTTAATAATATCCAAGCTAAACACAAGAGGAACCATTGGGATGTATGGTTAAAGGTCCTGGGGCTCATAAGCAAAGAATAAACAGTTCCCCCATCTACCCAAGAGATTGAAGTTCTTAAGACTTCATGTGCTGTGAAAATCAAAGCTTCACATTTCTATGTCCCTCTGATGGTTTCTGAAACAGTAGACTGCAAGAAGCCTGCCAAAACTCTCCACAGAGTCTCTGGAGATCAGGGAGACTTCTGTGAACAAAATCAATTCTCTGCAACAGCACTGTGTAGCCACTATACCCTTGCCTCACAAGGGCAGAGCTCTATTGATCCACGCACCTCAACCACCCTCACCTCTGCTTCCCTACTTTGTTATTTTATAGTCCTCAGCAGAGAAGTGATTTTAAGAAGAGAAAAACTAAAGTTTCCTTAGGGCACCTTGTATTCATTTAGAGGCTGACAAGATACCAAAATGTGATCATTTGAACACATTAAGTAACAAGACATCTCAAATTTGTGTGTCCTGCAGAACACTGAAAAATCACCTCCCTCGACAGGTAGGTATGCAGACCCTCAGTTTACCACCCTAAAGACTAGAATTTGGGCCCTTCTTTACTTGACCTCCATCCCTGGTGATTGTGACATAAAACATCTTGGAAACAGAGAGACGGAGACAGATAACAGAGAGGAACAAGTGAGGCTGAAGCAAAAAGAAAACTATGAGGTTGAAGAGTGCTTGCTATAGATCTATATATAGACAAGTAGAAGACAATAGATAGATAGACAGATAGATAGATAGATAGATAGATAGATAGATAGATAGATAGACAGACAGGCAGACAGACAGACAGACAGACAGATGGATAAATAACTCTTACTGATTTTAAACATAAATGTCAGCAATGAGAACTCCACAGTGATGTTCTCTACCAAGAATAGGAAGCCGGATCATATAGTAAACACCATGACCTTCCCTTATTCATTCAATAACTATTTTAAAGCTATCAATTTTTAACTATTTATTTAATTTTATATATGAGTGCTTGCCTGCATGTAACATGTGCATCGAGTGTGTGCCTGGTGGGCACAGAAACCAGAAGCCACTGTGTCCCTTGAAACTGAAAGGACGGTTGCAAGCTTCCATGTGATGTCTGAGAACTGAACTTAGGTCCTCGGCAGTAGCATCAGGTACTCTTACCACTGAGCCATCTTTCCATGCCTCAGTAGCTGTATATTAAACATACGTTCAAAAGAAGGCTGGACATGGAGGACATAGTGATGAAATACAAATATGACAGTGTAATATAGAAATCAGAAAAATAGACCACTGCGCCTGTGGCTAAATGATGCAACCTGGGTAGTCTCACTTTGCCGAAGCTAATTTCTTTAGTTCAGACTAACAAGGGTAAAACTCAAGAATCCAGGTGTCAGCATGCATCCGTGCATCACTGGGGAAACTCCTTCTGAGTGCATGAAATTCGGGTTGTCTGAGCTGGCCAGATATCTTTGAGCCAAAACTGCCTGAATATTTAGAAGCCTCTGGACCAGTGTTATCCAGAACTCAGTGTCAAGGGTCAGATGTAGAGGACTCACTCCAGGGTTTGAAGCCCTTCTGAAGAATAGCATCTACCAGGTCTCACAAAGAACAGATCCATGGCTATGGCTTTCAATCTTCAAACCCTTAGAAGCAGAGAAGCTGCTATTCGGCAGGAGAGATTTCTTGCATCAAAGTCGAAATCATATCTCAGCACTAAACATACTACCTACTGTTAGTTTCTCACTCTAGTGTGACCTAAAATGACAGATCACAGGATGGGGTCTCATTCTCTTTTGAGATTTGAATTTTGGACTTTGGGGTATTGATTTTTGTTTTGTTTTGTTTTGTTTTTTAAATATTTTATTAATTTATTCATATTACATCTCAATTGTTATCCCATCCCTTGTATCCTCCCATTCCTCCCTCCCTCCCACTTTCCCCCTAGTCCCCTCCCCTATGACTGTGATTGAGGGGGACCTCCTCCCCCTGTATATGGTCAAAGGGAATCAAGTCTCTTCTTGGTAGCCTTCTATCCTTCCTCTGAGTGCCATCAGGCCTCCACATCCAGGGGATGTGGTCAAATATGGGCCACCAGAGTTCATGTGAAAGTCAGTCCCCATTCTCCACTCAACTTTGGAGAATGTCCTGTCCATTGGCTAGATCTAGGTAGGGGTTTGAAGTCCTTGGCTGGTGCCATAGTTTGAGCAGGACCCCTTGGCTCAGATCTACCTGTCATAATGTTCTTCTTGTATGTTTCTAGGACCATCTGGATCCTTCTATTTCCCCCATTCTCCCATGCTTCTCTCACCTAGAGTCCCAATAGGATATCCTCACCTCTATCCCACTTTCCTGGTAAGTGAAGACTTTCATGGGACGTGCCCCTTGGGCTAGTGTCAACATATATGTTAGTATATACCGTTTGAGTCTTTCTGCTTCTGAGTTAACTCACTCGTTATGATCATTTCTAGTTCAATCCCCATTTGTCCACAATTTTTGGGAATTCCTTGTTTTTAATAGCTGAGTAGTATTTCATAGTGTAAATGTACCACAGTTTCTTTATCCATTCTTCTACTGAGGGACACTTAAGCTTTTTCCATGTTCTGGCTATTATGAATAAGGCCACTATGAACATGGTTGAGCATAAGTCCTTGTGTGCTGGAGCTCCTTCTGGGTATATTCCAAGGAGTGGAATAGCTGGGTCTTGAGGTAGCCCTATTCCCAGTTTTCAGATATAACACCAGATAGATTTTCAAAGTGGTTGTACTAGTTGGCATTCCCACCAGCAAAAATGGGGTAAGTATTTTGACCATGTTACTAGAACCCTTCTTTCCTCGGTTATCTTAGACATCATGGAGAATGTGCACCAACATACTCCCTCACCTGTAACAGGAGGCACTATGCCACATGTAGTCCTTGTTACTATAAGGAAGAGATGTCCAGGAACTGCATGGACTAGAGGGATTTCCCAGGGACTTATCACTATGGTACATTTTTCAAAATAATGAAGAGTCACTTTATGTTCCTTGTTCTATTTAGTTTAGGTGTTAGACTTCTGTTATTATTTTTTTAATTTATGTGTATGTATGTCTGGAGTTGTGTGTGTGTGTGTGTGTGTGTGTGTTTATGTGTGTTTATGTGTGTGCTGGAACCCATAGATGCCATAAAAGAAAGTCCGATATCCAGTGGCTTGTGTTACAGGAGGCCCTTAGTTGCCCACCATGGATATTGGGAGCTGAACTCAGGTCTTATGTTACAGCACTGTGCTCTTAACCATGGGCCCACTCTTAGGTCCCAGCGGTTATACTCTTAGAATAGATTATTATTTGAAAAACAGTTGTTAAAGAGCAAACGATATTCATAATAATAGGCTTAGGTAAATAAATATACAAATGTGATTGTATATAAATAGTCATGCATTTGCTTACAACATTTATACATACATTTACCAACAAATTGTCAGATGCTACATACATTTGGATGCTGCTTTTTTAAATCAACAGTAAATTATAATATCTTCATACATTCAATAAATTATAGTACTAGGGCCAGGTGTGGTGTACACAACTTTAATCCTAGCACTGGGAGGGCAGAGGCAGGCAGATCACTGTGAGTTTGAGGCCATCCTGGTCTACAAAGCAAATCCAGGACAGCTAAGGCTACACAGAGAGACTCTGTCTTGAAAAAAAAAAGAAATTATAGTACTATATTGCTATATTTTATAGTAAGACAGTAAGGTGGCCCAGTGGGTAAAAATGCTAGACACCAAATCTGACTATCTGAGTTCGATCACTGGATCACACATGATAGAAGGACAGAATCTACTGTTCTAAGTTGTCCTCTAACCTCTAGACATATACCAGAATGTGTGCATATGAACTTACATACGGGCACACACACACATGTGCAGACACACACGTACACATGAATAAATAATGTAGTAAATAATTACTTTTAGGAAAAGCTTGTATATACCATATCCCTTGTATAGGATTATTGGATTTTTACCTTACTGGATTTAGTGTCTAGAATTGTTTATACTGTAAATAGTCCCATATCTTTGAACTCTTTTTAGATTTTGTGATAAGCTGGCACCTGCTTATACCTTTAAGTATTTCCTTATTTGTTTCTTCAGTTTACATTCTTTAAAGGACAACTGCTAGGTCAAACAAAGTAAACATTAGAAATTAAAGTTTCTGCCTGACACTGTCGTAGAGGCAACCCACTCTGGCAAAATGGAGTTGCCCCAAATCAAAGTCAACTAAATATGACAGTTATTGCTAGAGCAATTCCCCTAACCTAATGCACTGTGGTGGGAATTGTTTAAGCGAAGGTAGATGCATTTTCCCAGAGAAGCCATTATTGCTATTCACTGGAGTTGAGTTAGTTAGAAAAAAATTCATACACAATTTTCATAGCAATGGTTACCATATATTTCACATAACACCTTTATTTCAGTGTCTTGTAATGTTATATTGTATTATCTTTATTATAACTGTTCTTTATCCTTGCATATTTCATACATGGATACAATGAAACACGATCATATCCACTCCCATTTACCTCTTACAACTCTACCTATACCTTTTCAATGTAGTCACCGCTAACCTCACACTTTTATTATTCCTTTTTGGTTATCAACTAAGCCCTATTAGTGCTCCCATGGCTATGCGCAATACTCTGGAGCAAGAGAAACCTACCAGTTGGCACAGTCTCAAAACAGAAAGAGTCTCCCTCCTGTAGCAGGTAGCAGGTATCACCTGCCAATAGCTCTTGGGTAAGGAGTGGGGTAATGGAAATTGCCTTTCCTACCTATGCCAGAATTGTGTCAGGCTTGATCTTGTATAGAGCTTGTGAAGTCACTACAGCTCCTATTGACTCATGAGTGTGGGAGCTATGTCATGTTCAGAAGACAGCATCGCACATTGATTCCTCCCCCACCCTCCAGCCCTTACGTTCTTTCTGTCTCTTCTTCTATGATGTTTAAGCATTGTTTAGTGGTGGAGTTAATACAGACGTACTATTTAAGCCTGAGTACCCAGTCTCTTATTGTCAGTACTTTGACCAATTTTATGTCTCTCTACAGACTAAAAAACATTGCAGAAAGAAGTTTTTATGACCAAGCCTGGGAGCACCCCAAGTGTATGGGTATAGACATAATTATTTACAAGGTAGTTTGACAGTAAGACCACTTAGTAATGTAATAATAGTTGGTTCTGCACTAAAGCCTACGAATTCCTCAGTCATGGGCTTTAACTAGGACTGCATTGTTCACAAAATTCACTCCTGTAGAACTAATCATAAAGTTGTCAATTATCCCATAAGAATCTTGTCACTATTGACTAGCAAGAACATCTTACTGGAAAGCTGAGGTTGTAGCAGGCATGTTCCTATGTTGAGAAAGACCACAGACCATTGGTCACTCCCCTTCCCCAGAAGCCTGTACTTCTATCACTGTGACATCTACCCAGCAAGAAGGAATTTTTCTCAGTTTGGCTGAGATTTATTTCTCTATGACCTTTCAGCCAAGGTACAGGTGCCTTTAGCAATGGGGTGACACCACTTAGTTATGGCGGCTACCTAAAGAAAATGTCAATAGCCTGCATGTGTTAAAGCCCTGTGGGGCCTTGCTGACCAATAACCAGTAGCAGTATCCCATGACTTAGACTATGACTTTCATTTGATGACCCATGACCTCTGGGCACAGCACCTTTCACCCACTCAGAGTAATTTTGCTAGAACTCTTTTTAGTGTTGTATTTTGAAGCTAGCTATCCATTGGAGTGCCACAAGACTTTCCCAAGCATTCTCAGTTTTGGTTAACTCAACCTCTACCCTCTTCTTCTAACTCATGCCTTTTCTCATGCCAGCTTACTCCTTTAACTCTTAGTGGTTCCCTCTCTTCCTTCATTTCACATGTATTGTACTAACACTCCACTTATGTTTTAAGTAGGCTGTGAGAAAGTAGGTTGCCATTGGGTTCTTCTTATACCTTCTCTTGGGTATCACTGTGTCCACCCTAGATCAAATGCAGAAGACCACTAGATAAAGAAGAGGGCCACAGATGATAGTTCAAACTAATCCAAGTGGCAGACAATCTATATGGTCCAAAGAATGACCCCACCTATCTGTACTGCTTTCACAACAGTGTCTCCATCACTCCTAACCTTTGTGGGCAGAAGACAGTATTGAGTCACTGTGAGTTGCAATGACTTATGATGGAATGCGGTTGCTATGGTGATGGAGGAGTATCATCAGCTAAGATAGAATGCACAGAAGCACTGTGTTATTGAAACAAACCCAAACTGTATGTGACTTTTGTACCAACTTGCTTTTTAAAGTTAACTTGGCTTCCTGTTAGACTGCGTCCACAGCACTAGAATGTATCACAGAGCTGATAACACCTAAAAACAGGTTTGTTTCCCCTTTACGTAGTAAGAATCTCTCATTCTAAACTAAATTTTTTTGGCATTTTCAAGGAAATGACTTGAAATTGGTTAAGATTTTTTTTTTAAAGACAAAGCAAGATGTCTGACAGCTGTGTTTTGTGTGTGTTTCTGGCTAAGAATCTTTAAGACAGTGTGGGATGAACACTGGGCTAGGAAGGAGTTTGTGTCTAGAGTAAAACAGTTCAGGAACAACAGCTTTTTCATGCAGCCCACTGAGCATGCCTATGTGAGGAAGCTCAAAAGCATGGGTATAAGTTGCTAACATAGAGGTCACTATGGCTCTGTGGGCCACTGTGCCCTTGAGCTGCATCTGAGAGCACGTATGTTAGATAGCACTCACAAGTGCTGCCTCTGGTCCTTTGTGGAATACACCTTCTGTCATGCAGAGATGACTCCTCAAGGCCACTGAAAGTCTCACTTACAGAATGTGTTTATTCTCTGTCTCCATCTCTCTCTGTCTCTCTCTCTGTCTCTCTGTCTCTGTCTCTCTGTCTATCTTCTCTCTCTCTCTCTCTCTCTCTCTCTCTCTCTCTCTCTCTCTCTCTCTCTCTCTCTCTCTCTGTGTGTGTGTGTGTGTGTGTGTGTACACATGTGTGTTCTCTCTTATGGCAAGGTGGGCTGGTCAGTGAGTTCCCAGGATCCGCCTAGCTTTACTTCCACAGGCCTGGGTTACATGTGAGCTCTGCCATTTCCAGCATTTATGTATGTACTAGGGATTGCACTTAGGTTCTCATGGGAGCAGAGCAATCGCTTTACCTCCTGAGACGTCTCTCCAGTTGCTATTTGTGCTGGTCATGCACTATAAAATAACAGAGAAGTGGCTGATGTAAAGTGGGGTGGAAACACTGAGATGGCCTGGTCACTCTTGTCTCTGGCTGCAGTTGATTCTCTAGGAATTTAGCTTCTTGCAAACAGTGCGGAGAGCTACTCTGATTTGTGTTTAAAATGCTTCCAGTAAGCAAAGGGTCTCTGGACAGAATTAGAAAATTATCCAGATTTCTTTAAGTTGATGTTTTGATTGTCTACAGTATAGAATCACCTGGGAGAGAGGCCTCTGAGAATATCCACTTATGGTTACCGTAATTACCTATGTAGGAAGGCCTGCCCACTCTGAATGACACCATTTTCTGGGGTTGGGATCCTGGACTGTGTAAGAATGAGATAGTGAGCTGAGCACAGGAATGCACACATGAATTCCTCTCTGCTCTTGACTGTGGATGTAATGTAAGCAGTTTCCTCCAGCTCCTTCTGCTGTGGCTGCCCTACCAATAGGGACTCTCACCTGGAAATGTAAGCTGAAGGAACCTTTGGAATCTTCCCTTAAATTGCTTCTCTCAGACTAATTTATCACAGGAAAAGAAACTAAGCTACTCCCATTTCTACTTCAGCCAGGAGGTCAGAAGTTAAGGTGGCATTACTCCTATTTCTGGCAGCATGATTTTACTACCTTTTATTTAATAATGATGCTTAAAAGGGACTAGTCATCCATTCCTGTGGCGTATTATGCACTGTCAAAAACTACTATGTGGTTCTGAAATGATCATGTGCATTCTAAGGCTCTATTTTTATGATGTACATGTATGTATACAGGCACCCACAGATGCCAGAAAAAGGTTTTGGATCCCCTGGATCTGGAGTTGTATATAAATGCTTATAAGATGTAAGCTTCCTAACGTGAGTTCCAGATATTGAACCTGGGTCCTATGCAAGAACTCTGAATGACTGACCCAGCACTCTAGCCACCCAGTGGAATGAATTTTGAATACTAAAGATTAATCCTGAAGATGTTACCGTTTCACATCTCTCCAACTCCCTATTCATCTGACAAATAAGCAACTAAGAGTTGAGAAGCTCAGTGGGTAAAGTGCTTCTTTGCTGTGTGAAAGACAGAAGACCTGAGTTCCAGCTCCCTGGCACTCATGTAAAATGGAACACGGTAGAATGCAACTGAAATCCCACCACTCCCACAAGAGAATTCTGGGGAGTTCACAGGCCAGGTATGCTGGAATATATATAATGGCAAAAAAAGAGATTTTTTTTCTCAAACAAGGTGGAAGGTGAGAACTGACATTATGAGACTTTCTTATGAATGCTGTGCCTGCACCATGGCCTGTATATACCCATACTAATACATACAAACATGCACAAACATACACATAGAAACACGTCATAAGTACACACACACACACACACAAAGAGAGAGAGTGGAGGGGAGTGGGGGAGGTGGAGGGAGGGAGAGAGATTAAAAACAAAAGCCACTCAGATCCTAGAATACGGAAAATGGTAGTAAGAAATGAACCAAACTGTTATATATGGAAAGCAAGAGCCCCCACCTATGCAGTACTTACTGTGCAGTTAGTAAGAGGTGTTTTCTACATATAAAAGAATTGGCAAACAAATAAGTATGTACTAAATATAAATAGTTTTCATTGTTTACAAATATGATGCTCTGGCTTACATACCTGTCAGGGGGAAGAAAATCGAAGACGTAGAACATATGCCCCCATTTAAAGGAGCTGAGGAGAATGACCTGCCCATTGGCTAGATCTGGGTAGGGGTTCAAAGTTTACTACATGTATTGTCCTTGGCTGGTGCCATAGTTTGAGTACAGGACATTCTCCACAGTTGAATGGAGAGTGGGGTCTGACTTTCACACGAACTCTGGTGCTCCATATTTGACCACATCCCCTGGATGGGGAGGCCTGGTGGCCCTCAGAGGAAGGATAGCAGGCTACCAAGAAAAGACTTGATATCCTATGAACATAAAGGGGCAGGAGGTCCCTCAGTCACAGTCATAGGGGAGGGAAGTAAGGGGAAAAATGGGAGAGAGGGAGGAATGGGAGGATAAAAGGGATGGGATAACAATTGAGATGTAATATGAATAAATTAATAAAATATATTTAAAAATAATTTTAAGTATAACAAAAATAAAAGAGCTCAGGATTTAGTTCAAAGAAATGAAAGAAAATAAGTTTGTGACTTATAATTTGATAAATAAATTGTGAACATGCCAGCACACTCAACGAATAACTTAACCAAATGGACACTATTTCTACACAAAAGCCCCACAGAATAGAGCTAAAAAGATCACTCAGTCAGAAAACTATTTGCCATCAAGCATGAGCACTTGGGTTGGATCCCCAGGCATAAACTCGTGGTTTGGTCAAATGCTGGTTTAATTCCCTAGGGCTCACTCATAAGCCTGTCTAGGCAAAATGTTGAAGAGTTCTTGATCCAGTGAGTGCCCTATCCCCAAAACAAAAACAAAATAAACCACAGTAGAAAACCAACAAAACAAACAAGATGGAGAATTTCTAAGAAACACCCCCAGAGAGCATGCTCTGACCTCTGTGAGCATGTCCACCCAAGCACACATGAACACACACAAAGAATCATGAAGAAGGTAAGATGGAAATACTCTCAGTATACTCCTTTCTTACCTCCCATGCCCCAAAAACATGACTCAAGGGCCAGCTAGCCAGGCATACCCAGTGGCAAATGAGAAGACATCCAGGCTCAGAAATATACCATGAAAAGTACTAAAAGGCCAACATCTATAATATGCAATGGTAGCAATTCCATATGATAAAAATGGATGAGATTTTCAAGAGCTATTTTAGTTGTCTGACAAGTCTACATGTCTTATTTGGAGCATAGAATGTTATAGAAAGGATGAGGATGAGCTTAGTGTTAACACTTACCCACCATGGAAAACTAGAGACCAACTGAGGGAACATAACACCTGTTAGTGGAGTTTGCCTCAGGCCAACATTCTTCATGAAAACTGTTCTAGTGACATATGGTATCTTTATCTAGGTACATCAAAAAGAAGACCCAAGGGGCTGGTGAGATGGCTCTGGCAGTTTTCATTTTTTTACACTGCTGTGGAGCCTGACAACCTGATGCTGACAACCAGGACCGACCCACATTATAGATGGAGGGGAAAGATCCCCTGCAAGTGTGTCCTCTGTTCTCCACACAGATGCCCTGGCATATTCACTGCATGAATACTTACACACACGCAAAATTGATAAAAATTAAAGATAGGACATAAAATGTAGACAAGCTCATCTATAGCATCCTAGGCTCTAAAGAGAAAAGTGAGGGAATAATCAAATCAGTAAAAACCAACTCAAGAGGTAACTCCATAGATCGTGGGAATACTTCTACCTCATTAATTTGCTATATTTAAATTTTCAGTTACCTTTTTAAATCTTCATAGAAGTATGTATTGTATGTTGATCATATTCAACTCACTATTCTTTAGAATAGGATCATGGACTATGACCATCTAAGACAAAATTGTCAGTTATATCATTTAATGAAGTTTTTTCCTATGATCACAAAATAAGTACCTTTGTGTTGGCTAAATGCTCTCTAATTACCAAAAAGTTGTGTGTGTGTGTGTGTGTGTGTGTGTGTGTGTGTGTGTGTGTGTGTGTGTATTAGAAACTGTACATCTACTTGTGTCTCACTCTCACCCTTTCTGAGGTCTGTGTGTATTTGTGTGTGTGTGTGTGTGTGTGTGTGTATGCACGCGTGCACCTGTGTGTATGTGTGTGTGTGTATGTGTGAGGAGAGAGAGAGAGAGAGAGAGAGAGAGAGAGAGAGAGAGAGAGAGAGAGAGAGAAACTTAAAGGCCCTTAAAGACAACTTATAAGTTATTCATCCTATATAGTTTTAACCAGTCAGTTTTCAAAAGCAACTTTCAAACTACATTTGTCACTGGTAAGATCCCATGGGTGGTTTAAAACTGGAATTTAAGTAAGAAATTAATAAAATTATAATCCATTTTATTATTTTTCTTAAGACAGGATATCTTCCTGTTGATCAGGTTTCTCTCCAGCTCCTGGGCTCAGGTCCTCTTACTGTCTCAGACTTCTTAGTAGCTTGGGCTAGAGGTGCCTGCCACTACTCTGAGCTTTAATCTCATTTCATTTTCATTTTATTTTCCAAGAAAATATAATTCTTAAGAGACAAAGAGCTCTTCACTTCAATGTTGTTGAAAATTTGGATAATGAATTCTACTGGGGATTAGAATCTCCTGCCCCCGTTGGTATCACTTTTTTAATATTTCTTTTTTATTTATATATTTATTAACTTTACATCCTGATCATAGCTCCTCCCTCCTCCACTCTCAGTCCTCCCCTCCTTCCCTCTTCCCCCTGTCCCTCTCCCATACTCTTCAGATAAGGGGAGCCCTCCTCCACCAACCTTACCGGCACATCAGGTCACATCAGGACTGAGTGCATCCTCTTTCCCTGTGGCCGGGTAAGAGCGAAGTGATCTAAAAGTAGGCAATAGACTCCATTTCAGAGACAGCACCTACTCCCCTTTCTAGGAGACTCACACGAAGACCAAGCTGCCCATTGGTTATGTATGTGTAGAAGGACTAGATTGAGTCTATGCATGGTATTTAGCTGGTGGATTAGACACTGCAAGCCCCACCTGGGCTCAGGTTAGTTGGCTTTGTGGTCTTCTGTGGAGCTCTTGTCTCTTCTGGGTCCATCTATTCTTCCTCCCAGTCTTCCACAAGACTTTCTACATGCTGACCAATGTTTGGCAGTGGGTCTCAGCATCTGTTTCAATCCACTGCTGGGTAGAGTCAGTCAGAGGACAGCTATGCTAGTCTCCTGTCTACAAACATACTGAAGTATCATTAATAGTGCCAGGGGTTGTGGCTTTCTTCCATGGGGTGGGTCTCAGGTTGGACACTGTTTGGATATTACCTCAATCTCTGCTCAATCTTTATCCCTGCCCATCTTGTAGGCAAGGTAAATTTTGGTTTGGGGGATTGTGGTTGGTGTTACCTTCCTTCTACTAAGAGTCCTGTCTAGTTAGAGAGTGTTGTCTTCAGTGTCCATAACCCCATTGACCTGCGGACTAGTGTCTTAAACTCACATGGTTGAGAAACAGGAGGTTGGGTTTAATATCCCATGTTACTTGTGACTGGAGATATGGCTCAGCAGTTAAGAACAGTCACTCATTTCTGGAAGCTGACAGGCACCTGTAACTCTAGCTCTAAGGATATGACACCCTACTCTGGCCTCACAGGCACCTACACACAAATATTATACTCACACAAAGACACATATACATAATAAAACATTATATCTTTAAAAATGCCCTGTTACAGAAATACAGAAACAGAATTCTTTGAGCATAGTGATAGCATATAATTTTATATTTCTTGGCTATTACTGGTTTGAATTAGATGAGGAATTAGTCAATTTACCCAGACAGAATCCCTCATGGAAAGCTCAAAAGTACAACACCATCAAATTCTTGAAAGAGTACCCAAGGGAAATCCTGTGCCCAGGAACTTTATTTAATTGTGCCTGTTTCCTTGGTATTGCTGGCTTCCAGTTTTTTATTTGTTTCTTGTTTGGTTTGGTTTGGTTTGGTTTGGTTTGGGTTAGGTTGGTTTGGGTTAGGTTGGATTGGGTTGGGTTTTTTCTTACATGTCATTTAGTGTGAACATCCCACTTTCCCAGAACTCTCCCCTCTATTTCCTGGAAAATCTATCTCCTATGTCTTTGACATCTTTGCCAACCACGATGCTGAAGTGTCAGCAGTTATTGGCCTCTCCTTAACTTCAGCCACCCATTCAGTCTTCCAGAATATATACATGATGAGCAAGACCTAACTTTCATCCTTCTAACAGAAAGCTAATGAGATGAATAACAATAGCTTGGCACTAAATTTGGTGTTTATTTTTCCTTTGAGGGAAAAGACTCCTTTGTTTGGTATTATAAAACCTCAGAGCCTGGGGAGGTAGTTCAGTTGGCAAATTGCATGCATGAGGACCTGAGTGAGATTCTTCATAGAGCAGCTGAAGAATTCTAGGCATGGTGGTATGTAATTGTAATCTCGGTGCTGGGGAGGCAGAAACAGGTAGGTGCTTGAGGCACTTTGCCAAGCAGCTTAAACTACTTGGTGAGTTCCAAACCAGTGCGAGACTCTGTCTCAGAAATAGTGACCATCCCCTAAGGAATAATATCCAAGGTTGCCCTTTGGCCTCCACAAACATGCACACACATGTGTGCCTGTGTACCTGCATACACATGGGCACATACATACATGAACATACACACATGAACACACACGACTATTTTTAAAATAATAAATCTTCATGCACCTAAACACATTCTGTCCCTTTGAGTCAACCCTGTACTAAGCCTACATTTGCCAGAAAGTAAGATCTCGATGCCCTAAGAAGATAGAATCAAACAGCAGCAGCTCCTGGAATTTCCCAAAATTGTTTCACCTCTCTCATGAGGATTCAGTGACTATTTTTTTCCTATAGACACAGACATGCTCTTCCATTTTGTTTTGCTTGTATTTTTCCTCAGCTTCTGCATAACTAGAACCTGTACCTCTACTATGTTGTATTCTTCCACCCCTTCCAGTCCTTTTTCATCTGAACCAGACACCAGACACTATATTAATTAAGAGGGGAGGGCTTAAGCAGTATAACGATCATGTAATAAAATCACTATTTCTAGGATATGGTTCTAATTTCTCAAATTCTCTGAATTTGTCCGGCCATCCTGTTACAGCCCCTACAGACTTGCTTTCAAACTTCTTTGCCCTCTCTGGCACATCGTCTTTTCCCTAAAATCAGCATTCAGGATACATTTCAAAGTTCTCATTTAATTTCACTTCTTTCCCCATTATTTAATTACCAGAATTAGAAAGACTCATTCCCAACACATTTCTCTGGCCAGTATACATGATTTCAGATACATTAAGGCCAAACAGTCTTTTATGGAGGAGCCTCAGGGGAAACATACCCACCATTAGTAACTGTTTTGGTGAAAAAAATGAATTCTAAGTGCCAAACGACTGGTTTACAAATGAGCATTTGGACAGCCACCCATCAGTGGGAGGAAAGTGCCTTTTATTCCCATTTTATTTTCTGTGTTCTAAGCTGTGTTTCTAACAAGGTCATCCAGTGCACTGATCCTAGGAAACATTTTTCCAGGACAAGACATAATCAGTCTGATCAGCGTGCCCATTAGGTGATGCCACCAAGCTGTACCCTAGACAGGTCTGTGACTCTTGCTACTAATCTCACTTTCTACCCCGCCAATAGACTGACCTACAAACTATAGTGTCACGTCCATCTGGGCCTGGGACATAAACTTTGGAAACGTAACTTAACCTCTTCAAATGAGACATGGAGGACTATTACAAAGCAGAATTCTGAAAAAAAAAACCTTTTGTTTGAATAAATGGCAAACAAATGGAGCTCTGAATAATGATTCAAAGCCTTGGAGTCAGAAAGAATGAAATGAAATTGGTAGAAAAACAGAAAGGGGGATGGAGTGATGTAGCTCATCTGGTAAAATGCTGCTGGGTGTACAAGTATGAGAACTTGAGTCCCACCCTGGATAGCCATATATAAAAGAATCATAGAGATGTGTATGCTCAGTGGTTAGTACTTGCACATCTATTTTCTATATCTGAAGCTTTGATAGACACAGAGTGGTAAGAAATCGCTGAACTCAGCTTCAAATATATTTCAAACCATATGCTCTGACACGAGACATTTTTCTATGGGGATTTGGCTCTGGAAGTTACCTATGCTCCAGAGGATGGCCCCATGTCCACACTCATAGGGCAGCATAAACTGGACTCAGTGGTTTGTTAAAAAAAAATAAGAGGAAGAGAATGATCCTGAAAGGAACTACCCTGGGCATGGTACAGTGGCATCTGGAGCGAAGGATTGACTAGACATAGCATTATATATACTCTCTAGTATGAAGTACTGTACCCATACACCTCAACTATAATAAAGGTTGGCTTCCAATACTTTGAAAGCGCTATTGCAGGCTGCTTAGCATAATTAAGTAATACAAGTTAATTGTTAGTTGATTAAATCATGGTCATGTCAATTATCAGTCTGTTTTTATCACAAGGATATCCATCCTAGGTTTAAGAAATTGATATGATTCTATGGATAGGTAAGGTAAAATAGATAAGGTCTTCAAAAACCTCAGAGACCTAGAGAATATGGCATTTCAAGATTCTTTTATTATTTTAAAGATTCTTTGACAATAAGACATGTTAACTCCTGACAATACCCAGCCGACCTCAAAGAAGATGATGAGAAACAATGAACCTCCTTATGGAGATGGCTTCATAAATGGCAAACCAGCTGCTGTGCAAAATGTCCTCATTTCTTCCACAGATGGAATTTTGCCTAAAAATGGGCAAGCTTGGATGCAGGTAGAGTCAACGGCCAAACTCTGCCAAAACAGGGTAAGCAACTCCTCAATGACAGTCAAATATGTCTGTCAGATATATAGGGCCAGAAGGCTGAAGATGATGCTCCCAGGTTATAGAGAGTTTTGGGTGACTGCTCAGGCAGTAAATTTTCTTTGTCATATTCTCATTTTGGAAGCTGCTAACCTGCGCTTCCTGTCTACTCAGATAATTAATTTTATTCCTTCTTAAGTCTCTAATGGGGTTGAAGCCCAGATATTCTAGTTTTAAAATTAAGCTTAGTTCTTTAAAAGTTAAGATGTTTTTAGGTCTAGATATATGTTTTACATTGATAAAGATGAGATATGATAGATATTGATTTACATTCAGAATTTTAGACTCACCAAGATAAGAAAGATATTTTCTTCAAGTTTCCCAAATACAAATAACCAAAACACTATGAATGTCACACTTATATAATTCCTGATTGTTTCATGGTTCTTCTTGCTATAGGTAATTTATTTATATATGTGTAATAATATAAATGTATATGTAAAAAAGAAAATTATGCATAATATACATATATATGGAATTTTCAAAGATTAAAAGTTGTAAGTCTTTTGTTGGCTAGGGGTTAATATGTTTTTATATCTAGAGATATTTTAAGTTAATAGAGATGAGATATGATAGATAAGGATTTTCATTTAGAATTTTAGACTCAACAAGATAGGAAAGATGTTTACTTCAAGTTTGCCAAATATGAATAGTCAAATCGCTATGAATGTAAGAGTTATATAATTCCTGATGGTTTCATGGTTCTTCCTGCTGTGTGTAGCTTATTTTATTTATGTGTAATAATATAAATGTATATGTTAAAAAGTAAATATAATACATTTTAAAAATTAGACATAAAAATATGGATTTGGGGAATAATAGATGATTCTTTGGCCAAGCTGGGATATAACAAATAGGTCTGGAGAACCTTAGTGTCAGAATGTATAAAAATTATGTATATATATATATATATATATATATATATATATATATATATGTAATTTTGAAAGATATATAAATATATACATTCTATGTAACTCTATGGGATCATTGTATTATATGACCTTGTTAAGCATGCAACTGAAAATGGAAAAATAAAAGGGATGATAGATAGATAGATAGATAGATAGATAGATAGATATTTGAAGAGAGAGAGAAGGAATGATGGAGGGAAGTAAAGAGAAAAGGAAAAGGAAGGAAAGGAGTGGGACAGGAAGAGAAGAACGAGGTGATGGGACCTAACTAGAAAGCACTCCTAGTGATCTAAACCAGATCAGATTGAGAAATATGATAAATAAAATAACAGTGGATTTTGATGCAGTTCAAAATAAATGTCTGTGGTTTTTAAGGTGGTAGATAAATGAGTGAATATGCAAGTCAAAGAAAAAACAGTAAAGAGGTAAATGAAATAATGCTGCTGCCCACAGAGGTGGAGGATTTCTCCTCATCACATCAAAGAGTAGGTTGCATATAAAAGCCTGCTGTCAGTGAGGACATGGAGGAATTTAGGGGAAAGGAAAACACTGAGGCATAGTCTCAGCCAGGTGGTCAAGGATAATGTCCCCAGGTAATACCATTCTGGTACCAGACACAAATCACTCCTGAGGTTTTCCTCCTCAAGACGCATAACCACAGCCCAGGAGAAGAGCCCCAACTTAGCACAGCTCAACAATCCTTCTAGGGGTTGCTGAAGGGCTCAGCTGGCAAAGCACTTTCCCATGATAGGCTTCCAATCCCCAGGACACAGATGGTGCAAGGAAAGAACTAACTTTGGCAAGCCATTCTCTGGCATCCATGTGTGTGTTACAGTGCCCCTCACATACACACATGCATGCACATGCACAAACACACACACACACACACACACACACACACACACACACACACACACACACAAATACATAAAGCTAGCAAAAACTTTTGAAAGTATACAAAGGTGTTCTCCAAAGCAACTGAACAATAGCTGTCAAAATTGCCAAGATCTTCAAATGTAAGGAGATCCTGCAAAATCCCCACTGATTAAAAAAGCCCAAGCAACCATAAGTGTAACTCAGAAATGTGGCACTGTCTTGGAATTTTAAAACAGGATAGTAGAAAATTAATAAAATCCAATAAAGTTAATAACAATATAGCAAAGATGGTTCCTTAGTTGTGACAGATACACCACAGGAGTAGAAAGTACTCAGAGGGGAAACTGTTGAGTACAGGGGAATCCATATTATCTTTGAACTTGCTCATAAATATAGAACTATTCCCCTATTGGAAACGGATTTGAAAGTGAAGAATATTTCTGTGACAATCAGGAAAATGTAGCAAAAAACACACCTCTAGCTTGCTTGCCTCATCCTGATTGAACACCTTTTCTACACATTCTATGGCAATTTATTCTCAGTCACAGTGAATGTAGATGAAGGTGTTTCTTTTTATTTTTTGAGACAGAGACTCAGTTATCCCTATGGACCTTAAACTCTCTGTGAAGTCAAAGGTGATGCTGAATTGTTGGGTTGCTCTCATCCACCTGCCAAGTGTTAGGGCTACAGAGATGCAACACCATGCTTGGCTTATGGTGCTTGGGGTCAAACCCTGGACTTTATGACTTCTAGACAAGTATTCTGCCAACTAAACTATAGCACCTGTACCGTAATACTGCTTTTCAATTAATGATGAGGACATTTGTGTAAGTGATCCAGACCTCCCTGTCTTCTGACAACACTTTCTCCAAATAGAAGCAGCCTCCCTCTGTCTTGCATTCTTCTTTTTGGCTAAAAGTCTGAAGCTATCTTCTATGATGCTAAGTAACTTCCAGTAATTGTTTCTAATCTATCAAATTACAGATGAGAAAACTCAAGCTCAGGATGTTAAAATAATATCTCTAAGACGATAGAAATCTTACCAAAAAAGAAAACTGGCTTCTGTCTTACCTTGAACAGATCCTCTGTACCATCAAGAATTCTCATCTTATCCATCTTAAATCATCCAAAATCCACTTACTGCAGCATGACAGTAAATCTGTTAACACCTGACATTTTTCACTACACACATGCATGTGTGTCTGTGTGTGAGTATGTGCATATTAGTGCAGGAATTCAGATGCCAGAAGAGGGTATTGGACCCCTGGAAACTGGAGTTACAGGTGGTTGTGAACCACTTGGCTGCTGGCAACTAAACTTGGGTATTCTGGAGGCATACAGAAAAGGCTTTTAAATCACTCTAACATCTTTCCAACCCCACACCTGACTTTAAAGGGCTTTGAAGTATCCTTGGAAGTTAAGTGGGTGGGATAAACTGGTTGATGTAGGGATGCATGTAGCTAAATACTGGTTGAAAAACGCAATGAAGATTAATAAAATTAGACTTCCCTGGTAAACCACTGAGGCCAGGAGACAAGTTTAGCTTATGTTGGTGATCTGTCTGCCTGCTGAGACAAATAGCTGAAAAAGCAGCTTAAGGGAAAAATGAGTTTGTTTTGACTTATACTTTGAGGATACTCATGGTGAGGAGCACATGATGGCAGTAGCCTGAGTCAGCTACACCCACTGCATCTGCAGTCAGTGGGCAGAAGTGCTGAATTCTCTTCCTCCTTTTATTTTCTCTTATTCACTCCTGGGGTCAATGAAACCCTGTCTCTCACCACACGTAGGGCAGAATTCTCACCTCAACTAACCTAATGGAGATAATTTCTCACAGACTTGTCCAGAGGCTGTTTCCATGGCAATTCTAGATCCTGTCAAGATGTCTGCCAAAAGGAGCCACCAAGGCATCCCTCTCAAGTTCTCCTATCTACAAAGATGCTCAGAAGGTACATGACCAAATATGTCCTAGCTACTCATCAGCCACTGTGTGTGTTGTACTGGAGGGGATCAGCATCAGCAGTCCTCTTCAGAGGAGGAACAGACATGCTCACTGAGAATTTAAGGGTAGTGCTAAGCTAGGGACAGAGAGATGGGGAGACAGACTTCCCAAATTCACCAGTGTTGGCTTGCTGAAATGGTAAGATGCTCCAATGCCCAATGAGAACTCATTCAGATGTAGCTTCAAATTGATGCCTTTAAAGAGATTGAATAAACTCTTTATGTTACAATCTGGCATGAGCTTTTAATATTAACCACTACATATTTTATAGACTGTATTTGTTGCCAAGCACTAAAACAAACATTAAGATGCTTTTTGCCTTAACGGGTACTATGGATGCTTCCGAACAGTGATATAAAAAGCAGCATAAACCACATTATAATCATGGAAATCATCTGCGTTAAACTACCATTTGCTCTGAAAGTGGCAGTTATTTTTCATCTACAAACAATTATATCTCGATTACTTACTCTCTGTTAGGGAACATTTCATCAAAAAAGCCTCATTTAATTGACATAAAGATGCATTTTCTTTGGAAAGAGACATAATCTCTAATTTGGACTAATTAAAGGACTAGGCATTCCCTATTAGTGAAAGGCTGGTGTCTATTGAAAGTATGAATCTTTATTAGTTTCATATACATGAAGTCATACAAAATAAGCTGCTTACCGTAAGAAAAAAGTCCTAAAAACCATTACCTAAACAGCATATAATAGTAGTCTGGGGTCTGGGGATGGGCACGTACCTGGGGAAAATGCTGAGACAGCAGACAGAAAGCCTTGGGTTTGAGCCCCAGAAATATCTACATCGAGGCCGTGCATGCCTGCACTCTTAGTACTTAGAAGACCAAGGCAGGAGGATTGAAAGTCAATCCTTGACTACATAGCAATTTGAAGACCAACCTGGGCTACATGAAACCCTATTTCAAAAAGGAAAAATGCAAATTGCTTTACATTTTTGGAAATCATAGAGATGCAGAAGATTGTTTATAACTTGTTTAAACCTCACCTTATCCTGTTTGCATTTTCAGCTTGCTCATTGATTCTTTTCTTTCTCAGCATGGCACTATGAGAGGACTATTTGGATCACAGTGTATTGAGAATTTGCTGCAGACCTCAGATGAGCTTCTTCTGTAGGGAGAGTGACTTAAACGCTCAATAATCCAAATATTCTTGAATTATTATAAGTAAGGCATCTATAGATTATAAAACATCAGTACTATGATGAAATGAAAGAGTTGGCTTTTAGGTAAGGAGCTGCTACTGGCTGTTGACTCATGCCCGGGAAGGGAGAGTCACACTTCTTCTGGCCCATGGTCACTGACAGGATGTCCATGCCCCAGTGGGTGTTCCCACACCGATGCATACATGAATAGGACAAAATGAACACATTAAGACATAAGTGTGTGTATATATGTATAAATGAAAAGAGAGGATATATTCTGATGCACCTAATGCTATTTATAGATATATAGTGTATAGACTCATATACACATACAAAGACCAAATTGAGAAGGAAACATGTTGGAGGGTCTTAGGGGTTGAGTTAAGAAATGGGGAAGGAACATGATCAAAATACATTGTATATATTTATGAAATTCAAAGAATAAGAAAGATAATTTAAATATATTTATTATAGCGTTGAATTTTTCACTTATAAATATATAAAAATTCTTTTAAGTTTTTCAAAACAAGTATGTGCTCAGCTCATCGTCATTATTATTCAGTAAATAAAAATTATTCTGATTGTATTCAGTTCCAAAAGAATCCATTCAGAAAAATAAATACTCCACTTGTTTCTGTATCTAGTCCAACAGCCATTGTATCATGTTGACCCCTGCTTTTCTATGTGTATGTCTGTGTGCACATTTGTGTACAGTTATTCACGTGGGGTGGACATGGGGGTGCAGGCACAAGTTGATGTCAGGAATCCTTCCCTTGTTGTCTCTAATTTATTCTTTGAAGCAAAGTGAGTCAATCAAACCAAGATCTTGACCATAGGCTCAGCTTGCTCTAAGCATCCTTCTTCAAGGATGTAATTAAAGGCAGATCATCACACTGATATAGAAGTTCAAGCAGTCTTAACTCAGACCCACTTGCTTATGAGGTATGTGCTTTAACCACTGACAAATTTCTCTCCAGTCTTTCCTCTTCTGTTTGAGACAGTGTTCAATATAGTCCAAGCTGCCGTTGACCTTGAAATATACCCAAGAGTGACCCTGACCTTTTGATTTGTCATCCTTCGCTTCCTGGGCACTGGGATTGCAGTCATCTACAGCTCTTTGTGGTTTCTGCAGAGATCTGTGCATTCTAGACAAGTACTCTAACAACTGACCTGCATCCGAACACATTGTTGATTCTCATTGGCCAGGGGAAACAGGACGTTTCATAGAGAGTTTGTAGGAGGGTCTTAGGAGATGAGTATGGCCTTAACATTTTCACTTTATCCTCTGCACTGTATGTTGTTTGAGTAGAAGCTGTCACTCATTCCACAGACCAGGGCAATGAGGCAGCTTCCTAGGATTTAATGACAAGTCACAGCAATAACAGGATGGACTTTGTTGACACTCAAGAAACAAAAAAGACCCAGGTTTGTTAAAATAACACTGTGAAATGTTGTACAAAATTACATATTCAATAAGAAAACAATAAGTTCCATTAATATTTTAGGGTCAAGTGTGAATGATAGAATTAGGCAACTAAGAATACTTCCTGTTCTTGCAGAAGACCTATATTCACTTCTTAGCACTCATTTTGGGTGACATGCAATCACCTATAACTCCATATCTAGGGGATTTGACTCGCTTTTCTATCCTCTGTTGGCACTGCATGCACATGCACACACACACACACACACACACACACACACACACACACACACACATACACACACACTTAAAAGTAAAATAATAATTTTAAAAGAAAAATTGTGAACCTTTATGACAAAGAGGAGACCATTGGTGCTATTTAGTTTTCCTTTCAAAATAAAATATAGGACACTAAAAACTCTTTAAAATTAATTATTATGTGAAGAGGCATGTGTGCTATCCCCTATATAAGCATCAGAGGATAATTTGGGAGATCTGAATCTCTCCTTTAACCACAAATCACTGGCACATGCCTTTACCAGTTGAGGCATTTGGTTAGCCTTTAGTGTAAGATTTTTAAACTATAAAACTGGTTAGGCAAGCTGAGATCTTAATATGACTATCTTGTCCTTTCATGTATTAGATAATGAACAAATACTAGAGACATGGAAAGATTTGAATCATACATGAATTCTCCAATTCTACAGAATCTCTTGACATTAGTCTCAGAAAATAATTCCTCTGTACATCTTTATAGACCATAATTATGGTTCTGACCTCTGACTCCAGCCAGGCAGGATAAGACATGTACTGCTGACTGATATAACTTATGTGGGTAGAAAAAAATTGATGTTCCTAATTGGGTCATTCAAAAGAAATGGAACATAGGGCATGGCAGTGCTCAGTTAGGTGAAAGAAAATGGTCCTAGAAGGATTACTAATATGTAGAGTATGAGGAGTGACTATGGCTGTGACTTCAGTGTCATTTTAATTTCTATGCCATGATAACAGATGGAGATATGTGGTTGAAGAGGCAGTGATGTCATAGGGCACTCCCCTTAGAGAATACTGTCTTTACCTCAGTAGTGGGTACCTAACAAAGAGACACTGAGGGTTAACGGTATAGTGCAGACAGTAAAGTGGTTGCCTTGCAAGCATGAGTACCTGAGTTAGATCCTCAGAACCCATGGGGAAAATCCAGCCGCTGTGTTTGTGGAAGTGCATAGTTGTAGCCACATAATTGGGAAGGCAGGGACAGGGCATCCTCCAACTCCATGGCCAGTGAGTCTAGCATAGTTCCATGCCCGTGAGAGACCCTACTTCAAAAAACTAGTTGAGTGGGGACTAAGGAATGGCACTCAAGGTTGTCCACAGGACTTCATACACATATGCACACATGTGCACATGCATACACATACATACACACACACACACACACACACACACACACACACATTCATACAAAATCATGTTCACATGTCTGTGCAAAGGCTGAACCTGATAATTTCCTGTTTTCTTTCTGTTTCTACTATATTATGAAGCCACACTAAGGTCCTGGCCAAACATCACAGTGCTCCTACATTTCTCAGCCTCCAACACTGTAAGCCAAGTATGTACCTTATTAATTCATTAATTGTTTGAATGATTGTTTTTCAGATAAGGCCTCATGTAGTGGAGGCTGGCCTTAAACTCACTGTGTAACCAAACTCACTTGAAATTCTGTTCCTCTGTCCCAATTACAGAAACAGGAGTAACTTGTCTCTTCTATCCTTTAAATTTAGATTTTAAAAAAGTGATGAAATGGTCAGATGCTTATCTCAATAAATATGTTAACGATACAGTTTTCATAAGATAAGTTTCATTCCTAAGGTATCAAAGCAATTTTCCATGATTTGTGTCCATCCTTTGCAAAGTTCTCTCTAATGCATCTGGCTAATTTGGTTTTTTTTTAGAACTCTACTCTCTTCTGGAATTAACAGTCAAGCGGATGGCAGACATTCCATTAAAACTATGGGCTGATAGAGCTGAAGAGGTGGCTCAGTTGTGAAGAGCACTTACTGCTCTTCTGATTTGAATTTAGTTCCCAAACCAACGTCAGGCAGCTCAAACTTGTAACTTCAACTCAACGGAAGTAAATGACTTCTTCTGGCATCCATGGGTACCTGCACACACCTGGTATACAGACACACACACATACACACAATTATTTTAAAATATGTAAGAAGGCAAATGTTTAGCTTATGATGTGGAGAAAAGCAAATCATGTGGTGAAATGTCTAATATATAGATTATGTTGGTTTATTTTATTTTTAATTATTTATACATATTTATATTCTGTTTGTGTGTATGTATGTATGTATGTATGTATGTTTAGTGATCTGTGCCATACATGTGTGTGGTCTTCAAAGGACAACTGCAGAAATTGACAATTTCTTTCCAATAGGTACATTTGAGGAATCAAACTCAGATTGTCAGGCTTGGGCAGCATGCTCCCTTAGACCTGCTAAGCCATCCTACCAGGCCAAAGTTGGCTTCCTACTGTCAAAATTTGGTTCTTGTAAGTGTGATTTAGTGCTATGGAACATGTTTTATGTAACACTTCTTTGCTGTCATTATATTTTTAGTAACGTACTCATCTGAAGCTGACACAGTCTTCTCCAATGTGGCTTGTGCTTCTGTCAATGAGCTTGCTCACTAGCATGTGCATACAGAATGACCCCTTACTAAAAAGCAATAGCAATGGGATTAAATATCCAATTGTTTCCAGGTGTACGTATGTACGTATCTATGTATGTATGTATGTATTCACATACTCATGTGCAAACACCCACATATACACCTATGCATATTATGTTAATTTCTGGACATCAAAAGACAATCTGCCAAAGTCGGTTCTTTCTTTCTACCATGTTGATCATGGGGATCCAACTCAGGTATCAGGCATGGAGGTCGCTCGTATCCACTGAACCATCTTGCAGGTACTATTTTTCAAATGCTTTACATATCTTATGCTATTTTCTTTCCACAACTCAAACATAAGTAAAATTCTTACCTCATCTTACACAAAAATGCAGGAGGCTCAGAAAGGTTTTTGAAAAGCTGCCGAAGATAACACTCTAAAAGCAGCAGCCTGGAACACAAAACTGAGGCCATTTGATTCCAAAGCACACATGGTTAGCAAGTGTGCAATATCGATTCTCTAAATAGATGGCTTGCCTTTGGCTGGCAAGATATACATATGTCAAAAAATTTCAAGTTCATCTGCTTTTAAGAAAGTGATAACTGGGCAAGTCACTCTCTGTATTTAAAATAATCGTTTTTGAAATGCAGAGTTTTAGATATTGCGGCAGGCAAATAGGGTGGGTAGCTGTCAGGAGTCTGTTTGTGTTTCTCTAGCTCTAAGGTGCTTTTTCGCTTCTAGTGCAGTTGGTAGAGTTGGAAATACCTGCACTAACATAGAATAAGCAGGATTCCAAGAGAGATGCTCCTGGAAGAGAATTTAGACTCTGAAGAACTAGGCACAATATGGTAAAGCTTCCCCAGGAAGACAGCAGAGAAAGGCCTCTCTGTGCCTGAAGACAGTCAACAGAGATGGCACTATCTGTGCCTGAAGATGATCAGCAGAGGCAGGCATGTCTATCCTTACCCCAGGATAGCTAACATGTGTGACCTCTCCCTGCCTAAGCATGTTCCATTCTGGAGGAATACATGAGGAAGACCTTCAAATGATTCTGTAGCACAGGCCTGAGGACAGCAACTATTTCCTTAGAGATGGTGGGAACACAGGTAGCAGACAGCATGTCCAGAGAGCATGGCAAGAAACATGGGCCATCAACTTGAGTTCTTTACCAAAGTCAGCTGGGATCAAATATGAGCTTCAACTCTTGCAGTCAGAATGATCTTGAATTAGCTAAACCTCCTCTTCCACAAAGTTAGAACAACATGATCCCACTTTTGATAAGTCATTCTGGGAGTTAAAGAAGATAGAAATGTTCGTGTCAAGCTGCCTTCATAGCAGTGATGATCAAACCACAATAATTACGATGTTGGTGGAGGTGATGCTCTCTCACATCTGCTGCTTACATGAAATGCACCATCTGCAATATCCAATTTTGCTCCTCAGCAAGGTTCCTGTTATTTGCCCATGAAATATGAATCCAAAGTCTCTCACTCACTTATGGGTTAATGAAAAATGCCACATCTCTGAGGTCCTTCCTAACTCTCGTGGTAAATGTCCTACATTCTGCAGTTAGCAATGACTGTTCTTTTTTTTTTTAGTTAATTTATTCTTGTTACATCTCAATGGTTATCCCAGCCCTTGTATCCTCCCATTCTTCCCTCCCTCCCATTTTCCCCTTACTCCCCTCCCCTATGACTGTGCCTGAGGGCGACTTCCTCCCCCTTTATATGCTTATAGGGTATCAAGTCTCTTCTTGGTGGCAGCACATATACTAAAATTGGAACGATACAGAGAAGATTAGCATGGCCCCAGCAATGACTGTTTTTGTTACCCGTCTCCTTCTTCCCTCATGTGGGAACAGGGAACAAGAAGCCATGCCTCTAAAATGCTGACTCTGTCTTATATCTTTGTATCCAAATATGTATGACATATATCAAAACTGTTTGATGAGGTTTGGGGAGAAGAAGCCATGGCTCTCCCATGTCTCTTCAGGAGTGGCTTTATCAACATAACACAAGAAAATCCCCCACTGCAGGTTGTGAGACTGTATGATGCTGACAATAAAATTAGTGGTCCTCAACCTGCGGGTTGCGACCCACACAGGGCTTGCATATCAGCTGTCTTACACATCAGCTATTTTACGTTATGATTTATGACAGTAGCACAATTACAGTTATGACATAATGATGAAAATAATTTTATGGGTGGGAATCACCACAACACACGGACCTGTGTTAAGGGGTCGCAGCATTAGGAAGGCTGAGAACCACCGCCTTCTAGTTATAAGTTATTACTAGAAAGAGCTGATGAAAAGTGTCACGACAAACCATCTCCGGCCTGTGTAATCAGAGTATCAAACCCAGGGAGCCCAGAAGAGCAAGATTTGGCTTTCAGTGGTGGTGGTGGTGGTTTTTTGTTTGTTTCTTTTTGTTTGGGTTTTTGTTTTGTTTTGTTTTGTTTTTAGTTGACTGGTTTGGTTTTTTGAGTCTGGCACAGGAAGCAGGCAAGTTTGATTGGAGGAGAGTCACTAGGGGAGAGAACGACACACAAGATAATCAGAAGGATGGATGGTTGCCAGGCTACAGCTAAAGATCTATGTATGTTCAAACTAAGTGTGCAGGGATGGAGAGAGGGTTCTATGACTAAAAGCAAAGCACTTGCCCTCACAGAGCACTGGAGCCTGGTTCCCGGCCTCCACATTGGTGGGCTCACAAGCCCTTGTAACCATAGGGGATATAGACATAGGGAATATAGGGGATATAGCTCCCTCATCCTGCCTCTGTGGGCATCCACGTGCATGCACTCACACATGTATATAGACCCAGAGACATAAATTTAAGACTAAAGTAAATCTCTTTAATACTGTAAGGGCTGGAGCAATTGCTCAGTCATTAAGAGCACTTCCTGTGCTTTGGGAATCTGAGATTGGTTCCCAGCACCCAAGCGAGGCAGCGCACAAGCATCTGTAACTTCAGTTCTGTGGGACTTGACACCCTCTGCCGGGACTCTCACACACGTGGTATACACTCACACAGACACATAGACACGTACAAAATATTTAAAAATTAATAAAAAATAATTAAATTCAATGGTCAAAGTTCAATATCAAATCTTTGTCTTGGTTACTATCCACCTGTAATTATTTCTTATTGTTTGAGAATTTCATACATGCATATAATGTGTAGTGAGCAAATCCTCCATCCACCTCCCTTACTTCCTGCCCCCAATGCCTTCTCTACACTTGCATTGCTTGTCTCTCTTAACTTCTTATTAAAAATGCTTGCATACATATGGCCTACATTTACAACGACACACACATACACATAAATAAAACTTTTATAAAAGTGAATTAAAATATTTAAGCTAAATGTTCAAAGTCATTAGGCACTACTGTAGCTTTGAACTTTTAAAGTTAGGGATAACCATTGAGATGTAACAAGAATAAATTAATAAAGTAAAAAAAAATAAATAAAGTTAGGATTGTGCATAGTCAAGGCTGGCTTCAAACTTTTGATGTGGACAGGGATAACTTTGAATGTCTGATCCTCCAGCCTCCAATTCTTGAGATCTGGTAGTAAAAGTGTGAGGCACTAACGCCAAATATATAAAGTGCTAGAGATCAAAGCCAGGGCAACATGCGTGTTAAGGATGATGTCACATAACAAAGCCACACGTGGACTGAGTTTCCATGGTGTCTGTCTAAATCAGGCCAGCTGGTAGTATGTCTGTGGGCTAAAGCAGGCAGTGCCATTCCCTGGCACTGCACTGTGTAGTAGGCCTTGAACTGTATAATAACAGAACAAGTTAGCTGAGTACTAAACACAAGTGCATACATTTTCTGCTGCTTCAGCTTTTATCCCCTGAGCTAGTGAAGCATAGCACAGAATTGTGAGGCAAAACCACATCCTTTCTCCTCTAAGTTGCATTTTGTCCAAGTATTTCATCACAGACACAGAAATGAAGATATAGCACTAGGCAAGTACTCTAGCAAAGAGCTACAGCACCTGCCTTGAGGTCACATTTTAAATCCACCAATGAACTGCTAAGAAGAAGACATTTGACAGTGTGAGAATATCCTGGAAGCAGTGGGTCCATTGGGTTTTTGGCTGGAATTCAGGAGAACGGGACCAATTAAGGGAATCTGTGTGGTGATGTTGGAGGTGAAGGTGATGGTTAGACTAGACATGAGTGTAGCAGGTATGACGGAAAAAAGTTGTGCTGAAGAACAATGGTACACTCGGAAGAAGAGAGGAAAGACGTGCCCATGGTTTTAGTTGAACAAAGAAACAATTGTTACTTTTCAGTGAAGCGAGGAGGAGGCAACAAGGATGTAAAAGTACTCTTTTTTTTTTTTTTAATATATTGAGTTTGTGCTGTCCTGCAGACATTCAGATGACAGTACCAAGTAAGTTGTGGTACCTGGGAGACAGGTTCAAAACTCAGAGTGGGAGACCCAAATTCAACATCTAGTAGTTAAATCTGTGAGATTTACTAAGATCATACATGCATCCAGGAGTCAGAAACCAAAGGGTCCAAGATCTCCAAGGTTTGTGTTGGGTGCCGCTATCCCATGAACCTTATTGCACCACCTTAAACACCATAAAACTATTTCTTTGTGGTCAAGGGAGAAGAACTTTTCTTTGGTGCACCATTGGTTAGCCAGGTATACTCCAGTTACCATGGTTACCACAGCTACTATAGGTCTAACCATGACATTCAGGTTCCCTGTTCATGTGTCTGAAGTTCTAAAGACTTCAAGTCCTTCAAGAAGCCTGAGAAGAAGAGAGTAGTTTAGGTGCTGAGTGACCCCAATGCAACCCTTTCCTTTACATTCCCCAAAGAGAAAAATACTTTAGTACAATGAAAAAAAAAAGTACACTGAACAATCCATTGGGGGGAGAGTCATTTAGAATCAAAGAGGACATTTTATTGGTTCATGCCTTCTGCTCCAATGTGATTGAGTTTCAGCTGTGAGGCATTATGAAAGTAGGATATTCCATCCCTTCCTGAACATCTGTGGCCTCTTCAAATGATTGTTGTATAGCTTCCCCAATGGTGGAACATTATATAGCTACCAAATTCTAATATTATTCCTTTGATCTCTGTACGGCATACAGTTTCTGATCAATCTACAGACCATCCAGCCTTGTTCATTGTTTCTAACAATCTTCCATATCTGTTTGTATTACTGCCTCCTCTACTTCACCCACAGATATGTATTATTAACTACTTGATAAGGAATTGTTAAAACAAAACTTTGTCCCAACCAATGGGAATCAAGCAAAAAATGCATGAGATGTCCTCTTAGAAACAAACTCAAGAGGAAAAATTTCTCCTTGTCCATAGGGTATTACCAATTTTCCTTTCAATAGCAAGCATCACCAATAACAACTACTCAAGAAAACCAAGGGATTGGGACCCGTCAAGTAGAAAGCTTCCCTGGCATGCCATCCTCAGCAGTGCTTAAACCAGACATAGTGGTGTATACCTTAAAATGGTGCACATAGGAAGTGGAGGCAGGAGGATCAGAAGTTCAAAGTCATCCTCAGCTACAAAAAGAGTTCAGGTCTATACTGTGCAAACTAAAATTGTGTTTCAGTTAAGAAGGGAGAAAACAGATTAATGAAAAGAAAGAAGGAATGTAGGAATGAGGGAGGGAGGGAGGGGGGAAAGGAAGGAAGGAGGGAAGGAAAGAAAGAAAGAAAAGATAAAATAAGTTTAAATGGGGTTTAGTACAATATCATGACAAATGGTGCCAAACTCAGAGGTTTCTATAACAGAGTTTTTATAAACTGTGAAATTCTCATTTTTAAAATTATTTTTGCCAAGACTCCTAGAATCTTATATCATTTTTATGCTTGTATCCAACATCTCAATTAATAAAATCTACTTATTTTTTTTAAGTTACCCAAGACTGCAATAGACCATGATAGTTTTAAAGGTGAGAAAATAAATCCTGACAGTCATAGCACACCCTAAGATAACCTGCGTGTTGGAGATGATAGCAAGGATGCAAATGTATAGTACTGCAGTTTCTACCTAAAAGGCCCAGCGGGAAATATAAGAACCCATTTTTCCTTTCCAATCCTCATAGTTTCCTTTGAAAAATGAGGGTGAACCAAGTAGGATATCTGTCAGCAAGCTCCAATTCCTGAGTTAGATACCTGGGGAACATATGTTGGAAGTAGATAACCTACACCTCTGTGTGTCCTCTAACTGCCACAGATGTATCATGCATGAGTGTGACCCTCACCCAAAATAAAGAAAAATAATTTATAAAAATATTTTATCTTAAATATTAGATGTGGACTGGGATATCCCCAAGAAACATTTAAACTTTGTAACTATAGCATCACAGACATCAGATATACTTTAGACTTCTCTTTGTCTTCCGTTGTGTAGTACTGAGGGATACCCTGGGAACTGATGCCGCAAAAAAAAAAAAAATCCCACATGAGCCTGGGAAGATGATTCATTGGCTAAGTGCACATGCTACACAAGTGTGAGGATCTCAGTTCAAATCTCCAGTGCCCATGTAAAGAGATGAGCAAAACGAATGCCGCAGGGATCACATACAGGAGGATCGCTGGAGTGGCTGCTGTTGACATGGCTCCAGTCACCAAGGGGGCCTCTCTCAAGGAACAAGGCAGAGAGTGGTAAATCAGGACATCCAGTGCTCTCCTTGGGCCTCCACTGGTTCATCTGAGTACCCACGTTTACACACGCATGCTTGTATCACTCACACACACACACACACACACACACACACACACACACACACACACACACCAACAACAACATATAGTTTATATAGTCTGGAGCTAGAAGCCAAGAAGTTTGCATTTCTTTTATTCAAATATTTTTATCCTTGTGTGTAAGCACATGTAAGGTCTTTGATCCCTGCCTGTGTGTGTGTGTGTGTGTGTGTGTGTGTGTGTGTGTGTGTGTGTTCTTCTCTTGTGTAGGCACTACTCTACACACCAGGCTAGCTGGCCTCTGAGCGTCTGGGGAATTCTCTTATCTCTGCTCCCCACCTCACCAAAAAGCCCTGGGAGTATAAAACTGTGCTACTGTGTCCAGTTTGTTTTATGTGTTCTGGGAAGCCAAGCTCAGATCCTCATGCTTATACAAGAAGCATTTACCTACTGAGCCATCAAACTCCCAGGGCCAATGGTGACCCCTGAAATCCCCTGATATTCACCATGCTTGCACCTGATGTGACCAGCAGTGGTCACTCAGGTCTGCAGGTATTACTGAAGGACAAACCAGGAAAGGACATCCCAGAAGATAACTACCTATATTCTTCTTACAAATATTAAAGAGGAAATTTTTAGTATAATTAAATGATTAGAATTAGATTTTAAAAAAGATTAATGTGTTAAAAGAAAGCCACTTAACTAAAGGCCTTAGAGGCCAGCCATTAGGAAAGTGCACTGGGAAAAGCAGATGGTACCCTTCTAATCTAGCTAATGAAGAAATCTTGGTTCCCATTAAAAGCTACCTACAGTGAAACCTGTCTGGATAAAAACATCTCACACATGGTTCTTCCTGGAAGACAGACCAGGAATCTTCACTGTGAGCTGGAAGGCATAAATTTCAGGAACATCTCCAGGCTCACAGAGATAGGCCTGGAATCTCCCAAATCAGGTCCTGGCCTTTTCACTTATTTGTCCTTAAACTCAACTTCGCAGGTATAGTTGACTTCTGCTAGATAACACGAACTCTGGCCTCATATGCATTCCAAGCCTCATTTCGTACCCTTCCCATTCATTCTACCCTACAATTCAGCTCATCTCAACTATTAGCTCCTTTAATCACGACTGCGTTTCCCTCTTTCCCTTCTTTTGCTCACTTTCTCTGTCTGTAATATTTCCTCCATATTTACCTGCCTAACTCCTGTTTAGAATGTCTGGGCTTTGCAACATCAAGATTTAACAAGACAAGAACTGTTATTTACCCACTTAGCACTTGTCAGGGATACTGTAAAGTGCTCATTTGGACCCTCACCTGTGTTCAAGATCAACAGGTACCTTGCTACTCACACAGATTTCCCTTCTCCAAACACTTGATTCCCTAAGCCGCTGAAAGGGAAGACTAACACAAGCCTCCATCTCTCAGCATGACATGTGCACTGCCCTACTGCAGGCAGAAACTCTTGGTTTTGTCTTTTATTCTATTATTAGATCTTCTAGAGGCTATGCACACACACACATATGTAAATATTCATACATGTATACATATACATATGTAATCTTGTCAAGCTGCCCTGCTTTGATCAGAAATGTCTGCAGTGAGTGCAAATTTCTCTGCCCTGATTCTATCATTGTCTCAGAAAAGTTCTTTAAGAAAAGAGCTCATCTATTAAAGACAGTAAGTACTTTCATGCTGTTTGCTTTCCATTAAAATAAAGTAGAATCCATTTTTCTTAGGGCAAAATTCTGGAAACCAGAGTCGTGAGAAGTGGTGTTTTTCCATCTAGCCACAATGATTCATTTTAAAAATTAAGGTTTTCTAATGAAAAAAGCGTGACCAAAGTGCTAGAGCCAATAGTCCCCTGGCAATGCCCAATTCATTAAACTCAGCAGCAACTGTGTCTGTCATGCTCAGCCCAGGCTTCAAAGCTGCCAGCAGCGATCTGTCTTTATCTGATGTGATGCTTTCCTCTTCACTAAAAGAGAAATATGGTCAAGATTCAAGGTGTATTGTTGATGCACTGGAGGCTGTCACCCTTGAGGATAATAGCATGCCTGTTATTACAAGCTGGGGGACTTATAAAAATTTCTTCAGAAGTTGTCTACATATTTGGAAGTAAGATATTTAATTCTGCTTAGGCCAAGAAGGACTTAGTATGGTTTAAAAGGCAAGCATGAAACTCTATTACTTAGGAAGACAAAATGGTTTATAGCATTCTTGCCTTTTTCCATTCAAGAACAGTTAAGTGAGCATGTATTAAGCATCTGCCATTGGTTGAGAGGGGGTACTGTGATTAACAATATAAAATATAGAGACTTCCAAAGAGGCTAATAAGGGCTGGCTAGGAGCATTACATTGGTAGAGTTACAGCTAAAAGGATCAATTGTTCTTCGGGAGGTGTAGAGGACTGTGGAAGAACAGACAATGTTCTGACCATGTAAATGTCTGACTAAGGTAGTGTGAGTGCTCTCCCTGAGGAAATTCCCCAGGAGACCTAAGGTAATAATGAACTATTAGCAGTTGATAACTGCTGAAATGGGGAGTGTCACTTTTCTTTGAGGGTGTGGCCACCAGTAGGTAGCCCATGCAATGAGGATGACTTCAAACTCATGAGCATCTAGGAAACACTAATAAATAAATAGGATATTTATGAAGTTTGAAGAGAGATGTGCTGTGGAATTCTGTGGGCAGTAGCATTGCAGAAGTGGTTAAGATCCACCATATACATGTGTATGAAACCATCAAAGTACAAATTTAAAATATTATTAAAATATATGTATATCTGTATTTTTAAATGGGGTTACTAAGAGAAGCACATCAGGGTAGCGTCATGGGGCCAAGGAAAGGGTGGAGATGTGGCTCAGTGAGTACATGCACGGACTGCTCTTACAGAGGACCCAGGTGCAATTCCTAGCATCTACGTGAAGGTTCAGGACCATCCACAACTCCAGTTCAGCAGATCCTATGCCTTCATCTGACCTTCCTGGACACCAAGCATGCATGTGATATACATACAAATGCAGGCAAAATACTCACACATAAAATAAAATAAATAAATGGGGCAAAGTAAACAGGACGTACAGAGGAAGACAGGCAGTTTGAAGACCGTATCCATGTCACGATGCAACTTCTCTTCAAGAGAACCACACACCAAATCTAAGAAGTGACCTATGCACTTAATAATATCTCGCTAACAGCACTGGGAGGATCAGTTCCATTTTTTTATTTGATTAATTTCTTCTTTATACAGCATTTGAACACACATCTACCGCCTACCTTTGTGGTACAAGTCTAGGATGAAATCATGCAGCCGTTACTACCGAATTTGAGGATATGTTTTGGCTCCCCCAGAGACTTCAAAATGAGTTTTACCATTATTACAGTTAATAATAATTGCAAATAAAATTCCCAGCATTTATGCCATAAAATTGATTCTCACTCTACACCTCTTTATGAAAACATCAAATGCCTTTAAAATTGCTATTAGAACAAATTATAACACAAAGCACTTACATAGCATTTTTGTTTAGGGAGATAATTTAAGTTTATTGCCTTTGTGTTCACAGGAAGTAAAACCTCAACAGGGTTAATTATCTTCCCTGATCCACATGATTCATTGTGGTAGAGAAGAATGAAAATTCAGCTTAAAGATGTCATCCAAAGAAAAAAATATATAAACTTTTAGCAGGGAGTACAGATAGCTTTTCACAGATTATTTTTGTTGCCAGTGGGAAATATAAAACAAATAAACAAGAACATCAAAGTGCTAGGATGAATTTACAAGAAATTATGTTGTTCAAAAGGTAAATATCCAGCTGGAGAGATGGCTTAGGAGTAAAGAATCTTTGCCAGAGGACCAGAGGTCAGTTTCCAGCACTCATGATCAGTAGCTCACATCTGCCTGTGAATTCAGGCCCAGGGGATCTGATACCATCTTCTGCCCTCCATACACAACTACAGACACATAAACAGTACACACACACACACACACACACAGAGAGAGAGAGAGAGAGAGAGAGAGAGAGAGAGAGAGAGAGAGAGAATCATTTTTTTTAACAAAAAGGAAAATGGCATTTAGTGCATGGTCTATCAACCAGCTGAAATTTATTTAGCTGTGCTAATGAGATCACACTCTGTGTCTGCCCCTGGGATCCCAGCCTTGTCAATGATGATGAACTTTATTTCTGTGATGTACTGCTGCCAACTATCGGCTGCCCACCAGGCTTGTAACTAAGGCCAAAGAGCTTTCATGAAGAAGAGAACCACCATGGCCATTAAACATCCCATCAATAGTGCTTTGACAAAGTTCACATGAAGCCAGCAAGGAGGGAAACATTTGTATTTTTAGGAAAATGGATAGAAATGGATATTGTCACGGTAAGCAAAATAATCCAGACTCAGTATGACAAATGTCAAATATTTTCTCTCATATATGGAATATAGACTAGATTTATGACATTAGTTGTATTTTACATACATGGCATTATGTACAGATTATATATATGAATATATCATTAGGTAGATTTTCCTATAACATCAAAGTAGAAGGAGTACTAAGTGGTGGGAAGAAACACTCTAAAGGGGAAAGGAGAATATGAGAAATTAGTGGGAGAACAAATCTTAATACTATATGTTTTCTCTATGGGTAGTATTAAAATCTAGATCAAGGTGTTTGCATGTGCATATGTATATTTCTTCATGTTTGTGTGTGTGCATGTCTGTCTCTGTCTCTCTGTTTCTGTCTCTCTGTCTCTTTCTCTCTCTGTGTGTATATATGTGTGTGTGTGTGTGTGTGTTGTATTTAAAACAATGGATAGTCCATTCTTGAGGAGTATCAGGACTGAGAGGAAAGAAAAGGAGGAAAAACGTGAGAAATTAACAGAGGGATGAAAATGAACAAAGTACAATGAGACAATGTGTAGAAGTGTCATAATGAAATCCTTATTTCATAAACTAACTAAAATAAACTGTTTTTTTTTTTTTAGAAAGGAAGCTTGTCCTTTATACTGTCTACCTACATTGGCTCAGGGTGACCTAAAGTTGCAAAGTGTGATTTCTAGATAAGCCCCAAACAATATCAAAGTCAAATCTTTTGAAATCGAAACAAAATATCAATGAAGGTCTTTGAGAAATTTTATACGGATTTAAAACATGGTGTAAGACTCCAAACTCAATTCTTAATAAGTTCTACAATAGAAAATTAACCCTTCCTAGAACTGAAAGATATTATGATTTCTTTAGTAACCAACAACTATATATTCAAAGAATGCTGTGTGGAAAGTCTGGTGTCAAGGCATCCCTGGGGAGGACAAGAACTTGGCTCCCAGAAAGCTCATGCTACTAATGCTGTGATGGAACATGGTGAATCTGTCATGCTTCTATGACACCCAAAGATTGGGAGTTCTTCATGAAGATCATAGCCCAAGTGTGTATTACTGTGACGTTCTTTTGTTCAGTATTTTTGAAACTTCACTGTGTCTCAAAGCCACCTGAAAGACTTAACACTGGTTCAATTACTGTGGCTAGAGTCTAGTTGGTTTTTAAAATTCTTATCTTTATTTTATAGTTTTATGTGGGTAAGTGTTTGGCTGCATGCATGCATGCAAGCTCACCACTTGTGTTCAGTGCCTATTGGAGGTAACAGGGCTCCTGGTTCTCTGGAACTGCAGTTACAGATGGTAGTGAGTTGCCATATGGGTGCTGAGAACCAAATCCAGGTCTTCTGTAAGAGCAATTAAAGCACCGTAATCCCTCAGCCATCTCTCAGATCAGTGAGTGGTTTGTTTCTGAGTCCCCAGGTGTGTTAATGCTGCTTGTGTGAGAATCTGCACTATGGTCTTGGCTTAATAAGGTACAGTACCTTCTCAAGCTTTTTAAAACTTTTCACCATTATCAACAGAGATGACTCAGTGGCTAAGTGTAAATGTATAGACACACACATATTCCTAAAACAATATATTGTCTCCATTAACTGACCAAAACAAGAATTTCAAGACAATTACTAGGACATACATTTTCCAGACAAAGGATGAATTATTGTTTTTAAAAATGTTTAAATGTACTTCAACTCTGCCATGCATAAGAATATTTCTTCAGCTGGGTGTGGTGGTGCACACCTTTAATCCCAGCACTCAAGAGGCAGAGTCGGGTGGATCTCTGTGAGTTAGAGACCAGCTTGGTCTACAAAGTGAGTTCAGGACAGCCAAGGCTACACAAAGAAACCCTATCTTGAAAAAACAAAAAAAAATTAATACTTCTTCAAATATAATATTCAAACATTGTAAATGTCAGAATATATTATTTTTATAATGAAAAGCTATGATAAAAATATATAAAAGCAGACAAATATAAATATTCTTTTTATTGAAAGAAAAATAATAAAGCTTTTAATGATTTATTTTTATAAAACAGTTGAATTTGTAGCCCCCAAAATAAACTTGTCTTATAACCATCTAAGTTTTAAACACTAAGTAATAAATTCAAATTGCAAATGGTTATAAATTTGTCATTAGTGGGATTTCTAGCCCATGACCCTTTTTGTGCGTTAACATACTCTTGTACATTAAGCTTACGAGGATGCTGTATTAGGATGGCTAAACAAGGCAGACTGTTTCTTGGAGAGGGAAATTGACATACACAAACAATGGTGTCTGTCTCTGAGTTTTGCTAGACTTCTTTTTTGTCTTGTCCTACAGAACACCACTTAGCAAGGTGGCTTATCCCAATAGAAACGGTGTAATTTGCCAGAGAGATCTGAAGAGCACAACCATGTTGCTATTCACTGTAGAGTCACCACTGGAAGCTCTGCCTTCAGTGTGCGTTTGGATAAACAGTGAAATAACACAAAGAAACATAGAAACATTGTATGTGTAACCTTTGCCCTTAAGATTGAAATGATTTTTAACTTAAGGTACTTACATGTGTTTTTCATATCATGATGACACAAATATGTCCTCCTTACATACCATTGGAGGTCTGAATTCTTATGAATATCTTTAGCATATGTAATTTTGAAACATTATTAAGGTCCAAATTGTAATACTAGCTCATGGAGCACGGCAAATTGATGTGTGCCCATCCTTTAGATTAGAGGATGGAATTGACAACAAGGGAGACGCTGGTGGGACAATTACATACCAGCCTGACTGTGACAGTCTGTCCCATTGGCACATTAGAAAACCCTTGGCTTTAGGAGCCAGAGAGGTTGTTCCATGGTTAAGAATTGTTCTCCAAAGCCAACAACAGAAGCTTGAGTCATGGAGCCCACATCAAAGTGGAAGAGGAGACATGAGCTGACTCATCAAAGCTGTTCACTCACCTCCAAGTGTGTGCACACACATGCTCCACTCATTTTATATATACACAATAATAATGATGATAATGATACATAATAATAATAATTTTTAAATACCTATTTTCTAAATACAAACATTTCTGGACCAGCATATGCTCATGAGTCCAAAGACTGAAGAAAACACAATGTGATAAGATTTTTCATTTTCTTCTACCCATGTATATTTTCAATTGAATTTACTTTTTATTGGCCCATAATAGCAGTGTTTTTCTAATTTTCCTTATGGAAACATGATTCTTTGACAATTGGATTGGCACAAAAAAAAATGTCAGCTCCTCCACTAAAGTGTTTCATCCTGTTTCTTTGTCCTGGGACTTGGAGAGACTGTGAGTTAGAAGTAGTAAGCAAGCCAGGCGTGGTGGCGCACACCTTTAATGCCAGCACTTGGGAGGCAGAAGCAGGTGGATCACTTGAGTTCAGGGCCAGCCTGGTCTACAAAGTGAGTCCAGGACAGCCAAGACTACACAGAGAAACCCTAACTGGAAAAAAAACAAAAAGGAGGAGGAGGAGAAGGAGGAGGATGAGGAGGAGGAGGAGGAGGAGGAGGAGGAGGAGGAGGAGAAGAAGAAGAAGAAGAAGAAGAAGAAGAAGAAGAAGAAGAAGAAGAAGAAGAAGAAGAAGAAGAAGAAGAAGAAAGCAGTGGCAAAAAAAGATGTCAATGCATGGCTCATCAATACTACCGTGTAACTATTAATTGAAATTGACAGAAACACAATATCAGCTTAAGGTACACTCTGAAGCCAATGAGACTGAAAGGAGTATTTCTGAAATGTATCATACCATAGCCATTCCAGCAGGGACATTTTTATTTGTCATCTGTCTATCTGACTATATGTCTATCTGTTTGTCCATCCTCTATGTATCTATATAATGGGTATGCACATCACACACATGTAACCATGTTCATGTAGAGGTCAGAGGACAACTTTCAGGAACTTGTTCTTTCCTTCCACTATGTGGATCCTAGGGATAGAAACACTTTCATCTATTGAGCCATCTCACTGACCAAAACAGAAATTACAGACTCTTGTCTATAATTGGGACTTTGGAACCTAGGTATGAGTTTGGTGAAAATAAGCAAGACAGCTCTGAAAGGCGGGGGGGGGGGGGGGGGGGGGAGATACAGAGAATACAGAGAGGGTTGGCTATGAACATGTCCTAGATCGAAAAGTAATATTTTGTGCTGTATGTTAGAGTGTTCCTAATAAACTTTAGTATGTATAATTTATCACTTAGGAATCACCAATTATATCACTCAAAGCTATTAACTTCAGGAAGCCACCAAGATTGCTCAGCAAGGCACGTTCTTCACACCCCTGGCAATCTGAGTCTAATTCCCCAGAACTCAGGGGAACACTGAAGGAGAGAACTGACTTTACAAAGTTGCCCTCTGATCTACACTTATGTATTGAGCCATTAAGTGCTCTCTCTCTCTCTCTCTCTCTCTCTCTCTCTCTCTCTCTCTCTCTCTCTCTCTCTCTCTCTCTCTCCCTCTCCCTCCTTTGTGGTTTTGCATTTGGAATTTTCACCTATTTTTAGTTAATACATTTCCAATGCCCATTCTTTTTAACATTGGTTGTAGCAGAGACAAGGGGTAGGCATTATTTCCTGTGCTGACAAGTGGGCGGAATTCCCCAGAGATTTATTGCACTGTGGCTATGTGAGAAAAGCCCATGAAGCCTCTAGAATATCTTTCTGAAGTAGAGCAAAATGCAACTGTTTGAGTATTTTCAGAGTCCTAAACTGGGTTATGATTATCTTCAGGCCAATACACTCCCACAACAAGCTCTGACTTAAAATTGTCAGACAAGCTTAACGAGGGAGAAATTAACCCCAAACAATTGCAAATGACACCAAGATTACAAAAGTTCAAAGGATGTTTTAAACTCCAGTGCTCCACAGCTTTCCAAAAACCCTCCCAATCTTAGTTCTTTTTCCCCTTAGGTTGTTATTGCATTTTGCTCCTAGGCTAATGCATTACCTAAATATAGACAGCCATTTTTAGTATAAATTCCAAAAGCCATAAATGTTTCATAATTGAGGACATAATTCGAAGTAAGAGAGCTTTTTCCACTCATCCTTTTTTACGGTTGCAAATTGGAAAATACTCAAGTAATTACTCCCTTAATAGTTCAATGCTGGCAACTCTACTTTATGAACCTCACAAGCATCTTTGCCCACCCCCAGAGCAATATAGGGGATTATAGAAAAAAAGAAAAACTTAACTTGTAACAATTAACCAAATCACCCAGAGCTTTGATTCAGGATTCGTTCATTAAGCCATTAATAAAACGAACTGCTAAGTGGTAGGTCGTCCAGTTTTATGGTGCTTCTGCATTTCAATTCAACAGCTGCCGTTAGGGTAGGAACCCAACATCTGCAAGATCAGCAAGCTGGAGAAAAGCTCTGACTCTAGAAGCATTTTTCTTTTCTGCTCCACAGTTTGTCCGAGAGCACTCAATGCCAAAGAACTAATAAGGGAAGTGATTTTTGAGTTCCAGAAAGTACAGTACACTTGTATCTACCCAATGAAGAGAAAAGCAAATAAAATGCTTCATTCCCATGACCTCAAAAGCATAAGCAAAAAGCCACTGGTCATTTTATGGTTTCTAAACAAAGGTATCCAGACAGTTTGTAAATTTACCCCCACCTCAGTCTCTAACACTTATTTCCTACTAGAGTTTATATATCACAATGCAGAATGTCATATGGTTTATTTCTTGGCATTGCTTGGTGGTGGTGTGCTTATATAATTGACGAACATGGGGATCTTATAAGCAGAGAACAATTTAAATCCTAAAGCTCAATGTTTCATTTCTAAACTTGGCCAGTGTACAGAAAAACCAATGCTGAAAAAAGATTCTGCCTTGGCCATTATAGGGGGGTGTAAATTATCTGAATTTGGAGCCCATGGACTACAGTTAACCCCCTCTGTTTATATGACTTCGGCTTACCCCCACTGTTTATATATGATGGCAGTCAAATTATACATTGTTGACTGCATCCTGGAGACCTCAGGGCTTTTAAAAACATAACTGCGCATAAGTAGAGTAAAATGTGCAGCTTTTGTCTATTTATTGCTAAAAGTCACTGAGACAGGGCAGGCAAGTTCATGAGAAAGAGATATTGTTGAAAATTCTATTCTTTTTGCAATTAGAGTCAATGCAACATCATCAAGGCCAGAGATATAAACCAAAGAGATAGCTGTAAATCCTGAAAAGTCAGGTTTCTTGGATTCTAGCCCCTTGGTCAAAGGTGTGCACACCCTGTGAATGACATGTAGCAGTAACTGGAGATGGCCTGACAAGTTATCATTGTATCTGTAAAAGACCTTGAGAGGCAGCCACCAAATAGTCACAAAATGCCAAATAATCATACAAATACAACCCAGGTCAGCCCTAGCAAGACAGGGAACATTTTTTTTTACTGGAGTCATGTCATTTTGAATCTCATGGATAGTCATGTAATTATCACTATAAACTAGAACAGAATACAAAATCCTCAGCGTTCTAACTTACTTTCAAGTGATTTTTTTAATCATTAAAAACCCCAGCTTTGTTTCAACTTATTTATTATTATTATTATCCTTTTTTCCAAGAACTGGACGTAAATAGTTTGTCCAGTCATTCTACCGGTTCTAAGTCAGATAGTACTACCTGTAAGCAGGTGTTTTTACTCTCTCCACAGTCATTTGCACACTCACTAGTGTGACTTTGGTACACCCACCAGTTTAGTGCTTGTAACAAGGAAGTCACTTTTCATGAACTACAAAACACACATGATGAGAAGATGCTGCTTCCACGTTTAGAGCCAATGCCATGCTTCGTGTTTCAACCAGTTCACAAATGCATCACGAGTTCCTTCAAGAAAACTGACACACATAGAAACTCTTCTAGAAGCTCACTAAAGTTTATTCCTGAAGCATACCACAGATAGATTCTCAAACAAAGAATAACAATCTAGTTCTCAGTATCAAAGAAGCAGCTAAGGAAACTACTGTCTCCAGGCTACATACACATATGCACAAACAGAGCCAAACACTTTGCTGAGATCAAGCCTTCAACTGAAACTCAAACCAACTGGATATTCTCCACCAGCAGCCCCTGATGAGCCACTACCTATAAGCGATGTAGATGCATGAAGACACCTGTGCAGAATCAGAGAAAAGCAACAACACCAGGTCCTACCTTGATGGTTTTGGAGGGCTGACACTTGATGTGATGGGACACGCTGGCCGTTTGGTTCATATTTCAGGACCCTGGACAGTGCACGACCCACAGGCAGAGTTCCAAGATGAACCAGGAGCTCCTCTGCTGGACTTGAGCAAGGGGCTGCTGCTGCTATTGCTGCTGCCTCTGCTGCTTCTGTTGCTGCTGCTGTCTTACTCTGCAGGCTGAGACGCTGTCAGGCTGGAGGGATCCGCAGCTCACTTAGCCCTAAATAAAGCATTTACTTGGTTCATCGTTCTCAGAGCTCTTGGCAATATGGAATAGAAAGCCGACTGTTTAAATTCACTTGCATGGTATCTTTTCAGTACTGAGTTGTGACAGATCTACAGTGCAGCCAATAGTCTTGGCTCTCGTGCTCATTTCAAAGGGACGAATACCAGGAAATATACAGAGATCAATTGCAGTACTACAGTTTAAAGGGGCACTCTCTCAACAGTCCTGGTGCTGCAAGGTTATACATTATTTTGCATTACAAAATAATTCTCTCCTTCCTCTCTCTTGCTCTCTCCGATTTTTTTATAGCAAATCATTGTCAATCTAATAATAAATTTTATCTGTTTCTTCTTAGTGCTAACAATCAAAGCTCAGTAAAAGATGAGAAAGACCTGTTGATGGTGGTAAGGTTTGAAGGTTTTTACATCTGTATAGTGAGATATTTGCATTGCCTATGTATATGTAAGCCACTGGCCTTTCTGTAAACTGGGGAAACTAGGTATACACAAGGGCTTGCAAACACATTAACTGCTGCATATTTCACCAGAGTCAAGAATGGTTTCTGGTTTTCTGTGTTTCTTTCTTTCTTTCTTTCTCTCATTCTTTCTTTTTTCTTGTCAGTCATAAGTATCATTGAGGCCATAATTTTTGAGAGACTGGGGAAAACCACCAGTCAGTCACAAATAGTCACTTCTTTAACTCAAATGTCATTGTGGGAAAATAAATTATTAATGCTCTTTGAAAAAAATTCTCTCCTCTCTCCTCATGAGTGTTCATACTCATATCAGCATGGACTAGGGTGAATTTTCCCGTATGGGCATACAAGATCCAGGAAGCTTGAAAAAGTAGATAACATCACTCAACCAGCCTTTATTGTAAAAGATTTTATGTAATCCAGACTGGATGTTACATCTCATGTGTATTCCTCTACATACATGTATGTATGGGTACATATGTGCTGCAGTCACACGTGGAGATCCAAGGACAGCTTTCAAGAGTCACTTCTCCGTTTTTACCATGTGGTTCCCATGGATTGAATTCATGGTTGTAGACTTGGCAGCAAGTGCCTTTACTCACTCACCTGCATTTTGTACTCATCAGAAATATTTACTCAAGACTGACCTGTCCCCAATGTCATTGGTGAATAATAACATGAGAAGAAATAAATTAATAAGTTTGGCAAAATAATTAGGTGTAAGAATGTTTATGTAAACATTCATTTTCCTCTTCTGAAACATAAAGGTGATTCAAATATTCTAAAAAAATTGTCTACAAGTATCTGAAGAAGTCTGAAACCGCGAAGATTAATAGCACAAATATTAACAAAAAAGAAAAATCCTGGTAAAGAAATGGAGATGGGGCTGGAGAAATGGCTCAAGGTTAAGAGCACTGGCTGCTCTTCCCGATGACCCAGGTTCAATTCCCAGTACCCACACAGTGACTCATAACTATCTTTAACTCTAGTCCTGGGTCATTTGTTGCCTACTTTCTTCTCATGTGAAAATCAATAACATATGTGGTACACAAACATACATGTAGGGAAAACTCTCGTCCACATAAAATTAAATTGAAATAAAGAGGTAGTGAGAGGCCTCAACAGATACAGATAGTTGTCATCAAGTCTGGAGATCTGAGTCCGGTGGAAGAAGGAAATAACGTATCCCTGCAAGTTGTCCTCTGAACTTCATATGCATGCCTGGACACACATGTGTTTACACATATACATAATAAATACTAAAGAAATAATTATTTAAAACAGAAAAGAAATACAATAAATATGCACCCAAAGAAAGGCCAAGTTCAAGACTTCATACAACCACACTGGGCATGACAGAACACAATCTGAGTAACTACACATTTTGTGCTGTGAGGTTCACATGTATGTGTGGAGGGGAGGGTGTGCATGTGCACACATATTTTTGTGCTTGTGAAGAACAGAGGTTAACCTTCAGGGGCCATTTATCTTGATTTCTGAGAGAGGTTATGTCTTAGAGTAAGCACTGTTGTTATGATAAAATAGCATCAACTAAAACAAGTTGGGGAGGAAGTGGTTCCTTTGGCTTATACTTCCACATCCTGTTTCATCACTGAAAGAAGTCAGGACGGGATCTCAAACTGGGCAGGAACCTGGAGTCAGAAGCTGATGCAGAGGACATGGAGGGATGCTGCTTCCTGGCTTTCTCCCACCCCCACCTCCACCCCCCATGGCTTTCTCAGTCTTCTTCCTTATAGAATCCAAGACAACCAGCCCAGAGGTTGACACCACCCACAATGGCCTGGGCCCTCCCACATCAACCACTAACTAAGAAAATGTTCTATGGGTTTGCCTGTAGCCCAATCTTAGGGAGGAAATTTTTTTCAACTGGGGTTCCCTCAACTCATATTATTCTAAACTAGGTCAAGTTGGCATGAAATTAACCATCACATGTTCTCTCACTGCCCTGGAACTCACTAATTAGTCCAAACTGGCCAACCAATGAGTCTCTGTCATGGCCCTCCCACTGCTGAATTAACACACTTACTTGCCACCATGCCCTGTTTTTTACATGTGTTCTGGGAATTAAAGGCAGACCCTTATGATTGCAAGGAAAGCAGTTATCAACTAAACCATCCCCCCAGACCCTCGAAGTTTATGACTGAAAAATCAATAATATGGCTTATATTTTCACTGAGCTCTAATACTTTAAACAATCCACACACCAGAGAGGAATTCACAGATAAATCTCTGAACAGTTTGTATTCTAACATAATAAAAACACCTAAAAATATTCTCAATTGAAGTATTTCCCAGATCTGATTGGCCTATGGGCCTGCGTATGAGGGGGCTGACTGGGCTTTAATTATGTAGAAGAGTCCAGGCTGCCTTGCTTGACACTAAATATAGGAACACCCTCCTTGGCTGTATAGGAAAATGAGTGAAGAGCAAACAAGTGAGCAAGTGAGTGAGTGAGCAGATACATGATCCAGCAAGTAGCATTCCTCCAAGGTTTCTGTTCAAGTTCTTGCCTGAGTTATGGTCTGTCCTATAAGCTGAAATAACCATTTCCTTCCCTCTGTTGCTTTTGGCCAGAGTGCTTTCTCACAGCCACAGGGGGGGAACCACCTATTTTCAACAGTTCTTCACCTCTGTTCTATCTCCACCTTGATAACTCTGAAGATGTAAGAAGCACACCATCCCACTGCACATACTGAGTGAGCAGTGTTCCTCTGCAGTCCCTGCCTAACTCTGGACTTAGAATATAACATAAAGAAAATCCCCATATAAGAAGGTTTGGGAAAAGCAGCAAGATGTCTCCAGGAGCACAGGTAGCTGCTGCTAATTCTGATGTCCTGAATTCAGTGCTTGGACCCACACAGTAGGAGAGAACTGATTTCCACAAGCTGTCCACTGACATCCATGTATGCACCATGGCATGCACAGGCAAGTGCACATTCTCTCTCTCTCTCTCTCTCTCTCTCTCTCTCTCTCTCTCTCTCTCTCTCTCTCTCTCACACACACACACACACACACACACACACACACATTCTCTCTCTCTCTCTCTCTCTCTCTCTCTCTCTCTCTCTCTCTCTCACACACACACACACACACACACACACACATTCTCTCTCTCTCTCTCTCTCTCTCTCTCTCTCTCTCTCTCTCTCTCTCTCTCTCATGTGCACGTGCGCGCACACACACACACTTATGAAAATAAAGGAAACATTTTTAAAAGTGTCTGGTATACATCATATTCTCCTTTCCATATCAATGGCCTATAGTACATTAAACTAAAAATATTCTAGGAAAAAATGTTCAAAGGAAAAGAATTCTCAGTGTAGAGTTTTATTTTTATTTTCTTCTAGGTTATCATTTCATGGATTAAGAAAATAAAAGTCATAGTAATTTTAGGAGATGTCTATTCAAAACACATAAAATTTCCACAGTTTTATAAAATGTGCTGTGTCATAACACATTCAATTTGAATGTACAGCCAAAAGAAGATAGAAATAAAAATATTAGACAAATGCCAGAGTATTACAAATACCATTTAATAAGGATAACTTGGACACTCCTTCTAACAGGGATAGATGAAGTTTTATAAATTCACTCTAAAAAGAGCTGTAGGAGCAGAAGAGATTGCACAGCATTTGAGAGTACTTGCTGCTCCTGCAGAGGACCCAGTGTCTGTATAGCTACTCACAGCCATCTGCACATTCTAACATCATCTTCTTGCCTCAGTAGGCAATTTCCACCTGTGGAGAACATGTATACATGCAAATAAAACATGCCCACACAAACAACCTGAACAAATAAGGTAGGATTATACTACAGTTTGTCACATGGAAGGTTTTTAAGGGTTAAATTTTCTCAGGAAACACAGCACATGGAGTCACAGTGAGTAAGAAAACAAAAGCAACTATAAAACAAAGAGCAACAAAATGTAACTTAATACAAAGAGCCAGCTTCAGACTTAATTAATGCTGGTGAGGCTGGATAAAACCAGTTGGTGGAGGGCTTTTCTATACTGCGCAAATTCCTGGGTTGCATCCGCCTCACTGCGGGATCCAGATTTAGTGGCTTGTGCCTCTGACCCCATCATTCACAAGACAGAAACAGGAAGATCAGAAGTGAAAGGTTATTTCAAGCTAGCCTTGGCTACTTGAGAATTTATCTCAAAGAAAACAAGCAACCAAACAAGCAAAAGGACATTGCTGATAATTACATAAACAGCTGTCAGGTTCCGGTTTGTAGAGGACAATGAGGGAATCCCTTGGAGTCTTTTCCTTAAAATGTATCACGTATGGGTATGAATCTCAGAACATATAGCCCGTGATGCTCCCTGAACAACCACTGTTTGACCTATGTCGCACAAATGTGAGGTTGGTTTACTGAAATATTCCTTTGCAATACAAGACACTGACGACTAGGGAGATGGCTCAGATGCCGAAGTGCTGCAGGCCACACAAGCATGAGAGCCTAAGTTTGGTTCACAGCATCAGTGTAAGGAGCCAGGCAGAGTGGGGTGTGTGTGTGTGTGTGTGTGTGTGTGTAGTGTGTGTGTGTGTGTGTGTAGTGTGTGTGTAGTGTGTGTAGTGTGGTGTAGTGTGTGTGTGGGGTGTGTGTGTGTGTGTGTGTGTGTGTGTGTGTGCGATCCCAGCACAGAAAAGCAGATCCCTGCGGCTGGCTAGCCAGCTAGTCTAGCCAAACCAATAGGCTTCAAGTTCAGTGAGACAGTCTTCCTCATAACATACGGTGGAGAACGATTGAGGAAACCACTGAGCATCAGACTCTAGGCTCCACATGTCCGTACACATACAACATACCCACACACTTACACACACATACACTTACATACATACACACACCCACACACACACACACTACAAAACCAAACATTGTCAGGTCATCAGATAGACCTGGCTTCCAACTGTTCTCTTTGGTTTGGACTTGGTCTGCCTAATCCCTACAGTTGGCCAAATTCATGCGTTTTAGCTCTAAGCTTCAGAAACTCAAGGACCCTCATCAGCAATAGGATTTGTAATGATATAGGGTTCTTTCAGTATTTGGAGTCCACTACAGGAAATCCGGGTCTCTACTGCTCCCTAGATCTTTCACTCCATTGTACCCCCTACCCTGTGTGTTCTGCTTTGTTGGGTGACCATTCACTGGATCACTGCTATTCCTTGCTGGAAACTAAATGTAATTTCAAATTGTCAGTTGTCTCGACAACCTGAACCCAAAGGCTCATACCAATCTTTCCATTGCCTTTTCCCATTTCCTGATATTTGTGTGTCTATCTCTGTGTTTGTGGTCACGTATGATGTAGGCCAGTGTACATGTGTCACAGTGTACATGTGGAGATCAGAGGACAACCCCACTCTCAGCCTTCACTTGCTTCTTTGTTTGAGTCACCAGTGTCTTTTGCTTGCTGGCCCGTACTTAAGTTTAGCTTGTCCATAAACTCCTAGAAATTTCTGATTCTGCCTCTGCCTCCCACAAACACTGAGATGACAAACTGTACTTTGCTTGGCTTTACATTGTTTCTGGTGATCCAAACCCAGGTGTTTATGTTTTCGGGGCAAGCATTTTACCCAGTGGGTCATCCCCCCTGGATCTCCCTCATCCCTTTTCTGTGTTCAGTCTCCACATCTCATATCTGCCAAGATTTAGTTCATTTCAAAAGCACCCACAGAGATATCTCTGGAGATATCCCTTCAATGCCTTTAGGAACGGGTCTTCTCTGCAAAGAGCTTGTACTGTTCGAGAAAGACCAAGCTGTGCTTAAAATAATAAACACTCTGAAGATCTGAGTGGCTTCAGCTTCTTTCTCACCATGCTGCATCTGTGCATGGATGGGGCATATTTTGGCAGGGGCGGGGCATTCTTCCAGGGTTAGAAAACTTAAGGTTTTAGTGGCCTTTTATTTCTTCTGACTTACTTTTCATGTTTTTGTTGTGAACCAATGACTTTAATCAGAGTTATCTACAGTGTCTAGACCACTGAAGAATCTCCTTCCGCCAAGAACCACTGAGGGCCCAGACCATCAAGGAGGGACAGAGCCTTGTGAGCCCCTCCCTTCATAGCAATAGCTGCTGTGTGGTGACAAAAGCTTCCACTGTCAGCATTGAGAAGAGAAGGACACGTGAGAAGTGCTGTTCATAGGTAAGGTGAATTTTAGGCCATTAAGCATTGCAACTAGACAAACACAACAGAAGTGAAGCACATTGTTCATTCTTGAAATAAAGTCATTTCAGACGTGCTCAGAAGTGTAAGCATTACAAACTCATGTTTCCCTCAGATGGCCAGCCACTATGCGGCTGTGTAGAAGACACCACTCTGGGCTTATGTCTGACAATATAGCACCAAAGAACATGTTCAAGGAATCATAAAGGGAGTGACTCAAAGCCCTGGAGTTTATGTTTGCTCCAGTTTCAGTGGTAAGTGGCTGGGTAGTATCCCTTAAGCCACACAGAATGTGGGTTCCAGAGAACGGAACTGATTATCCATCCATCTGACACCAGTCTGAGACCACCTGCTCCACTAGGAAGCAACAGGCACCCTCTGCTCTTCCTCACACCTCTCCCTGCTGCATTTAGTTTTCTGGCATCCTTCACCCTTCATCCTTTTCTTCATATCCTCCTCATCACAAGTTTCTCAGGCTGGAGCCTGGCTGACAGTTGGCTATAATTACTTTCTACACCAAGTTCCACCTGCTTTCGAGCACAGTGGGCAGAAATTCTTTGAAGACGACAGATTTTCCTCCTTCACCATAACCGGCACCCAGTGCAATCTCAGAAATCATTGTTTGATTTATTTTGACATACGAGCTCATGAAGTTCAGGATGGGCTCCGCCACACTGCAGAGCCAAGGATAACTTGAACTCCTCATCTTCCTTCTTCTACCTCTCAGGCATTACATCCCCACCGCCCAGGAGCCCACCTCTTGCACAGAATTGAGTAGCACACCAACGGAACATCACCTTGTTTCTGAGACTGTCACTCAGTCCCATGCTTTCCTTATTAATGGTCACATCTGTGCTTCGTGAGTTAAACTTCCAGCTGAGAAATGTGACGGGGACCCTCGGTGTACAGGACATCAAAATAAATGGCCATGATTCCCTCGTGAGGGACCTTTGCAGCTCCTCCAGCCTTCCGTCCTCCAGCTGCACATAATTCACCCAGCAGGCTCGCCTAACATGCATTAGAAATGTCCCGATCTGTGTACAGTTGTTTCCGTGAACTCACAGGAGTGAACACCGGAAGGCACTCAGTGTGAGGTAACAACCAGGTGCACCATCCCCAGCAAGGACCTCAGCCAGCTTCTCTCTGCAGCCATCACCATCAGTCACTGTGAGGACAGCACCGTACTTCAAATCCACTGCCCTCTAGGTCCCCAGACAGCCAGGGACAGACCACTTCATCTTCTTCGGCTCTCAGTAGCAGCACTCCCCCCGTGGTGCCGCACACTGTTCCAAAGTTCCAGGCTCTTCCTATCAGCCACTGTACTGATAGCTCCCTGGCCACCCATTCCTTCTCTTTTCATTCCTTACTTGTTCTGGGGTTGTCCCAACATTTATGACCAGCAAGGAATGCGCATTTAAGTCAGGTAAGAGATAAGCTCAATAAAGCAGTCACTGTAATAACTTAGGGAGCTGAGGCAGGCCTGAAGGCGCGCTGGGAGCACACTGGCTACCGCTCAGATCTGAGGGATCTGAGTACAGAGTGCAGAACCTCTGGTTACAGGAACCTAGTCCCACCCCTTCCCCATAGTCTCCAGACTCCACCTGTACGGAAAGCTGAACTCAGGTGGATTTCTGCCTTTGCAAACAGCAGGTGTGTTTCACAGCCCCATTATCACCAGAATTTTATAAGCGTGTCATGAAATAATTTTGAATATTAAGATTGCATTTAGAACAAACACAAAAATACAAATTAAATGTGTGGATACCTAATGGGGGAGTAAGTAAAGGAAGCAAAGAGAAACATCCATTCTTCTAACTGAGCTGTGGCTGTGTTGCAGGAAGACCCTAAAAACCAGATCTAAGAAAGCAGTTTGTCTAAATTCTACAAAATGCTCTGGAAGTGCTTAGGTCATTGTCTCTCTCCAATCCCCAGTTACTTCACATTCCATAATAAATGCTTTTCTAAAATGCTGCTCCTTTCCTCAAATTCCCACCTTGATTTTACCAAATGATACCCACAAATCCATGAGCCCCCCTTTCTGCTAAGCCATCTCTCTGGCCTTCTTCATTTACCTCATCTGGAGACGAAGACCCCATTCTAGCTTTCTTTTTAAGCAATTATTTATTATTTTATGTCCATTAACTTGCCTGTGACTGTACCAAGGGATAACACTGCAAATCTTTGTGTGTCATGAAATAGCTCCGGGCAGGCTATGTACATATAAGTCAAAACCTTCGGTGCAGCAGTTGTTAGTTAATTAATTAATTAAACCACCAGTGACATCTGTTCATTGAGTTTCTAATAAATAAGTCACGTGTAGCTTTGCTCACAGCAGTTCTGGCAGAAAAGTGAAAGATCTATCCGATTCAATGGGTCAAAGGCTAAGCGAGAGGCCAGAAAACAGACTTGAAGAATACAAACTTTTGTCTTAATCAGCAAGAAATGTGTTAGGTGACATTATGGCATTTTCAGACAAAGCTGTTTTGTGGTTTCCCTTTTGTCAGCCTCCCCTGAGCTCCTACTGCCTCCTTTTTCCAGGAAAGCTCCTCCCCCATCCATGTTCTTTCCTGCTTTCATGTTCCATGTGTTATGTGTTTTTTTTTTAATTTTCCTACCTTGCCCCTTTCTTCCTTAACATCTACTATCATGGAAACTAACCTGATCACCTTTCTTGAATTTTAGCCATTAAAAAAACTCAGCTGTTACAGGCTGGGAGATGTGGGACATAGCTCACTGGCCAAAGTACTTGCTGCTCAAGCAAAGAGTCCAGCACACAAGTTCTTTAGGAAACCATATAAATGTCTGATGGCTGCAATTTAAGGCTCAGAAATCAGGGACAGGGGATGTCCAGAGTAAGCTGGCTAGGTAGGCTAGCCATATCTGAAAGGTTTGATTGAGAGATCAGTTTCCACAGACACATTCCTGTATGTACCCATGGCATACACGTGCAAAAAAAAATGGGTACACACATAAACACTACACACATACAAATGGAAAATAGAAAAAAACAACTTAGCTGTAAAGAAACAAAGAGGGAAACGTTTGCTTGGGAAGAGTAACAGTTCCATGTAAATAAAATGTTTTATTGCTGTTAAGTCACCACGCCTATACAAAGTAAAATCACTGGTTTTCCTGAAAATGTTGCTAACCTATTCTATCCTCTTCTTGCTCTGTGTGCCCCAGTGGGGACAGGAAAGCAGATGTGGTTCTGAGCTTAGGATATTGAAGCAAAGGAGTCTAGAAATGCCTCTCAGGGTAGAGAGCTTGCCGAGAACGAACAGGGTGCTAGGTTCAACCCCAGTGCCACACAGACACAAAGAAAGTAATAGAGCAAACTCCTCAGCATCTAGAATGTTACTAACAATATTTTGAAAAAGTTGAGCATGAGGTTTTTCTATAGTCTTTTTGCTTGTTCAGTATCAACATCTTCACAGTTAGGACTCAAGCCAGTTCCCTGTTAGTGTTGCTTCTTTAGGGATCCCAAGATTTTAAATGATGCTATGACTTGGATTGAGAACGTTGTAAGATGTGTTACCCTGTTAGGGACTTTGGCTGAAAGAATGTTTGAATCCCAAGTTCAAAGGCACAGACAATAGTGAGAGCAGTCAGATGTTGACTAAGACAGCACAGTTAACCTGCTATGGCCTGCACTGCCTGTTAGATACTCACTGTCTTTCTCTCAACGCTCGATCAGTCAAGTGTTTGCTATATAGTCATGAGGACCAGACTCCAATCTCCAGATCCCACATTTTAAAGCAATACGGTAATTCCAGTGATGGGCAATGCAGAAATGGGAAAAGCATTGGGTGCCTGATGGCCAGCCTGCTTGATGGCTAGCCTGCTTGACAGAACCAACAGCTGCTAACTAGTCAAAAAGCTAATCTCAGAAATATTAGGAGGAGAGCGATTAAAGACATCACCCATACACATATGCCCCCCTTCCTCATAGCACATATCTCTTAAAGCACACAAAAATGAAAGAAAGAAAAAAATCTAGAGAAAACAGAATTTAGGTTTGGATCTCTGCATTTAGTTGTGAGATGTTCAAAGCCCCACTAAATAAGAAAATTGATTTTCTCTCAGAACATATAAGTTAATGTGGATGGAAATAACAAAATAAGATCCATAGAAAAAATTTAAAAATTAGTATATGAAATTATCATTTCCCATGTGAAAGTAGTGGAATATGATGAAATGCCATGCAAAGCAGGAGCAAGTACATCTGCAGTGTGGCATCACTAGACCAGGGACTGATGTCACCAGAGAGCCTTGGAACTGGAAGTGGAGGGTGAAACAGAGAAAGAAGAAAATAGTCCCTGAAGTTGTCTTAGAAAAATCAAATCTCTAAGAGCACTGTCTATTCTGTCTCTGGGTGATTGCTCTTTGTCCCCTCCAACAGTGTCCTGGAAGTTTCTCAATGGGTCACTGAGGAGTTCAGTAATAGACACTAGAGCGTATCAGCAAATGGTTCACCAGACCCATCAGAGAACATGGGCACAATGCTAACAGTATGCTATGAGGGGTGAGAGATATAGTCCAGTCAGCAGGCGCTTGTCCTGTGAGCATGAGAGCCTGAGCTAGTTGCAGAACCCACAGAAAACATGGTAGTGAGCAGCTATGGTGCTGACACTGGAGAAGGAAGGGCAGAAGAGCCTGGGGCTTGCTGCTCCAACCATAGATCCCAGTTTGTGAGCTACGTTCAGTGATAGACGTCATCAGAATAGAGATGACACCAGAGGTCATCCTACGTCCTCCATCTCACACACACACACACACACACACACACACACAGAGAGAGAGAGAGAGAGAGAGAGAGAGAGAGAGAGAGAGAGAGGGAGAGAGAGAGAAGTGACAGAAGTAATTAAAGCCACACAGAATAGCTTTCTTTTTAGAGCACTGATAACAGATCTGAACTTTCCATATGACAGACTGCAGGAGTCTGCCTCACAGAAAGCCATAAGAATACAAGAACTATAACAACACCTCAATCACCATACAAAGAATAATGTCAAAACCTCAGCACTACTCATGTACTTAGAGGCTTCAATCACATTGAGTAGAACACTGGAGATGTTTGTGGAATTCTTTACCTCCACAATAGAAACCAAACCTAAAAAAGATAAGCAGAGGTAATGTCAAGAGGAGAACTCAAAGACACCATCATAATGAGTAACGAGAGGGTATTATCCCATGGAACATGATTATAATACTGTTTTAAAATTTCAAAAGTAGGGCTGGTGAGATAGCTCAAAACTCAAATGTGCTTGCCACCAAGTACTATGACCTAAGCTTGCAGGACCTCCACAGTAGGAAGAACTGACTCCCCTAAGATATCCTCTGGCTTCCATATACGTACCACCCACAACATAAATAAATGTCAAAAATTTTAAATATCAAAATAGTCAGAGGAAGAAAAAATCTTCATGATGTCAGATATTTTGAAAAATTACTATTTTATAAAGTTGAAGAACTAAATTAACAGAAACGTTTTAAACACACTAAAAATAGGGAAATTAGAAAACTCACTGGGAGAGGCACTGATATATATATATATATATGTAAATATATGTATATATATATATGTAAATATATGTATATATGTATATGTACATACCACCTTTAAAAGTGGATGAAATGACTGATCAAATCATTCTTGAAATTTTCTGAAAATGAAGAAACCGTAATTTTCTGATTAAAACTGACTACTAAATACCCAATTCAAAAAGTAAAATTAGACCAGAATGGGCCATATTACTATAACACAGATTCAGAATGATGGAGACAAACTTGCCAAAACCGTTAACGGGGGAAATATCAGCGTCCTTGCTGTAACTGGGCTCTGAACACACCCCTCCCCAGAGGTCGGTGTCAGGGGCTCACTCAGCCTGTGGCACTATGAAGAGGCAAATGCAAAAGATGGGACAAATGGAAAGAAGAAAGATCACTAGAGACAAGGGAAATCTGGTCTGCTCCTTCTTCCTAACAACTTCTCTTTATCCCTCTCCTCTCTTTCATCTCCTCTTTCTGTTCCTCCTAGTCTTTTTCTCAACAGTCATGCATAAGCAAATTTCCTTTGCCACATATTCTATGATATGCAGTTTGGCCACAGATCCCTGTCAGCGAGGCATTATGACGTGAATCCTCAAATACTGTAAGATGAACCTCATTTTACGTTTTACAAGTCAATCTCCCTGGGGATTTTGTCAGAGCAACAGACAACTGACTCAAACAATTATATATGAGCAGTGGAAAATCAGTGTAGCCATGAGCTTCTCACCAGCAAATCTGGAAGCTGGAAGCCTAATTGAGACAACACATTCAAGGAAAAGTATTTCTATTATACAGTTTGATGGTTAGCCAAACTAGCAGTCAAGTCGGAAGAGAGAATAAAGGTATGCTCAGACTTGAAGATTACAAAATATTTACTCCATGTGTGTATTTTCTAGTAGTGTTTCTGCAGATATGCTCATCAACGGAACCTCATCACAAAGGCAACAGAACAGCACATAAAGGACTTCTATTACTAATCAGAGGACAATGGCTGTGCAATTAACTTGTCCATTCAAAAGCTGCCTTTCAATGGAATAGAATTTTGTTCTGGAATGAACAATGAAAGACAAACTGTGGCAATTTAGACTTGGATGTTAGAGAGGTTTACTTTCTAAAAGGAGCCATCAGAAGCTGTCACTAAAAAAGGGGGAATTGAACAGTAGATATCACCATTAGTGAAGTTGGGACTTGCAGAATTCTGCAAACTTGCTGCTGTTGCCTGTCTAGCAACTTTCCAATTCCTCAAGATTTGTCCAGTGAGAATTGAGATGGTATCAAAAGCCTTCATTTTTTTCACGTTGTAATTAAAGCTGTCGACATTCAGCAGATCTAAATTAGTCAATCAACTAATATTTTCCAAAAGACCAGTTGCACAACATTAAAAATGTATGAGTTGGAGGTGGGGGATAGCTCAGCTGTAGAAGTGCTTGCCATGCAAGAAAAAAAAAAAAAGACTTGAGTTTCACTCCCCTGAAGCCAGCATGGGTTGGCAATCCTGTTCCTGCAGGTGCAGTGACAGGAGAGTATGGGGCTCTCCACCCAGTCAGCATGGCCAAACTAGACAGCCTCAGGTGAGCTAAAGACCCTGTCTCAGCAAACAAGGCAGACAGCATCATGAGTACCAGAAAGAGCTAAGAAAGAATGTCAGGACACTGTAAAACCTAAAAGGAGAACATCAAGGCAAAGTGGGGGTGGGCAGCTGGACTCACAGTGAAATCATTAAAAAAATGAGGAATGGAAGAATCCTGATGCAATGCCACACCTGCTAGGGCTGGTGTTTCCTGACTGTGAAAGCTCATTATATTTAATGTGCTAAGAAGCAACAAGCCAGTCTAATGAGACATGCCCCTCCCTATCCTGGATTAAGGGTCCTAAACCTCAGGAAGTGGAAATTTAATTTTAAAAAGCTTTGTCACTCAGGCTGGGGATGTAGCTAAACCAAAGGATTGTTTGCCTAGAACCCAAGAATCCCAGCTCAGGCCTGAATAAGATGGAGTTTGGTGATGCAAGCCTGTAATTCCAGGCCTGGGAGAAGAAAGACCGAGGCTTAGGAGTTTAAGTCAATCATACTAGATAGACTTTGAGGCCAGACTAGGCTACATGAGACCTTATGTAGACTCAATTTTCTTAACCAAAATATTTTGTTAACAACTTAGTGACTGAGCCTACATCAATTATAACCTGATTTACCAAAACAGTAGAAATGAAGATTAAAGGACACAATAACAAAACCTTAAGGATATCAGTTCCGAGGAACGATTCTCCGGTCGGGAGCCGCAGGATTTCTTCCACTGGAACCTGGGGTAGCCAGACCCCAGAGCCTCAGCAGGAGCCGGAACTCTGAATCCTTCCCTCGAGCAGTTTTCTCTAGGAGCATCTTGAAGGGCAGAGATGAACAGCCAAATCTATCCCAGGTCTCCAATCCGCCCCGCCACCAGTTCTGGGCTCATTTATATATCTCCTCCAAGAGTCTGTTCATGGGATCTTTTCAGCTGGCAGCAATTAAGTTCCTGCACAACATGGTTGCTCTTCTAGTGAATTAACATCACCTGTTCTCTCATGAGATCAGTCCGATCCCACACTTGGGATCCTAAAGAACAGGTTTCTCTCCTTCAACCTTACCTAAAAAAAAAAAAAAAAGAAAAGAAAAGAAAGAAAGAAGCAAAGAAAAAGAAAGAAAAACAAGCACAAGATTGTGGCTGTGACCTAGGATTGCTTCTTACACCTATAGGCACAGGAGTCATTAAAAAATAAAAGTAGACAAGGTTATTGAGACAGATGTGTGCTCATCATCCTCATCCACATGGGAGATCTAAACTGGAGGTAAAGGATAAATGTTCAAATATAAACCATGCCTAAGTCCCAGCCAGTGTTCAGAGAGCTCTGAGATGGAGAGAATACGTACTCCCTGGTTCAGGCATCTAGCTAAGGCTGAAGACCCCCACTACTCTGGCTTTTCTTACACAGGAGACAGAAGAAACTTGAGTTAATCTCTCCAACCACTGTTATTTTTTTAACAAGGGGCCTTAGGAAACAGAGAACACTGAGTGACTGCAACAGAGCAAGTTGCAACAGATTTTCAGCTGTTCTGTGTCACTGTAACAACCAAGTGGCAAAAGGGTGTGATACTTACTGCAAATGCCTCCTGGGGAGTTCCACTGAAACAACAATGAACAACATAAAAGAGGAAATATGAAATCTAGATGTCTCTGTCTTTCTATTTGTCTGTCTGTCTGTCTCTGTTTGTCTCTGTCTCTGTCTGTCTCTGTCTCTGTCTCTGTCTCTCTCTGTCTCTGTCTCTGTCTCTCTCTCTCTCTGTCTCTCTCTGTCTCTCTCTCTCTCTCTCTCTCTCTCTCTCTCTCTCTCTCTCTCACACACACACACACACACACACACACACACACACACACACACACGGTGTGTGTTGGGAGTTCATAACATGCCTGGCTATCAGATTTTCATTGCTTCATCTCCTTCTCTCCCAGCACCTTGACAAGAAGGTGTTTCCAATTTCAGAAGATCAGCAAAGAGGACTTCAAGTCTCCCAAACTCTGTCCAGGCAAAAATGGATAAAATTCCCATTAATGAGGCCATGACGCTCTGTCCTCTACTTCTGTCAGCATTCAGAACTGTCCTTGCATGTCTGTCTGTCACACCTTCTTGGCTCAGACGTGGGACTTTTTTTTCTTTGTGACAATGAATGCAATGCCTCTTCCTTTCTATGTCGGGCATCAACTTGATGCTGTACACATCCAAAGACCTCTTCCTTCAAAATGCTTCTCAGACGTAAAGCCATGGGGTAGCGAAAGTGACTCTGATACGGAGTCACTCCTATCTGTGTGGTTCACCTCAAATTTCCCATCCCTTCTTCCTACTCCTGGAAAACATGACCTTCCTAACCGTATCTTACTCCTCTACCTTATCATTAGGATGACAGAAGCATTTTGACACCGTCCTGTCCTCTACAGACTGAATGTTGGGTTAAGGCTCCTCATTCTGATGTTGAATTCTAATGCTCTAAAATGATGGCATTTGAAGTAGAGCCTTTGTAAAGTAATTTGGTCATGACGTACTGGGATATCAGAGCTAACTTCTGCCTGTCACTCACAGATGCCAATGAGCAGAGACAAGGATTAAATCTATAAAACAGTGTTTTACTCAGAGAGGCAGCAATCTGAGAAGGCAGCGGATTAGCATCCGATAAATCTCTTCCCTCTCTTCTCCAGCTGGCAATTCTGTGTGGAGGAAGGGGTGGAAACAAAGACTGTCACACATTTGGAGCTCAGCCTTGTCCCTGCGGTCAGGAAATCAGCATGTTGGAGAGTTGTGATGTCTGTGTTTTTCTCTTGTCATCCCGTGCGCTCTCCCCTCAGTCTCTCGATGACTGGGCTCAGGCATTTGTAGAAGTGTTGAGTCTAGGCAGTGTCTGCTAGTTATGAGTATTTCACTCCCTCCTGTAATATCTGAGCTGTGAGGGTTTAACCCAGAACAAACCAACCATGAAGATAATCTACACATTAAGTGCTAATGGCATGTGTGTGCCTGTTCCTTTTACAACACAGAATATGAAGTATGCCTATCCATGCCCCTCTATATCCTGTTACAAGGAGACAGTCCTCATGAACAAAGTTCCTTTGTCAAAGGGACCCCAGAAGACCCCTTACCTGTTTCAGTTTGTGGGAAGCCAGTGAAAAGAACACCATCTATGTGCTAGGATATACCCCCACAGAATACTGACTCTGCTGGAATTCTCTTAACCTTGGGCTTCCCAGCCTCTACAATAGTAAGAAATGAGTTTCTGATGCACTAATCTACTTTGTCTATGGTGGTCCTGTTTCCTGGACAGCCTGAGAGAAAACTCACTTTTCCTTCCTTCCAAGTAAGGCTATTGTGATGAGCTCCACCAAGCAGGACTGGAGACACAAGGTTCTGTGGGTCAGGGACTCCTCTAGAGAGACACTTTGATCAATATGTCAAGAACCAGCATTGATTTATCTTTATCCTACAGACTGCTAAGAACTTTCCTACAATCAGCTTCCCACAGAAATTGGCAGATGACATTTAAAGAAGAAATGTAGGTCTACAATGATGTGTTTAGAAGCAAAGTCAGAGCATTTGCGTGTCTACCACCATGAAAAATGCAAACAGCCTTGAGGAGGACCTTAAAACTCAGAATTGTGTAATTCCTATGGCATGATTTTGGTTTTGTTTTTATAGAAACATGATTTTGCCTTATAGAAATGATGAATGTGCCAGGCGTGGTGGCACATGCCTTTAATCCCAGCACTTGAGAGGCAGCGGGAGGTGGATTGCTATGAGTTTGAGGCCAGCCTGGTCTACAATGTGAGTCCAGGAAAGCCAAGATAACATAGAAAAACCCTGTTTTTGAAAAACAAAAACAAACAAACAAAAAAGAAATCATGATTGTGCACTTACACTGTTTCATCACAATTTTATTTGTGTGTTTATGTGTGCGTATGCTAAAATGCATATGGAGGGGTCAGAGAAAAACTTGTGGAAGTAAATTCTCTGCTAACACCACATGGGCCCTCAGGATTGAACTCAGGTCAGCAGGCTTGGGAGCAAGCACCTTTACGAGCTGAGCCATTCCTCTGGCCCATAGATTGATGCTTAAATTAGCCCTGTGAGGAATATGCAGTGTGTGCTGTTATCCTGAGCCTCTTTTGCCCATCTCAGTGACCAATAGCAAACTGTGAAGGCACACATAGCCAAAGGAAACAAGGGGAAAAAGAAGAGGCAAAAAGCCTCACTATGAAAACCCTAAAATTTCAACCACACCAAGCTTGGGGTGGCCTGGAGATTCAAATTTTCCAGAAAGATATTAGTTCCAGATAAATTGTAGCTGTACAGTACAAAGGGCAACCACTCTACCAGTTGGGAAGCAAATGTGTTAAAACAACACAATAAAAGCAGATTTTCTTTTATTCAAATTATTTTCCCCCTTATGGCTAAAGCTATAAATCAGCTGCTAGAATGCTTTTCTAGAATATACTAGACCCTGGGCTCAGTCCCCAGCACTGCATAAGAAAAGGAGTGGTGACACCTATTTAGAATCATAGTACTCAAGATGCACCAACAGGAAACCAGAAGTTTGGGATAACTTTTGGCTGCAGTGCGAGTTGGAAACAAGACTCCATTCAAATTTAAAAAAAAATTGTCTTACCCAGGAGTATTTACAAACTACAAGAGCTACAGAATACCTTACATAAAATTCTGGGGATAATAAGGAATGAAACTGGGTGGCAAGTCAGTTACCTCTCATCTGTTCCTCAAACACTGCTTAGACAGCCATTTACTTAATAGCAACTAGAAATGGCTGTAACAAGAACAGAGAGTTTGAGGCCAGCCTGGACTACTAAGATTCTATCAAAGAAGAGCCAAAGGGTGTGGAGGGGGCATGGGAAAAAAAGGAGAAGAAGGAAACTGCATTCTAAAATCTATATTTATATGTCATCTCCCACCTTCTGATGTAAGTGTCCTTTTAAGCATTATATTGGTCATTCTTCTCTTGGGGTTTATTCCAAGAAATAAGAGATGAAGAGACACTCAAAAGAGAAACCTTTTTATTTCATCCTAATAAGTTTATACTCTGGTAAGTTTCTTTCTAAATCACCATGACCTATACATCAGTGTGAGCCTCACTTACATTCCCCATTGTCAACATTCCACTCACTAACTCAAAACTATTTCTTGATCCCAAGCTGATACTCACTTGACAGGCAACCCAAGCCATCTCTTATATGAAGCAAGAAAAAGTGATCTTGCTCTTCAATATTCTCTAATGGCTAGTTAAAACAAGAATTATTATTTTTTTAAAAAATCACAACTATCTAAAATTTATGTGGAAGAAAATAACTTAACCTTTGAAATAGTGGTATTTATCCTCCATGGTGTGGGGGCTCAAGACAAACAATTTCAACCAAAAGAAGGGTAGTGATCACAAGTCTATTGGGGTTGCTTTTCATGGTATCGAGCAAATAACCATAAACATCATGAATGTTCCATGTATGAATAAAGAATATTATGACTTATGCTTAAAATTATAATGAAAGATGTTTTACCGATCTTTGGGTGAAAGCATATATCTACTGCCTTAAGATCACAATTCTGTTATGATTTTATATTTTATTACTTTCTTTGTTCTTTGAGAATTCCATATTTTTACTCATTGATTATAAGTTTCTGTTAAAGGGAAGGTTTTATCTTATTGTGTGTTGCTTCAAATGCTGATGTTCTCTTGTCCCCAGCATGGGTTCTATAATGTGGTTTAATAAAATCATAGGATGGGCCCTTGTACAATAAGATTTGTGGCCTTATAAGAAGAAATATAAGGAAGAGATGTGGTTCTCTGTCTCTCTCTGTCTCTGTCTCTCTCTCTGTCTCTCTCTGTCTCTGTCTCTCTGTCTCTCTGTCTCTGTCTCTGTCTCTCTCTCTCTGTCTCTCTCTCTCTGTCTGTCTGTCTCTCTCTCTCTCTCTCTCTCTCTCTCTCTCTCTCTCTCTCTCTCTCTCTCACACACACACACACACACACACACACACACACACACTTCATTTTCTTCCTCTCTCCTCTTCTTTCTTTCTTCCCTCTTTCCATGCCCACAAAGAGATCATGAGAGCACACAGCAAGGTGTTAGACAAGAAACCAGGGCTTAGAAGCAAGTCTACATTACTGAGCCCTTGATTTTTCCAGTCTTCAGAACTATGGGGAAATCATTTTGTGTCTTAAGCTATACAAACTGTGAAATTTGTCATGGAAGCCCAAGATGACCAATACAAAGGAGTAGGACTGTTCCTTTATATGAACAGACAATTCTAAGCAAAGACATCTTTGTGTACAGAAATTTAATGTGGCCATGCTGGGTACATAGCTTTGTTCTACCTGATAACTTCTTTTGAGAATGGGTAAACTAGGACATCATCAATTTGGCAACTGTTCTTTACTTGGACTTATTTAGGTATGCATTGTCTATGCTGGGGAAATGGCTCAGTAGCTAAAGTGCTTGCTATGCAAACAAAAGGACCTGAGTTCAATCCCCAAACCCTTGCTAAAAATAAAAGGTCATGATGGCACACACTTGTAGTCATAGTGCTGGAGAGGTAAAAGCAAGAAGATTCCTGGGGCTCATGGGTGATCCCAGTGCAATCAGTGATGCCTAGGCCAGTAATATCTCTCAAAAATCAAGGTGGACAGTGCATAAGAAATGGCTGCATATGTTGTCCCATGATTTTCCATACATGAACACATGCGTACTTGCATCTGTAGCCACAATCATACATGTACATGCATGTGCACACACACACACACACACACACACACACACACACACACACATATACATTTAAAAAGTGTCTTGGCTAGAGAGATGGTTCAGTGGTAAAGAGCTTGTACTGCTCCTGAAAAGAACTCAGGTTTGGTTCCCAGCACACATCTGTGCCTCTCATCCCAGGGAATCTGATGGCTTCTTCCAGCTTCCAAGGGCTTCTGGTGGTACATGATATACATAAATTCATGCAAACATGTGAGCGCATGTGCGCGCGCACACACACACACACACACACACACACACACACACACACACACTTACATAAAAATAATGGCCAAATATGGTGTCACTATCTTTAATCACAGCATTCAGGAGACAGAAGCAGGATGATCTCTGTGAGATCTAGGTCAACCTAATCTACACAGTGAGTTCCATGCTATCCATGACTACGTAGTTAAACACAGTCTCAAAAATAAATAAAATAATAAAACTGTAATTGCCTGAGGGTTTCTCTATAGTACAATTCCTTAATGTCAAAGAAAGTGTAGCTGACTTTTGGTCTGCCCTTTCTATAACATTAGAGCCTCCAAACTAGACTAGTTTTCCTTAGTAAATGGTAAGAGTCCCTTTTTCATAAATATGGTTTGAAAGGAGTTACACTGGGAAATGAAAAGTGCAGTGTGCTTTCTGAGTAAGTGTTCACATTACAATTGAATTCCACAAGGAAATGAAGAACAGACACTCAGCCCACAGGCAAGTATTTCCTCCATTTTCCCCTGTGGCAAACACAAAGGCCACATTGCTGCCAGGCCTCGGGGCAACTCCAGAATCCATTTCTGCACAGCAGTTTTGGCAGCTCTTAGAATCGATGAGTCGGCATAAATGGTGGAACTAATTGCTATGCTGGGCTAGAACCCAGCCATAGACTCAGGTATAGAAGAAACTGGGATGACTTGAAGGTACATTAAGCTATGAGCAGAAAGATTTAAAACCATCAGCTCTCATGCCGCTATATTTGGGAGATGTGAAAATTAATAATGCATCAACTATCACGTGATCTAATCGCTTATATAATATTTATCCTTCAAATGGTAATGGCCAACATTGTAGGTTGGCCAAAGAAACCTTTGCTTTCAATATTTATCTTTCTCCAACTTGGGGATGAAAGCAGAAGAGGCTGAAAATAATTCTCCGATGGTCCTCTTGTCAGCTAGAGGAACACATAGGACTCAAGTCTGGGACATAAGCAGAGACCTGCTGAGGCATGATTTTTCTTGGATCTTGAATGCTGTTGAAAGGCCAAGGAATGTCCCAGCTTCAGGCTACCATGAAGCAACATTCACAGATGACAATGCAAGGCTTGATAGCAGTGGGATAGAAAGTTGTAAGAAGGGAGTGAGTCCAAAGTCACCGCTTAACTCACTTCTCTTGAGCAGTGATTGCTGGAAAGAGAGAGAGAGAGAGAGAGAGAGAGAGAGAGAGAGAGAGAGAGAGAGAGGGAGAGAGAGAAAGAGAGAGGTGAGGTTTAAGCAGGGTCGGCTATGGCAGCATAGAAAAAAGCAGGGACAGGAACTCAAATGGAACTCATATGAAAAGCCACAATGCACAATGTAACTTCAAAAAAATAGTTCAGAGGGATAATGGAACATGCGCGGAATGAAATACAAAGGGTGATATTGAGATGAGGGGAAAGGACAGGGTAGAGAGTGGTGTCTAAAGCTAAAGATGTATTAACGGCCTTATGGAAACACACTAGTTAAAAACTAATTTGACAATACATCATTAAAAAGAACAATTTGATCAAAATTATCCTTGTGAATGTGTACTGTGGCTCCCAGAAAAGTTGGGATACTAAATGGAAAGTGTTGTACAAAGCATGGGAGACCTCCCCGGAAGCTGTTGAACAAATAGGCCCCAGAAGTCTGCAAAACAACACAGGCTATTGTCCTCCATCTTGGCTTTGCTCCATAACTACACTCCAAGACTCCATTGTTAAAGACAAGACACTCACTGGCTGCAAGACATAGAGAAATCCATCACAAAATGGAGCAACACCATTCTCCCTTCGTGGCTAAGCCGTCACAGTGCTGGAAGGTGCTGTGCAGGCTCTGAGGAGAAGAACCATCAATGGTCTTACCTAGGGCAGGGCATAGCATGTGGTAATACAGACCTGCCAGGAAAGATGTGCCCGTGGTGCAAGAATGGCATGACTGATGGGGGGGGGGGGCGCCTAACTACTTTGTAGTTAGATACAAAGCCTGTTCTACAAGAGGGAATTCCATGCCTTGTTCTGTAATTCTGGTCAAAATCCCATGGCCAGGGGAGATCATAGGACCCAGGGTAAAAATCTGCTATTGTTATTTGTCTTCTCACTGTTTAGAAGTATACTCACAGGCCTTAGCTGTTCTTAGCTTTGATCAAAGAAGCTTCTTTTTGCTGTGGGAAGCAGCCAATGCACAGCCTGTCCCTGTGCTAAGAGTAAGAACCATGTGCTCATCCCCAAACAGACATCATATTAGCCACTCCTCCTAGCAAGGATTAGGGACCATGGAGGGAGAGGAGGCAGAACACCTATAGGGGAGGTGTACGGGGAATGCGTTCTGCTGGACAGGGCATTGCAATCAGATTCCCAGCAGCTGTTCTTACCTGCACAAAAGTCAAGCCAGCCCAAACCCCAGCAGCATGGGAATAGATCTCCAGGCTCCGCCTCTTACTTAGGAGCTATTGTCAGAGGGTAACTTCCAGGGAGGGAGAATCATTCTTTTTTTGAAGTCATAGGTACCAGATGTGTTGTAGATAGCTGCACACCTATGCACGTGTGAGCAGCACCAACAGAAAAGATACAATATTGGGAGGTGAGTATTCTCTGAGGCTGTTGGGAGGAACAGGAGCAGGACATGGTGCTGGAGATGATTATATTTCACTGTATACTTGTTTGAAATTCTCAAAACTAAAAACACTTTAATGTTTTCATCAGCAACCAGTTTTTCCATTCTGCACCCGAGGACATTCCTGGTTGGCACGGTGGCTTCTGATTTAATAAAGGACACAAGACTTTAATCAAAGATTTTGTGCTTCCATTTGCAAAAATATGATTGTTTAAAAGAAACTTTAGAATCTTACAGGGCACACAGGAGCCTTTAGCTCATCCTTTGTGAATCAACTGCTATGTTCGTCCACTCTTAGAAGAAGTGTCCATCTTCCCACAGTGCTGAAGGGATCAATACACTCAGGCTGCAGTGCAGTTGCTCTGAGACTTTTACAATTCTGTCCAGTGTACCAAGTGTGTGTGTGTGTGTGTGTGTGTGTGTGTGTGTGTGTGTGTGTGTGTGTGTCTGTGCATGTGTGGTGTGTGCAGGTGCACAAACAAGTGCAGGTGTGTGTGTTTAATGTCAGGCCCCAGGACAATCTTAACTGTCATTCCTTAGAAACTGTTCACTTTGGCTTTTTTGGGAGGGAGGGGAGGGGTCCGTTTTTGTTTTTGTTTTGTTTTGTTTTTGTTTTTTTTGTTTTAGAGACAGAGTTTCTCTGTGTAGCCTTGGCTGTCCGGGACTCGCTTTGTAGACCAGGCTGGCCTCAAACCCACAGAGATCCACTTGTTTCTGCTTCATGGGTGCTGGGACTAAAGGCATACACCACCACACTCCGGCTTACACTTCGTTTTTTGAGAGAGACTCTCTGATTTGTCTTGGAGCTCACTGCCCTAGCTGTGCTGGCTAGTAAGTCACAGGGATTCTGATGCCTCTGTCTCTGCACATGGTATGTTGCACCAGTGTTTCAGACACACACCACCACATCCGACATTTTACAAGGCTTCTGGGGATCTGACTCAGGTCCTCACTCTTGCAAATCATTTTACTGACATATTTATCATGCTAGGAGACTGGTTTCCTTTTTCTACTGAGTTGTCGTTTTCTGTCCCCAGACCTTACTGGCTATAAGCATGGAGAACCATCCTCATATAGTCCAGTGACATTCAGATACTGACCCAAACAAGTGATGCCTGGCAGCATGTGCAAGAACCAGCCCAGCTAGTGTAGTGTACTTTATTTCCTGGTGTGTGAAGTCTCCTGTGTACTTTCTTATGAGAAATGGCTTTACTTCCAAACTGTCTCCCACTTCTCTATGGGAATAGAGCACTGTCTGCTGGGTGTGCTCATGCCACTGCCCTCTAGAACTCTAAACAGCTGAGATTAGTAAAGGAGGTGATGGGGCCTATCAGCTTTCTGTCTTGGTGGGGAGATGAGCTCCAGAGGCTCCGTCTCTCTCCAAGTAACTACAGACAGTTAAAGGTTACTAGAGGAGAGGGTTCAGGAGGCCCCGACCCTCCCCACAAATATACAGACTGTTAGTGGTTGCTACACAGAAAAAAAAATTTTCTTTTAGTGTTTTAGTTGACCATAAAGTGGCCATGCTTTTGTAGGTAACCACATGTAAACTCATTGCTTATCCAAGATGCTTTTGGCAGGAGTTATTTCCTTGATTGTGTCCTTGGAGCCTCATCTGGGGTGAGAGGAAGTTTTGTTCACATGTCCTCAGAAAAAGCTCACACAACACCTGGTCATGCTTCGGAATGCCTTAGAATAAATGTGATTCAACGCAATACCCACAAACTGCTGTATATTAAAAGTTCTTTGAAAAAGGCCAACATAGACTTTGAGGAACCTTCCCATCTCCCATTCCCCACACTCAAACTAAAAAAAAAAAGAAAAAAAATGCTGAACTCTCTTGCTTTTGAAGCTGTCGCTATCTAATGCACACACCTGAAGTTGGACCATCTACACAACCCACATGGACACGTTTTAGCTTTTCTAGGAGAAGAAGGCTCTTAGGGCCGAGGCTGTTGACATGGAAACGATCAGACTTCTCACGTGAAGGATAAGTATAGCATGCTAGCATGTAAACCAGGGTCATTTTGTCATGAATAGTCACACCAGCTTACATACCGGTGATCTCCTGGCAGATATGACAGGCAAACAAGTTAGAACAGACTCCACTTCCAACTATGCAGAAACAAAACGTTCTGAATATTTACAGGACATCCAGAGAGATGGTGATCCCCCAGCCGTGTACTTCAATCACTGAGGTGCCGAGTAGTTGATATGGCTCTTTGCAAGCTGTGTGAATCTACTAAAAACATGAGGAAGAATCATGTCATCCCTGCAAAATCTGCCTTTGAAAATTATTCCTCCCGTCTAGGGTTCAAACCCAAGTAGAACTATTTTTGGAACTGCAGGGAAGAGGACACACTCAGTTCTGTCTTGATTTAATGAGCTGAGGTGGGTGGGTAGGAGGGGCTTTGCTTTTCTGAGGAATAGGGGAGGGGGAACAGAAAGGAAGGGTGGGACTGGGAGGGGCCAGATGTAAAGTGAATAAAATAAAGAAGTTAATAAAAAATGTTTTACAAAAAAAAAAAAAAAGAAAATTATTCCTCCCTTTCTTAGACTAAAATTGTACCTCAAACTGAACAGTGAGTGAAATTATCTCACCGTCTCCCTTGCTACACAAGCAAGGAGGTGACCGTTGAATTTTATCATTGCTTGTAACAGGGCTTACAGAGCCCAGTTAATAAACCAAGGACCTAAATAAAATCCTGTGGTGTGGTAAATTAGCTTCCATCTCAGCATGAGTGCAGGATCCTGGCTCTGCCCTGAGGGCACCCTTCTCAGACAGAATGGCTTTCAGTTTGAGTTCTTCAAAGCCTGCCTCCTACACTTATATTTTGTGTGTGGAATCCCTGCCATGCTGTCCTACCGAAGCTAGGCTTTTGGTGTTTCTTCCTTCTTCTCTTATTCCATCTTCACGCATTCCTAAAGCTCACCCCTTTGTAGGTCAGTCATTCCAAGAGCTCTCACAGCATACCATGCTGTAGACTCTCTGCAGCCAGGAAGTTTCAGGCTCGGGAACAGGGTTTCAATGCCCCCTGCAGATTCCCTCTCTGTCTATGAGGGTACCCTTGGTCCCCTCATGTCATTGAAGCAAATAAGATAAAGAAATAATTCTAAAGTTTCTTTACCCCTCCAAATCTCTCCATTCTATCTCCCCCTTTATCCTGTTACACAGATTGATAAAGTGTGGAGGAAGAGGGAATTCCTGTGATGGTTTGCCAGCTTTTATTAAGTCCTTTCTCCTTGATCTTCATCTTTACGGTCCTGCTAGACTTCTGAAATAAATAGAAAAACATGACATTAAAATTTCCATTATATGTTCAAAGATGGCAAGAATTCTATTTGAAGTAATGCATGTGAGTGAATGCCTGTGGATGCCAGAACTCTGGAATTTGAAGCTTGTTTAACTTACATAGTGAGAATCTGTCATAAACAAACAAACCAACAAATAAAGACACACACACAATGAAAATGAGAATTATGTCTAGGCTTCAAAGTTTGTCTTTGGCCAAGGATGGAGCACAAATGGTAAAGTCCCTCCCTGCCCAGCATTCAGCAGACCCTTGGTTTGATCCCCAGCAGCGCAGCGCATAGAGAGGACTTGGTGGTACACATCTGCAACCTCATAAGATGAAGGCAGAAGGGTCAGAAGTTCTAGATCATCCTAAGCTACAAAGAACATTTGAGGACAGCTGGCACAATGGACTTTATCTCAAAAAAAAAAAAAAAAAAAAAAAAAAAAAAAAAAAAAAAAGAAAAGAAAAGAAAAGAAAAAGAAAAACAAAACAAAACAAAGAGAAATTATTTTTAATTGGGTTTTAAACTTTATAACTTTAATATTAGAAATTACAATAATTAATTCCTTTAATATTTGGAGATAATTAATTATCCTTTCTGTCAAAAATCATCTTTTAATAACACCAAAAAGAATTCAGGTGGGCTTCGTTCTCTCTAGAATTTCCTGCCTCCATCCCCTACCCACCAAAGCAGTATAGTCAGTGTTCTGGCTCCATAGGTTTTGACACATTTTGAGGTTTGCGGCCATTTCATTGTTGATTTGTGTTGCCACCTGTCCTTCTTTCATTTCTGTTGTTATCATATAATACCTTGGTAAAAGCAAATTAATGGAAAAGGGTGTGTTCTAGCTCATAAGTCCAGGCTATAATAAACCATTGTGAAGACTTCACATCAACAGGAGTTTCAACAGCCAGTCACGTCATCCATAGTAAAAAGCAAAGAGAAATGCTTCTGCTGCTTTTATTCAGACCACGGTTCAGCCCACAAAATGGCACTAACCACATTTGGAGTGGGTCTTCCCACCTCAATTAACCCAATTAAGGAAGCCCCACATAAGCATGCCCACGGGCCAACCTTTAGAAAAGTCCTCTTTATGACTGACTCCCCAGGAGTGTTGAGTTGACACTAAAACCAAGCAGCACACTATCAACCCATTGGCTCTACAAAAAGGTGACACAAAGTTCAGCAAAGTCCTCCCAGGTCAGGAACGTGAGCTGCAATCCCTTCCTCTCTGGTCTATCCTGAGGTCTTAGCTGGCCTTGTGGGAGACCAATGCAGAAATTTGCATCGAACAATTCCTTGACTCTAGGCAAAGTTTTAATCCAGCAAGCTAAATATGCCTTCTACAATTCCCCCTCTAGAGAAAGAATCAGTTACCCAGATATTTCATACTTTCAGGTGCTCAACTGCTTCAACTTCCCAGAACATATCTCATTAAGACACTGATGTTTAAAGTCTATGTTTACTATCTAGCTCTTTAGAGAGCTACAGGTGAGGGCCAAGTGTTGGAGCCAGATACAGGATCTTGATCCACAAGCTGTGGGTCACTGAAAGAGCTGGACATTAGAAGATCTCCCATGATTTCTTCTAAGCCAGAAGTGATTATAAATAAATTAATCAACTAATGTTTCAATAGTGTTCCAGGAACTATGATAGTTTGAGAGATTCTGGGCTGGAAGGCTTCTGGTATTGATGCCATGGGCGTGTAAGCAAGTAGATGCCGTTATCTACTGAATCGCTACCTTCTTGCTGTGTCCTAGCTGTGAAGATGGGGTTCTAGTATTTCTCCCATGGTGCTGCTTTCCAGGCCTGAGAGCTAGCCATTGAGTTTAGTGTCTGGAGCAGAATCAGAAATCCCCAGGCAGTTAAACATGGAGAGATCCACTGGCTCCCTCAAAGTAGTTGCTCCTCATAAGTTCCGGAGCTTTTTCTGCTTACTTGTTAACTGTAGCTTCTTCTCTCATTCAAGGATGGTTTGACTTTCTGATACTGTCAACCTAAGTTACAGCAAGATGTATAGATTAAACGTGTCAATGTACAGGTGTACAGGTGTCTATCAAGACAAACTAAGCATCTAGAATCTATTATGTGGTAGAAAAAAAACTGGCCCTGTTCACCAGGGATGGTCCCCATTCGTTACCTCATTAAAAATGCAAAAATGAATGTCAGTGGAAGAATGGGTACATGCGCTGGCATGATCAAAGATAAATGATTGTGGGTGAGAAATCTCTGTGAGATTCAGCCTTTCTAACTACCAGATAGCAGCCAACTAATAGAGAGTTAATTCCTTCCCCTCATTCATCACTCACTATGTGACCTAATAATACAAGAAGGAGAGAGATATAAAGACTTCCTCAGAGGGTACCAAATATTGAGAGGCATCTGAACATAGGCACAAAGTGAAGATTGGGGGACACAGGGGTATGTAAAGTACTCCTGGGACACACAGCTGACAGTCAGGACTACTGCAGGCCTTCCTGCAATGTGTCCCTGTGGTTTCATCCCGCCCCATCCAAACCATCACTGAGCTCTTACGGTCTGCTCATCAGTGGCAACTCCAGTGGACTACTGAGAGTACAAACCATGAGCTCTGTTCTTTGATAGTTTATAATTTAGTTCAGAAGACAAGACTTACAGGATCAGCAGTACCTTAAAAATATTTATTGGATTTTCATCATGTGCCAAGAATGATAGAATGTGGAGGGATTACATGGTGTACCCCAGAGCCACCGAAGTTAGTGAATTACAACATTAATACTGCCAGCAGATAGCATGCCTGGAGCAATAGAGGGAGAATGCTTTGAGGGTGAAAGAAGAAAAATGAAAGTACTGGTCACTATCAAATTAGCTTTAACTCAGTCTTGAATTCACAGTCAGGCTTTGTGGGCTACCATGAATCCACAACTTTTCACTCTTCTAGAGACATACATTTAAGGCTTTTATGTTTGTGTATGTGTATAGAATTCTACACACATGTGAGCCCACCTACATACACCCACAGATGCCAAAGAAATAAGGTAATGTCCCGCTCCACCACTCTGTATTTCCCCCTCCTTAAGACAGGATCTCTCCATGATCTTGGAGCTAGGCTATCAACCAGCAATCCTCCCATCCCTGCCGGTCACAGCATTGGGGTGACAGTTACGTATGAGGCCTCCTCTGGGTGTCTTATCACATGAGTTCTGGAATCTGGACTCACGCACTCACTCCTGCACAGCATGCTCTCCTACGTTCCGAGTGGTCTCTTTATCCTCTTTTGATGTTCTTATTCAGCTATATTAATTATAGATAATAACGGCTTTCGTTATAACATTCTCACTCGTGTGCATAATGTATTTGGGTCATATCACTCCCATGCGCCCCCTTTCTCTTTCTAACTATCCTTCTATTTTAATATCATTTTGAGTGTGACCCACTGAGTTTAATTAGAGTTACTTACAGGAGCACGGATGAGAGATTATCTATAAGACAGATATGGTATCTTATCAGTAACTACAATTCTTAAGTAAACCTCTGTCCCTCCCCAGCAATTATTTAATACCTATAAATCCTCAGGAAGAGGTGGGGCCTCATGAGCCCCTCCCACTCCATGACCAAATGTTCCCAGGCCTGATCTTGTGCAGGTGATGACAGCTGCCATGAGTTCAAGAGTTCAGTGGCCATGCTACTCTAAGAACCCTTGTAGCCTTTTATCTCACTGAGCTTAACATCTGTCCTCTGATTCTTCTGGATGGTATGAGTCATGCGATGATTATAATTCATCCAAGTTATGTGTTGGTCCTAGTTATGCTTACTATTGCTATGATGAAATACCATGACCAAAAGCAAGATGGGAGGAAAAGGTATATTTGGCTTACACTTCCACATCATAGTCCACCATTGAAGGAAGTCAGGAAAGAAACTCAAGCATGGCTGCAACCAGGAGGGAGGAGCTGATGCAGAGGCCATGAAGGTCTGCTGATTACTGGATTTCTCCACATGGTTTGCTGAGTTTGATTTCTTATACTACCCAGCAACACCAGCCCAGGGGTAGCATACCCAACAAGGAACTGGGGACTTCCACATTAGTCACTAATTAAGAAAACACCCCACATGCTTATTTACAGCCCAATCTTACAGAGGTATTTTATCAGCCAAGGTTCCCTCTTCTCACATGAATGCAACTTGTATCAAGTTGATGTAAAACCAGCCAGCACAGTATTCTATTTGTGATATATGAACCACTAATTATTAGGCTATATATGTGCAAACATAATCATTATGCTTGGGTCTCAGCAGGTGCTCACTACTTTCCATTTGACTGATTCCTGTGATGTGTAGAATCACAGGAACTGATTTGTCGGAAGCCTATTTTAAAGACAAGCACCACTGAGAATTCACAACTGCAGATTTGAAATAACTATTGACTATGACTCCAGATAATGGAGCTGACATAAGTGCATGGATCTTGAAGTAATGCCTTTAATTTTTCTAAACAGAATATATTTTTATAGCAGTGTAATAGAACAAAGTACATTATGCCTAACCACTAGAATTCCAAGAACCTGTCAGACTGGAAGAGAAATCTTCCAACAGGGCATAGGCCTAAGAAATGTTTTCCAATGTAATTGACATTATCTACTTTTGACTTTGGATTCTTGGAAATACCATTTTCTTACATGTCTGGTAAAAGAGTTCAGAATACAAAATCATGTTCCTTTCTTTCCCAAGGCATCATTCTGCCATGATAGTTTAATAGTGTGTGTGTGTGTGTGTGTGTGTGTGTGTGTGTGTGTGTGTGTGTCAGAGAGAGAGACAGAGAGACAGACAGAGAGAGAGAGAGAGAGAGAGAGAGAGAGAGAGAGAGAGACAGAGAGACAGAGAGACAGAGAGAGACAGAGAGAGACAGAGACAGAGACAGAGACAGAGACAGAGACAGAGACAGAGACAGACAGACAGACAGACAGACAAACAGAGACAGAGACAGAGAGACAGAGACAGAGAGAACTGTGTTTATATGGGTACATGAATGGAAGTGTGCAAGTATATGAGTGTAGCCATGCTGATGAGATTCAGAGGACACCCTTGGGCATTTGTCTCCACTGTACACCTCCTGTGAAATAGAATCTTCTTGTTCTTTACTGCTGCATAAGCTACACTAGACAATACTTGAGTTTTTGAAGATTCTCCTATCTCTGGGGCCTCTTATCTCAGCATGGGAGTTTTGAGATGAAGGATGTTTGTACATGATCTATATCTTTTATGTAACTTCTGAGAACTTGAACTTGGGTACTCATGCTTTCACAACAAGCAATTGACTACTGGGCCTTCTCTTCAGATATTCTTCCCCATTTTTGGCCTTTTCCTTGAATTCTCTACATCCAGGAAAAGGCATCATGGCAGGGAAGAGAGAAAGGGGTCAACAATTAGGGTGCAGGATTATAAATGAATAAGCCAGAGAACTAGTAACCTCTCTTGGCTTCAACTCCTAGACAAATGACAACAAGGGAGACAGCATGGTCCATTGGGATTATTTTGAAGACAGGGTTAAGGAGGGTGCTGTCTCATGTATCTAGAAATGAGTTTTACACTCCTATAATAGAAATAAGTAAATAACCTGCTAAGGTCAAGGATGCTGAGTTTTTGGAAAGGAAAGAATAGTCAGCCTGGTTTTACAGACATTCCCAAGTACAAAATAGCTCAGATAAGTGTCCAAGAGCTTTTCTTAAAAGAAAAAAGGAAACATTTCACAAACAAAACCTGTCAGCCTCACATGATGACCCAAGGGCTACAAAGATGGCTGGATGAGTAAAGCACTTGATATAAAAGCTGAAAGGCCTGAATTCAACCCTCAAGTGCATGTGTAAATACTGGCAAGTGTGGTAACCTGTTTGCTATTTCATCGCCCAGAAGGCAGAGACTATTGCCAGAACAAACCAGTTGACTAAACTACCTGATAGAAAAGTTCTGGGTTCAAATGAGGAAAACTAATTTAATATATACTGGAGAGTCATTGAAGAAGACTCCTGATGCCAACCTCTGTCCCACACATGCACACACACAAACACATACACACACACACACACACACACACACACACACACACACACACGCTCTCATACAAATACAAACACAACACAAACTTATACACAAAAACACAAACAATGGTCTGAGAAAGTGTATCAAAAGCACTGGTTCCACTCCATGAGAGCCATGGAGGAGAACAGAGGAAGAGAAAGTGATCGCCAACGTGTTTCCCATAGAGGCAACAAACAGATGTTCGTAAATATGCAAGGACTTAGAAAATATAATTCCTAAAAAACCATTCTGATACTAAAACCCAGTCAAGTGAGAAATAATAAAAACAAGGAATTCACAAGAAGAGGCATTGGAAGATGACGGGTTGTGGCCCTGAATTCAATTAAACAGGAATAAAGTTGCAAACCTGTGAAAATTATGGTTAGTGTTACAAACTCAGAAACTGTAAGGAAAATTATAGAAAAAAATGAAATAGAAGAAACGAAAATGTTGAAGGCAGTAACATTGACTTCTCCTGCTTTAATAGTAGAGAGGAAATTTATGTAGCATCAACAATTTTACATGATGTCTGAGAGAGTGCAATCATTGAAAATCCCCAGGGGTGGGGGGGGTCTGCTCAACCTACTGTACCAACCAAGGGCAATACAAGCAGTAAACAATTAGCCCCTACTCAGATCTAGGCAACGGACAGGACATTCTCCACAGTTCTGTGGACAGTGGGGACTGACTTGGACATGAACTTTGGTGCCCCATATTTGACCACTTCCCCTTGGTGGAGAGGCCTGGTAGCACTCAGAAAAAGGATAATCAGGCTACCAGGATGAGACTTGATAGGCTGTGATCTTAAGGTGGGGGAAAAGGTCCCCTCCTGTCACAGACCTAGGAGAGGGGAAAAGGGTGAAAAAGGAAGGGAGGGAGGAACTGGACGATAAAAGTGAAGGGATAACAATTGAGATGTAATCTGAATAAATTAACAAGTTAAATTAAAAATAAAAGAAAATCTCCACTTCAGTTCATATCATTTATTTGAACAGAGTTGTATATTAGCTGATGTACAGAAGTGACTGCTAAGAATTCTAGCAACCATGAATTCCAGGGCAACTCAATATGCACATTGAAACCTTGAAAAAAAGGAAAGAAAGAAGGCAAAGGGGAGGATGGGAGGGATGGATGAAAGAAGGTAGCAGAAAAGAGAAGGAGAAAGAAGAAAGAAAGAGAAAAAAGAAAGAAGCTCTTACTATGTCTAAAATAAGTAATTCCTTTGTATTTGAAATTAGTGACTTAAATTCACATACTCTTTTCTAATAGGTATTTTTAAAATATATTTTATTTATTTATTTGCTTGCTTGTTTGCTTATTGTACTGCATGAGTTCCTATGTACACATATGCAAATACCTTCTAGTCTAAGATTCCTTTCAGGGCAAGTGAAAAAGAACATCACCAAAACCTCATATATGAGTGAACTTAGTGAAGGAAAAAATTATGCATGGAGTAAAATCATTTATTGTTTCTTTTTCAGCCCATGGATGATCCTGAGCTCTGATTGTCCCATAGAGTAGAGCCTAAAGTCACATGTAAGAATTATGATTTACACCTATATTCCTATCACTGTGCTCCTTAATTCTATGCCCACACACATGGTCATAACATGTACAAGGAGATACCTCAGTCAACAAAATATTCACTGAACAGACATGAAGAGTTGAGGTGCATCCCTGCAGAGAGAGAGAGAGAGAGAGAGAGAGAGAGAGAGAGAGAGAGAGAGAGGAGACAAGCAGAGAGAGAGAGAGAGAGGAGACAAGCAGAGAGAGAGAGAGAGAGTAGAGACAAACAGAGAGACAGAGAGAGAGAGAGAGGAGAGAGAGAGAGAGAGAGAGAGAGAGAGAGAGAGAGAGAGAGAGAGAGAGAGAGAGAGAGAGCGCTCCAAGGTGCAATAGTGTGCACTGTGCACTTGTAACCTCAGGGAAAAAGATAGACTGACACAACTAAATCCCTGAGGCTCACTGGTCAGCCAGTTTTTCTAGTCTTTATTTCTTGGTAAGTTCTAGGCCACTGTCAGACACTGTGTCAATGACCAAGGTGGGCAGTACCTGAAGTTGAACTCTAACTTTTATACATATGTACACATGCACCCACTTGAACACACACAGACACACACACACACACACACACACACACACACATATATATATAGTCATATATAGACTCTTCCTTCTGAGACATTTTCTGTCCAGTAGGAAAGAAACTATTTCCCACATAATAGTATGAAACTTTAATTCTTAAAGGAGCAGTGTTTGAAAGCTACAAGGCATTAAGAAAATAATTAATCTTCCTTTTTGGGGATTTAGAAAAATAATTACATATAACTCTTTGGGAAGTGAGTGTTTATGTAAATGAACAGTGCACACACATTCCTTGATTTTACAAACTGCTACATTTTGACCTGAAGTCATAAAAGGACTGCCATGCATGTCACCTCCTACCATTTGGTTTAAGTCACCTCATGTTCAAATATATTTTATTCCAAAGATCTCTCCAATGTGTCCAAAGGGCCTCCTTCAAATAACAAATATCTCCGTTCAGCCTGTACCTCAAGGGGTAGGTTGTAGAACTACTTAGATGTGGAGATGTGTGACCAAGAAGCCCCATGGAAGTTAGGGTGACTGAAACACCGAGAGTAGGGAAAGAATGATTTAAATACAGAAACTTGGAGGCTCAGAAGACAGAGGTCATAGAGAAATTCCAGCCTGAAGATGGGGAAGGAGTGATGTGTCAAGGCATGTGTATTATTTGATGAAGTCCTCTGATGCTTCAAGTATATCATGGGAACTAGTCCCAAGTTAGCAAGGAGAGAACAGAAAAATGAAATTTTTGTCATAAAAACAACAAAAATCCCCAAATGTTTAAACGTTGCCTCTCTCTCTCTCTCTCATTCTTTCCTGTATATATATAGGTCAAAGAACAACCTTGGCTGCCATCTCTCCAGCAGCATACACCTTGTTCTTTGAGATGAGTTCTCTTACTGGCCAGAGACTTGGCAAGTAGGCTAGGCTGGCTGACCCATGATTGGAAGTGTAACATGCATGATGATTCCTGTATGTATTCACATGGACTCTGTAGATTGACCTCAGGTCATGTTTGTGAGGCAATCACTTTGAAGGTTGAACCATCCCCCAGCTCCAAACATAAATGATTCTGATACTGAATTTTGATCAATAGCTTGACTAAAGCAAAAAAAAATGTGTGGGAAAGTTAGTGAAGCAAACTTCTAGGTGAGCATAGGGTGGCAAGTCCAGAGATGACTGAACTATGAAGGCTTTGTCCTAATCTGTGGTTGAACTCATTGGTGGATTCATTTCAAGGATTCAGGAATGAGATAAAAGAGACCTAAAAGCTGTGGTCAAGCTGGGGGAAGCAGCTCACGGGAGCTGGGCTATGGGTGCTATCTTCTCTCCAGGACATACATTTCCTGTTTCATATAGACCATGAGTAAAAAGCTTTGCTATAAGGCCCCACCTCCATAACATTCTCTCCAAACTGTCCACAGACTAAATTCTATGGAAAAACAAGCAAACAGAAGCATGGGTCAAATGAATCTCTCCTCCTTGTGAGGGATTTGTCAGACACTGTTGCAATGATGAGAGAGTAATGAGCATAGGAAGTAGTCATTAGAACTCATGTTTTTCTCTCCATTGGAACTTCAACCAAAATGATTAAGATTTTTATTAATAAGACTAGACAGTCATAAAGAAGTTGAGTATATAGTTTCATGCCTGGTGCTGTAAACCTGCTCAAAAGTACATGTCTTGGTAGATCACAGGCCCTAGGTAGGAATCTGTTGTTGGTTTGTTAAGTGTCCACATTTGTTAAATGGCTAACAAACTGTCCTATAAACTTATATGAATAAATTTATATCCATAAAACAAATTTCATCTCACCTTTGGTCAAAGAAGGTTGGCTTTTGTCACTGTTCTTGTAGTTGGTTGGTTTTTTCAGATTCACAGTGGTTAATGCAGAAACTCATATTCATTCAAAATACTAAGAGTAAGCAACTATTAACACCCAGGGCATGAAATGCTGACTTGTGGGCATGATGTGACTGTTGCCTACATCAGTTTACAATGGCTGTCCTTACTTGCACAAGACTGGCCCAAGATCAACTTAATCAACATTCTTAGCAAAACTATACAGGAGGGGCCCTAAGGCCTTACCCTTGTTGGAGAACTATTGCCAGTTGGTGATGGCAGAAGGAAGGAAGGAAGGAAGGAAGGAAGGAAGGAAGGAAGGAAGGAAGATCACTCTCATTTGAGGATGTTGTTACTTGTAGGCTGCCCCAGTGGATGGTCACACACACATACACATACGGACAGTACTAACTGGACTCATGGGGGTTATTAATAACAAACCTGTAGCACAAGAAGCTGTGCAGGAAATGAGGTGGGGGCAGTAGGCAGGGGTGAAGGGAGTTAGTTGTGGATAGCTATGACCAGAATTCATTGTATAAATGTATACATGTTGAAAAGAAAAATTTAAATACTATTTAAAAAGTTGAGAGTAGAAATGGTTTGTCTTTGTGCTCAGAACAGAAACAAAAAACGGCAATAAAACCAAAAAGAGAAAAAAAAATCCCTAAATAGATATCAGGTTGAGCTACAAGCAAATGCCCAAACATGGACAGGTAGAGTAGGGGATATAAATAATTCAATTGAAGAGTGTCTGTATTTTTTATTCGCAGTCCATCACATATACAAACATGTAGGTTGTGCATGGCACAATATATTGCCATGGTAAGAATGAGTACCACTGGGTCCTGCGTTAACAAGCATCTGTGCAGCTCCTCTACAATTAGAATAAACGTATCTTTAAATTTTGGATTTTTTTTTTCTCTTTATGCCAATACACTTGAATTGAGGCATCTTTTAAACAGCTAGTTCTGCATTGGAGCTATCCAGGCAGTCACGTGCTGGATGCAGTTACAGCAGCTGTCCAGCCAAGGTTATCATTCTTGCCGTCTGACTGACTCTTAAACCTCTTGAGCATCTTGACCTCTGTATTGATTTTATATCACGGAGGATGTGGCTTTAGGGAAGCTTGGCTATCTGAGCAGAAGACAGGACCTGTTAGTCCGCCTCGTGTACTTTGCAGGCTAGGCCCATATATGGCCTGTGGTTTCAGATTTTCTCATATCTTCTATAGAGTGAGTGATAGAGCATAATTAATAGAGTGAGCCAAGAGGGTCTAAACTTTCCCACAGAAGCTGTGAAGGGAGATACTCACAGCATCCACTAACAATCTTGTTCTTAAAGAATAGAATTTTTTTTTTCATTCATACATATTGCTTAGAAAATATGAAGAGGGCTGGGGGGGAGGGAATGGTTCAGTGGGTAAAAACATTTTCTGCATAGACATGAGGACTTGAATTCAGGACCCACATTTAAAAAGATGTACCTATAGGCCTAGCATTGTGGAGGAGGGCAGAGATAGGTGGATCATTAGATCTTGGTGAATACAAGCCTGGCTCCCAGTTCAATAATACTTCCTGTCTCAAGGGAATGGGATCATAGAGCAGGGCATTTAACTATCTCCTGGCTCATAGAGGGACACACACACACACACACACACACACACACATACACACACACACACCCCTGGCATTGCAGTTTCTCCTTTCCTATCGAGCAGGCAGCCCCCTGGGATGTGCTGCCCTTTGGGACAATCAATTCTCTGTCACTTGCTTTGGAGAAACTGGTAACTCTGGGCACAGGGGAAGTGGTGGAAGAGACCACTTGCGGGGTTCCTTACCCTCATCCTGGTCAATGTCTCTTGACCTCAGACTTAATTCTGGGGAGATGCTTGACTCATATAGCACCTCCTCCTCTCAGAGTTGTGATGGATGGGTGTTGTTTAATCTCTTGAAATGAAAGGCGAGACTCTCCGAAATGAGCCTGATGAAATGGAGCATTATTCAATTAGAAAGACGAAACCTAATGTTAAGAGGCAAAATATAATTATGCGACTGGAGCATTTCCAGGAGGTGTGGACGGCACTCCAGCTAACTGTACAAATCATTCCCTCAGGCTGAGCATGAACAAGATTGTGTGTCATTCCCATCTTTACTAGAGCCAGAGAACCTTGTATTGCAATGACACAGACCCTCATAGTTTCCTTGGTACCTAAATAGCAGTGGTCTCAAACTTACACACTTAAACCATGTCCTCAAAGCCACTGGGAAATGTTTAACCCATGACACTTTCTTGATCTGTAGTGAGTGGGGCATCATAGTGACTGACTAAATGTTCAGATAGATAGACAGACAGATATAGATAGAAGATAAATAGATGAGGGGTAGATAGATGATAGATAGTAAGTAATAGACTATAGATAAATTAGTACATAGATTCAACAATACATAGAAATATGTTGTAACCTATAACAAGCTGTATAAATCTAGGTGATTTATTAATATTGAAAAGACTGCCATGTTATAAAGTCTTACATGTATACCATATTCATATTTTCCAAAGAAACAATTGAAACATGGCTAAATATTCTCTAAATAACTATGACATAATAATAATTTTCCTTCAGGGATAATACATAATAATAACATTCCTTCAGGGATAATACATAGTAATTATATCATAATATAAAAGACTAAGCATTATTTTAGATAGAAATGTGTAATATTTAAACAATTGTAAAAGTTTTTGCTTAAGTTTCAAATACTTCAGGTATGGGACTACAACTCAGTGGGTACAATACATTCTTAACATACACAAAGCTCTGAATTTTATCATTAGCACTGTATAAACTGGGATGGTGGCAAGCCTAGTGTGGTGGTTTGAAAAACAATGTCGCTCATAGGCTCATATATTTGAATTCTTAATCATCAGAGAGTGACACTAGGAGGTATGGCATTGTTGGAGTAGGTGTGGCCTTGTTGGAGGAAGTGCATCACAGGGGTGGGCTTAGAGGTTTCAGAAGCCCAAGCCAGGTCCAATCTGTCCCTGTCTCTGTCTCTGTCTCTGTCTCTGTCTCTGTCTCTATCTCTGTCTCTCTCTCTCTCTCTCTCTCTCTCTCTCTCTCTCTCTCTCTCTCTCTCTCTCTCTCCATATATATATATACCTCTTTCTTTTCCTGCTGCTGAATATACAGATGTAGAATTCTCAGCTACTTCTTCAGTACCATAGCTACCTGTGTATTGCCATGCTTCCCACCATGATGACAAGGGACTAAACCTTTGAAACTGTAAGTCAGGCCCCGTTAAATGTTTTCCTCTTATAACAGTTGTATGGCCATAGTGTCTCTTCACAGCACATGGACACCGACAAAGACACCTGGGATACGTGAGAAGCTGTCTTGAAATTTCCAATTAAGTGCAAGTGTCATTTATTAGGGGGCAGGGGGTTCTCCAACATCCTCAGCGGATTTCATAGTAATGACCATAAGAAGAGAAATGAGCTGCTTTTCTGAGGACGCAAAATGGCACTAGAATTTCCAAGTTTACCATCATAGCAGTTCCTACCAGAAATACTTAGCTTACTTCCTAGAATCTCACTGTCCTCCTTGAGATAAGAGTTTCCTGGTCTTTTCTGCTCATTGACTCATTTTTTCTAGATAGGGCCACCACATTGACTTTGGATTTACTGTGTTTATTTGGTATTTTGAATTCTAGATCCCTTTTACTCATTCTTACAGTCAATTTTCAAATGTTAATTTTATTTAATTTTTTAAGTGTACATCAGTTCAGGCACCCATGGAGACCAGAAGAGGTCATCAGATTCACTGATGTTGAAGATGCAGATTGTTGGAGCTGCCTGATGTGGGTGCTGGGAATTGAACATGGGTTCTCTACAAGAGAAGTGAGTGCTCTTAAGTGATGAAGGGTGGCACTAGTTTTTTAAACTCTATTTTATTTGGGATTCCTTATTCCTCTACTTTCCTTCCAAACACAGATCCTAGGTAGGAGAAAAAGAAGATTAGAAGGGAAAGAGTGTGTAGACCTCTTTAGACATAGTTGCAGGTGTTTAGGGTCTTCACGTTCTTTGAGAAATACCAATGTTAGTCATCAGGATCTTCAGCAGTCCAGCAATAGCAAACCGCTAACTCAGCAGGATGAACAAGCAAGCTTCTTCTTCCTCTGTCCTTCTCCTCAAAGCCCTCCTTCCTCTCTCTGGGCTCTAATATTTATGTCCTCTCAGAGTCCTCAGAATTCCACTACGTCTAGCTGGCAAAGACCGTACCCCTCTCTGATCTGCTCAAGGCTGTTATCAGCTGTGGATAAACTAAGGCAGTCCCCAATCCCACACTTAGGATTAAAACAAAAATATATTTACATAACATAACTGAGTTTTTAAAGAACACAAAACTTCCTCTACAGATGACCCCTATGCCCAGCCCTTTAACAGTATCTTTCGAAGATCTATATAACCCATTAGAGTTCTCAAATGTGAGCACGCATAATAACTATGAGAAAAACTTGTTGAGGTAGGTTGCTGAGTTTTATAGTTTCCCTTTCATTGTATGGGAAGCTAAAGAAAGGATCAAGTATTTTACTTGAAAGGTCCCTGATGATGGGATACCAGTGATTAAGGACCCATACTGGCCTCTGGCCTCCACTAAATGCAATGATGGACTTTACTTTTTTGTTTGCTTTGTATCTGGTTTAATGTATGTGTATGTGGTGGACGTACACATGAGTGTAGCTGTGTACCCACATGAGTGTTCATGCATATGGAGGCCAAAGGTCATACTCATGTATCATGTCCTAGGATGCATGTCACAGTGTTCTTTTGACATAGGCTCTCACACTGACCTGGAACTTGGCAACAGTGTATGCTGGCTGGCCAGCAGAGTCCAGGGATCTACTGTTTCCACATGCCCAGATCAAGAATTAGAAGTGTGGACCAGAGTATCCAACATTTGTATAGGTTCTATGGGTGAAACGCAGGTTCTAATTCTTCCACAGCAAGCACTTAACCAACTGAGTCATGCCCTAAACTTACTTAATTTTTAAATATTTTTCAGGCTGGTCTCAAAGTGGCTAAATGACAGAAATTGGTGTTGAGCTCCTGACCCTCCTTTGGAGTACTTATGCAATGGACTGTGTCAGTAGTAAATAATTAACAAACCTGAAAGGTTAGCTACTTAAATTGAGACATGAAAGTTTAGCAGCTTATTTGAAGGTACACAGCTATTATGGATATACTAGGATTGTAACCTGGGACCCTCTTCAACCAAGGCCCTTGTTCTTTGAACTCTCTTGTTGTTTCATTGTATTCACAAAATTAAGCCAGAGTCTATCCCAAGAGGTAATAATCTTAGAACTATTTATATAAGAAAGGAACCCATATTCTTCTTATCTTATAACTTTCCTCATTTTCATGTGTGTATGTATGTGTATGCAAATGTGTGATCAAACATGGGTGAGTGTGTGTGTGTGTGTGTGTGTGTGTGTGTGTGTTGGATACATGCATGCGCACAAATGCCTACAGAAGACCAGGAATGACATCTGGAGTTATTCTTGGTTACTCTTCCACTTTGTTGATTGTGGGAGGGTACCTCAATGAAACCAAAGCTTTCCAATGGCTAGTTTTGCTAGCCAACTTTTTATAGGATGCTCTTGTCCTGTCTCTGCCTTCCAGGTCTAGAAACACAGGCTGGTCATGAAACCCACGTGGTATTTATGTGGGTGCTAGAAACCTGAATTTTGTTCTTCACACTTGAGTAATGAGTGCTCTAATCACTGACCCATCTCCCCAATCTCTGGCAAACCTCTTAACAAAAGAATCCAGCCTCAATTTGTGGGTGAGAAAATTGCAAGTTGCTAGGTGCTTAAGGCACATCTTTCTGGCACTGGTGTCTCTTCTGCAGATTCACTGTGTGTCAAGCAATTAAAAAGAGGCAGGCCCATTCCTCTCTCAACACCTGCAACTCATTACAGAATCAAACAGCTTAAATCCAAGGGTTCCAGTACAAGAATGCTATAAACAGATGACACACAATTTTCCAGCGCTCCCCAAAGCCTCTATTCATCTTCTGTGAAGAGTAATACAGATATATACAAACACTATCTAATGCCCTCCATATGGTGGATCCTACACAGAAAATTCAGTTGTGTTAAGTAAGACAATAGTTTTTGTCTTACAAGGATGTGGCTTCTTGAAGATAATGTCAATCATTCTTTGTGCAGATTCATAAAAACTGTATTGAAATAGCTTGGGCAAAAATTTGCATCAAGGTTCTACTAAAGGTTTTAAATTATTCATAATTACCAAATTTTGCACAGATGTGCATCCACCACACACACACCACCACCACCACCACCATGCACATACTACAACTGAAGTCATAAGTGCTATTATTAACATCAGCACCCTTTGACATCCCTAACTAGTCTCCAGTACTTGCTAGCTTCTATTTTGTGACACTTTCCAGAAAAGACAGAAACAGACATCCATTCTACCATGATAGACACCAACAAGTGACCAAGTTTCACAAGCTTATTTTGTGAAGCAACTCACCTGCTGCTGCTTCTTATGTATCTCATACAGGCAAAGAAAAATTCTTGAAATCTCAATGGATTCTAACACAGTCCCTCCAAATAAAAGTTGGCGACCACATGAGCATATCCTACAGAGCCCAAGGATACTGCAGCTTCCACATTGCCCACATTGGTTGATAGTCAAGATGAAAAGCATGCTTCTGATATCTCACTCTTCAACAAATGGTGTTGGCATAATGTTCTTGTGGACTGTGTATGGTTTACCCTTGTTCATTCAAGTGCTTGTTTCTCTATCCCACTACCTGGTTTCAATAAAAGATTGCATTCCGATGTTTATTCTAAATATCTCCAGTCTCAAGTTTGTGTAAACCTGCGACCAGTTGTTTTCTCTCTATTGCCAATAAAAGCCAACTAGCCAATGCTGAGCAGCATAGAGAGTAGGGTGGAGCATCCTGAGGTTGAGATAGAGCAGGAAATAATGAAGGATACACATGGAGAGGATTGAGAAAACACTAGGAGGAGTGAGCCAGACCTACGAGATAAGTAAAAAGCAAGTATAATGTGGGAAATCTGAATGGGAGAAGGCTATATTAGTTTGGAGGTTTAGGATGGAGTAATTATTGCTCAGTACTATGATCTAGGCTAATTAAATATATCCTAGTTCCTCTGTGTTGTTATTTGTGTATAAAGCTAGTCAAAGAGTAACCACTGATTTATTAAAATATGAATAATCATTCAACAAAATGGCAACATCAGGATATCACATTGCCGTTAGGGAAATCTTACATAGACGGACAATGGAGACTCTACCCACAATTCCATGGAAAGAAGAGCAGGGTTGGTGCTGAGAATCATCCTTGATTATGATTAGCTAGGAGTGAGAAGTTTGGGTATTTCGTGCTAGATTCACTACTACTGCATGTAAGAAAGAATAATGGTGTTTTCTCAAAAATAAACAGGAGATATTTGAGGAAATACATATGTATAACCTCATTAAGCATTATACTATATGTAATGATATTCTGGCACATTAAAAAATATAATTTTGAGGTTTTAGATGTCACACTATAAATTTTAAAAATGAGTTAAAATTGTTCTGCAGTGGATGTAGAACATTTTTTCTTTTTATTGAAAATTGATTTTTTTTCCACACAACATATTCTAATTATGTTTTTTCTTCCTCCTACTTCTCCCTGTTCTTCCTCATCTCTCTTCCCACCCAATTCCACACCTTTCAATCTTGAAGCAAGTGTGTGTGTGTGTGTATGTGTGTGTGTGTGTGTGTGTATGTATGTATGTATGTATGTATGTATGTATGTGTAGTGTAGTGTCAAAGGTTAAGGGTTAAAAAAAATCCTTGACTTAACATTATGAGACAAAAAACTACCAAAGAAGACACTGAGTTTGCTCTGTGTTGGCCATCTACTGCCTAGCATTGGGCCTACCCTTAAGAGTGGTTTGTTTCCTTGGTGAAACTCCCATACAGAAAATGAATTCTTGATTTGCAAGTGGCTATAGTTGGGATATAGTGTCTAGATTAAGGATAGATGAATGTGTCTACTTCTGTTTTTAGCTCCCAGACACCGTTTTCTGCACACCGATGCAGGACATGTGCATATTGCCACAGTCTCTGAGGATTCATATATGCATCAGCCTTGTTGCGTCTGGAAGGCCTTGATTCCTTGGTGTCGTCCATCCCTTCTGGCTAATATACTCTTTCTGCCTCCTCTTCTTCAGAGTTCGCTAAGCTCTGAGGGAAAGAATTTGGTAGAAAACATTCTTTTTAGGGCTGAGTGTTCAAGGTCCTCCACTTTCTTCATATTGTCTGGCTGTGGGTCTCTGTATTTTTTCTATTCCTCTGGGGCTCTCTCTGTGATAATGGGTGAGCAAGGAATAAACTATGAGTATTCCAGAATCTCAGTGGGGGAGGGCAGTTATTTCATAGCTACATTCTGTTATCAGAACAGTAGTATTTTGTTTTCCTCTAGGCCACTGGCCTATCTAATCTCAAGTTCTTGGCCACTGAAGTAGTACTGAGTATGGGTTCCATCTTATGAAGTGGGCTTTATGTCAAATCAGATATTGGTTGCTTACTCCCACAAGCTTTATGCTACCATTGCACTAGCAAGGCAGGGTAGGGTTTGGGGCTGGATTGGTATTTACATTTCTCCTTGGGTAGCATGCAGAGTAACTTCCTATACCAAAGACTCCAGATCATAAAGGTGAATGTTCAATGTAGGCATAAGCTTAATTTCTCCATGTTAAATGATGTGTGTAGGTGTGTTCTTCAGTAATACAGTCTTATTGTCATTTTGTGGATAACCACTAATAGCCTTACCAAAAATATAGGTTGTTTGGGGTTTCTAGGGGACCAATTTGGACAAGAATTTGATTAGATGTAACCCAATGCCAGTATTAGAAGCTTTATTTGGGAACAAAGATGTCCAGTTGGGTTTCCATCTCCCTATTTTGATAATTTGATTTATAACATCAAATTTATGAATGCATATATTTTGGGAAGCTTCTACTATATAAGTTTTCATAACCTGCCTCCAATGGAACTTAGTTTTAGCTGTCCTTCCCCATATTCATTCCATCAATACCCTCATCCCTTCCCCTCCCTGCTTGATCTTCCCATTCCAGTCCCCCACTTTGTCCACCCATAACTATTGATTTTATTTATTTTCCCTTCCTAAAGATATCAATCCCTCACCCAATCCTTTACTTTTCATAGCTTGTTTGGTAATGACTTAACAGCTAACATACACACATAAGTGGAAATGTATACCATGTTTTTCTTTCTTTGTATGAGGTGCCTAAGTCATAATGGTTTGTACTAGTTCCATGTACTTACTGGTGAGTTTCATGATTTCATTTCTTTAATAGATGCATAAAAGTGCATTGTGTAAATGTGCCACATTTTCTGTATCTATTAATCCATTGATGGACATCTACATTGTTTTGAATTTTTGTCTATTATGAATTCAGTAGTAATTAATCTGGTTGTGCAAGTGTCTATTTGGAAGGATGAAGCATTCCTTGAGTATATCCTTAAGAATGGTATATCTGAGTTGACTAATGGAGGCAGAATTAGAAAGGAACACTTGAGTAAAGAGTTTAAGAGAGGGAGCCAAGATGGCAGCAACAAAGACAATCGGTGTCTGATCTGCAGAGAGGAGACCAGAGACACTACTAGGAGCCACAGGCCATGGGAGCTTGGTGAGAGAGATCCACACTGTGCAGACCATGGGTGAATCAAACCCCTGGTCATCCAGCACCCCACAGAGGACAGCCGACACAGACCAGTTCCCAGAGCCTGCCTGCAAGCTGCGAGGAGTGAGCTATAGCCTTGCTTGGCAGCGCAAACTCTGTATTTGGGACTGAAATCGTGGCAGGACAGCATCAGAGCTCCTGGCCTAGGGAAATCTCGGGGAAATGGGTGGATTTTTCCTCAGATTTCACCACTCACCCCACGCCAGTCCACGGAAAGCCCAGGTGTCACCCAGGGGCCCAGACAGCTGTAGGCACATTCCACAGCTGTGGCATGGTCTGAGACCAGAGACGCTTCCAATGGCAAACCAGTCACCAGCACCTGGACAGGACCCTGCCTGTGAACTGCGAGCTGCAAGCTGTGGCCTTGTTTGGCGGCATAAACTCAGTACTTGGGATGGAAATCCCGGCAGAGCAGCATCAGAGATCCTGGCCTAGGGAAATCTCAGGGAAATGGGTGGATGAGTCCTCAGACCCCACCACCACCCACCCCATGCAAATCTACAGAAAGCCCAGGTGCCCCATGGGGCCATATGGCTGTGCACACGTTGCCCACCCACAGAACTGGGGACACACAGTAACAGCTGTGTGATCTCAGACTGAAGACACTATCAGAAAGAGAAAGCTTAGAGAAGAAAGCAAACAACACAGAGGTGAGCTTCTCTAACAGAATTCAAGAGATGGAGGAATAAATCTTGGGACTAGAAGATACAATTGTAGGTCTTGAAGCAACCATCACAGAAAATGCTAAATGAAAAATTCCTGACACAAAACATCCAAGAAATCAAGGACACCAAGAAAAGATGAAACCTGAGGATAATAGGTATTGAGGAGAGAGAAGATGCCAGACTCCAAGGCCCAGAAAATATTTTCAACGAAATCATAGAAGAAAATTTCCCCAATATAAAGAAGAAGATGTTTATAAACATACAATAGGCCTACAGAGCACCAAATAGAATAGACCAGAGAAGAAAAACATTCCATCACACATTAACCAAAACACAAAATATACAGAACAAAGAAAAAATATTAAAAGTGGCAACAGGAAAAGGTCAAGTAACATATAATGGCAAACCTATCAGAATTACACCCAACTTCTCAGCCAAGACCATAAAAGCTAGAAGGGTCTGGACAGAGATCCTGAAAATCCTAAGAGACCACAGACGCTAGGCCAGACTACTATACCCAGCAAAACTATCAATAACCAATGATGAAGAAAACAAGATATTCCATTACAAAAACAAATTCAAACAGTACTTATCCACAAATCCAGCTTTACAGAAATTACTAAAAGAAAAACTCTACTCCAAAGGGACAAGCTACAACCAAAATTACACAGAAATAGATAACTACCCCTTCACAAACACACAACCACACAAACTCTCTACTGCAACCAACATCAAAATCAAGGGACTTAATAGTCACTGGTCATTAATATCTCTCAACATCAGTGGTCTCAATTCTCCAATAAAAAGACACAGACTAGCTGAATGGATGCAAAAACATGATCCAACATTCTTCTGCATTCAAGAAACACATCTCAGTCACAAAGCTAGACATTACCTTGGGGTTAAAGGCTGGAAAAAGTTATCCCAAGCAAATGGACACAAGAAATAAGCTGGGGTAGCCATTTTAATATCTAATAAAATAGACTTACAACCAACATTAATTAAAAGGGATGAGGAAGGACACTTCATACTCATCAAAGGTAAAGACAACCAAGACGACATCACAATTCTGAACATCTACGCTCCCAATACAAGGGCAACCACATTTGTAAAAGAACTATTAACAATACTTAAATGACACACTGATCCCCACACAACTAATGGGAGACTTCAACACCCTGCTTTCACTGAAGGATAGGACATTGAAACAGAAACTAAACTGAGAAATAACTACACTAACCAATGTCATTAATCAAAGGGATCTAATAATACCTTCTTCTCAGTACCCCATGGAACCTTCTCCATAACTGATCATATAGTAGGTCACAAAGAGACTGCAACAGATTCAAGAAGATTGAAATAATACCTTGTATCCTATCAGATCACCATTGGTATAAGGCTGGACTTCAACAACAACAGAAATAACAAAAAGCCTAAACATACATGGAAACAAAAAATTCTCTACTTAATGACACCTGGGTCAAGGAAGAAATAAAGAAATTAAGGACTTCCTGAAATTCAAGGAAAATGAAGGAAAAACACACCCAAATTTGTGGGACACATTGAAAGCAGTGCTAAGAGGCAAATTCATATAATTAAGTACCTTTATAAAACAATTGGAAACATCCCATATAAGCAACTTAACAACACACCTGGAAATTCTAGAAAACAAAAGAGGCAGAAATACATAAGAGGAGTAGGCATCTGGAAATAATCAAATTCAGGGCTAAAATCAATACATTAGAAACAAAGAGAGCAATTCAAAGATTCAACAAAATTAGGAGCTGGTTATTTGAGAAAATCAATAAGATAGACAAACCACTAGCCAAACTAACTAAAAGGTAGAGAGACACTATCCAAATCAACAAAATCAGAAATGAAAATGGAGACATAACAACAGACACTGAAGAAGCACAAAGAATCATAAGATCCTACTTCAAAGGCATATATGCCATAACATTTGAAAATCTAAGGGAAATGGACAATTTTTTTATGGATTCCATTTGCCTAAATTGAACCAAGATAAGATAAACAAACTAAATAGTCCTATTTCCCCTCAGAAATAGAAGCAGGCATTAATAGTCTTCCAACAACAACAACAAAAGCCAAGGAACAGATGGTTTCAGGGCAGAATTCTATCAGACCTTCAAAGAAGAGCTAATATTGTTACTCTTCAAGCTATTCTAAAAGATAGAAATGGATGGAACACTACCAAACTCATTCTATGAGGCCACAATCACTTTGATATCTAAACCTCACCAAGACTCAAGAAAAAAAGAGAATTTCAAACCAATTTTCCTTATGAACATTGACACAGAAACATTCAATAAAATACTCACAAGCCAAATACAAGAACACATCAAAGATATCATTCACCATGGCCAGGGAGGCTTCATTCCAGGCATGCAGGCATAGTTTAATATATGGAAATCCATCAATGTAATCCACCATATAAACAAACTGAAAGAAAAAATCCACATGATCATCTCCTTAGATGTATAAAAAGCATTTGACAAAATCCAACACCCATTTATGTTTAAAGTTTTGGAGAGAGCAAGGATTCAAGGCACATATCTAAACATAATAAAGGCTATGTACAGCAAGCCCATAGCCAACATCAAATTAAATAGAGATACCCAAGGAAATTCCTCTAAAATCAGGGACCAGGCAAGACTGCCCGCTTGCTCCATGCCTCTTCAACATAGTTCTTGAAGTACTAGCCAGAGCAAGAAGACAACAAAAGGAGATCAGGGGATACAAATGGGAAAGGAGGAAATCATATCTCTATTTTCAGATGATATGATAGTGTACATAAGTGACCCCCAAAATTCCACCAGAGAACACCTTCCTATAGCTGATAAACACCTTCAGCAAAATGGCTGGATACAAAATTAACTTTAAAATATCAGTAGCTTCTTATATACAAATGACAATTGTACAGAGGAAAAAAAGGAAAAAAAAGAGAATGTTATAGCTAGATATTGAGGTAGATTGATTCCCATTTTTCTAAAGAACTGCCACACAAATTTTCCTTTTTATTATTTAATTAATGTATTCAGATTACAACTAAATTGTTACCCTATCACTTCTATCCTCCTGTTTCTCCATCCTTCCTGTTTTTACTCTATTCCCCTTCCCTAGGTCTAAAACTGAAGGAGACCTCCTCCCTCTCTATATGGTCATAGGCTATCATGTCTCATCTTGGTAGCCTGCTTATTCTTTCTTTGAGTAACACCAGGCCTCCCCACCAAGGGGAGGTGGTCAAATATGGGGCACCAAAGTTCATGTCAGAGTCAGGCCCTGCTCTCCACATAACTGTGGAGAATGTCTTGTCCATTAGGTAGATCAGAGTAGGGATTCAATGTTTACTACTTGTATTGTCCTTGGTTACTGCAATAGTTTGAGCAGAGACTGCTGTGGGCCCTGATCCACCTGTCACAATGTTCTTCTTGTAGGTTTCTAGGACCCTCTGGGTGCTTCTATTTCCCCATCTCCTATATTTCTCTTACCTAGAGTCCCAGTACGATGTCCTCACATCTATCTCAATCTCCTGGTAAGTGAAGACTTTCGTGGGACATGCCTTTTGGGCTGGTGCCCAATTTTAAGTGAGTATATACCATGTAAGTCTTTGTGCTTCTGGGTTAACTCACTCAGTATGATCATTTCTAGTTCCATCTATTTGTCCACAAGTTTTGGGATTTCCTTGTTTTTAATAGCTGATTAGTATTCCATAGTGTAAATGTACCACAGTTTCTTTACCCATTCTTCAACTCAGATTTTCATAGTAGCTATATAAGTTTGCACTCTCACTAGCAGTAGGTGAATATTCCTTTTACATAACATCCTTGCCAACATGAGTGATCATTTTAAAATTGATCTTGGCTATTCTGATCGGTGTAAAATGAAATCTCAAAGTATTTTGGTTTACAGTTCCCTGGTGATGAAGAGTGCTAAAATTTTCTTTTAGTATTTCTAAGACATTTGAGTTTCCCTTTTTCAGAATTTTGTTTAGCTCTGTATCCCATTGTTTATTTAATGTGTTTTCTAAGACTTCCATGGAATATTTTTCTTGATGTTGAGTTTTTGAGACCATTGTACATTTTGGATATTAGCCTCTATTGAAGATGCAATTGGTAAATACCTTTCCCCATACTGCATACTGCTGCTTTGTCTTAATGAGGGTGTCCTTTGCCATGTAGAAGCTTTCAGTTTTATCAGGTCCCTTTTATTAATGGTTTCAGTGCCTGTGGTGTTGGTCTACTCTTTAGAAAATCTTTTCCTGTGCCAATGTTTTCAAGACTATTACCACCTTACTCTTCCAGCTAGTTCTATGTTAGGGTCTTTGATACCTTTGGAATTGAGTTTTGTGTAGGGTGATAAGTATGGGTCTATTTGGATTTTTCTACATGACAAGCACTTAGTTTGATCTGTGTTATTTGTTAAAAATGTTGTCTCTTTCCAGTAGGTTTTTTTTTCTTATTTTTTAAAATCAAGAATTAGTTGTCCATAAATGTGCGGATTTATGTTTGTGTCTTCGATTCAATTCCATTGATCACTGTGTCTGTTTTTGTGGTAGTACCTAGCTGTTATTATTGTTGTAACACTGTAGTATAATTTAAATTCAGGGATGTTGATAACTACAGTAGCTCCCTTAATATTAAGGATTGTTTTAGCTAACCTGGGCTTTTGTATTTGCATATGAAAGTGAAGTTCATTGTTTCATGATCTGTGAAGAATTGTGTTGGGATATTCTGATAATTATGATGAATACATAGATTTCTTTTTGTAAGATGACCATTTTTACTATATTAATATTACAGATCCATGAGCATGGGAGATCATTCTGGTATCTCATTCAAATTTTTTCTTTAATGTCATAAAACTTTTATTATAAAAAGTCTTCCACTTCCTTGAATAGAGTTATCCCAAGATATTTTATATGATTTGAGGCTATTGTGAAAATGTGGTTTACCTAATTTTTTTCTAGGAGAGTTTGTCATGGTTCTCAAGTACTTTATTGATATTAAAGAGGAAAATAAGGGAAATTGGTCTATAATACTCTTCTTTGGGTATGCATGTAACTATGATCTTGTAAAATGAACTCGGCAATGTTCCTTCTGTTTTATTTTGTGGAATAATTTGAAGAGTATTTATTTTAACTCTTTTTTGAAAATCTGGTAGAAATCTACACTAAAACCATCAGGTCCTGGACTTTGCTTGGCTAGAAGACTGTTAATTACTATTTACTTCTATTTTTTCCAAAATTACATCTATTTTTCTAGGGGTTATAGGTCTATATTGTTTATCTAAACTTTATTTCATTGGGTAGATGGTATACATCAAGAAAATTATCCATATCTTTCAGATTTTTTTTTGGTGGAATACAGGTTTTTAAAATACATCTTTATGATTTCCATATTTCCTCAATTATGTTACTATGTCCCATTTTCTTCTCCAATTCTGTAATTTGTAACTTCTCTCTCTGCCTTTATTTGGAAAGGGTTCATAAATCTTACAGACTTTCTCAAAGAACCAACTCTTCGTTCCATGCATTCCTTGTATTGGCTTGATTGTTTGTCTGTTTCTATTTTATTGATTTCATCCCTCACTGCATTTGGTTATTCCTTGCTACCTACACCTTTTGCGTATGATTTCTCCTTTTTGTTCTAGAGCTTTCAGGGGTGCTATTAAGTTACTAGTATGAAATCTCTCTAATAAGTGCTGGGTGATTGCATCTTAGAACTGCTTTCACTGTGTCCCATAAGTTTGGTTATACTCAATATCCATTTTCATTCAATTCCTGGAAGTCTTTAACTTCTTTTCTAACTTCTATCCTTACCCTTTTTTCCGTTAGCTCAGAATTTCTCCATTTAGTTTTTTTCTGGATGACCTGTCTATTGATTTTAGTCCAGTGTTGAAGTCTCCCACTCTCACTTTGTAAACGCAATATGTGACTTCCTTTATGAACTCGGGTGTCCTTGTGTTTGGTGCACAGATGTTAAGAATCACAATATCTTCTTGGAGGATTTTTCCTTTGATGAATACACAGTTTCATTTCCTATATCTTCTCATTAGTTTTGTTTGAAGTCTATTTTCTCAGATATTAAAATGGCTACACCATCTTGCTTCTTAGATCTATTTTCTATGAATATCTTTTTCCATCCTTTCATCCTTAAGTGATGTGTATCTCAGATTTAAAGTATGATCCCTGTAGAATTAGGGAAGGAAAACAAGATAGATAATTGGGAAACAATCAGAGACAGGGAAACCCACTGTATCCACTTTCAACTAATGAGAGTCACAGTCTTTGGTGAGCACATTTTTCCAAGTATTAGTGTACCACATGGCTATCTCTTTTTACCATTTAATTGATACAGTTAAAAAAAACAAGTTGAATGTCTATAATGAATAGTAAATTTTCTAACACCACTATTTTCTAACCCATTATGAATAATTGTACATGAAAATAGGATCACATATGGACAGAGTGTCCCTTCAGAGACTCTTCAGCAAATTGCTCTTAAAGAATGATTGTGGGCACAAATATAAAAGAGCAGAAGAAAAGAGGTCTCATATGTTGTGGTTATTTTTATAAAACTACTTGTTTCTCCATCTCTCTTTTAACCCAGCTATCACATAAATAATTGAGAGTCGATTATATAATTTTAACAAGCTTCACAGCATGAGAACTGGTCAGTTATTACACTATTCTTAACCCTCTAAGCTAACTTAGTTTCCTCCCAGTATACACCCCAGAGATAAACTTTATAGCTTTTCTGCTCTGGCACCTCTCTCTTGGTGTCTCTGAGACCTCTGCTCCTAGCTGAATCCCTTACTTCCTGTTCTAACTTATTCTCCCCTGGCTGGCAGGAAGTGCAGCCCTATCCTCTTCTCTGCTCAGCAATTGGCTGGAAGCTGCTTTATTGGCATACCAGGGAACAATTGGGGTTCAGTGTTTACACAACACTGAGACAAGAGATTCTCAGAACAAGGATTGCAAACAGGCATTGGGGATAGAAAAATTAGCATTTGAATTACACAATAACATTATAACTACACTAGGAGTGTAGTCACATTACAAAATCTGCAAAGAGTGACTATGTGATCTAAAAAGAATATTGTCTATTATCTATAAGGAACAAAACAAGCTAAAGATCCAGCATGACTTCCAGGAATATGAAGAAATTAACAACAAAATTCTAGAAATGTACCCTTTTGTGATTTTGCTGTAAGAATTTACATAGCTGAAACAATGGAGTGGTCAAACAGGTCAAACAGACTGTGCAAGGGAATATTTCCAAAATAAGGCACCAGCAAAGGAGAATATAGGCAGTAAACTTCGAACCCCTACCAAGACCTAGCCGACGAACATATTCTCCACTGTTGAGTGGAGAGTGAGATCTGACTCTCACACGAACTCTGGTGCCCGTTTTCTGACCACATCCCCTGGATGGGGAGGCCTGGCGGCACTCAGAAGAAGGATAGCAGGCTACCAAGAAGAGACTCAATATTCTCAGAGCATATATAGGGGGAGAAGGGGGAAAGTGGGAGGGAGGGAAGAATGGGAGGAAAGAGGGGAAGGGTAACAATCGAGATGTAATATGAATAAATTAATAAATATGTAATAAAAAAAGAAGCAAGAAACAGGACACTATTAGAGGAGGGGTGTGTGGGGAGGGGGTCTTCTCGCAAGCCTGTGAGGTAACAGGAGGCTTACCATAGTAGGAAAGGGGCCAGCCTTTCCTAGGATGAGCCAGGCAGAAAAGAAAGCAGTCAAGTGGGATAAACAGATTAGGCCATTAGTGGGAATATGACCACTTGATACTTAGAGTTCTCTAACTGTATTTTTACTTCTTTTTTTTTAATTAACTGTAAGTTATCTAATTCTAAGGTTACCTGCAAAATTCATATCCTAAACCTCCTTAAAACCCTCACATTGCACTGAGAAGGCAGCTCCGTCAGTAAGTGCTTTGTTTGAAAGCATGAGGATCTGAGTTCAGATTCTTAAAACCCAAGTAAAAAGCTTGGTATCAGGCAGTTATAATCTGAGTGATGGTGAAATGGAAGGTGAAGGCAGACTAGAGCTCTGAAGCTCACAAGCCTGCTTACATGCTAAATTTCCAGCCAATAGGAGCTACTGTCTCAAAGGAAAACTCTAGAAAACACATTAAGAGAGACACTAGGGATTGGCCTCTATCCTACAAACCAATTTGGTGTGTGTGTGTTTGTGTGTGTGTGTGTGTGTGTGTGTGTGTGTGTGTGTGTGTGTGTGCTCGCGCTCGTGCGCGCATTCACACACACATTCATACACAGAGTCCTTGTAATTGCTAAATTGCTTATTCAACACCTCTCAAAAAATAGAAACTTGGAAGTGATTAGAGTATGCATCCTCTTTCCCATGAAGTGACTGCCATTTCCCATAACCCACTTCACTGATGTTGCAGCAACATCAAGTGACAACGGAAGGTCTGCAGACTGTCTTGTCCTCTTGGGTGTCTGTCTCACCCTTGCTCTCTCCTCTCAGCAGGATTCCTTTTTCCCTGTTCTACCCATGTCTGCTTAGTATACCCTTATCTTGCTTTAAAAACAACTTCATGATTGACCTGAAATCCTCCTTCCCGCTGGCTCTCTTCTCTGGATTCTTTCTTCCTTAAGCACATTGCTGTTTTACCAACTTCCTTCATGGCTTCTCTACAGACCAGGAATCCTTTTGTTTGGGAACTGGATTTCACTCACCATTGTTTCCCCGTACCTATCATGGGTGCACATTCATACTAACTTGTTGTTTTCTTCCATTCTTAGTCTATTACTTTTAATATTTTATATGTAGATATATTCTATTATTCCCTCTGTTTCCCCTTTTGTATATCTTGTTTTTTTGTTTGTTTGTTTGTTTTGTCTGACCTTTAATGCTGCTCTCTTCTTATTTTGTTTTGGTTTGTTTTGGTTTGTTTCAGACACATTCCTGATTTGTTTCCCAGCTGTGTAGGAACTCGCCATTTAACAGAACCTAGTCTTGAAATCACACTCCTCCTGCCTTAGTTGCACAAATGCTGAGGTTGCAATGATTTATTATCATGCCTATCTTTTGTTATTTTTCTGTTTTCATCTATTCCCTTATGTTGCTGGATAACTTGAAGGAGTAAGTGCTCTTCTTCCACTATGTAGTTCTTAGGTTTGAACTCAGGCCATCAGACTTGGCAGTAAGCACCCTTTCTCACTGAGCCTTCCTGCTCATCTTCATTTTTTGTTTTTAACTAGTAATTATTCTGTCAAAATTTGAATTCCTTACTATAACCTAAGCACTGACACAGGTCCAAATGAACCAGAAAAATAAGACAAGATCTCAGATTTATTAAAGAAAATTTTCAAATAGTCATTGCAAATGACATAATTATAACATGAAGAATAATATATGTGAATATGGTATATGTATCTTGGTAGAACACTGAAGTCTCAAAAATAGCAATTTTCAAGAATCCTCTAAGTTTGTTTTCTTGTCTTGTATATATCTTCACAGATCTCAAATTACTTAAACTCCAAATAGATGCCAAATGAACAATTTCAAGATAGGAAACACCCCCAGTGAACGTGCATGCACACACACACACACACACACACACACACACACACACACACACACTAGTCTTCCTTGTCCGTCTGCTAGCCTGGGATGAGAAGGAAACAAAATCCAGAAGATGAAAAAAAGATAGCACCAAAGTGTGAAATGATAACAACTAAGCAAGTGACAGAGCAGAGAAAGGTCAAATCCCATTGGTGATTAGAGCACTCATCAGCATCCTAGAAGAAAATTGTATAATATGCCCACAAACAGAAATATTTTTTCTGAAATATGAGACAAGAATAAAAATAAGTTTAATTGAAACTAATGATTTCAGCATAGGTTTAACAACATGACTGTAGAAACACTGGAATTGATATGACAGAAGGGAAGGGGCTACAATTGGAATGTAAACAGAATAAATAAATATGTTAATTAAAAAAGAATACTCATCAGCAGTTACTTACCTAGTGGGACAGTAAATGGCTTTTAAGAAATTCCTTAGGAGATAATCTTTATTTGTGGGAAATCTAACCTGACTTGAAACATTCCCCTGAGATGGTTAACAACTTGTGGAAAACACATGAAACCCATATAAGGACCAGGAGAGCCCTCTGGAAAACTCTGTTTCTCAGTACAGTTTTTCTTTAGGTCTACAAGATGCCTTCCTGGTGGTATCATAAATGATTCCCTCTGATGTGCCTTGAGTGAAGAAAATGATTCATTGACAATGAGACCGGTTCATTCCTAGCAACACCTATCTTGCCTCAAAGAGGATGATGAGCACCAAAGAACCTCCTTATGAAGATGGCTTCAAATGGGCAACCAAGCTACTGGGCAAAGATATCCTTGTTTCTACCACAGACAGAATTCTGCCTAAAAAAAGGGCAAGCTTGGATGCAGACAGAGTTGACAGCCAAACTCTGCCAACACAGGATAAGCAAGTTCTCAATAGTTCCTGCCTCACAAACATGTCAACCAGATATACTGGGCCAGAATGCTGAAGAAGATGCTCCAACATTATAGAGAGTTTTGGGTGACTACTCAGGTAGCAAACTGTCTCTGTCACCTTCTCATTTGGGAAGCTCTAATCTGTACCCCCTGTATACTCAGGTAATTAATTTTATTCTTTCTTGGGTCTCAGATGGGCTTGAAGACCAGATAGCTTAGTTTTACAATTAAGCCTAATTGTTTAGGGGTTAAGATGTTTTTTAGGTCTAGATAGATATTTTAAGTTGTTAATGATGAGATATGACAAATATTGATTTACATTCAGAATTTTAGTTGCACCAAGAAAGATGTTTTCTTCAAAGTTGCCAAATGCAAATAGCAAAAACATTAAGAATGTAACATTTATATAATTCCTGATTGATTCATGGTTCTTCTTGCTGTAGGTAGTTCATTGTGTGTGTGTGTGTGTGTGTGTGTGTGTGTGTGTGTATGTGTGTATGTCTCTGTCTGTCTGTGTGTGTAATAATATAAATGTATATGTAAAAAATAAAATAATAATCTATACCAATAATAAATAATAACTACTTCAGCTAAAAGAAAAAGAAAATGATAAGCCAGAAGTCAAGAAAGCTCAGTTCATTTCACTATAGTCAATGACAAGCTACATGGGCTGAGATGGGTCACTTTACTTACAACTGGTGTAGCCTCTGTGTCATACTCCACAACTGCCACCAAACAGCAGCTTTTAACAACAAATGTACGAGTGACTCTTCATCATTAGGAATTTGGTTTAAGATGGCTGAGGCTGTATCTCACTTACTAGAACGTTCGGTTTGCAACTACAAACCCTTATCAGCACCTAAGGCCAGGTGTGGTGGTACATGCTCTGTGGGCAGAGACAGGAATATCAGAAGCTCAAAGCCATCCTAAGCTACACTGAAAGTTTGACACCAGCCTATGCTTCATGATAGCATGACTCTACCCAAACTTTAGTGGGTTTCACTAGTATGCTACTTCTGTTGATATACATTAGATGCAAATTCCAGAAGGAGTGATCATGTCCTGTCTGGATGGGCTTCTGGATGGCTCAACACAACTAAGCAAGATATCTTGGACAAATATTATGATCTCATTTGTGTCCAGTTCAATCCTCCTAATATCGTTTTGCCTTAGCAATAATACACAACTGGCCTAGATATAGTTAAATCAGTAAAAAGGCTCCTTTTCCAGCAGGAAAAGCTGAATTCAGTGTCCAGGGCCCATGTTAAAAAAAGCTGGCCATGATTTTGAAAGAGCACAGGGAGAGGTATATGAGAAAGTTTGTAGGGAGGGATGGTAAGAGAGATATGTTGTGATTACAATCTCAAAATTACACGCCTATAAACACATACACAAACGTGCACTCAGAATTCAAACTGTTCTCAGTTCTCACCCTGTACAACCATCTGGGTATAGAAATGATGGGGCCTGCTGAAGCAGCACACAGAATCTTTAATATCCAATAAAGAAATTACAATTATTCCTTGCACCTTGTAACTTTTGATCAATATATTGAAAACCTATTAACTTTTGGATGTGCATGTGTGTATACGTATAGTGTATACATGTATGTATATACATGTGTAAAAGTGTGTGGTGATGTCAACATCAGGTGTCTTCTTCTATTGACTTATAGACTTGATGCTTATCAATTGGCTTGACTGGCTGCCCAACTGGCCCCAGAGATCCCTTAGTCTCTATATTCCTACTTTATGGTTCCAGACACATATTGGCCAGACTTTACAGGATCTGAACTCAGGTCCTCATGAGTGGGTGGTCTTGCACTTTATTTACTGAGCTATCTTCATGGGCTGCTATTATTAATGCTTAGAAATGTATAGGAAGAAAGAAAATAAAATAAAAATAGAACATCACTTATTTGGATATTTTGCATGCTGGAACTTAAAACAGAAACAAAAATTGAAACATCTTATTTTTTAAAAATTTTAATACATTTAGTATATGTGTGTATGAATGCTGTGTAAGTATGGGTTATCTGTTTCTCTCTTTGTGTGTGTGTTTGTGTGTGTGTATGTGCATGTGTGTGTGTATTTGTGTGTGTTTGTGTGTGTGTGTCTGTGTGTGTGTGCCTGTGTGTGTGTGTGTGTGCCTGTGTGTGTGTGTGTGTGTGCATGCGTGTAGAGGGTATGATGTATTTGCATGCACGTGGACATATGTACGGGTGTTAGATGACAAGTTGAAAGAGTTGGTTCTCTCCTTCCACAGTGAATTGTCCCAGGAATTGAACTCAGGACATCAGACTTGATGGGAAATACCTTAACTTGCTGTGCTGTCTCACTGGCCCAAGAGGACGGGAACTCTAACAACAAACCCCAAACCTCAGCCAGGAATTTAAACAGTACTTTCCCTATTACCTTATGTCATTTGTGTACGTCCCCAAATGAAGAAGCTCTCCTTTGTGTCTGGATAAGTTGCTGCAACCCTCCCAAGTTTTGAATCAGCTCCCACCATTGGTTCCCTTTGTCCTTTCCATGCCAATAAGCATTCTGAATGCCCCTGAAGTCCGGAACCTTTCACTGGTGTTACTCTCCCTGCACTGTCTGCTTCATTCCCATCACAGCCTCCTCCCTCCGTGGGTCTGCTCCCATTTCCTGAAGTACATACTGGCCTCCCAGTGGCCCTATCAACACTCCAAGAGGCAGCTCAAGGCGCTGATGCTTCATCTGGAGTCCTTATAACCCTATCCCGATTAGCATCTGTCTCCACCACCACCACCACCCTGTGTACTCCATTTTCATTATAATTTTATTTAATGGCAACTTTTTAAATTAATTGCATCTTTCCTTTCTCTTACAGGTCCGCTGATAGCAACCAAATCACAGAGGACAGTCTTGTTTTGGGGGCTTGGTGAACTGGAAATGTTGTAATTTGCTCTTAAGTTTAGGCAATTATTTTTGACAGAAAGTAAACACAACTCCATCGTACAAAGTCCCCATTAAATATCTCCCTTCAGCAAAGACCCCAATGGTACTTTGTAGCTGTAGTGCAGGTTTTACTCAAAATATATTTTGTATCATCTGTGACTCAGAAAATGACTGAAAAGTCCTGATGCAACTTGATAAGCTGGAATGGGTGGGAAGGGGAGGAGCTTCACTGCTCTCCTGTTCTCCGGAATGGGGGAGAAGGGATGAAGGAAGAGGGAGGGAGGGTGGGACCAGAAGGAGAGGAGGGAGGGAACTATGATTGGGATGTAAAAATGAATAAATAAATAAATAAATTTTAAAACCTCTTCTCTAAAGGTTTGTGTTGTTATAGAAGTGTAGGTGGGTTTATTTTCTCATTTCTAATACCAGATAAAAAAAGGAAAGTCTATTGTCAATAAACTCAAAGGGTGATGCCTCTGCTTAATGATTTCTTTTGACTCACTGAGGTGAACAATTATCATCCAAGTTTTCTAGTTGGGTCACTTCACTGTCTAGAGACAAGGTCTCAGCAAACACCATGACTTCCAAAATGATGCCAGAGCAATCTGCCAGGTCTCTTTTTGCCCTATCCTTTCTTTTTTCCCACCTAAATATATTATAGTTCCTTTAAATTCTACTTTGACTGGTATGGTGGTGCACACCTTCAATCGCAGTCCTCCAGAGTCACAGGCAGGTGGGTCTTTGTGAATTCAAGGCCAGCCAGAGCCAGACAGTGAGAAGTTCTTCCAAAGCTATGAATTATTTTCAATACTGTTCTCCATGGTTCCATTCCATCCTCATTTCTCTGTATCTTGGGTTCAATTGATGAACCAAGACCGAAACAAGAACTTGTTTTAATTTTATCTCATTAAAAAAAAAGGAAGTAAGCAGAGAAACATTTGAACTGAAAAGAAGGGGACACGGCAGGTAACGCTAATAAGACTCCCTCTTCCGCGGGCACGTGGGAGCCACTAGGTTCTCTTAGAGCTTCTGAGAAATGCACATCAGTTTCCCAACTCAATCTTAACTAACTTAGCTCTTCCCCAAAACTCACTATAAAGATTTTTCAGTGCCAAAAGCATGCCACATCTCAACTACTGCTATGAACTCAGTAAGTTAATGTGGACAGGCCTGGAAATCGCACTGTCATTTCTAACCCTGTTAGATCCATCAACAAAACTCAATCTGTAAATGAACTTTCCGGAAGTTATCTGTCAGGAGACAGTCTCTCTAAATAGCGCAATGGCACACAGAACAAAGCATAGGCGCATAACAAGAAAAGACTGTTTCTAACCACGAGTGTGTATCATCGTGTGAATGCAGGCATGCGCCTGGCATGACACCCTCGTGGAGGTCAGAGGTCAAACACAGGTATCTCTTCTTGCCCTCTACCTTGTTTGATACAGGATCTCTTACCTGCCACCTTGACCTCTGGGCTAACTAACCCATAAACTTTCAGGGATTCTCCCATCGCCCCCCCCCCCTCAAGCACTAGGCTTGTAGATTAATGCTACACCATCTGGTTTAACCGAGGTTCTTCGGGTCTGTACCCAGGTCCTATCATTTGCAAGGCATCAAACTGATTCATGGAGCCATCTCTTCTCACCTACCCTAAGAAAGATTTTCTTTTGTTTATATTTTTCTCTAAGACCCTAGTAAACTACATTCATCCTTCACTTTCAGTTTTCTATTCTTTTCTGTCCCACCTAACACTTTTTTGTTACTCACACATTATTATTGAAATTAATTGCCGATTCTAGCCAGGGCAGCAGGTAAGCTAACTACAGATCTTCCCTTTTCTCTCTCTTCCCCAAATCCAATGCCATAGTCTTATCCCTAGCTTTGCAGTAGACCACACATGCAGCTTCCTACCCTTTGTCACACACACATCTTCCCCTGAACCTTTCTTCCACTGCCTCCATCATTTTATCTCCGACCTCTACCCCAGCAGGTAGTTTCCTGGCCACCTCATCCATGGGATTATGTAGCTGAACTACAAGGCCTTCCCTCCAAATCCAATGCCCAAGTCTCGCCTCCATTCCCATAGCAGACCACCTGCTGTGTCCTCTCCCTCTTCTCTGTTCAAATCTCCAGCAGAGCACTCAGACCATCTCCAGCCTTCCTCCCCACTTATCCAGTTACCCCAGCCCTCATCTCCAGCAGACATTCTCTGGGAACCCACCAGCCAAGTCTTGCAGAGAAGCAAGTAGGGCAGCCCAGCAGGAAGCCCAGGAGCTTCAGCATCTCATTCTCCTACCTCTTTGCCATATCCAGTTCCTTAGTGTCCTGCCCACATCTGCAGCAGGTCACATGTTGTGGCTTCTCCTTACTCTCTGCCCCCATTCCCAAGAGACTAAGAAGACACCCTGCTTTCCTCCCTCCTCTAGTCCTCCTCAGTCTTCACCTCCTAGCTCACTCCCTTCCTGTTCATAAATGTCGGCGTCCAATACCTAGAAACACATTTTACCCAGAACCCTCAGGGGCCTATCAGGATGCCAGAAGAATTTCCAACCAGACATCACACAGTCACCATGCTCTTCTAAGAATTGCAGAGGGCAACAGTAACCAAGGAACAGAACACCCATCCAACAAAGAAAACACCTGATACCAACACCTAGAATTATAATCATCCCAAATCCAGGAGAGGACAGTATATTTCCACTAGAACCTGGCAATGCCACCACACCGCTGTAGGCTCTGAGTGTTGCAGCATAGCTAAAGCATAAGACAAAGACCTTAGAAGAACCTTTACAAACATGACAGAGGTCTTTAAAGAGGAAGTGCATAAGTTCCTTAAAGAAATCTATGAAAACCTAAGCCAGCAGTGGGAGGAAATGAATAAAACAGTAAAGACCTGAAAGTAGAAAAAGAATCAATAAAGGAAATCTAAACTGAGGGGAAACTAGAAATGAAAAATTTAGGAACTCGAACGGGAACTTCAGAAGCAAATCTCACCAACAGAATACAAGAAATGCGCAGGAGAACCTCAGGTGTTGAAGATATGATAGAAGAAATGAATAAAACAGTCAAAGAAAACTTTAAATCTAAAAAATTCCTGACCAAAAAAAAAATCCAGGAAATCTGGAACATTATGAAAAGACAAACTCTAAGAATCATCACAATAAAGATCAAAGGCACAGAATATATTTTACACAAAATTATACAAGAAAAAAGTCTCCCTAACATAAAGAAGGAGATGCCTATAAAGATAAAAGAAGCATACAGAACACCAGATAAACTGAACAGGGAAGAAATTATCCATGGGGCGCACATAATAGTCAAACAATGAATTTAGAGAATAAAGAATATCAAAAACTGCAAATAAAAAATACCAAGTAACTTACAAAGGCAGACATGCTAGAAACACCTAATATGTTGATGGTGACCCTAAAACCAGAACATCCTGAACACATGTTCTTCAGATTCTAAGCGACCGCAGATGCCAGCTCAGACTATTACACCCAGCAAAACTTTCAATCACAATAGATAAAAAAATAGAGAGAAAAAGGACTTTCAAAGATAAAACTAAATGTAAACAACATCTATATCTACAAATCCAGCTCTCCAGAAGTTGCTAGAAGGAAAACATCAACCTGAAGAAGTTGCGCACATCCAAGTAAACACGAGGAATAAATAATCTTGACCAGAAAATCAAAAGAAGGAAAAAACAGCACTATAACAAAATAAAAGGCATCAACAAACATTCCTCATTGATAACTGTCACTATCAACAACCTCAATTACCCAGTAAAAGGACACAGATTAGCAGAATGGAGAAAATAGGATCCATTCTTTCGCTGCAACAAAAAGTAAACCACACCAAACCACACCAAACCAAACCAAATCAAATAAACAACCCCCACACCCCCACACACACTTTAAAAGAAAGAATCATGTAACATCAGGGTAAATGGATGAAAAAAAATCCCAAGCAAATGGACGTAGGAAGCAAGTTAGTATACCCATTTTAATATCTGACAAAATAGACTTCAAACCAAAACTAGTCAGAAGAGAAAGGAAAGATCCCTACATATTTATCGCAGGAAAAATCCACCAAGAAGCTGTTGCAGTTCGTAACATCTATGTAACAAATAAATAAATACAAGTTCAAAAATAAATACCATGACTGTTTAAATCATGTGTTGACCCTCACACACCAAGAGTGGGAGACTTTAATACCCTGAAAAAAAATTGCAAAGAATCAGTGAAACAAAAAGTTGGTTCTTTGGGAAAATCGGTAAGATTGACAAACTCTTAGCCAAATTCACTGAAAGGCAGAGAGAGGAGATCCAAATTAACAACATTAAAAATGAAAGGGAGGAAATAACAAACGATACTAAGGAAATCCAGAGATGTGTATTAGAAAATCTAAAAGAAATGGATATTGTTCTATTTGGAAATTAGAACATTTATTGGAAATTTGAAAATTTAAATGAAACAATTGGAAACTTTAAAAGACCTGGATACATGTCACTTACTAAAGTTAAATCAAGCTCAGATAAGCAATTTAAACAAACCTATAATAACCAGTGAAATAGAAGCAGTCATTAACATAATTTTGGTCTTTCAAAAGATACTCAGGGCCAGATGGCCTTAGCATAGAATTCTACTAGAGATTCAAAAAAAAATTAAGACCCATAGTCCTCAAATTTTTCTACAAAATAGGAACATTGCTACTTGACTCATAATAGCTAAAAGTTGTAAACTACCTAGATGCCTGTAAATGGATGAACCATTAAAGAAAATGTCATACTTCACACAATATAGTATTATCATCCATTTTAAAATATGAAATAATGAAATTCACAGGTGAAGGGATAGAAGCAGAAAAAAATTATCCTGAGGAAGGTAAGACCCAGAAAGATAAATATGATATACAATCACTAATATTAGCTATTGGGTTGTTGATAAGCAAACCATAACCCATAGCACCACAGGTATTAGGTATAGAGTAAGGAACTGGGGAAAGGGGGAGCAGATGGACCTCCCAATGAATAGGAAATAGAATAGATATCCATGAATGGAGTGTGACCGGAACAGAAGCATCTACTGGAGGGGTCAGGGAAGAGGAGGGAAGGAAGGAGATACAGAGAGATACATCTAAAATTAAGGGACATTTGAGACGTAGTACGGCAACCTGACACAGTAAAAACGTCCTAAAAATATAGATATATGAATGTGATCTAAATGAAATCACCCAACATTCAGGGAGACAGAGACCCAAGTAGACATCTCTTGTCTCCAAATGAAGTTTCCAGAACTGGATTGGGTTACACGTAATTGAGGCGTTGGCTAAATGGGTCTCATGGGAACACCAAACAACCCAGGCTTTCCCAAGGCTGTTGGTGGCTCTCTCTACAAACCAAAGGCAAGACTCTATTCCTGAAGGCCACTTATTGGACATGGAGAAGTCAAGCTGGTGCCTACACAGAACCTTCACACCTTGGAAGACCCTCCCTAAGCAGGATGTCTTTGTTCAACATGTCCCCTCAAGGTTCAGGGACCCCTAGGAAAGAGGAAAGGAAAAGAATGTGAGAGCCAGAGAGGATAGAGAACACTAAGAAACAAGGCGCTCTAAATTAGCAAGATCAAATTATATATGTACTCGCATAGAATGAGGCAGCATGCTCGGGGCCTGCACTGGTGCGCATCAGATGGGGTTCTAGAGCTGAAAGGAGAAGTGGACATGTGCCCCCATCCCTAACCGAGAAATCATCCCCAATTGATAACCACTTGCAAAATGAGAATTTAGATTCTTCCAAGAGAATCTCACTGGGGAAACAAACTACTCTTAAGGATGGATGGATGCCCAGCCGTAGACAGCCAACAGCATGTTTGGGGCTTTCTTTTCTTACAACATTGTATCAGAGATTTTTAAAAAAATTGTAATTATGTTCTCATTTTCTTCATATTTTTCTTCTCTAGTTTTATCTACAGATCCTTTGTGTATATATTATGTCTTCCAGTTCAATCTTTTTATAGGATTCCTGAATACAAAAAGAGTGAGTTTCTGTTTCTTGTGCCTTCTCTTGGGCTCTTTTCCTCCTGTTTGTTTTGTCTTATTCTGGTGTGTTAGCTTTTGTTTTTATCTTATTTTATTATTTTTAAATTAAATTATTGTAAAGCCAGTCCCTGTGACTGAAACTGTAACTTCGAAACTTAGAAGGACATGTTGGGTTTGTTTTGTTTTGTTTTGTTTTGTTTTGTTTTTTGTTGTTTGTTGTTTTTTATTTTAAAATATTTTATTGTCTTTATGAACAGGAAATGTTTGGTTTAAACAAGAAAACAAAAAAAAGCTTGAATGAAAAAAGGAAAGGGGAGAAAAACACCAATTCCCACATTCCTGACTAGAGTCTCTTCCTCTGGATAAATTATAAACTATTTCTCGGATACTAAAATTCTTCTCTCTCTACTACTCTTTTAAATCTCAGATTATAATTCTCTCACTATATGTATCTGTCTTAGAAGAGAAGTGCAAAAGTTAATTATCTTTTTTTTCATTTTTTTACTTAATTGATTTACTCAGATTACATCTCAATTGTTATCCCCTCACTTGTATCCTCACATTCCTCCCTCCCTCCCTCTTTCACTCTACTCCTCTCCCCTAGGTCTGTGACAGAAGGGGACCTCCTCCCCTACCATATGGTCACAGCCTATCAAGTCTCATCCTGGTAGCCTGCTTATCCTTTCTCTAAGTGCCACCAGGCCTCCTCACCAAGGGGAAGTGGGCAAATATGGAGCATCAGAGTTCATGTCAGAGTCAGTCTTCACTCTCCACACAAACTGTGGAAAATGTCCTGTCCATTGGCTACTTCTGAATAGGGATTCAATGCTTACTGCGTGTATTGTCCTTGGTTGGTGGAGTAGTTTGAGCAGACTCCTCTGGGTCCGATCCATCCGTCATAATGTTAGAAGAGGATACTGTTAAGACATGTGGCATTAGAAAGCTACAGGCTGCACTTGGGTTGCCTTGCATGTGCATTAAAACACAGAGTTTGTGTTTGTGTGTGACTTCACAACAGATGTGCTCTGGGACAATCCCCCTGTACTAGTTGCCTGCTTTATGATGGTGAAATCCAGACTTGACTGGTGCCTTAGTTTGAGCGGGACCCCTGAGCCCAAATCTGCCTATCATAATGTTCTACTTGTAGGTTTCTAAGACCCTCTGGATCCTTCTACTTTGCCATTCTCCCATGCTTCTCTCATCTAGAGTCCCAGTAGAATGTCCTCCCCTCTGTCTCAGTTTCCTGGTAAGTGAAGGCTTTCGTGGGACATGCCCCTTGGGCTAATATGCAGATATAAGTGAGTATATACCATTTGAGTCTTTCTGCTATAGGTGGTAAACCTTAAACCCCTACCCAGATCTAGCCAATGGACAGAACACTCTCCACAGTAGAGTGGAGAGTGAGATATGACTTTCTCACATACTCTGGTGCCTCACCTTTGACCATGTCCCCTGGAGGGGGAGACCTGGTGGCACTCAGAGGAAGGACAGCAGGTTACCAAGAAGAGACTTGATACCCTATGAATATATACAGGGGGAGGTAATCCCCCTCAGGAACAGTCATAGGGGAGGGGAATAAAGGGAAAATGGGAGGGAGGGAAGAATGGGAGGATACAAGGGATGGGATAACCATTGAGATGTAACAAGAATAAATTAATAAAGGAGAAAAAAATAAATAAAAATATTTTAAATTTACTATAAAAAGAAAAAAGAAAAAGAAAAAGAAATCTAGACTTGAGTGGCAGTGGTTTCAAAGTTCACGTCCAGCACCATATCTGAAGTGAATTTTCCAATCAACTAATAGGAGCCAGTATTCCAAAAGGTGGCTCTCTAATCTCCTAGATCAGCACTTCTCTTTACTTTTGAGTCCTTGGACAGCTTGAAAGTAGCCTGAGATTTGAGCTGCCTGTAGAAAATGAAGAAAGAAATGTCAGGGTGTGGGAGATGGCTCAGTGGGTTCAGTGCTTGGAGTGCAAGCATGAGGATCTGAGCTGAGATCTTCAGCACCCAGGAAAAAGTCAGGATCGGCTGTGAACACCTGGGACCACAGCATTGGCAGTGGGAGGACAGACACACACACACACACACACACACACACACACACACACACACACACACACACACACACACCATGAAGAAAAGAGGAGAAAAAAGGAAATGTCAGTCAATGTCAGAAATGTGATTATTCTGCCTAGAAAAGGATAAGAGTGAATGAAATATATTTGATATGACTAGGAGGAATTTTGTAAATATCAGTCTCTTGTGGCCATTGTTTTTAATCCCAGTCCTAAATTAAGACACAAAGAGCCACACTAGTCCAACCAAGTCTGCAGCCACCCATGGATCAGTAGTCAGGAGGCCAACAAGCTCAGCATGGACACAGTTCAACCCCAGTGTTGGTCTTTTGTACTTTACACTTTATTTGCCAGCTTAAGGAAACTCTGAGAGTTCAGGGTGGGGTCCTGCCAAAGAATGTCTGAGTTTACAAGGCATACATCGCCATAACTGAGAGGTGGAGCATAAGTCCCCTGTCATTACACAAAGCAAGGTCTAAGTTTTGCAGCACTTGGCTCACTCACTGACTAGTCTCCTGAGCTTCCTTTCTCCATTCCTCAATGGTCAGCCTCTCTTGGGCCACTCTGGAGCTGGGCCAATGACTCAGATAAAAATAACACTGAATTTCAAGCCAGCTAAATTCCTCAGTAAGTTGTCTTAGCTTCCCTCTCCCCTAAGATCGGTAGTGTGCTCACAAAAGGCTCCAAAATCCTACTTTATATCTTCCTGAATTATTCATCACATTTCCCCAGAATGACTGGCCTGTACCACATTAGAATTATACCATGTATTCTTTATCCTTATTCTCCATTTCCTCCAGGGGAAGGTGTTTCTCTTTAGTCTCTGAGTGTACCTGTCAAAGAACAGCCTTCAGTGATAAGAATAATCGTTTAATATGCTCTTCTAGTGGGCCTACGATTCCCCAGAAAATAAAGTTCTACATCATAAGAAGCAATAGAGGACACAAGGAAATTAGTTTGAACCGAAGCCTAAAGCAAGGAAGGGGAAAAAAATGTCTTTACTAACTCTTGTTTTCATTTTTTATTTAATAGCCATCGCCAGATGTTAGTTCTAAGCACTCATATCCCATCTGGCAGCCAGAGCATAAAGTTAGGACATCTGATCCACTTAGAACATGCTGGGTTGTGTATCTGTGTTATTTGTTTACGCTGGAATTGTTTCTGCCCTTGCCGACATCATCAGGGCATCTGTGACATTTGTCAATTTTTTTTTCTTTTTAAGATTTATTTTATTTTAATTTAATAACAGAAGGATTTATGTGCATGTGAGTGCAGGTACTCACAGAGGTCATAAGATGACAGTATCAAAGCTCCTGCAGCTGTATTTTAGGTCATTGTAATCTGCTTTACATGGGTGCTAGGTGCTAAGGTCACCTGCAAGATCAATATGAGCTCTTAGTCACTGAGCCATCTTTCCAGACCCTCATCCATTTTAACCTGAAGAATTAGAAGTCCATAAAACCAACCCTTGTGGTTCATGATACCTCCTTCTCAAATACCAGGGACACTACTGACTTAAGGGATAACAGCCCTGGTCTAGCCAAAAAAAAATTTGTAGCTTCTAGTTTTCAAGTCTGACCCAATTCCTCTAAAAAAATTACTTAAGATTATACAAAGAAATAATATGGATTATATGATATATTTTTCTTTCCATGTTCACTGAATGTGGGACCTTCTGAGATTTGAAGATTCTAATTGTCTCATTGAAGTGGTAGCTGGAGCCACAGTCAAAAGCTACTGAGAGCCATAACTGTCTTGGTGGGCATCTTTCTAATTCACTTGTTCTCCCTCAGATCACCAAAGCCCAAATACACTGTGGAAAATTTGTGGCGCTCAGGGCCAGACTGATGATAGGTGCATCCAACTCTGCAGACTGTGTAGCTACAGTGTTCTCAGTCCCTTCAGTGTGCAGATGGTCATTGTTGGGCTACCAGTCTCTATCAGCTGAAAGCCATTTTCATAAACTCCTTTCATAATAAGTATATATTCTTTAGTTCTGAATGTTTATAGCTTTCTTAGACTTTGCTGTCTGTCAGTCCCATGCTTTCTATTTCTAGCTTAGAAGTCTAGGTCCTTTAAGAGACCCACTTGTATGCATAGTGTTATGAATCAAAGTTGAAATATTCCCCTATAGGATTGTGCTATGAATGCTGGCCCTCAACTTCTAACACTATCTTGAAGGCTACGGGTGTCTGAAGAAAATAGAGTCTCTAAGGCTGGGGCTTTGAATGTTGAACTTATTCATGGTTCTGACCTGGTTGCTCTGCTTTCTTATCCACCAAGATGTGAAACAGCCCTTGGTATGTGTTCTCCATACCTGAAACTAGGCTTGTCTACTGTGCTTTCCTTGCTACAATAGTCTGCAGCATTCCAAAACAGTGAGCTAAAGTTAACACGGTCTTGCCTGTAAGTACCAACAGACTTGGTCATTGAGTGCCAATTGGACTGGCTTGGAGGCAAAGTCGTTTTAATATTCACTAATGCAAAGTTCAACCAGGTGATTTTTTTTAAAGACTTAACAAAGCAACCAAAAGAAACCAAAAATTTTTGAATGGCCTCAATGGTGTCGTTCTAAACATCATACCATAGAGAAATAGTTAGCCACTTAGGAATATCTTGCATCCTACCTGGAAGAAGGATGGAGCATCTCTGCATTCAAGTGGACCTCAATACTTCTACTGTAGGATCCAGAAACTGATGACTGGTAGATTCTGAGACAGCAACCCTCAACCTTGGCTGTCATTTAATAATGAGCAGCACTTTTAAAAAGTATTATGGTATTGGTATACCACTAAACAGAAAGTTTTGATCAACTTGTGTTGAGGATCAGCCAGGACTACTTGTCCAAACCTCACCAATTATTCCAGTTTACAACTAGGATTGATAATTGATAAACTGCTTTAGGGAAATGACAGTAGGCATCTCTAGAACAATAATGTGTGTGTGTGTGTGTGTGTGTGTGTGTGTGTGTGTGTGTGTGTGTGTGTTATTCTAGACTGGACTGCAACTAATAGGGCCTGGGCAGTCCAACAATGGCCATCTGTATACTGGAAAGGCTGAGAACCCAGTAGTTGCTCAGACCATGAGGCTGGGTGACTCAGCAACTCCAGGCTGACTCTGAAGGACTGAACACTTCCTTCCTGAGTGGTCCTCATTCTGCACTAGAAGGACGAAGAAGCTGCTTTGGGATGGCAGTAAAGAGTGGATGGCATCAGCACCAACACCAGGCATAGATGCACTTACTAGAAGAAGAAAAGTTAGGCAAGTAACCAGCCTGCCTCTTCCTGGGACCACTTTATACCTGGAACCCATTGCAAGGTGCCACACCCTAGGGAAAGATGCTCATACCCTTCTCAGAAAGGCCTTGAAAGACCCAAGAGTGCATTTCTTCGTTAAGTCCAGATCCAATCAAGTTGCCAACTAAGGGTAATCCCTCTCAGGAACAGTCATAGGGGAGGGGAATAAGGGGAATATGGGAGAGAGGGAAGAATGGGAGGATACAAGGGATGGGATAACCATTGAGATGTAACAAGAATAAATTAATAAAGGAGAAAAAAAAGAAAAAAGTTGCCAACTAAGAGTAAAAATACTTCAGATATATTACTTGTTTTCTTATTATGTCCCTCAAAGTTCACAGGTGGTCTTATAAAATCTCACCCATCTCTATAGCTGTGTAAGGACAGGTTCTACCATTGCTGTCTTCCTAGGAAAAGAGTGCCCCACTCCTGAAGCGTTATAATACTCTTTCATAGATGTTAAACTTCTGAAAGCTCAAGTTGTGCCCAAAGCCTGGAGGGCTTGCAAAACCTATCCATCACCTTCCATACAAAGTAACTTGTTTCTTCCTCAAGTGAATTAACCTAAATAACAATTATTATCCACAAATGTGGCAAGTCCTGTAAATAATGAACTCTCTTTTATCTTGTTTTTTCAAAGAGATCTTCAAGGGTAAAAAAAATATAAAAGTGCATTTATGATTTTACATTACTAAGCCACTAGCACTGTGTAGCCTAAAACTGCAAACACCTGTCTTTTGGGGACTTTGATAACTTTGTTCTAAACTTTACCTAACTAATTAGAAGTGTTCAAAAGCTCTTATTTTGAACCACTTAGTTGATGAGAAATGCATGCTTAATGGGCATCCTTGAAGACAATTTAATGAATCCAGAAGCAAAGCAAAGCAAATTGATTATTATGCAATGATTTGAGAGTGCTCCTTGTGACCAGCTTGCAAACAGCGAGCCACAGAGGTAACCAGGACGTGACGGTTGGCAGCTCAGGTTATTAATGAGGACACCAATTGTGCTAATGATCAAGGAGCATTTTTTAAAAATTAAATCTTTGGGGGCTCCAACAAAATATTCCAAGTTAATATTATTCAAATAGTACTTTGAAAATCTAACGTAACCCCCATGAGCTATTTAAACGGGATAGAGGGCAATCTATTGGGTTTCTTTAGCTGAGAAGACTTGAAAGACATCCTTCCCCCAAGAATTCCACGGCCTCCACATGCAAGGTAAATTATGCTAATGTGTGGTATTTGAACTGAGTTCTATCTGTATGGATGTAGCAAGGTTCCTTTTCTGTTACTAGATAGATGTTTGCATCAGGCGTGTGGGAGGGAGACAAAAAATAGGTATTATTTTGATTGTTTCATAAGGAAAGTAGGATGGGTAGTATTGGCATCAAGTTGACAGGATCTAGATTTGCCTAGGAGATGAGGACTTTTGTGAGAGTTCCCAGATTTGGCTAAGTGAGGTGGCAAGATGCACATAAGCAGGAGCCACCCTAAACCCACCCCTCAGCTGATGGGCCAAACTGAATGAAAAGGAAAAAGCAAGATAGGCACAGGCATTCATATCTCTCTCTCTCTCTCTCTCTCTCTCTCTCTCTCTCTCTCTCTCTCTCTCTCTCTCTCTGACGATGACTGCAGTGTAACCATTGTGTCATGCTCCTGCAACCATGGCTTTCCCCGCAGTGGAGAACTGTACCCTAGAACTGTGAGTCAGAAGAAAATCTTTCTCTCCTGAGTTGCCTTTTTCAGATATTTTGTTACAGCAATGAGTTTAGTAACTACCACAAAAGGGTATAAGTCAAACCATTTTAATAACTTGGAGATCCAGGAGGCTGAAATTTTTATTACATTATCACTTCCTCCTCCTTCACATTCCCAAAGGTTTAGAAGAACAGAGGTGAACGTCACCCACAACTGAGGGAGAAAGAATATTCAGAATAAAGTTTAACTCTTCTTATCAACCTTTGTCCCTTCAACCCCTCCCACATTTACACATTCACACACATACACACACACAAACACACTATATATGTATGTGTGTATATATATATATGTATAACTTTTATACATGTAACTAACTAATATAACAAAGATCATATAAAAGTTTGAGATGTATTCATTTTTGTGCTTAAATATGACTTTTAAAAGATATATTTGCCCTGTTTATGATCATGACAAATGTCCTTATATCTCAGGACTAAGACCTTTTTCTCAAGACTATATGGCTTCAGAGATATTATGTCCTAAACCTAGTTTTGACTCATTTTTTTCCCAATCAAACATAACTCTTTGGTTCTTAGCTAGTGAGATGTGAGATTACCCAGAGTACTATATCTACCACTGTTCTCTTTAAGAAGGGATCTCTTGGTACTGGAGATACAGTTCACTAGGTTATGTGCTTGTTTTGCAGAGGGCATCTGCAAAAAGCTGAGCCTTGTTGCACAGGCTGGTAACCTCAGAGCTCGGGAGACAAGAGCCCTGGCATTCACTGCAAGCCAATCTGACGAGTCAGCAAGTTTCAGGACAATGTGAGACTCTACCACACCACAAAACAAAAAACAAAAACGAAACAACAACAAAAACAAGGGAGATGGCACCTGAAGACTGGCAGCTAAAGCTGTCTTTGTAACACCAAAAAATTACAAGGACTCTCTTTTAACTGAAAGGACACTAACTTCCCTTCCTGCAGGACAAGTACACCAGCCACCAAAGTCATAATTCTGTCTTCTAATAGTCTCACTTTGATTTAGACACTTAACACTATTCTCCACAGCAGTAGAATCCAACACAGGAACCCCCTATGCAGTGATCTGAGAGGATATTGATTTTTTTTTCTTGGGTAGTTCCTGAGCCTGGACACTTGCACACCCACTTGTGCATTTTCGTTGAGTATCTTTTAAAACTTTTCGCCAGTGATATAAAACTGCTATTCAGTAGGATGATTATATCCTAAAGAGCCCAGACCTTGGAAATGAAGGCCCAGCATAAGTTGGACATGACAATTAAATTAGATGCATGGCATTTGGTTGGTAAAGCACTCGCCTCTCAAGCGTGAGAACCTGAGTTTGGAGCCCCAAAACTAATATAAAAATCCATCACAGTGACTAGAGAAGACTTGTAATCACAGTGCTGTGAGATAGGGGGTGGTGACCAAACAGATCCCTGGAAACTTGTGAGTCAGCTCAGCCTGGTGAAGTTCTAAGCCGAGGAGAGACCTTGTCCCGAACAAGAGTCAGAAGGTGCCTAAGGAACAACACTCAAAGTTGCCTTCTGTCCTCCGTACATGCCCTGTGAACACCCACAGGCAAACACACAAGTAAACACACACAGATAGCCATTACTTACCTACCCTGTGACTGGTATGTTGTATAGTTTTACATTGGGTGGTACACTGTCTGGTTTTATGTTGACTTGACACAAGCTACAGTCATTTTGGAAGAGGAAACCAGTTGAGAAATGCAAGCACCAGGCTGTCCTGTGGGCAGGCCTATAGTTCATTTTCTTGACTGGTGATTGATGTGGGAGGACCCAGCTCACTGAGCTTAGTGCCTCTCATGGGTTGGTAGTCCTGGTGTTGCTGTAAGAAAGTGGGCTGAAAAAGCCATTAGGAGCAAGCCAGTGGTCAGCATTCACCTGTGGCCTCAATCAATGGTTTCTGGCTCCAGTATCTACCCTGAATTCTTCGCCTTGGCCCACCTCAGTGATTGATTTATAAAGTGAGAGGTGAAATCAACTCTTTTCTCTCCAAGTCGTTTTGGTCATGGTGTTTATCATAGCAACAGAGGCACCAAGTAAGACTGATGGTAAAATTAAAATATTGCACAAACACAATAGTTTACAGGAAACAGGGCCTTGTGTTGTTCCTGTGGTTTCTTCCCATCATTGTTACGTTGAGAACAGCACTGATTTTTCCCAACTTACACAGAACTCCCTTCCATCCCCCATGGGAGTGTTGCCTTGAGAAATGTCTTCCAGAGCGACTGTTATCACTGGTTCCCAGCACTGGCTCATGAACACTGAACTGAGTTGTTTTTAAGGTTTATACATCAAGAAAATTGAAAATTTATGGCCTCTGGAAACAATGTGTCTTTTTTTTTTTCTTCAGAGGCGTAGCAATGGGTAAGTTTCTAGTTCCTCTATTAAATGACCTGTACAGCTGTCACCATGGAAGTAATTAAACTCAGTGAGTCACCCAGAAGGGCCTGGAGAGCAGGGGAAGAGCTAAGAGCACCTGCTACCTGAGCAAAAGACTCAGAGTCGCAGTCCAAGCTCCTGCATCAGCTGCCTCACAATGGCCTGTAACTCCACGGACTCCAATGTCCTCTTCTGCCCTGCACAGTCGTCTGCACACACACAGGCACTCAATACACATAAATGAAACCAAAACCAAAAAGACGAAATGTTTTAGAAAGCCTAAAGGAGGAGAGAAACTTGGAAAGAAGGAGGGGTTCATAGGATGTGAGAGGGGAGAAAAAGGCAATGGGCATGAATACGATCAGAAAACAATATATGTGTGTGTCAAGTTGCCAAAGAATAAACTTAAAACTCCTAAAAATCAAGGAAAAGGCCTGTGTAATTGAACCATTTGCAGGTAGGCTGGTGTTCCTCTTGCCCCTGATATCCTCAGGCATCCGTTAGGACTCAGCCTTCTTGCCAAGCTGTAGCACAGCCTTTGGTAATTAACATTAGTATTGCAAAAAGCTGAACAACAATAATTTGCTTCTTAAATATCTGCTATATTAACTCACTGTCACTTGGTAATTTGCATAATTACTTTATAATTACTTATAATTCACTCTAAGCATGTATTTACAAAATGAGTTTGTTGGTATTATCCCATGTTTTCTTGCACCAGTTCCTAAGTGCGTTGGTATTCTTCATTTTAAAACCACATTTTTATGTGTATAAGATATCCCAATAAGTTACGGTATAAAACTAAGCATATCATAAAGATATTACAACGTGGAGGCTGTAAAAGTTGTATTTCATAATAAAGGTCCAAATGAAGGGTACAAATGGTGACACTCCTTCTCTGTGCTGACCTTCTCCCTTCCTGGTTGAGCCCTCTCCTCTCTTCTTTCTCAGTAGACAAGAACCTCATCCACTCAAATGTCCTCATGAGGTTTCTAGCACCTTCCAATCCCAGGCATCTATATCTCTGCACAGTAAAAACTCTCAAATCGGCTAATTGTGTTCAATCATCTAGAATTTTACAAGGTTCTCTGAATACTTGCAAATACCGTGTGGCTTACTTGGAAATATATCATTTTAACTATTTGATGTTTTCCCCACCCCAGTTCTAACACATACAATAGTTGCATGAATCTTGCAATAAACGGCATCTTCTTTCCAAAAGTTATTGTAAAGATAACCAGTACATGTTAGAAAATATGTTTATCTTGTCTGGGAGGGTATGGGCAACAAAATGTGGAAATGGAGACAGAGCTAACAAAGAGTCACAGGGATGATCTAGGATCTAAGCCTTATTCCAGATAGGCTGAGGAAAAGGAGAGTGACTAGTGTCCTTGTGAAAGAGTGTCAGAGTCTAGGTCAGGACTTGGCCTTTCAGATGACACCATCTACCTCAGGAAATCCACTCATAGAAACTCACACAGGTGGCACTGAATTGATCAGGGCAAGGTGGCCACACCTGAGCTGCTGAATAGGAAGAAAACCAGAGCTCTGAGCACAGGGAGCCACACATTCTCAGCACTAGACACAACAGCAAGAAAAAACAGGGCAGACGTGGTGTGTGCTTGGCAGGAAGCCAAGACAGAAGTACATCAAGTGTGAAAGCCAGTCGGCTTTGCAGTGGGTTGTTGAGTCAGCCTGAAATGTATTATGAAACAATGTCAGAAGGGAAGGAAGGAAGGAAGAAAGAAAGAAAGAAAGAAAGAAAGAAAGAAAGAAAGAAAGAAAGAAAGAGAGGAAGAGAAAAGAGATGGCAAGAAGGAAGAAGTGGACTAGAGAGAAAGGAAAGGAAAGAATAGAGAAATAAGGGAGGGTAGGAAAGAGGGCGGGAGAGAGGAAAAGGAGACAGAGAGGGAAGGGAGGAGGGAGGGAGAGGAGAGAAGAGCAAGGCAGGCAGGGAAGGAAAGGAAGAGCCACAAATGAAGCTTCTGCATGCGATTTACGTATTCGTTTTGCCTATTTGTTGCACAATAAGATAACAATTAATAATGCTGGTGAAGGTTTATTGCACTTAATATGTTTTATGTATAATCTTGTAGATATTATGCTCATTTTCAAATCACAAGGGTCTGTTCCATACAAAAGCACATATCTATGAAGTACAGATGCTAGAATATGCTTGTCCTCTAGTTTCTGCCTCGTAAGCATGATGTCATGTAAGTTTGTAATCCACTGGAGAGGTCAAGGCAGAAGGATCTATAGGGCTCACTGGCCAGCAATTCAACCTGAATCACCAAGCCCTGGGACCTAGTGGGAAGTCCTGTCTAAACATAATTAAGTGGCCAGCTCCTGAAGAGCGATGCCCAGGGTCATCCTCTGGCCTCCATGCCTATCCGTACACACGTGTACCTGCTCAGACACATGGATGCAAGCTTTGGCTGGTTTCTTCCCATCATGAACCATATGCTCTTTCTCTTGCATTAAATATTTTTTCAAGTTCCTTCCTGTGTGAAGTTCAGCAAGGTCAAGACTCTCACGATGATTACTGCACCTCTGTGAGGCCTGGCTAACATAGAGTCCTTTGTTATATCCCAGAGTAAGGCCATACATGACCTGCGTTCTGTGGAGTATGACATAGATACTCTAGATGTGGCTTTTTTTATGTTTCAGCTTTTCTTTTCTTAGTTTCTATGGAATATTGTTTAAAAAAACTGCTGGTTTGCAACTTTACCTCCTGTGCATTGCACATATTTGATAAGATCTAAGAACAGAGGGCAGGCAAGATGGCTCAGCAGCTGCAGGACATTGCTTCCAAGCTGGACCACCTAAGTTCAGTATGCAGGACAGAGTGTCCTCTGACCTTCACATAGATGTTATGGCACTCTTCTACACACACACACACACACACACACACACACACACACACACGTACTTTATAAAAGTATCTAGGAAAGATAATAAACAAGCTCCCATTTCTCGCTGGTCCAGTCTCACAAGTCAGCACTATGTGTAAGATTCCTGTTCAAAGCCTCTTTACCCGAATCTCATTCTGAATTCTTAGGGAATCTTCCTAATCAAGCAGTCATCTCATTGGACTGCAATCACGCCTTTAATAACTCTCTCCCTGTGAGAGATTTAGCCCCACTCGGCCAGAGACAGAGACTCATTCATCTTTGTATCTCCAACAGCAAGAGCAATGTCTGGCCCACAGCAGACACTCACTCTGCACTTGTGGAATGAAAGGATTAGGATTAGTGGATGAGCAAATTCACCTAGACATCTAGTCCTGGATCAGCACCTCCAATGATTTAATAAGGAGAGACAATGAGGATTGTGACTATTTGAAGCCCTGCTGTCTTGGGGTACAGGAAAGAGGAAAAGTAATTGGGCCATACATCTTCAAATAAGAGTTAGTATGGTTGAACATGAGATGCCTTCAATGGGCATATCTTAGGCTCCAAGCTGATTATTTTAGCTTGGAAGATTCTGGAAACTTTAGGATGTGAGATCTACCTAGAGGATATAGGTCCCAGGGGTTGAGTCCTTGGGGCCTTCATGTCTTTGGTCCCATCTGAGGAGAACAGCTCTTCTTGACCACACACTCTGTCTACAATGATGCTCTTTCCCAGCATGTGAGACCAACTATGGACTGAACTTCTGAACTCACAAACAAAATAAATCCTTCTCCTCTAAGAGCTCCATGTTAGGTATTTTCACTCCTTGATGAGACATGTAATGAACACTATGCTATGCCCTTTATTGCTAGGACACTCTATTCCAGTGACCTGCTCAAAATTTTTTAGTTAATTTAGTAAAGTGAATCCCCTCAGATGTGGTCACCATTACTACAGTCACATTACAAAGTTTTTAAAAAATATCAGAAAAATGGATTGAACTAGAAATGATCATAATGAGTGAGCTAACCCAGAATCAGAGAGACTCAAATAGTATATACCCACTTATAACTGGACACTAGCCCAAGGAGCATATCTCATGAAAGTCTTCACTTATCAGGAAAGTGGGATAGAGGCGAGGACATCGTAAGGTGAGAGAAACATGGGAGATAGGGAAATAGATGGATCCAGAGGGTCCTAGAAACCTACAAGAAGAACACTATGATGGGTGGATCTGGGCCCAGGGGTTCTGCTCGATCTATGGCACCAACAGGGACAATATGTGCAGTCATCATCAAACCCCTACCCAGATCTAGCCAAGGGACAGGACATTCTCCACAGTTAAGTGGAGACTGGGGACTGACTTTCACAGGAACTCTGGTGTCCCATATTTGGCCATGTCCTCTTGATGGGGAGGTCCGATGGCACTCAGAGGAAGGATAGCAGACTACCAAGAAGAGACTTGATACCCTAGCATCATATTCAAAGGGAGGAGGTCCCCCTCAATCACAGTCATAAGGAAGGGGAATGGGATGAAAATGGGAGGGAGGGAGGGAGGAATGGTAGGATGCATGGGATGGGATAGCAATTGAGATGTAATATGAATGATTTTCTTTTTCAATTAAAAAAAAGAAAAAATAAGTAAATTTGGTCAGGGTTTTGGAAGATGAAAGGTTATCTGTGACTGAAATTTTTTGACTGATATGGAAAGCCATTTAGTAATACTTACATTTATTAAAACTCACTCTGATTTAAGAATGAGGAAGAGCAGAATTTGCAATGAGGTGGTCATCAAAGACTGAGGTGGGGAGTTCTCTGTGCAATGATGATGACGGGGGGCAGGATGTCTGGATGGATGTGGGGAATGTTAGCAGTAACCACACTTCACATTACCTGAGAGGCAAAGAAGAGGGGTTTGCTGATGGGCATGGAAGTGATATGCTCAAGAGGAAGACGGAAATCCAGGCTTACGGGGTGGGGGAGTCACTGAGCAACAGCAAAACAAAACAAAAGAAAAATGCAAAAAACATGATAGGACTGTTTTTAACTATGAGAAGTAAAAGGAAGGAAATGAATTTGGAGTAAACCCAGAGTTATGCTTTAAACATTTAAACTTGACAAATCCTGAAACGAACGCCCTTAACAGAGAGAACTGTAATCAGGCATCCAGGAGAGTCTAGTTTGGAAGCATGTTAGGAGACTATGGGGTTTTAAACCCTTGGGTTAGATACAATTTTCTGGTTGGCAGAGGAGATGGAGAAGTGAACTCCAGGCTGAGGCCTGAGCTCTGGAACCACAAACAGATGAACCACGGCATGAAGAATAGGAGAAGCCAGGCTTAAGAGGCAGGGGTGTCATGGGAGAAGGCTGGCAGACTGAAGAGGCAGGGGTGCCATGGGAGAAGGCAGACTGAAGAGGCAGGGGTGTCATGGGAGAAGGCTGGCAGACTGAAGAGGCAGGGGTGTCATGGGAGAAGGTAGACTGAAGAGGCAGGGGTATCATGGCAGGCTGAAGAGGCAGGGAGAGTTACAGTCACTAAATAAGATGAGAGAAGTAATTTAGGAAAATTATGTGATTGGTTAGATCTTTCTTTTTCCTTAACCTCCACGAAAACCAACTGAAAGTGGCAGATGGCATATGAAATTCTGAACTAGAATTAAGATTTATATTTCAACACCTAAACGCTTTCTTTAGAATTTCAAGATCAGGAAGTATTTACTAAAAATGAATAAATAGAACCTGGACTACCTCGGGGGCAAAGGATTTGTCACAACTGTGGGGATCTGAGCTGAGAATCTGATGAACCGTGTAAAGCAGAACACATCAGCGTGCATCTGGAATGGTGGGAGGCAATGACAGGGGGATTTTTTAGAAACTTGTGGGCCAGCTAGTCTGGCACACATAGCAACAAAAGGCAGAGAGACATCCTCAAAAAAGGGTAGAAGATAAGGACGACCTACACGTGTACACATTCTGCGGCACATGTACATCCAAATTCACATACACATCCATGCTCTCATGGATATAGTACACACACACACACACACACACACACACACACACACACACATACACACACACCACAAGATTAAATCTGAGGAAAAATCAAGTAGCAAAAGACATGAGAAGAACCATGGATGTGTTTGGTCTTAAGGATTTTTTTTTTCACAGAAGGTAAACTTGAGCCTTTGTTTTGATCACAAGGAAAAAAAAAGTCCTAGCTCTACCAATGAAACAGAGCCTTGTAGAACCATTCCAACTACCATAGAGATGGGACACCTAAGTCCTTGCCATTTACTATTAGGGGTGTGATACAGAAGCAGAGTATCCAAAATCACGCACTTCTGTGTGGTACAAAGAACATTCTATGATAGTATGGTTCCTGTTTTGAATGACTAGTTTACTAAGCATATTGCAAGATCAAGTATAATAAATGGCAGACTATGAATATATAGAGAGATACACAGTTAAATTGATGGATATAGATGATAGATTAGACAGATGATTGACAGATAGATAGATGGACAGATAGAAGATAGATAGATAGATAGATAGATAGATAGATAGATAGATAGATAGATAGATAGATTGTGGAGAGCCACAGATAGCAGCGCCCCCTGCTGCTTCCCCGGCGCAATGCACCCCTTTTGCGCATGCACAGTGAGCAAGCCCCTTATGCGCATGCCTGAAGGCATAGCGTGAGGTAGCGTGATCCGAACGCACCAACCAAGAGCAACAACGTGGCAGTCTCTGATAGGACCAGGCACACTATAAAGGATCTGTGGGAGCTTTTCTCGGGGTCACTCCGGTAGTCCAGGATCCTGAATAAAACTGCGGCAAAAAGAGTTCCCGGTGTTGGTGTCCTTCCTGCTGGTCAGGGGCGGCATCAACAATAGATAACAAAACCTCATCATATAGAGTACCAAAAACATCCACCAAAAGTATCCTGGGAAAGTCCCACTACGAAAGTCAATTAGAACTTCTAACAGCAAACGTGTGGAGCAGAACATGGCAGAGGATGTCCTAGGATGAGGCATCTGAGTAAAATAATAAATAACAGTGGATTGAGATGATGCACTTCATATAATGTGCACACACACATATACATAACACACACCTGAGTACACGCAAGATCAGACATACATAGAAGAGAGAGGGTGTGTAACAAAAAAATGTGGACACACACTCACACACACACACATCAAAAATAAAATCTAGTCTTACAACTTCATTTTACAGAATGGGGAAGAAAGGGCCAGGGAAAGGCAACTTAGAGAAACAGCTGTGTCCTTCTCTGATGTGGCCCAGCACTGAAGGGCTCTTCCTACATACCTGACCATGCATTTCAAAGTTGGGCCCAGGATCAACAGAATCCAAATACAAACTACCTTTAACCAGATATGTCCAACCGAGCAATTTATTCTTACATTTTCATACAGAAAGATCCAAGAGCTTTTTTGTTCTAGTATTTGCTTCTTATTTGTACCAACAAACACCGTAAATTCCTGGAAAAGATGGGTTCCAAGGATGCATCCTTAGAACATATCCTGTCAATCAAGATGCCTGATCTCTCAGAGGGAGAGCTAGAAGAGAATGCATTTTACTTTCAAGCATAACTTCTCTCCCCCTGATTCCACACCCCATACAATGCCTCAGTTTCTCCCCAATGCTATCTCCCCATGCCAGCAGAATGTGTACTTACTACACTTAAGAACTGAACTTGTCACTTCACCTATTATTTTTGGATACTAAACATTAAGCAACTAGGCCTGAAAAGTAGATCTTCGAGCCTCAGATGGAGAAACAAATTGAGCATTTTCTTAACCTTTAAAACACATCAAGATTGTAAATCAAAATACACCAAATTACCTTCGGGAGAAAAGAGCAATTCTTTAGTACAAATGCCTGGGCAATTCTGTAGGTAAGAGGTCATTTTCTTGGAAAATGTTCAGAGTGGTATGCTCTCTTCAATGTGTTATACCAAAAAAAAAAGTCTCCCATTCATACTGAGCAGCTGACAATTCAAGGTGTAAGAAAAGCAAGACAAAAATGGAACAGGAAAAGGTTATTTGAGAAATTCCCAACAAGAGTTACCGAATTCTTAAAAAAAGAATAAAACTAACTGTGTAGCATTTGAAAACTTTGCCTTGCACTTAAAGTGATTAGATTTTTTTTTCTAGCTACGAATGTTCAGGCAACTGTCACTTTGGTACCTCAGAAACTCATAGAGACTGACTGTGAACATAAGACAGAAGCCACTATTTCAGGCTGAGTAAATCCTATTCCTGTGATCTTTTAAAATCCCTACAATCTAGTCTCCTGGGAAGAGGGAACCTCAGGTGAAAATGTGCTTCCACCAGATTGGCCTATAAACTTATTTGTGGAGCATTATCTTGAGGTGAAAGAGACAAGCTCACTGTGAGTGGTGCCATGCCAGGGCAGGTAGATAGTGGCTATGTAAGGTATGTGGTGAATGAGAAAGCCAGTAAGCCATGTTCTGCCATTGCATCTGCTTCAGTTTCCTCAAAGACGGCTGTAGCTCGGAAGTGTAAGCATAAATAAACCCTTTTTCCCTTCAGTTGTGTTTGGTCAGATTATGATTATTGTTGTTGTTGATTATTGCAACAGAAAAGCAAGCTAGAACCAAAGGTCGCGGATAAAACATATCTGAACTACAACGTTAATTTGTTTGAGTCAGAGACGGTCACAGTCAAACACAGATAACTCTATACTGATCTATCAGCTTCATTTTGTGCACAGAGCAATTGAAGGGCACTCAGATTTCTGCTTGGAAATGGCCTTCCTTGATTGGGCATTCAAATCAGACTGTGCTTCTTCAGGCTCTGTTGTCATTTTTTACTACCATCATTTGTGTACATGTCTTTCTGAACTGCATTCAGAGAGTGGGGCAGAATCCTTTTGTTCCTTTTCATTTCATTTCTATCTGTCTATCTATCTATCTATCTATCTATCTATCTATCTATCTACCATCTTTGAGATACACTATGTTTTCTTTCATTTCTTTTTTTCAAATCAAACTACTTGCTCATGAAGATCCAGCTTTTTTTACATTTAGGTATTCCTCAATAGATTTTGCTACAATTTTATTTTAAGCCATAAAGAAGCAAGCAAGAAGAAAATTGCCTTTAAGAGGAAAAAAAAAACATTTGAACTAAAAGAATAGAGAGGAATGATGGAAGATAAACCTTATATATGTGACTGCATTGTTACTTCAATAAAGAAAAAAAAAACCCGAAACACCGAGAGCCAAGTGGCAATTTCTCCAGAACAGGTTTTATTATGAAGTCACAATTTCATCTCAAGCAGCTTTCAGATTTAGCTGCAGGGCAAAAGACCTTCTGCCTTAATAAAGGGCAGTTGCTGTTGAATATATTGAAGCTGCAGTTACCTCAGAACACCGAAAGCAGTGTATCAGGCTCATTTGCACAAAGAGAAAAGAACAGTTACAGTAGTTCTGAAAAGGAGACAAGATTAAGAGTTTCTACGGTAAAATCCAGTGTTACTGTATGCACCGCTTTCAGGAGGTGCCAGTGTTGTCTGGTGACGTGACTATAGCATGGGATGATTTTCTTCTGGCTTGGGACCTTTGTGCAAGATTTTCTAGTTAATTTAGTCTGAGTTTTACCAGAGCTCTGGTCTCAAATGAAAGAAGAACAAGGTCGTTTCTAGTGAAGTGTTCTGTTCTACTCTGAGAGTTAAGTTGATTTCAAACTGTCTTTAGTGGGAATTTGGAAACTTTAAGATTGAATGTATGCCTAAGTAAGCCTGAAACCCAAGAGAGTAAAATAGAAAAAAAAAAAAAAAGAATAACATTAGCAAATCTTTACTTTTCAAAATCTAGACAGCCAAAGCAAGGGATCCCAGAAGCTAAGTGGTTTGGGTATGGTCCAGGTGGATGCCTCAGTGGCTACAGTTATTGCCAGGTAAGCATAACAACCAGAGTTCAGATCCCCAGAACCTGCACAAAGATACGGGACATGTGGCATCCTTCAAAGATAAATGTGGGATCCCAAGAGTAAGTGGTCTAGTGGAAACAGCCATGTTTTTGGAATCTGGGATTGATTGAGAGACCTGGCTCAATTGAATGTTGCAGTGATAGTGACAGAGGATTATTCTTTGCATCCACTTTGGACTTCCATGTACATGAACACTGATACACATGCAAACATATACATACTTACATGCGTAACACACACAGAGAGACAAAGGAAATTTTTAAAGAAAAAAGTGAGTGAGGCAATTACTTCCATATTCTGTGTCACTTGGGCATTCACATACATGACAAGTGCAGTCTGATGGATTCTGCGAGTGTCTTGTGTACATTTGCGCATGCTCAGATAGGTTAACTTACCTTAAAAGTTAACTTTTGACACAGGGTCTCTCCCTGTGTCTGCAGCTCACCAGCTTTCCTAGACGGCTAGGTCAGCAAGCTCGAGGAAACTGTCTGTCTGTCTTCTTGGCACTGAGATCACAGAAGTGAGTTGCCATGATGTGCAGACTTTTGTGCAGGTTCTGGGGATCTGAACTCTTGTCCTTGTGCTTCTGTGGCTCAAGTCTGTGTGAGAACATCTTTATGGTGTAATAGTTGCATGTTCCAGAAATGGCTAAAAATGATGATGATTCCTCATAAGCATTCAAGTATACTAGTGTTGATGAACAGGCTTGGGGTGACATAAAAACCATTCTGTGACAAGAAACCCAGAGCCTTGACTCCATCTTGTGCTTTCACATACTTAGCTCTGCGGAAGGAGTCATATTATTTGCTAGACTACACTGCGACAAAACTTACTTCCCAAATACTAATAGTTTATTAAGAGTACTGGTTTATCTATTGCTCACTCATGGTATCACATGAGGGCTGGTTACATACATCTCTGCTCTGAGTCCATTTCATTTCAAGGCTAGAGCTTAAGGAACAGATTCCACACTGAACATGCTGTTTTTGTGACCCAAAAAATGAATGTTAGCATATGGATGTATTTAGTTTTTGTTGTCCTAAAAGGCTTTTTTTTTTTTGAGCTTAAAATATAATTTCATTTCCTCTTCTATTCATCTTTCTAACCCCTCCCATAATACCATCCCCTACTTTCTCAAAATCATGGCCTCTCTTTCCGTGTGTGTGTGTGTGTGTGTGTGTGTGTGTGTGTGTGTGTGTGTGTGTGTGACCTTTGTAATACATAGAATTTCTGTATTTCCGTGCACATATACTCAGCTTGTATAATTTTACATGTATGTGTATGTTCTCAGAGCTTACCATTTGGTGTTGATTAACCGACTGATACACTCTTCCCTGGGCAAGACTATTTCTCTCACTGTCATCATTCCTTTGTTGCCTATAGTTCTTGCTTATTTCTGAGGTAGTGTGATCTTTCCCCTATCCACATTACCATGCCTATTGGTGTTGTCCTTGTGCAGGTCATGTTCTGGAAGCCGTGATAGTAAGGCTTTATGGGAATATCTTCTTATGTTTCTAAGAGATACAATCTCGCATCAAAGCCCTTGTTCTTCTGTTCTTGGAATCTGTTTGCCCTCTCTTCCACAATAATCTCTGAGCCTTAAGTATAGGAATTGTTTTTGTAGATATATTATTTGGGATATATTATTTGGGACTGGACTCTACATCTCTGCATTTTGAGTAGTTGTGGTTTTCTATAATGATTTCTATATGCTACAAAGAACTTCTTTGATGAAGGTTTAAAAAATACATTTATCTGTGAGTCTAAGAATAAATATTTAGAATGCAATATTGGATTGTTCTGGTTTACAAGGGAGCAGCTGTAGTGTCTCCATTGAAATCCATGGCTATACTAGGTTTCAAGAACTAGATGTCATTCCCCTCTGGTTGAGGAGATCTTTCCCTGAGCAGGTCTTCAATCTAGTTCAAGATCTGATGGTTGCTGCCAAGGTATGGGTGCCACTATTGCATCCTTTGGGTTATAATACCATGATGTTCTTTTTGTGGCTCATAAGTGTCATAACTGAGAAAGTTTGATGATTGCTGGCTTTCAGATCAGATCCAATTCAGGGGCCTCTGGGCCCTGAGTCCAAAATGCATCATGTCTTCAGCAATAGGGACTCAACCTTACACCTTTGTGGGGCAACCGAGGACAATAGCAATAACCTGTAATACTTTTCCTGGGCAACCCTGACCAAAACCTGAAAAAATGAATTTTCATGCCTGGTGTTAGAGGCTTTTGTTAGATGCTTTTTGGCTCTTGGGGGGAACATTGTTAGTCCAGATTGGAAGATTTCATTTACACTACATATGTATATGTATACAGCAAATTTAATGTGTAATACAGGTACTTTTAGTTAGGTGGTTAATAGTATGATTTCTTACAAACCTTTCAGATATCCCTCCTGTTATTTTACCTGCCCCTCTCTTTTTCTGTATTTATCTCCCTCTCTCCTCTTTAATTAGAGCCCCACATTTTTTCTACTTATCTATCCAGATAATTTATATCCTGCTAGTCCCCTCTGTATGTGCACATATACGAAGATATGGAAATAGGGCCAACAGATGAGAAAGATCATGTGACTTTTGTCTCTCTAGGTTTGGATTACCCCACTCAGTATGATATTTTCTAGTTCTACCCATTTACCTACATATAACATGTTTTTAATTTTTTGAAGCTGAGTATTATTTCATATTGTATATGAATCTCGTATTCATTTCCATTAATCAGTTAAATGACATTTAGGTTGTTTTGATTTCCCAGGTTTTAAAAAAAAATAGATAACCAGTGAATATGGTTCAGCAAGTGTCTGTGGGGTAGAATACCAAATGCCAAGGTGTCAATGAATAGTATAGCTGGGTCATGTGGCAGATTTATTTTTAGCTCTGTGATGATTCTCCACTCTGAATTCCACAGTGTCTATTCCAATTTGCAATCCCACCAACAGAGAATGGGTGTTCCCTTTCCCATGCACCCTCTCCATCATTGGGCTGTAGTTGTTTTGTTGAACTTTGGAATTCTGACTAGGATACAATGTAATCTCAAAGTTGGTTTCATTTGTGTAATTGATAGGGACAATGAACATTTAAAAAATGCTTGCTGGCAATATATTTTCTTCTTTTGAGAATTTTTTGTTCAGATCTCAGAACCAATTTTTCAATGAGTCATTGGCTTTTTGACTCTTTGCTTTTTTAAGTTCTCATATATTCTAGATATTAATCCTGTCAGATGGCTCACTGGCAAAGATTTTCTTCCATTCTCTAGGCTTCCTCTTCAATTAATTGGTTGTTTCTTTAGCTGTACAGGAGAGGTTAGATTTATGAAATCCCACTTATTAATTGTTGGCCTTAATTCTTAGGCAAATAGAGTCCTAGTCAAAACGTCCTTTCCTACCCCTGTATCATGCAGGCACTGCCCCTGTGTCTGTTTGTTTGTTCCTGTCAATGCCAATGTCTCAGGTATCATATTTAGGACTTCAATCCATTTGGAGATAGTTTTTGTACAAAGGATAAATATGGGTCTAATAACATTCTTCTGCGTGTGGATTTCCAGTTTTCCAAAACACTAATTATTAAAGATGCATTCTTTTCCACACAGCTTGCAGCTTTGATATTTTTGTTAAATGTTAAATGGCTGAAGTTAAATGTGCTAATATTTGAGTCTTCAATTTTCTTTCATTGCTCCACGCGTCTTATTTGTGCAAGGACCACATTGTTCTTATTACCACAGCTCTGTAATATACCTTAAGATCAGAATTGCAATCTCTTCAGCATTGATCTTTTAGTTCAGGATTATTTTGACTATCTGTGGCATTTGGAGTTTTATATACATTTTAGGACAGAAGTTTTTTTTCTGTGAAGACTAAGATTGGATTTGATTAAGTTGTATTGAATATACAGATGCATTCACAATATTAATTTACATTTTCTAGTGTCTTTATCTGCTTCTCCAGAGGTTTGAAGTTTTCTTGTAGGGGCCCTTCACTTCCTCAGTGAAGTTTATATCTAGATTTGTTTTTAGGCTTTTGTGAATGGAAACGTGTCCATGGTCATTCTCTCTGTATTTTTGTGATTGGTGTATAGAAATGCTATTCATTTGTGTAAGTTGGTTGCATATGCTTCCATATTGCTGAATTTCTTTACCATATCTAGAAGTTTTCTGGTAGAATTTTTGGGATTTTTATTGCACAGTATTATCTTGTCTGTAAATTGCTATAGTTCAACTTCCTTTCCCTTTCTTTGTATCCCTTTAATTCACTTCTCTTGCCTTATTGCTGAATAAAATTGAAAAGGATTGATGATATGGGACAGCCTGTTTTATTTCTGAATTCAGTTAATTACTTCAAGTTTTTCTTGACCTAGGATGATGTTGAATTTGAGTTTCTCATATATGATTTTTATTATGTTGAGCTATGTTCCCTCTAGTGCTAGTTTCTTTAAAACTTTTATCAGAAGGCATGCTAGATTTTGCAAAGGCTTTTTCTGCATCCATTGAGATGATCATGTGATTTTTGTCTTCAAATCCATTTATGTGGCTTATGACATTATGTGGTTTGTTGACTATGTTGAACCATCTGTGCATCTCAGAGAAAAATCCAACTTGGTCATGGCAGACAATCTTTTTGACATCTGTCTGTATTGTGTTTGCAAGTGCTGTATTGACCATTTTTTAGTCAATGTTTATCAGGTATTTTGCCGTGCGGTTTTATCTTTGTGTGTCATTACCTAGTTTGAGTATTGGAGTAATACTGGCTTTTTAGAAGGAGCTTAGGGGTGGGCATTCTACTGGTTTTGTTTGGTTTGGTTTAGTAGTTTAAGAAGGTTTGGCTGGAGATAGTTCAGTAGAATTTTGCTAGGAATCCATCTGGCCTTGGCCTTTTTAAAAAACTGGAATGCGTTTTCTTGCTATTTCAACTTCTTCTTTTGTCATGGATATGCTTAGGTTGTTTGGCCACTTAGTTTAATGTTAGTATATTAGATTAATATAAAAATTAGTCCATTTCTTTTAGGTTTTTTACTTAATGGCGTATTCCCTTTTTAATATTCTGGAATTATTTTGTGCCTGTTGTAATGTTTTCCTGTTCATTTCTGATTCTGTTAATTTGAGTCCTCTCATTCATTTTGGTTCATTGAGCCACGGGTTAGTTGATGTTGTTTGTGTTCTCAAAGAAGTAGCTCTTGGATTTGTTGATCCTTACATTGTTTCTTTGTTTCTGTTTCATCAAGTTCTGCTCTGGTTTTCACTATTTTTTTTCTCATTGATTGGGTATGGATTTGGTTTGTTCCTGTTTTTCCAAATTTTTGAGTTGTACCATTAAGTCACTTCTTTGTGTTCTTTCTAATTTTTTAATGTTGGCACTTACAGCTGTAGAGTTCCCTAAGAACTGAGTTCAATGTGTCCCAAATGTTTTGTTACATTGTGTACATTTATATTTAGTTTGAGAAAGTTTACTATTATTATTATTATATCTTGATTCAATAAGTAATAAGTTATTTAATCTTTGTGAGTTTGGGTACTTACTAGAGATTTGCTTGTTGTTAACTCTAAGTTTGATTACAAATTCAAAGGCCTTTCAATAATTCCATGTACCCTATTTGACCATAATGCAAAGATTTGTTTTGCATCTCATAATGTAGTCCATTTTAGAGAAGAATCTGTGTGCTTTTGAGTAGAGTGTTTTGGTAGAATATGCTGTAGAGATGTTAAATCTAATATCACTCTATTTTTTGTCTCGACCTGTCTATTGGAGAAAGTGGGATATTGAAATCACCCACTATTAATAAATTGGTGTTAATCATTGTCTTAAAGTACAGCAATACACTCTGTATGAAATTGGGTGTACCAGTGTTTGGTGCATATATGTTTTTAATAATAATGTGTTCTTAACCAAGAATCCTTCTTTATGTCTTTGGATTGGTCTTAATTTTTACTCCATTTGTCAGATATTTGGATATTAATGGATTCTTGCTTCCTGGTCTCATCTGATTGGAGCATTTTTGTCCTTCCTTTTACTCTAAGGTGGTACTTATCTTTAAAACTAAGATGTATTTCTTTTAGACAACAAATAGATGCATTTCAACCCATTCATCCATCCTGTGTCTTTTAATCAGAGGATTAAGACCATTGGTATTTGTAGTTACTGCTGAAGTGTGTATGTGTTAATCAAGGTCTTTGTGTTGTTGATTGTTGGTGTTATTTGTGTTCTCAGTGGTACTTTTTATTGCATGACTGTGGCTTCGTATTTCTTCCTACAATCCCTTGTCTATTTTCATTCATCTCTTCAATGCAAAATATTGCTTTCTGTATTTTCCTTGTTTGGTTTGTTTAACGTAAAGTTTAAGGCTGCTTTTTTTTTTTTATCATGGAATGTTATTTTCTCCTTTAAGTCATCCAACTATGATGACTACTTTCCCAGGCTTTATTAGTGTAGAAAGGCCATTATGGTCATTTGGGACGTGGAATGCTTTGCTCCTGGTTCTCCTGGATTTTAATGTTTCCATTGAAAAGTCACCTGTTCTTCTAATGGGTTTTCCTTTATATGTGACTTGTGCTTTTTCTCTTGCAGCTTTCAAAATACTTTCTTTGTTTTGCATACTTAGTCTTTGCTGGTCCTGTCTACATGGTGTTTTGTGCATTTTTTGTATCTGCTTGGGCATCTTTTTCATTAACTTGGGGAACTTTCTTTTAAACTCCTGTTGAATATAGTCTCTGTGCCATTGGCTTGGGATTCTTCTTTCATCTTTTCTTGTCATGTAAAGGTTCAATTCCCCACTACACCTTGAATGGTGGTCTATATTTCCGGTATGGTCCTTTTCTACTTTTTTTTTTTTTCGTGTTCTATGCTTATTTCATCTAGATGCTCACATTTGTCTTTGAGTCCTTATATTTTGCCTTCTGCTTGAGTCATTCTACTTGTGGGGATTTCCTTTAAATTTTCTATTTGGATCATCGTATTTTTCAATTCCATCTCCGTTGCATCTTAAGTGTTCTCAAATGTTTCTATCTTTTTATTGAATCCCATTCTCAAATCCTGGGTTGTTTTATAATTTCCATCAGGATTAAATTTGTGCTTTCTTGGGTATCACTCAGGTTTTTATTATCTTTAATTTTTTGTTATTTCTTTCTTTTTAAAAAAAAAAAACAGTGTGATGGTAAGCCTAATTACAGTCACCAAAGCATGTACTATAAATGGTCCATATCTATAAATAAAAGAAATGGATTATAAAAGTGAACTTAAAAGCAACAGGCAAGTACATGTTGTCTACAGGGAATCCTCTTTTAAAAGGACATAAGTAACTTTTTTTTTTGGTTTTTCTTTTTTTTCTCCTTTATTAATTTATTCTTGTTACATCTCAATGGTTATCCCATCCCTTGTATCCTCCCATTCTTCCCTCCCTCCCATTTTCCCCTTATTCCCCTCCCCTATGACTGTTCCTGAGGGGGATTACCTCCCCCTGTATATGCTCATAGGGTATCAAGTCTCTTTCAGTTCACTGAGTGGTTTCTTTGTGTCTTCTGTAAATTCCTTGAATTATTTGATGGAGTTTATGTCTGTTATTTTAAATTCTGCATCATGGGGTTCATTTAGGTAATTGTCATTGGTAAACACTTCTATAGGACTTCTGGGGGTTCCTATGGGGGTGCCTACTTTTACCTTTCATTTTGTTTACATTTTGGAATGAGATCTAGGTATATGAACTTTTGTTAGTTCTGTGTCTGATATGGACACAGCAGGCTGGGGCATGAGAGAGGCTGTGAATGTCAATGTGGGCCTATGGGTTGGATATGGCATAGATGTGTTGAAGTCAGGTGGACATAGAGGACCTACCTGGTGAGCAGGATGTGAATACTGGTCCAAGCCTGGAGTGTAGGCTAGACCTGACTGTTGTGAAGTATGTGTGGAGGAGAGGACCAGGCATTCTTACCTGCATAGACCCTGGATAAGAATAGCCAGGTCTTGGCAGAAGCCTAGAGGTAAGTCATGATGTAGATAGTGACAAGAGCAGGATGGGGCACTGCATATGAGACCCGGGCTAGGTCTGGGGAGGTTACTTAGAAGGGAGAATCAGAAGAAATCACCTGGCTATAACTTCGAGTAGGACTTCCACAGACTGATTTTTAAAACAGGTCACAGGACTAGCAAGACCAACTAGAAAAGAACAAAATGAGTGAGGAACAGATTATTACTTTTTTATTATTATTCTCTTATATATTACATCCTGACTGCAGTTTTCCTCCCTCCATTCTTCCCAGTCTCCTTCCACACTCTCACAGATCCACTCCTTCTCCATTTCAATTCACACACATGAACACATGAACACACACAAAGAGCAGGCACCCCAGGGTTATCAGTAGAACATGGCATAAGAAATAACAATAAGAGAAGATGCAAATCATCATATCAAAACTGAGCAAAGCAAAAATGCCTTCTACAATTACAAAGATTGGTCATTGAGTTACGTAACCCTATGTCCTCCTAGTGAATTTATTCTCCATGAAAAACAGTAAAAGCATAATATATTCTTGCAATTTGAGGCTCAAATTCTAGGCCTTTGTAAAAGTATCTGTAAAAGTGTTCAACCACCCCAAACATGATTCCTCTTAGCTTGGAAACGTGTAAACTAAAATGACCAGTGACAAGCTCACCAGGCACCCAAAGGCAACAGGTGATGTTAGGAACAGGGTACAATGTCTGTCATAAGAAATACCATGGTAGAAGAACTGACAACATTGCCAATCATGAGTCTAATGACATACAGCCTAGGCTGTCCTCTGACTCACTATGTATCCTCCTGCCTACACATTCCAAGTGCTGTGATTACAGGTATGTGCCATCACATCTGGTTCATGGCATACTGAGGCTCGAAACCTGGCCTTTATGCATCCAAGGCAAGCATCCTACCAACTGAGATATTTCTCTGCTGAGTACTTCCTCTTGGACATTGAACTTAGGCCTTAGCTCTGAAATCATGCTGGCCAGTGTGCAAAGACCCCATCTCTGGGACTGGGAAATGATGCCTGAAGGCCTCTAGTGCCAGTTCTTGGTTCTGGTCTCTGGGAAACCCTTCAGTGTTCCTTATACTTGATTCCATGTGAAGAGAACACTGATGCCCCTTAAAAGTTTGGAAAGCTTCCCCAGTAAGCTGGAAGCCTTCATGATGATATTACACATAGTCACAGACTTATATTTCAACTGGAAGCTTGGGTGGGAGGTCATCTGTGTGCTTATGTGTTCCTACGCATGTGTTCCCATATGTTTGAGCACTTCTGTATGTGTTTGTGCCTGTGTGTGTGTGTATGTGTGTGTGTGTGTGTGTGTGTGTGTGTGTGTGTGTGTGTGTACAACAAATAATATTCTAAAAACATAAACTTCCTTTAGATTGTCTTGAATCATTCAACTACAAGTTTAGAAAGCATCGTGGGCCATTTTCCAGACTGGCCCTCTAGACACTTTTCCCTCTGGACACTTGCAGTGAACCCAGCTGAGGACCTTTTTGTTTCCCGCATGCTCCTTTGTTCCAATGAAAGTAATTACTAGACATCACCTCAGCAGAGACTGAGGCCTCACTCCTGACTTGCTCTCTGCCTCCCCTGTGACTGTTAATTGGCCCTTACAAGTTGTTGTTCCGCATAATCTTTCACTAGCTAAAAATGGGAAACACACTCTTTAAAACTCACAATGGAACATATAAATGATTGCCAGGAGTCAATTATTTTTGATCTTCAAAAACTTTCATTGTATCTTATTCAAACTAATATTGAAGTGATTCCGTTTTCCTGACAAGACAGGTGTTTGTTTGTAGATGGGTCGCCCATAGCATAGGCTATCTCGATCTTACTATGTATCTCAAGATGACCTTTAACCTGTGATGCTCCTGCCTCCACTTTCCAAGTGCTGGGAGTACAGGTGGGTGCCTGGGGCAACCCAGGCCTTTATGTATTTCAGACAAGCACTCTACCAACTTAGATGCTTCTACAGGTTAGTATTTGGTCTTGAAACTTAGGCATGTCTTTCTGTATTCTTCCTATATTAATATTAAACTCAACATATTAGAGTTTTTATAGTTGATGTTAGAAATTTACATGTCATGTATGTGGACATACACATAGGACATGTATACATTTATGTATGTGGTAAATACATATAATCAAATTATGCTTCTGGGTTCAAAACATCTCTGAAATTTAGCAAAACAGAAATGTGGCATATGTACCTTTCTTCTTAATGGAGAGAACTCCTGATTGCCATAATTTTTACTAAAAAAAAATCAACCCAGAGTTGGAATTTTCTATTGGTTTTTTTCACATTAATTTGAATTGTCCTGTTGCTAAACATAAGTCTGTTTAGACCAGTCGCCCTCCCCCAGGCTGAAATCCACTCAGTCACTGCAAATTAACTAATATTAAATATCTAGCTCTTATTTTAACTGCTAAACTAACCCCACATTGGTATATTTATTTGAAAAATAGTCCAGCCATTTATTGAAAAACCATAGAAAGTGTAAGTATACCCATCTAGGAAAAGATGCCAATGTGAATTCATTTTCATTGTCTTCAGAGATTGGGGGAAAGATCAGGATGGCTGAAGCATGGACATTAGTTCATTCACTGTTCATATAACAAACATGACAAAGTGAGCAATCTAAAAGTGGCAATTAATGCCATTATTTTCCTAACTCTTTGGTCGCATCATGTCTCAGATGGGTGCTGTTTTATTGTACTATAATTCTGATATTAGCTCATTTTTGCAGTGGTATAGCCACTGGTGAGTTGTCTATGCTCCAGCAGTTCCTCCCTGATTCATGCTCATGTAAGCTATCCTAATTAAGCTCAGCGGAGGATGGAGAGTGACAAGACGGTAAGCAGAAGGGACCCAATGGGAGGCAGCAAACTCCCAGGGTTTCAGCAGGAAACTGGGAATGGGAGAAAGAGAGAAGATAAGGGAAGGGTCAGAATGACCAAAATTCAGTATTTGCATGTATGAAATTATCAAAGAATTTTTTTTAAAGAAAACACTCTGTGCTAGGGAGCTGACTCAGTTGGTAAACTGACCATTTAATAACCACAATGATCTGAATTCAAATTCTAGAGGGCAATGAAAAACAAAATCCAGGCAAGATGGTGCATGCTTGTGATCCTAGTATCGGGGAGGTGGACAAAAGAAGCTCCCTAAACCCACTGGCCACCTAGCCTAGCCTAGCTGGTGAGTTCTGGCTGTCAAAAGACAAAGGTAGACAGTACCTGAGAAGCAAGAGCCAGGCAGAGTTGTTCTCTGACCTACACACACACACACACACACACACACACACACACACACACACACCACATGGGGGGAGAGAGAGAGAGAGAGAGACAGAGACACAGAGACAAAGAGAGACAGAGAGACACAGAGAGAGACACAGAGAGAGACAGAGACAGAGACAGAGAGCGAGCAATGGTTATTCTAACATATTTTGCAAACCATAATGCTAGGTTACTATTTCAGTCTAGTATATTTTAACATACAATGAAAAATATTTTAGTATATTTTGTAATTACTATCTATATCAACTACATTTAATTTCCTACTTAAGTAAAAACAATATAATGTGTTTTTTTTTCAGAATACGTTGCTTTAAATTAAAAAGATAAGTCAAATAAAAAGACTTCTAGGAAAATAATGATTTGGATGCTGAGGACCCAAGTATGGTTCCTCCTGCCAACAGCAGGCAGCTCACCGCTGCCTATAATGCCAACCCCAAGGGATCTGACATCCTCTTCTTACCTTCAAGGACACCTTATCTCATGTACACCCCTCCCACCACCGCACGCACATAATTAAAAAATAAAAACCTTTTAAAAAATATTCCACTAGGCAGAGAAGTGAATCATTTGCTTCCTTTTGTTTTGCAAATGTTTAAAAAAGTAAAATACATATATTTTCACTAAATAATCAAAACCATCTTTCCAAACGAGAAGCACTGCCCAAAATATGTGTCTTGGTGCACATGTGTGCAGATATGCATGCATAAGGATGGACATGGAGGCCTGAGTTGACACCAGGCCACAGTCTGAATCATGTTCCATTTTATTTATTGAGATAGGGTCTTTCGCTGAGCTCAGAGCTCTCTTTCTCCGGGTAGTCTTGCTAGTCACCTTGCTCAAGGTACTCCCATCTCTGCTTTGCAGGTGCTAAGATTGCAGATGTTCACCTTACCTGCCTGGCTTTAATATGGGTTCTGGGCATCTGGACTCAATTCCTCACATTTCAATTGAAGTGTTTTCTCCACCAAGCCATCTTGGAAGCTTATACTCTATTATATTTGAAGTCATCACGTAGTTGCCTTGATCAGAAAATTGTGTCACTGAGGGAAGCTTACATCTTAGTCTGAGTTTGTAATATGTTCATATTTGTACACATATAAACATGAAGAGTTTTATGTACCAAATCACCTGGAGCTGGAGAGATGGGTCAATAGTTAAGATTACTCACTGCTCTTGCAGAACATCTGCTCCATTTCCAGTGTCCATATTGGGTGGCTTATACCTATCTGCAAGCATTTCCCAGATCCAGGGAACCTGACAGTCTCTTTTTGCCTCCTTGGACACCCACATGAATGTGTGAATTCCCAAAAAGAGGCACACACATACATAAAAGTAAAACCATAAGGCCAGCGTGGTGGCACACACTTTTTACCCCAGTGCTCTGGGAGGCAGAAGCAGGCAGAACTCTGAGTTAGAGACCAGACAAATCTATAACATATGTTCCAGGACAGTAAGGGCTACACAGAGAAGCTGTGTCTCAAACTAAGTAAACAAGTAAATAAATAAAACTTAAAAGTATCTATTTATCTTTAACAAATGTTCATTTCCTATGTGTGTCTAAGAGAGTACACATTGAAATATATTAGCATTTCATCAGAAATTATTTTCTTTATTGTTCCTTATCTTACATTTAAAGTACTAAAAGTACTGTTTTAAATTATATATAGTGAATGTAGTTATATAGGCATTAATATAGATATATAAATTTTAGGATAGCGATAGATTGAGACTTTTACAAGATGCTTCCTACAATAGTTTGTTCATTTGATAGAGTTGAGAACATTTCAGCCAATACAACTCTACCTCTGATTGTCAATCATTATAAGGAGATGGGCGGGAGGAGTATGCATTCTTAGGATCCAATGTCTACTATTAACTTGTGGTACTATTTCTGAACTTCAGTTGTCCTCTGCCACACTACTCCTAAGCCAATTCAAATGTGTACAGCACTATACTAAGACACTTTAGCAGTCCCTCTACACGCAGGAACAAGTGCCACCACTTCCTCCTCAGTGATCTTACTGGAAATAGCTCTTTTAACACTCATGTGTATGCCGCTGAAGTGATGTCGCCTTAGAAATCACACTTTGTAACTATAGATGCATGCTCTACCATGCCAGGACTGCAGCTGTGGAGTGAGAGCTGAGGGACGCTTAAAACCTTTGTAGCATCTTTATGACAGTCTGGCCAGTAATGACTTGGCCATATGTTGGTGGGGACGGGTTGGGGGAATAGGGAGGGGCTTAGGGAAGGGAAGGAAGCACTATTAATAGACCCTTACTCTTCTTGAATGTTTATGCCCACATTAAGCCTGTCTGATATCACATGGACACTGTTGCTATAATTCCCAGAATCGTAAAACACAAACAGTGATCCCAAGTCCTGGGATGATGTTATCAGTCTCATCATTGTGAGTGCTGATGCCCACTAAGGCATGTGTACGCCAAAGTGAAATGCTATGAAAGGAGGGACACAGGCTGCAAATCGTTACCAAGATGGAGACCAAACTGTTTCAGCGTTACCCAAATTGATGCTCGGCTACAGACTCAGATTGATGATTCACAGTCAGAATGGAAATAACACCCAAACTTCAAATTTATAGGAACTTTAAGTGAGTGTGGTGTGTGTGTGTGTGTGTGTGTGTGTGTGTGTGTGTGTGTGTGTGTGTGTGTATGTGTGGTGTGATAGATTTGCATTGCATGGGTATGTGTGTGTGTGTGGTGTGTGAGGTGTGTGTATGAGAGAGATAACGTGTGTGTATATGTGTATGTGATGTATGTGTGGTGTGTGTGTATGTGCATATGTGATGTGCTCGTGATGTGTGTATGTGTGTGTGTGGTATGTGTGATATATGCTGCATGTGTGATGTGTTTGTGGTGTGTGTCAATGTGTATGTAGTGTGTGTGCATGTATACTATGGCATTGTTTGTGTGTGCAAGTGAATGTGCTTGCCTACTCCGTGTATATAGAAGGCAGAACAACACCTCAGGTGTCAGTCTTCACTTTCTACCTGTTTAACACAAAGCTGTGTTAAAAAACTCCAGGTCAACTGGCCCTCAAGCCTGCAGTGGGTCTCCTGCCTTTTCCTCTCGTCTTTCTATAGTAGTGCTGAGATTATAGGCACCAGGCTCCATTTCTACATGATTTCTCAGGATCTGAACTCAGGTCCTCATGCTTGCATGGTAAGAGCTTTACCCAGTGATCCACCTCCCCCAAACCAACTTTTTATACTTAATTTTAGAGAAAAGGACTTGAATTCCCAAAAGAAAATGAGACACTTAACAGAGATTTCCTGCCAGGAACATGAATAAAAATATCAGCAGGCAAGTTTATAAAAAAGTTATGCATAATATAAAAATCAAGAACTAGTGCTAGATTACAGAATTAAGACCCAAAGTGCCCCGATAGCTGAAGCCCTGAACCAGCACTTCTCAAACAGGGTTGCACATTATCACCAGCTGGGGAGCTTTGAAACGCCAGCGGTGCCTGGGCCCTACCTTCAGAAACTCTAATTTAATTAGCCTGGGTCAAGACCCAGGCATCAATAGTTTTAAGTGCTCTCCAGGTGGTTCTAAAGTGTAGTCAAGGTTAAGACCTGTGCCCCAACTCATGTCTAAGTTCACTCTAATAAAGGTCTAGACGTCATGACTGTCAGAAGTGATAAGAAGATGGCAAAGATCAAAGTAACACAATGCAGAACCTGACTAATGTGATGGAAGGGGAAAAGGAGGACACAGAGGAAGCTGTGATTAGCCCCGGCAGCCACAGTAATGGATGGTAGCACGTGTTTTCTGAGCTAAAGCGCAAAACCTTGGCATCAGAAACCTCCTGCTGGCTTTATGAACAATGCATAGAGAACAAAATGGAGGTACAATGAATATGCTTGGGAAAGTAGAACAAGGGGGACTAAGAAAGTGGCCAATAGTTACCTCCAGAGCATGAAATGGGAGGAGTACTCATTTTATTTCATGTATGTGATGGAGTGATAGTCTTAAAAGGATTTTAAAGTACCATTTAAGGGATGTAGCTGAGTTAGGACATCACTTGCCTGGCATACACGGAGCCCTGGGTTTGGTGCCCAGCATCTCATGAACATGGGTGCACTTGGCGAGCCACATCTGTAATCCTAGCAGTGAAGGGGAGTGCCAGGCAAAGGATCAAAAATCTGAGGTCCTTCTCTGCCATAGAGCAATTTTGCAGCCAGCAGGGAATACAATATATTGTTGCTTCAAATGATGATGATAAGCCAGATAGGAAGGGTGGCTGTGAAACGCTACCTTCTGGGCCTGACACAGCCATGGCAATCATGAACTGATTCGCAACAGGCGGTTGCTGTTGCCTCCGCTGGGTGCACATGAAACTGGAACCTGTTGGCAATCAGTCCTACATAGAAGAAGGGTCCATTAGATTATATCCTCCCTGGCGAACTATTGGCTACTGAAGGATTCTTGGAGGGGGGGTGGTGCATTGTCTTCTGTTATTCCCACTGGTGAGCCCACCTTGTTCCTATGTAAGGAGTCAAATTAATGCATACATCGATACCGTTAGATTCAGTGAGTTGTGAAACAAAACAAAACAACATGAATTTGGGTTAGGGAGCTGTAGGAAAGACGAGGGAGTTGGCTGGAATGGGAGAGACATAAGAAAGAGTAAGGTTTAAGATTAATAAAAATGCACTATATACATGAATGAAATTTTAAAATATATTTTATTAATTTATTCATATTACATCTCAATTGTTATCCCATCCCTTATAACCTCCCATTCCTCCCTCCCTCCCATTTTCCCCTTACTCCCCTCCCCTATGAATGTGACTGAGGGGAACCTCCTCCCCCTGTATATGCTCATAGGTTATCAAGTCTCTTCTTGGTAGCCTGCTATCCTTCCTCTGAGTGCCACCAGGTCTCCCCATCCAAGGGACGTGGTCAAATATGGGGCACCAGAGTATGTGTGAAAGTCAGTCCCCACTCTCCACTCAACTGTGAAGAATGTCCTGTCCATTGCCTAGATCTGGGTAGTGGTACATTTACACTATGGAATACTACTCAGCTATTAAAAACAAAGAATTCTCAAAATCTGTGGACAAATGGATTGAACTAGAAATGATAATTATGAGTGTGTTAACCCAGAAGCAGAAAGAGTCAAATGGTATATACTCACTTATATCTGGACACTAGCCCAAGGGGCATGTCCCATGAAAGTCTTCACTTACCAGGAAAGTGGGACAGAGGGGAGGACATCCTATTGGGACTCTAGGTGAGAGAAGCATTGGAGAATGGGGAAATAGAAGGATCCAGAGGATCCTAGAAACCTACACGAAGAACATTATGGCAGGTAGATCCTGCTCAAACTATAGCACCAGCCAAGGACAATACATGCAGTAAACTTTAAAACACTAGCCAGATGAATGAAATTTTTAGAGACTAAATTTGAGGAAGGACAGCAGGTTACCAAGAAGAGACTTGATACCCTATGAGCATATACAGGGAGAGGTAATTCCCCTCAGGAACAGTCATAGGGGAGGGGAATAAGGGGAAATGGGAGGGAGGGAAGAATGGGAGGATACAAGGGATGGAATAACCATTGAGATGTAACAAGAATAAATTAATTAAAAAAAAAACAAATATTTAGTGGTTACAATTACAAATGAGAGGCGTTGTCTTTACCCATTGTTTTCCACCATTGTGCCATCCTATTCCCATTCATTCTAGTAAAAATAATGGGTTGATTTTGAACAGTCATATTTATTGCTCATTCATTGTCCTTGCCTGCACCGAGTTCTGCCAATTTAAATGAAAAAAGTCAATTTCAGTACTTTGATGTGACGTTGGACTAGGAACTTCCGGAACGCCATACTGCTACAGAACACTGAAAATCAGGAGCATGCTACATGGAACATGGTGACAGGCTGCCTAGAGTTATCCACTATACTGGATGTCCAGAGCAAAACAGGCCGGGGAGAAGCTGCAGCTGCTGTTCAGCAAAGGAAGGGGGAAAAATTCAAATTTTCATCAGTTTGCAAGCTTTCCTCCTTCAGTAGTTCCCTGGAGTAGCCATAGCTCCACAGAATTTTAGCCCTCAGTGCTTCTGATCAAGTTCACCTTTGATGTTCTTGTTAACACATGGCCCTGGAGCAGAAATGTAGGTGAGGGCAGGAGAGGAAGAGACCACCTACACTCACGCTCCTTCAGTCAAGACTGTCCTTTCCACAAAGCATCTGAGGGCAGGAAAACACTTTTTTTTAGAGTAATAACCACCGTTCCAGACAGTATGAACACTTGGGATCTGTGGCTAATTTTATCATGTAGTTTCATAACCTCAGGCTCTACAATTCACCTGTGAATGGGAAACATTTTCAAAGACAAATTGAAACCTTCTTCTCCCTCCCACTCTATGGATGATGCTGTTTAATAAACAGTGACCTTTACAATAGTAGCCAACTTATTCCCAATTTCAGTGGACTTAAGTCTCATCCTGTGACACTACACCCAAAAACCAAATGAGCAAGACTCGCATGTAACTCAAGCCTCTACTTGTACCAGAAAATAAATGCTGTCGCGTTTGTGAACATCAACCAATCAGTTCTGCTCAGCAGTCCACTTGGCCTGGAGAGGCAAAGCCCCAGACATTATACTGTTCTCAGGGCCAGATTAACATTTGGTGTTGTGTTCCCAACACTTAAATGGCCTTGTTAAATATAACTTGGGGGTTTTATAGGTACCCACTCAATTCGGTCGAGATGCAGAAAACAATGTCATAAATAACACCGTAAGAAGGCATAGACTGGATTAGGACCTTAATTTATATTCAACCAGTAAAGTTTAAAGGAGAAATCAAGTCTGCTATTTCAGGAACTCTTTCCCTGGGGGGATGGAAATAAGCATCCACTCTTTATTATAGTACTCCAATAACAAAGCATACTACACTCACACCAAACTCCAGCCTCCAGGAAACAGGTTGACAGGGCTTACTTACAGAGTATGAGGGAGGGGGTTTGTACAGGACCTTGGATGACCCTAAAAGAGCTACTCTACTAAATAGTCTTTCTCCAGCCACGATGACAACTTTTCCACAGCTACCAAGATGTGCCCCCATCCCCACTTTAGTTTGCCTTCCATAGCCTATACACTCTAGAACCTCCAAAGACCACAACAGGTACTTAGAACAGAATTACTAACATCCAGCAGTAGGTGCAGGAGAGAGCAGGGGACTCTTGGGTGATGACCCAACGATCTTCCTGACTCCCTCCTGGAAGTGGGGAATGCCAACATTCAACAAACTGGACCTCAGGAACCTCCTGCACACAGTCACAGAGCCTCTCAGAATGGCACTCTACAACACCTGTTAAGCAAGAAATCGGAACCTTTTAATTTTTTCCTCAGATGACAGCCTATGATTCAGATAAAAGAGTTTGAAAGGCAGTCATCATCATCATCACATGACTTGAGTACAGAATTGACAAGTTATTGAATGATGATGAATATAACTAAATCGGTTTCCTTCTTGACAAAGCAAGGTCCTGTTAAACCTTAGAATCGTGAGGAGAAAAGGATCAAGTCCAAGGTTGTCCAATTAAAACAAGTTGTATTTAGGGGTTTCCCCAGGACTAGCCAGCCAGCTGTCCCACCTTAAGTTAGGATTTGAGAGAGCAGCCCCTGCTGACCTCTTGAGTCCCTTTTTATAGGGGGGATAAGGTGTTCACAGGGGCCAGAGAGTTGGTTCTTATGCGTTGTTAGAATGATACAATGAAAGGAAGAACAAGGGTAAGGATATGCATTGTGTGATTTAGTGTAGGCTGAAAACAAGTTCTGCAGTTTACATCAGATCTAAGAAACAGGGACTTATTCTTAATTACAAATAGAAACATTAGCTTTCAAGGGCTTAACACAAGACAGACAGAAACTTCTTAGCTAACTTAACTGCAAACAGAAACCTTGACCTGCAAGGCATATTTTTTTTCCTGTGTTGGTTTCCCACTAACTCGCAAGGTACGTTGTTCCTGTTTTGGTCTCACAGTTCCAATGAATCTGCATTCACACATGTTAATGAAGCTGTACATTCAACTGTTTTTTTTTTACAAGGGCAGTTATTACCAATCAAGTGGATTTAGTTTCCAGAATTTTAGCAGAAATGATCATCTTAGGCAAAGGAGAAAGAGTTAATGTGGTATCAAAGGAGAGGATCTCACTGTGATTTACAACTTATATTTTCTGATCAGACTTACAAATCCAGCTAAAGTGTTTAATCAATATGGAGCACTTAAAATGATGTCAGCTGTGGAAAGAAGGCTTTTACCTGAAAGCAGGGCTTAAGCTAACTTCCCATTAAAATTCAAATAAAAAAAAATTTTAAAACTTGTTTCTTTTTAGCATTTATTTCTCTAAATTAAATCTAAGTCTAAGACGGAAGGTCGACTCTAACCTGCCCCTTGAACTTTTGTTGAAATGGTTGCATGAAATAAAGAATACATGATCAAAAATAGCTGCCTAAGTATTCCCGAGATGATTTGTGGGGCTTTGAATGGCCAGTTTAGAGACCTCTGTCTCTGCACTTAGAACTCAGTATTTCACTTGGACGTCACCAATGGATTCTGGGAATGTCTCCATCGTGTTCCAGGTGTTAGGACTGGATTCTTGGTTTTCTATGCTGATGCTTGGAAATTAAGCCTACTTAACTCAGAAATAGGAAGCTAAAAAAGTTTTCAATCTAATTCAGTAGCACAATGCAGGGTGGAAATTGAGTAGAAATTAAGTCACCAAACCTCCATTATCTGCTCTCACTGACCATAGATAGTCACATATAGTCCCCACAACAAATAGCAGAGCTTTGAATGTTGTTCCAGGCATACTATACTGGTGGGTCTCATAACAATACTATAGATATTTACTATAAGGGTTTAATTACTGAGAGATGTTATGAGATCATAGCAATGACCAAGTCCCCAGATGCCAGGCAAGGACCAACCTTGCAAACAAATCTCCTGAGTGAAAAAAAAGAAAAGAAAAGAAACAACAACAACAACATGAGGTGACTGCTACTAGGTGTGGTGGAGAAGAAAGTTTATTGCAGATAAAGGGAAATCATAGCCAGAGGTAGGGACATTTGGGAGAGTACAGAGTGGACATGACCCTGAACCATATGAGAAGAGAAATAGGGGAAGGGAAGAAGAAAACTCGATGTAGCATCCAAGATGGTGAAAGTACACAAAGGGTGGGTAACCAAAATTGCTGGATTATATAGGGAAGAGCCTCTGGGGGAAGGCAGCCCAGCCACCTGACTAGAGAGTTGGGAGGGGTAGAGGCAGAGATGCTAGCCACACCCTGTATACACAAAGAATGAGGAAGGCTAGGAGAACCTGAGAGCTAGGTCTCCTTTTTTCATTATTTAATTACTTTACAGCCTGATCTCAGCCCCTTCCCTCCTCTCTTCCTAGTTGTGCCCTCACATAAAACCCCTTTCCCCCTTTCTTCTCAGAGAAGGGGGGGCTCCACATGGGTACCAATCCACTCTGGCACCTCAAGTTGCAGCTAGACAAGGCAGCCCAGCTATGGGAAATATATCCAAAGGCAGGTAACAAATTCAGAAATGACCCTGCCCACTTACATTGTTAGGGGACCCACGTGGAGAATTAGCTGCATTTCTGCTACATATATGTAGGGGGGCCTAGGTCCATCCCATGCATGCTGGTCACTCAGAAAGGGAAAGAAAATATACATCTGAAGTAGATGGAGGGAGGAAACTGGGTGGGAAAGGAGGTGTGGAAGGATGGAGAGGACTGGGAGAGAAAACAGAAATGGGTGGGGTAGGCATCTCTGGGATGGAGGAGGCTCCCAGCAGCCTATGGGGGTGACTCTAGCTGAGATTCCTAGCAGCAGGGGATATGGAGTCTAAAGTCATCACTTCCCGTAGCCAGGTGGGACTTCCAGCGGAGGGAGGGGGACACCAGCCCATCCATAAAATCTTAGACCCAATAATTGCCCTGCTTACAAGAAGTGTACAGACAAAGATGGAGCTAAGACTAAGGAAGTGGCGAACCAATGCCTGACCCAACTTGAGACCCACCCCAAGGGAGAGAGCCAACCCCTGACACTGTTAATGATACTCTGCTATGATTGCAGACAGGAGCCTAGCATAGCTGCTACCTGTCACTACTGTAACAAAATGGAGTCATTCAGAAAAGGCTAGCATAAAAAGGAAAGCATAAAATATAATGGCACACTGTACTTTTTCTTTTATTATGTAATTGTTTATTGTTTTGTGCTTGTTTTTGTATGTGCATAGGTGTACATGTGCATGTGTGGAGACCAGAACTTGATGTCAGATGTCCTGCTCTGTTACTCTCCACCTTCTCTTTGAGACAGAATCTCTCTCTCTCTCTCTCTCTCTCTCTCTCTCTCTCTCTCTCTCTCTCTCTCTCTCTCTAAAACCAAAGATCAGGAATTAGTAGACTGGCTTGCTAAGGAGCTCAAGAAGCCTTTCTGTCTCCACTTCTAGTGCTGGATTACAGACACATGCCATTATGCCTGGATTTAACATGAGTGGAGGCACCTGAGCTCAGTCCTTATCCCTAATCAATAGCCACTTTATCCCCTGAGCCATCTCTCCAGCCCCAATAGTGTATCTTATTTAGTAAGAGTAAATACTTTGTCTTGAAATCTTACTTGACTGCATGTCTGTCTGTCTCTGTCTCTGTGTGTGTGTTTCTCTGTGTGTCTCTCTCTGTCTCTCTGTGTGTCTCTCTCTGAGAGAGAGAGAGAGAGAGAGAGAGAGAGAGAGAGAGAGAGAGAGGTATAGTGTGTATGTGTGGTTTGTGAGTGTGTGTGGTGTATGGTGTGTCATGTATGTGTATGTGTGTGGTGTGTCATGTATGTGTATGTGTGTACACGTGTGTATGTGGGTGTGTGCTATGTAAGAATAATAATGTATTTTGTATTTGCTGATTTTCAATCCATTTGAGACACCACTCTAAAGAATCACAACAAATGATCAAATGATTCCTTTGTAAAGCAGAAGTCTAGGGTCTTCACAGTTAGCTTAACCTGAAGCCATCAATAAATGGCAATGTTCACTATACACCCTGTTGTGATCCCACTGAAGTCCCAGGACCCATGGAAGGCTCCATATGTGCAGTTTCCTGTAGCACACTGAATCCTGGTCCAGTTCCCAGCAGGCATCTTCACACTGGCCAGTTCCTTCACTTTATTGCTGGCTTTGAACTGCTGAGTTGTTCCAATTCATAAAGTCAGGTTCAGTATTTTAACTCCAACATTTGTGGGTACTCACACTTCTGCAGGAGCTTTTGGGGACACTCCAGGGATGATGATTACATTATGTGGCTAGCAGTGCAGTGAGAAGCTTGGGAGATATGAACCAAGCCAAATTTTCTAACAGGAAACCCGGTGGGCATTGATTTTGCAGATGAGACCTGGTACTGCCATACCCAGCTAGGGGTATATTGTTGGCACCAGAAACGAGAGCTACTAGGAAGTCAGATGCTGCTTATGAGAACCAAAGCGATGACAAAATTGCACATAAAATGTTCTAGTTTGATTTCCATCACTATGATAAACCACTGACTGAAACCAACTGGGGAGGAGATGGCATGTATTTGGTTTACAGGGTACACTTCATCATTAGTGAAACAAAGACAAGAACTCAAGTCAGGAACCTGGAGCCAACAACGGAAGCAGAGAGGGGTTACAGACTTTCTTCTCCTGGCTTTTCGGTTACCTTTCTTATATTGGCCAGGACCACCTGCCCAGGGTGGACAGTGGGCTAGGCACTCCCATCTCAACTAGCAATGAAGAAAATGTCACCCAGACAAGCCTGCAAGCCAGTTCTATGGAGACGCTTTGTCAGCTGAGGGTCCCCCTTTCCCAGTATGCCTTGGTCTGTGTCAATTTAACAAAGGCTGTTACACCAAAGATCCCAGTATGCCACTAATGACTTGTTTCTTGGAAAGTCTTGACAAATACCTAGCCCACAACTTCCAAACCAAAGCTCAGGTCCAGGTGAAAGTTGCTATCCTTGTTGTTTGGCTGAGATAATGCTGTATAAATTGGAGAGTATTTTGAGTGACTTTACAAAGAACATATTTTCTTACACTCTCCTTAGTATTTTGAGCTAACCAAATAATTACATATATTACTGCTACTGTGGGATATCTGTAAGAAGCCTCTAAGTAAGCTCAAAACATCACAAGACCAAGTTCTTAGCATAGAGGAGATGTATTTGTCCCAGAGGGACAAATGGCAGAGATAATATACAGAGATAGGTGAGAGAGGAGGAAGAAGGAGAAAGGAAGAAAGAAAGGAGGTGTGGGAGAAGAGGAAGGGGTACTTATCCCAGAGGGACAAAGGACTACCTCTGGATAGAGAGGAGACAGACAAGGTCCATAGGAAAATGGCAGTTAATAAGAGTAAAAAGGAAACCATGTATAAGGATGAGTTAGGTAATATTAATTGGGCATGTTAACTGGGTGAGCCAAAGGGGGTTTTTGATTGCTGGGTTTCAATACTTTGATAGCTGGACCTTGGTAGTCAGCCTCAGGAGAAGTGGCCAAATAAGGGAAGAGACCTTGGTGGCTAGCTTTAGGGATGCAATCTAATGTGTTTTAGCAAGGCAGAGGAGGTGGGGAGAAGGGCAAGGCCTGCCACAGCCATATGCTCTAGTAGGCTAGTGGCCCGGTCAAGCTCTCACTATAGGTATACATTTTGGGATGGATGTATCAAGTGTAAAGGATAGTAACATATTAAACACCAGGTCTACTCACCATTTTTTTTACAGTGTAGCTATTTTAAATCTATCTCTTTAACAGTTTTGTATATGGTATACATTGTTAACTACAGTCACCATACTTTATAGTCCCTCCTAATTAAAGCTGCCTTTCGACCAGCCCTTGCCTATGTTTGCCCACCCTCTGCTAAAAGTAAGAAACAGTTGGGTGTGTAATTTGAGTCCAGGTGTGTGGTTTAAATAGGCATCAGGCATTCTTGTTGATAATGTTACAGAAAACTCCAGGGATGGTTTTGCACACTACTTTTCGGTATAACATTTTTAGAGTCCACATACAAGTGAGGACTTAAAGTTACTTGTGTTTCTGTGCTGGGTATCTCATGAATATCTTCCAGATTTATGTATGTAATCAAAGCTGAGAGACTTCCCTTCAAGGTTGAATAAGATCTCATGGTGTGCATTTACTATTATACATGTGTGTACATGTATTATAATGTGCCAAATTTTCTTTATCCACTGATGGTGTTTCTAAGTTCCTCCTTTTAAAATCATAGTATTTGAGAACCGGATTGCTGTTTTATTATATATTGCCCTTATCTTTCAATATTATATTATTATCTTACTGTGTACCCTTCACCTGCTTTACTTCCTGATCCCCTGAAGACCTCACCTAGCTTAATATATTTACAGGACTCTAATTCAAGTCTGAGAGAGAGGGCTGGGAAGAAACAATGCAGACAGCACAATGCGCACCACACAAGCATGAGGGCCTGAAATCCATCCCCAGAATTTGTGTAAAAGCCAGGGTGTGGTGGCACAGGTTTGTACGTCCAGTGCTAGAGAGCCCGAGACAGGTGCATTCCTGAGCCTTGCTGACTGGCTAGCCTGGCCTACATGGTGAGTTACAGACCAAAGACACTGCCTCAACAGAATCAGATAGAATATGCTTAAGGAGCATTAGCTGAAACTGCCTGACCTCTGGCCTCCAAAAACACACAAGAACATGTACACCCATGCATGTCCAGCACAACACACACATGCACACGTATACATCATAGATGGTTAGAACAAGAGAGCTTAAGCCTAGAGATAACTTAGCCAACAATTTTAGCATCAGCTCCATTTCTTACCCTGAGCTCAGAGCTTCCCATTGCAGTACTAGCTCAATAAATGGGTCTTACTTTTCATTTTACAGACAGGCAGTTCCTGACACCCAGTGCTCTGTCTGGAAAAGGTGTGGGAGACATTAAAACAAACCCCCCTATAAAAACTCCTCTACATTAACAATGACCTTACTTTTTTTACAGTACTTAAAATTCAAAAACTCCAGGTGTGTAAAGTTTAAATGCCACAATTGAAAGATAATTAAGGAGGCTAAGTTTAGTGATGGACAGTAATCCTTTCTGATTCGATGCCACCCAAATGCCCCATTGGCCCTCCAGAACTGGAGGGTTCTGCTCATGTTAGGCATGCTGAAAACCATGCCTTCTATTGCCCCTCACCCATGGGACTTTGCAATCCCAAAGGACCACTGACTGCTGAGCTGGATTGCCAGGGCTCTCCTGCCTTCTCCACCCCAGCAGGAAGGAAGACTTACTGCCTCCTCCCTTCCATGCCCTCCCACAGAGACTCAACAATGAATATTCATTTCCACATTATGTTTTGTGTTTGTTTTTGAGACAAGGTCTCAGGAAGTAACTGGCTGACCTGGAACTCACTCTGTATACTTGACTGGCCTCAGATTCACAGAGATCTGTCTCCTGAGGGCTGAAATGAAAAGTGTGTGTCATCAACACCCCTGGCAAGGCAGTGGATTAATTACTACAAAGTTTTCAAATTGTGTGAAATTCTTCTCTCTGTCTCTCTCTCTGTGTCTCCTGTGTGTCTCTCTGTCTCTGTCTCTGTCTCTGTCTCTGTCTCTGTCTCTCTCTCTCTCTGTCTCTCTCTCTCTGTCTCTCTCTCTCTGTCTCTCTCTCTCTCCCCCCCCCCTCCTCTTCTCTTCTCTTTCTCTCTTGTTGTAACACAAGATCTCATATATGTAAAACTATTTTCAAACTCCAAATAGCCAAGGAAGGTCTTGCATTTCTGATCCTCCTGCCTTTACTTCTCACGTGCTGAGATTGCAAGCATGCACCACCATTTCCAGTTCACAGGCTGCTGGAGTTGGACCCAGGCTTTGTGCAAGCTAGCCAAGTATTGTACCAACTGAGATACAGGCCCAGCCTTAAACACATTTCCTTGATGTTCATACAAGTGGCCTTTGACCCTGTTTGACACCAAATGCCCAAAAAGTATCAGGTAATAGACTTTTTTTTTTAATGTCAATTAAATATATTACTGAACCTAGAATGAATATGTGAGTGAGCAAACAGCAGGTAGAACAAAGCATTTTTGTGTCTTTCAGTGCTTCCATCATTTCATTTTATAAAATGTTGCATTGTCACCATGGTATGCCAAGCTACATTCACAGCCACAAACTGTTCCAGCCTGGCAGTCCTGAATGGTGCTACATTATTTCTGTGGCTTCCATGGTAACAAGAAAAGATTCAAAGAATGAAGAGAATGGCAGCCAGACATGATTGAAACTACATGAAGAATCAGGAATATATAGTGAGATTTGAGTCTTGAATCTGGCTGGGGACAGCTTGTGTGTACCTGTAATTCTGTGAGGCTGGCTTTCTGATCTACACTGATGAGCAAGTTGCTGTCAATGCCAGAAGCCCTCCAACATTCATTTATTATGACCCTTTTCTTCTTCTTCCTTCCATCCTACCTTCCTTCATTCCTTCCTTCCCTTTGTTGTTGTTTTTCTGTTGTTTTTCTGTTGTTGTTGGTGGTGGTGGTGGTAGCAGCAGCAGCAGTTAGTTGGTTGGTTTTGTTTGGCTTGTTTTATTTTTGTTTGTTTGTTTTTGTTTTTTGACGTAGGGTCTCACCATGTACCCTGGCTGGTGTGGAACTTGCTATATAGACCAGGCTGGCCTAATGTCATATAGACCTACCTGCCTCTGCCCTCTGAGTGTAGAGATGAAAGGAATGCACCATCACAACTGGCACCTACTATGCTCTTGATTAGAAAATTATGATAGGCAGATTTGGGCCCAGGGATCCCACTCAAACTATGGCTCCAGCCAAGGACAATACAGGCCGTAAACTTCAAACCCCTACCCAGATCTAGCCAAGGGTGTCTTTCTTTGCTTGTCTGCTTCTCCAAGCTCCAAGAAGCGGCTCAGGGGTGTGGGTCAGTGCTTCTTAGGCCTTGACACAATAATGAAGGGCAGTGGCCACTCTCCTGGAGGGAGCGCAGAAGAATTCATGGGCTCTAGGACTGAGAGTATCCAGATGCTCTTGCCTCTCTGTGGGAAGGTGCCTCTGCTGCGCTGGCTGCCCCGCTGAAGCAGGGAGGGAAGCCAGGCCTTGGGAAGTGCAAAAAGCAGCAGTCAGAATCACAAGCCAATACGAGGCAAACAAAAAATGAGGAACTAAACTTTAATGTGCATCCCAAGCCTCCAGCATTCAGTGTAGCGGGTGGAGTCAAAAGCCAAAAGATTAAAAAGGGAGCAAAAAGCAGGGTGAGAAGGAAGGACAAGGGACCCGAGGCTCAAGCCAGAAGAACCAGAAAAGTGACCAGAAGGGCCAAAAGGCTCAAAAGGTGAACCCCACTGGAGAATCCTGGTTTTTTATGCCCTGGGGGTTGGGAAAGAGAAGAGGAGATCTCAGGATATGGCTTCTGTTTATAGTAAATATCCTGGGTGCCTATCTCAAAAAGAGGAACAGCCTCTTGGTAATCCAGAGGTGGCTTTGAAGATTTGTTTGTTTGTTTTTTTTTTAATCAAAGCAGGACCAGGTCTGTGACATCTTTCAACAGATGGGATTTATGGGTCTGCTGAAATAAAAATGCTAGTCTCTCCCCCTTTCCAAGCAATAGACCAGCTTTCCAGAAGGGAATGGACCTTCACCCTTGAGCAGCAAAACCCCACAGAAGGGGAAGGGAAGGAGAAGGGAAGTGGGAGGGGGAAAGGGAAGGAAATGGGAAAGGGGGGGGGGGAGGAAGGGCAGAGGAGGGGAGGGGAGGGAAGGGAAGAGAGATACAAATTTTTCTTGCCACAAGTTTTCTGGACCTTTCCCTGTAGTGATAGTTATTCCGCAAGGCTAATAATAATCCAATTAACTGCCAAATGTAAAATGGCAAAATCATTTGCTGTTTTTCCATGGTCTTTGATCTAATCAATCATGCTTGCTGCTTATCAAATTGACTTTAATGAACTTGACTTATAATGGTTTTAATGAAATAGATTATTGCGTTCACTTCCACATCCATCTTCTATGTCCGAGAAGCCCATCTAGACAAAGGACTAGATGAAGTGAGGATCTTCAAATTGAGGTTGCTCCGGATTATCTGGAGGACCATCCAGACATACACTGTCGAGTCTCACCCTAGATTTCTGTCTAGAATAAAGCCTCAAAGCTGTACTCATAATTGGTTTCCAGGTGAGTCTAGAAACTGAAGAACCACTTTCTTATCTTTGCAGTCCTGGTGTGTGTGTGTGTGTGTGTGTGTGTGTGTGTGTGTGTGTGTGTGTGTGTGTGTGTGTTACCGATGCACAATAGAGCATGTGGATACTTGTGCCCACATAAGTTTTCTTCCTCTATAACTTTCCATCTCATTTTCTGCGACAGCATCTCTCACTGAACCTGGAGCTCACTGATTTTGTAGACCGGCTGACCATCTAGCCCTAAGGATCCTCCTGTCTCTCCCTGCTCAGCACTGTGGTTGAGGACATACCACACATGGATTTTTATATAGGTATTATGGGTCCAAACTCAGATTTTTTATGACTGTGCAGTAGACTCTTTACCCACTGAGCCGTCTCCCTAGCCCTGTGTGTACTCTTTATAGCTACCGAGAACGCCTGGAATCCATGACAGCAATAGATTACATTCAACACAACTAGAAGAATTTCTAGAACGGACTTTGTCCAAGAACAGCAACTCTAAGTTCTATGCACAGAGGAAGTCTCCTAGGGCCTTCAGATGAGATAACCACTACTTTGGGGTCCTTCAGTAAATAACCAAGAACAGGGAGAACCATCCCACCAGTAAAGTGTTTGCCATACAAGCATAAGGACATGAGTTCAAGCCCTCTCTGTAATCCCAGCAATGGGGAGGAAGATGCAGGTGGATTCCTGTGGCTTCCAGAACACCTTATATGGCCAAATCTCCTAGCATCAGATGCCAGGGAAATGCCCTATCTCAAAAAACAAGATAGAGAGCTCCTGGGAAACAAGCTACAAGGTTTGTTTCTAGCCTCCACAGCACATATGTGTACCTGACCTGCACACACACACACACACACACACACACACACACACACACACACTGAAATGTCAACCCAAAAGACCTCTGAAGCTTGATGTGCTTATACTGCTTCAGAATCATGAATGAATGAGAAAGAGAGAGAGAGAGAGAGAGAGAGAGAGAGAGAGAGAGAGAGAGAGAGAGAGATGAGAAAGAATCAGAAAATAAAATGTGCTTACTGTAGCCAGTTTATCCTCTGGTCCATATCCTTTATTAACTCAAGCTTGATCTTCCTTTGTAGCTGTTGTCTTTAATGTACTTCAAAAACTAGAGCTCCGTACTCTTTGCATGAGAAGAGGGATGAGAGGGCTAGGGAGCTGAAATGGGGTGAGAGAGAGAGGAAGGACTATGTTCAGGGCACACTTGCTTTTATCCGTCCATCACACTCTTCAAATAAGTGGAGGGCTTAAAAGGGTCCTCATTCTCTCTGGTGTGCATTCTGACCAACAGAGAATAAAAAATTCAAATGAGAGAAAATCAATTATTGATCAGCATTCTTTCTTCATGGACACTTGTGTGCAATTATGTGATGGGACAGCGTGCTTAGATTTCAGCAGTATACGTCATGCGGATGGATTTTGCTTTATTAAAAGAAAATTGTAAAGTTTCCAGATCTGCTTTAACACTTTAACCTCAGGGAAATGATTATACCATGATCCAAGTTGCATCACAACAAGATCTTATTTTGAGTGCTTTATTTTACCTTTCCTTTTATTCAGAGAAAGCAAATCTTTTTTCAAAAAAATGTGTGTGTGTGTATGTGTGTGTGTGTGTGTGTGTGTGTGTGTGTGTGTGTGTGTGTGTGAGTGTACATACATTAATGTGTGTAAATATGGGGCACGTGTGCATATGTGCATGGGTATGTGGAAGCCAAAAGTCAATGTGAAGTGTCTCTATAACTCATCAGTTTAGGAGACAGTGTCCCACCAAACCTGTAGTTTGCTGATTGGTCTAGGCTGGCTGGCCAGCGAGCTCCAGAGATACCCCTGTCTCTGTGGCCCCCAGTACTGAGACGACAGACCCTGCCCAGTTGGTTTTCTTCACCATGGGCTCTGGGATGGGCTCATCCCTTGGGCTCAGTTCCTCATACTTCTGCAGTGAGCACGTTACAGATTGAGCTCCGGCCCAGCCATCTCTTCATGTTTTTCTTTCATACTAAATGTACGATACTAAAAAATACCTCAGACTTTGCTGGTGCACCAACTCTCCTTTTTGAGACATTCTGAACCATGTAAGCAAGTGCACTGTGTTTCCTTAAGGAGAACGGGAACAAGTGCATCCTCATAGCATCCTAGGACTGTTGTGCAGTGTCCTAGGCTCTAAGCGATGACAAAAAGTGCATTAACCACAAAATCAAGATGCCTATTCAATTTGCAACCATATGGAAGGGCTCAGAATGACGGGTAATAAGCAACTTGACTTTGTGACCAACAAATCATGTTAGGCCAGTTCACTCACCTCCTCTGACAGAGCAGCAGGCCTTGCATGCAGGGAGGAAGGGACAGACATAATACATTTTGACTTCAGGAAGGCTTCCGACTCTGTTCCACATGACATGGTCATCAACAAGGTGGGAAAATATGGCTTGCTGTCAGAGATGGATTAAATTGATTAGAGAGGTGGCTAATTGGGAAGAAAAGCAAAGTCACCGCTGCACAGATACACAAGTGCCAAGGCAATATGCTGCTGATTTGCATCTGGATACAGACAAGGGCAAACCTATATAGCAAGGCAGACCAGAATACAGCTATCTGAAGAAATTCTTGCCTGTCAATGGAATAGCTCATTACTTTTAATGGCTTTTGTCCCGAGTCTCTGGGCATTAGCAAGTATGTGAATGATGGTTCTCTATTTTCCTATACACATAAAAAAGTAATCACTTTAGATTAAAGCATTGTATCTCCAAAAGAATGCTGTTAAAATGCAAAAATATAACTCTGTGTAATATTTTCTATTAAGCATTAGCAGTAAGTTCTTATCCAGGATAAATTTGGCAGAACTTTCTAGACGTGACAGAATGGGCACGCGGAAATAGAACAGCTTGTTTTCAAGGGGAAGAAGTGCAGGGAAACTAGATGACAAAAGGCAGAAGAAGCCTTGGGGACTTGTGATCATGACTATAGTCAGAGAGACCTGACTTTAATTTCCTCTCCTAATTCAGTTTTTAGAGCAAGACAACCGATACTTTGATCTAGTGGGGCAGGCTGAAAGAACTGCCACAGAAATTTGGATAAGGAGAGACCTCAGTCAACTGCTTGCTATGCAAGCAAGCATGAGGACCTGAGATTGACCCCCAAAACCTACATTTAAAAATGGGGTATGGTGGTTTGTGCTTGTGATCCTAACACTGAGCTGGGCAATTCAACCAGTGAATTCCAGGCCAGGGGCTGACTCTGTCTCAGGAAACAAGGTGGAGAGATCTTAAGAAATGACAGCCAAAATAAACATACATCTGGCCTCTACCTGCTGGCATGCGCGCACGCACACACACACACACACACACACACACACACACACACACACACACACACACACACAGTAAAAATAAAATTAATTAATCTTTAAGTGAAAATTGCTCAGGGATTAAGGACTCATTTATTACAAGAAATTTGTCACTAACTAAATCTCTGCTTAAGCCAGGGATGGCATCTGTGAGATATTGTCTATGGTTTTTTGCTTGTTTGTTTGTTGTTTTTGGTTTTGTTTTTGAGACAGGGTTTCTCTGTGTAGCCTTGGCTGTCCTGGTGTATATGTATTCTAATCTCTTTTGTCCCAATCTATCTGGGGTGTCTTTCCTAAATGTGCACTCTGCTCCTTTCCTCTGAAATTTTCCCCTGGTATGGTTCCATGGGATAGTATCCTCTCTTTCAGTGATGGGCAAGTGATTCTAGCTAATTAAATATGGAGAAAGTGATGTTCTGCCATTATCGTGATTGGCTCAATATAAATGCCAAAAACATTGTGCACAGAGGAAGAGATCTGTGTACTTGACAACGGGGCAATGATGACTTGCTAAAACAAAGTAAAAACAGGAAATAAGCAAAGGAACGGCAACTGGTTTTAGCTATTTTGCTATTCAGTGGACCTGTTTCCAGATTGAACACGGGGTAAGAATTGTAAGAAAAAGAGAAATCAGTTGGCTGAAAACTCAACAAAAGTCAAAACCCCAAGGAGACAATTCTTGGACAGACTTTCCCTGGGGAGATACAACACACATATCTATTCACTTCAGAAAGAGAACCCACAAGCCAAAGTAAAGACTACGTCCATCCCAGCTTGGTGAACCAATGCATTATCATTAGGGTCTAACAGGACCATGGGTGACTTCCAAGGAGAGGGATGACTGGAAAGAGCCTCATTGCTGAAGACCCTTCCTGACACAAGTGACGACTCATGACACCTGTAGACCTGGAGCTCTTTGCATAGGGATCAGGACTGTAAGACTCACAGAATCTCCCCACTACTTGGCCAGCCATGGTCTTCTCCCTCAGTAGTTGTTTGCTCATTTTTATATTCCTGGGGGGAGGCCCAGAGAATCTTTCAAATTTCTGTTCTCCCAAACTAGTGACCTTTTGTTTACCTCTCAATTTTCATGAGTATTCCCCCCAACCCCACCACCCATGAGAAGATGTTTCAGCTCCAGGAAAGTGCCACATAACACCTATAAACAAATTAAGATCAACCAGAAAATGCAAACAAACCCTCTACAATGACATACACCCATCAAGATGAATAAAATGGGAATTGAAGAAGGATAGTCCTGGTGTCTATGTAAAGCATTAGCAGCCAAAGGGCTGGAGAGGTGACTCAGCAGTTAAGCATACATGCTGTTCTTACAGAGGACCAAAGTTCAGTTCCCAACACTCAGAAAAGGCAGCTCCCAGCTACCAGTAACTCAAGCTCCACAGCAATCTCACGCCCTCCTTTGGCCTACACAGGTACTACCTTTGCCTGCATACCCACATACACAGATGTAAACAAATACAAATAATTAAAGGAATAAAAATAAATCCTAAAAATGCATTACTAGCTGAAGTTCAAAAGAGGCAGATGGTATGGACTCAGCCGTTTACTCCCAAGTAAACAACACATAGAAAAAACCAGACTCATAAACATGATGATGCAGGGGTAATATTTTAATATTAGCATATGGTATTATGTCTTAAACCAAGGCAAAGACAATTTTGCCATAAAAATATGCTATTTTGATAAAAATGCATCAAAGAAATAAAAGCCAAAGCAATGTGCATCAATTTAGACAAATCCTATAAACGTATATTGAGTAAAATAAGCATGACAGGAAATAACACATGTATTCCATAAATCTATATTAAGTTCACAAAATGCAAAACTAATCAGCGGTGTGGAGCAATCTGGGTGCTGATAAAGTGAGAAAGCAAAGCAATGAAGTAATTACCATAAAATTCACTGGTTATCTTTACCACATGGAGAGGGGGAAATCTCACTGATACACAAGGACTAGTCTAGAAGTTTCTGAAATATCTTGTAGCTTTCTGTTTTCAGCCTGTCTGCTAGTTTCTGGGTTCTATTTCCATGATACTGGTTATTTTTATTTTATGCATTTCCCTTGGTGATATATACCAAAATAAAAACTACACAGGATAACAACCAATGTACACCAACCACAGCCCCTCAAACTAAGTTCACTTCTCACCAGACTATTGGTGACAGATTTCAAGTATTTTTCTGTCCCACAATCCCATCAAATAATTGGAACAATATTAATTCTCTAATTTTTCTGTTTCTTTGAGGTGCAAATATTCACTGAAGTACTGACTGAAAGAATAATAAATGTGAATATGATCAAAATATGTCATATGCATGCATGCAAACATCGAAGTTGAAGCATTATCTAATACAATTCATACACAGAAACAAAAAAGAAAATATTAATTGCCTACTTATTGTATGGAAAGCAACATTCTAGACACTTGGCCTCACAGCAATGGAACAAATAAGGAGGAAAAGTTTCCCCTCACTCACCAAAGTTACATTCAAGCTTCAACATAAGTAAGCAATTATTTTTAGCAATTAAAGACATGATTATATGAACAAAGTAAAATTAGCCCAAGAAAACACTGAGTTCAGGGTCAAATAGCATCATATGCCCCTCTCTCTCTTTCAACATGAAAGTACAGCTTACACTAATTCCTTTAGAGTCTAAAGTTTAGGACTATTCAGAAATTACAATATGTAACTTAAATTGATTTATAGCTACATTGCTTTAGCTTGTACTACAAGGGGAAAGAAAAACTATTCTTCTTATTCATCCCCTTTTAAAAACATTAAGAATTTTTTTAAAGAAGGGAACAAAGAAAAGGCGAATATCTCAAGGAAGATCTCTAGTTGTCCACTTCTGAGTCATGATTTCATTAAAGACCCAACAACTGAGGACAAGATAATAGTGAACTAGGACAGATACAAGCTGGACGTTCCACCCAGTGCTTCAAAGCACCTGGTCCTAACATCAATACCTGTTATAAAGGGGTGGAGTGGTAAAAGGGGTTTTTGAAGGCATGTGTTGAAATTGAGGGTCCTGGAGAGATGACTCAACAGTTAAGAGCACTTTCTGCTCTTGCAAAAGACCCAGGTTTGATTCCTAGCACACAGAACACAGGTCATGCCTGTTCCTCCAGTTCCAGGGACTCATAAACCCTCTTGGGACCTTGATGGACACCTGTGCTCATGTGCACATAACCACACGCAGACACACACGTAGCACTGTTTAGATAAAAACTGTTGATGTTTTCTGTACTAACGCAAACACTCTTCAGCTTCTGGGATAAGGCAAGTATAGCATCGTTTTACTAATCAATGGCCAGACAGGGTACAGATGGGCTCAGGCTATTACTTTGAGACAAACATAAAAGAAAGGGGGAGAGGATTGAACAGAAAATAGAGCATAGCAAGACCTCAGACACAGAAACTATCATTTCCAACTGAAGGATCAAGGGAAACTTCCAAAGCCCCTCACTCTCACAGATGCTTGTCAATCCATTCCTAGAAAGATTAAGAAAGTCAACTGCGGTAAACTTTAAACCCCTACCCAGATCTAGCCGTGGTCAGAACATTCTCCCCAGTAGAGTGGAGAGTGGGATATTACTTTCTCTCATACTCTGGTGCCTCACCTTTGACCATGTCCCCTGGAGGGGGAGACCTGGTGACACTCAGAGGAAGGACAGCAGGTTACCAAGAAGAGACTTAATACCCTATGAGCATATACAGGGGGAGGTAATCCCCCTTAGGAACAGTCATAGGGGAGGGGAATAAGGGGAAAATGGGAGGGAGGGAAGACTGGGAGGATACAAGGGATGGGATAACCATTGAGATGTAACAAGAATAAATTAATAAAAAAAGGAAAAAAAAGAAAGTCAACTGTTTTCAAAAATCAAAAATAAAATGAAATGAAATAAACTCAAGGGCTAAGAAGATGGCTCATCACTGAAGTTCTACATGCTCTGGGCAAGCAAAAGGGCCAGTGAGGGACTTTGTCTCAAGAAATAAGTGGAAAGTGCCTGAGAACTGACACCAGAACACCAGAGGTTGACCTCTAGCCTCTACACACAAGCTCACACAATGTGAATGCGCACACACACACACACACACACACACACACACACACACACACACAATCCAAAAGGACATTAAGATTATCCTGTCTTCTTAAAACAGCCTGACAGGCCTGTGATGACAGACCTGTGAGTGCTATGTCAAAGGAAGTCAACCACAAGTCTGTGTCAGGAAGCAGGTTAGGCCTTAATAGCCCTGATTTGCTCAGCCAGGAATAAGGATGCTTTCCATAACCAAGGTAGTGAAGTTATAAAACAGTCAGAAAAACAAAACAAAAACAACAACAACAACAACAAAAATTAAGGGTGCAAGCAGGGCATGGTGGCACATGCCTGTAATCCCAGCACTCAGAGAGATCGAGTCAGGGAGATCTTTGTGAGTTCAAGGCCATCCTGATCTACAAAGTGAGTTCAGGACAGCCAAGGCTACACAAAGAAAACTTGTCTCAACAAACAAACAAACAAACAAACAAAAAGATGATGCAGCCAAGGAAGAAAATTGGAGGGCAGAGAAAGAAAAGGAGGGGAGAGGCTCTGAGTTTATGCTGTGTCTTTAAATCAGGCTTTCAGAATTCCCACTTTTGCCTCATAAAGAGATAAATGGTGGCTCATACTATGAGGTCCCCTTCTGTTACTAGAATATTTCCCGTGGGCTCAGGGAATGAAAATGACTGTGGTTATGAAAATGACAGTGTTTCAGCTGTCATTCCTTCATAATATTCAGGGAACAGCCTTTCCAGAATAAGAGTAGATGACACTGGTTCCTGTCTGTATTAGCTTTCCTTATGCATGTGACTAAAGTGTCGCATAGACACTTCCAAGATCAACTACATCACTGAGATGAAAATTTAGCATTCTGATGTTAGCCCTTACCTCAGACAGCCCCAGAGTGTCTGATTCCCCACCCATTCTTCCTTCCCTTTAGATCTATGAATTCTGTTTTAAAATTCTTCTTTAACCACACCACAACTAAGTTCCAGACTCTTTCTGGAGTTCAAGAGATGGCTCAGTCAGTAAAGTGCTCACCATGCAAGCCCGAGGATCTGAGTTCAATAACCAGAACCCACATAAAAGTCAGAGGTGAAAAAGTACATACAAATAACATTCAATAAATGATATTTAGGTATGCAAATACATATATGCATGTAATACAATTGATTTAAACAAAGAGGCCATGAAGTTGAAGGAGAGTGGGAAGGGGTATGTAAAAGTATTTGCAGGGAGAAAGGGGAAGGGAAACATTTGTAATTAAAGTGAAATCTCAGAAATAAAAAATAAAGTCAGGTGTAGGTGTACATCTATAATCCCATCACTGTTGTGAAGAAAGGGGGAGCCTTGAGATTTGCTGATTAGACAGGCTTGATGAGACTATGGGCTCTGGATTCATTGAAAAGACCATACCTTAACAAAACAAACAAAATGAAGAAAGACACCACTGTTGACATCCACATGCACACTCAATGGAACACTCCAATGTGCTCATGCATATGAACATGTACATATAACACACACACACACACACACACACACACACACACATATGCTTTGGACTAAGAAACTGTGTTTTATTTTAATCACTCATATTTCTTATGTCCCTCACATCTCCTTAGAAAATAAAATTCCTTATATAGAGTTGTTTTATTAATGACTAACTGATAATCATTATTAATTTCTAACTTTGTCATGACCTGCACAGTTTAAAGATCGACCTAACTGAGACAGTAAAGAATAAAGCTACTACAAACACACATGCAGAAAAGCTGGGAGTAAGTAGAACATTCTGTCTTAGTCAGGTTCTCTATAGAAACAAAACTAATGGAATGAACCCATATTTAGATGTAGAAATGGGATTTGAGTTGTTTACAGGCTGTGGTCCAGTTAGGCTAAGAAAGGCCATCTACCAGTGGAAAGTACAATTATCCAGTAATGTTCAATTGACAGGCTAGATGTCTTAGTTGGTCCTCAGTATATTCTGAACACCAAAGAAATAGGTTCCAATGCTAGGGAAGGAATCAACTTGCCAGTGAGAGTAAAGGCAAGCAGGAAAAGAGAGCGTTTCCTTCTTCCATGTGCTCTAAATAGGTTCCCACCAGAAGGTATGACACAGACTAAAGGTGGATCTTCCCATCTCAAAAGATCCAGATTAACAGTGGGTCTTTCTACTTCAAATGATTTGATTAAGAAAAATAAAGTCCTCCACAGGTGTGCCCAGCAACTTGAGTTTTAGTTAGTTCCAGGTATAGTCACGTTGACAACCAAGAGTAGAAATGACACATCTCTCTGATGTAGATGCACCATCAACATGCCTGGAACTCGGCACATTTATTATGTACTGCAGGAACAGGGAGGAGGCAGATCAGCTCACCTCTAGGTGCTCCCTGTAAGGAGCAGTCCCAGGGTGTAAGAGGAGGACCCTTCAGTCCCTACTTCCTGCGCACAACCGTTATAGGTAAAAGCCAACCACTCGTCAGCATCCATACTCGGACCAGCAAAGGCTTTGCCATTCAGCTAAGTATGGTCCATGGGGATGGCAAGGCCTCCCACGGCATTGGCATCCTTGACACGGCCATGTTCATACACTAACTCAGAGCTGCTCACACAATTCCATCATTATATTTCTAGTAACTGTTAGATGAGGGGGAAAAACCTTTACAAGTCTGGCAATCTATAGGTAGACCATGAAGGCAAGATTGGAATGATAGGAGGGCTGACACAGAGATAGGGCACAAGGATGAAATCCAGGGTAAGATCCCGCTTAAGTTCAAACCCATCGACCTTTGGCTTCCTGTGTGTGAAATGACCATGATACCTTCTGTCAAGGTTACTGCGGAAATTAAGCAAAGCATGTCTGTAATCACAATGAGCTTGCCAGGTTTTTAAAAAAAATTAACACGCTATGTGAGAGAGGGGGGAAAGAGAGAAAGAGAGACTTGTGGTTTCGGGTATGGCTTGGCATGATGGTTATCTTGATTAGAAACTGGTCATGGGGACAAACTTCTGGGCATGCCTATGAAGGAGGGCATGCCTAGATTGAGGTTAGAAGACTCACCCTAAAGGTGGGAGGCACCTCTCAGTGGATTATGGTCCAGGGCTGGGGAACAAAACAGAAGACAACCAACAAACAAACAAACAAAGCTGGAGAAAGTGAGCCGAGCACCAACATCCATCTCTCTCTGCTTCCTGACTGCCTGTGAAGTGTGACCAGCAAACTCCTCCTCCTGCAGCCATGCCATCCCTGCCATGACGGACTGCACCTTGAACTATGATCCTGTAAGGCTCGCTCTCTCTCTCTCTCAGCCTAAGTCTGGAACGTGACCCAGACAAGCTTGGGAAAGTGACCCAGAAAGAATGAAGGCCAGTTTCAGTTCCTGAGGTAAACAATTCTCAGAAAAATTCCATCTGGAAATTCCCTGGAACCTCCCCAACACCCCTCCTTTCCAAGAATAGCCCCCAAGACCAATGACCCCTGCAATAGCCAATAACATTTAAACAAGCACCCCTAGCGACTACCAGAGCCAATCCTAACATAGGGCACGCAGCCCCTCCTAACCTTTGCGGTTTTAGCCATAATACGCTTTCCCAATGAGAAATCACCTCTCATCTTTAGAGATTAATAAAGAAAAATATCTTTAAAAAAATAGCCTGTAACAGTGACTCGGTGTGCCTCTGCCTCTCGAGTGCTGAGGTCCCCTGACCCGCGTCAGCAATAAACCTTGTGCTTTCGCATCGACGCTGTGGTCCTCGAGTGGTCTCTCGTGACGACCCCCTACCTGAGTGGACTCTAGGGTCCAACAATCCAAGATAAACCCTTCCTCCCTTAAGGAACCTTTGTCAGGTTTGATTGTAGTAATAAACAAAGCAACTACTACCACTGGGTGGGGAGGTCTGCTTCGTGTGCTGTGTGCTGGACCTTAGCCACCAGTCTGTGCTGTTACATCTGTAGATGTGTCTTCAAGGTTTGTTGTTAGTTCCGTAAGCTCTACGCTAGTCTTTTGTCCCCACCTATTAGATTTTTAAAAGGCGTTGTGAGTCTGTCTACAGCCCTACCTGGCAAACCTAGTGACTACTGGATTTGTGGAGTATTGTTGCCCAGAGAAAATACAGGAGTCTGTTTCAGCCAGGAGACTGCTTTGCAAGGCCCCATCTCTGAGCCTCCATAAATTCTGAATTCTTATCATCTGCAAGGTTCTTCCTTTCCTCCAGCATGAAATATTTTCCTTATGTATGAAAAGTCCCAATCATCCCCAAAGCCCACTTCTCTCAAACAAACGACCTTAACTCCTCTGATTCCACCTGGGGCCCTTATCATAGAAAACTAAAGTCAGGAAAACTATTTTTTTTTCAACAAGTATACACTGTCTTGCCTCTTAAGGTCCACTGGGCTGATGTGGGAGCAATACTGAGATGCAAATAGGATGAAGGCACAGGGGAGCACTTGGAAAAACTGCGGGCAGCCTGCCCACTCTTTTGGCAGCAGGTAGGACAGGGCACTTCTGTTCTGTGATCCTTTTCTGGCTCTAAGTACCTCCTCTATTCTTGAGAAAGGATACCAAATACTAAATGCCCAGTTTCTGTAACACTGCTTCCTGGGGCTAGGGCTCAGTCAGTAGAGTGCTTGCTGTGCACGCACAAAGCCCTGGGTTCGTTCCCTAGCACCACATAAACTAGGCATAGTGGCATATGCCTCTAATACCAACCCTCAGGAGGTTCAGTCAGGAAGCTTGAGAGTTTGAGGTCATTCTTGGTTTTATGCAGAGTTCAAAGCCAGGCTAGGCTATAGGAGACTGCCTCAAACATTTGTGCAAAAGTAGGAAAACATGACATTTTTAGGAAAGAAAGAAAGAAAGGTCAACTGTGGACAGAGTTATCCTTTCAAGCACTTCTGTCTCCTGTCTATTTTTCAGGTTTCATTCCTCTTGAAGAATCCTTTCAGTATGGCATTTGTTTTCTTTCTTGTCTATATAAATACTTATAGACTATTTTTAAACATATTAGGATCCTTTTGTCATTTCTTTTACTACAAACCACACAGCTCAGACATTGAGCATATTCCCATGCCCAAGTATGTATTAGTGGCCCCATATACTAAAGGGTAGTGTATCTTTAATCTGGAAAGGTGTGCCATGTGTGTGTATGTATGTATATGAGTGTGTGTGTGTGTGTGTGTATGTGTGTGTGTGTGTGTGTGTGTGTGTGTGTCCGTTCATCTATCTGTCCATCTATCCATCCCTCCATCCATCCATCCGCCCATCAGTCTTTGTCACATGTTTACATTGGCTTCAAACTCACTATGTAGCTAACGATAATCTTGAACTTCTGATTTTCCTGCCTTCACCTCATGAATGCTGAGAATACAAGTGTAAGTCACCATGCTTTAAGCGGTGTTGGGTACAGAACACAGGGCTTCATGTATGCTAAGAAAACATTCTAGCCAACTGACCACATCTCCAGCCCTAGTCTTCAAATATCAAATATTGGCCAAGATGAGAGGAAAAAGCATAGACTAAACATGGTCAAGGAAATAGACCTGGTTATGCCTGTGAGGGATTTTCTTGCATACACATTTGATTTTACACATTCATGAGATTTGTATTTCAATACATTAGGTGTAGCATTTCAATACACGTATATGATGTGTAATGTATAATGGCTAAAGTTAAAGTGATTGGCATGTTGATCATGTTAAATATGTATCGTTCCTTTGTGTTTGAATTTTAGTACTCTATTGCTTTAATAAGAACCATAACCAAAAGCAACTTGGGGAAGAAAGAGTCTGTTTCATGTTACAGCTTGTAATTATCAGCAGATCAGCAGGGGAGTCAGCAGAGAAATTCAAAGCAAGAACCCAGAGGCCATGGAAGAGTGCTTCTTACTGGATTGCTCACTCTTCTTTTCTTATTATTTTTTATTTTTATTAATTTATTCAGATTACATCTCAATTGTTATCCCTTCACTTGTATCCTCTCATTCTTCCCTACCCCCCTATTTCACCGTATTTCCCTCCCCTAGGTCTGTGACAGAACGGGACCTCCTCCCCCACCATATGGTCACAACCTACCAGGTCTCATCTTAGCAGCCTGCTTATCCTTTCTCTGAGTGCCAGCATGCCTCTCCACCAAGAGGAAATGGTCAAATATGGGGCACCAGAGTTCATGTCAGAGTCAGTCCCCGCTCTCCACACAACTGTGGAGAATGTCCTGTCCATTTGCTAGATCCGAGTAGAGGTTCAACGCTTACTGCATGTATTGTCCTTGCTTGGTGCAGTAGTTTAAGTAGACTCCCCTGGGTCCAGATCCACCCGTCATGATGTTCTTCTTGTAGGTTTCTAGGACTCTCTGGGTCCTTCTATTTCCCTATTCTCCCAAACTTCTCTCACCTAGAGTCCCAGTAGGAGTTCCTTGCTTCTATCCCAATCTCCTCGTAAGTGAAGATTTTCATGGAACATCTCTTTTGAGTTAGTGTCCAATTATAAATGAGTGTATAATCACTTAGTATGATCATATTTCTATTTCCATATGTTTACCCGCAAATTTCAGAATTTCCTTGTTTTTAATAGCTGAGTAGTATTCCATAGTGTAAATGTACCACAGTTTCTTTATCCATTCTTCAACTGAAGGATATTTAGGTTGTTTTCAAGTTCTGGCTATTACGAATAAGGCTACTATGCACATGGTTGAGCATATGACCTTGTTGCATAGTGAAGCATCTTCTGGGTGTATTCCAAGGAGTGGAATAGCTGGATCTTGAGGTAGCCCTATTCCCAGTTTTCTTAGAAAGTGCAAAATTGATTTCCAAAGTAGTTGTACACGTTTGCACTCCCACCAGCAATGAAAGAGTGTTCCCCTTTCTCCACATCCTCACCAGCATGTACTGTCATTTGAATTTTTGATCTTAGTCATTCTGATCAGTGTAAGAGGGAGTCTCAGAGTTGTTTTGATTTGCATTTCTCTGATGACTGACTAAAGACATTGATCATTTCTTTTTTAAAATATATTTTATTAATTTATTCATATTGCATCTCAATTGTTATCCCATCCCTTATATCCTCCCATTCCTCCCTCCCTTCCATTTCCCCTTATTCCCCTCCCCTATGACTGTGACTGAGGGGGATTACCTCCCCCTGTATATGCTCATAGGGTATCAAGTCTCTTCTTGGTAGCCTGCTTTCCTTCCTCTGAGTGCCACCAGGCCTCCCCATCCAGGGAGCATGGTCGAATATGGGGCACCAGAGTTCATGTGAAAGTCAATCCCCATTCTCCACTCAACTGTGTAGAATGTCCTGTCCATTTGCTAGAGCTGGGTAAGAGTTTGAAGTTTACTGCACGAATTGTCCTTGGCTGGTGCTATAGTTTGGGCAGGACCCCTGGGACCAGATCTGCCTATCATAATGTTTTTCTTGTAGGTTTCTAGAACTGTCTGGATTCTTCTATTTCCCAATTTTCCCATTCTTCCCATCCCAATAGGATGTCCGCCCCTCTGTCCCACTTTCCTGGTAAGTGAAGACTTTCATGGGACCTGCCCCTTGGGCTAGTGTCCAAATATAAGTGAGTATATACCATTTGACTCTTTCTGCTTCTGGGTTAACTCACTCGTTATGATTATTTTTAGTTCAATCCAGTTGTTCACAAATTTCTGGAATTTCTTTAAGTGTTTCTCAGCCATCCAATGTTCCTCTTTTGAGAATTTTCTGTCTAATTCTGAGCCCCGTTTCTTAATGGGGTTATCTGTTTTGGTGGTGTTTAATTTCTTGAGTTTTTTTTTATATATTTTAGATATTAGACCTTTTTCTGATGTAATGTTGCTGAAGATCTTTTCCCAGTCTGTAGACTGTCACTTTGTTCTGTTGACAGAGTCTTCTGCCTTACAGAAGCTTCTCAGCCTCATGAGGTCCCATTTATTAATTATTGACCTTAGAGCCTAGGCTGTTGGAATTCTGTTCTGGAAGTTGTCTCCTGTGCCAATTAGTTACAGGCTGTTCCCCACTTTTACTTCTAACCGATTTAATGTCTCTGGTTTTATGTTGAGGCCTTTAATATACTTGAACTTGAGTTTTGTGCATGGTGATAAATATGGATCTACTTGCATCTTTCTACATGTAGACATCCAGTTGGAGATCACTCTTCTTTTTTATAACATCTAGAACCACCTACACAGAGGCAACACCACCCACAATGAGTGGGCTCTCCCATATCAATCACTAATAAAGAAAACATACCATAAGCTTGCCCACAGGCCAATCTTATGGGAGCACTTTTCTCAGTTGAGGGTCTCCTCAAATGATTCTAGCTTCTGTCTAGATGATGTAAAACCAGCCAACGACATTGGAAAAACTCAAAATTTGCTCTCCTGACAAGTACATAATTATTAATAAACATAAGCAACATTTTTCTTGAGATGGGATGAGCTTGTACTTATATTAAGATCTTAACTATTCCTTAAACTATGCATATGTTTTCATCACAGGAACATTTGGTTAGATGAAAAAAACCTACTCCTGAAAATTGTCCTCTACCTGTAGAAAAGCACCATGGCATGTTAGCAATGCAGGCACGCATATGCACACAAACATACACACACACACACACACACACACACACACACACACACACACACTGATAAATTTAAGTCAATTAATTGCAAACATTTTCAAGCCCAATATATTTACTAAGGAAATAGACCTGTGAAATATACCTGTATATATGAAGTATGCTTAGAGGCACTTTCTTAGAATGATACATATTTCATTATTTTTTAAAAAAAAATTATAAGGTTCCAGCATGAGGATCTGGGGAGATGGCTCAGCTGGTAAAGTGCTCAAGGATCCAAGTTCTATTGTCAGAAGCCACAAAAATGTGAGAAGTGGTGCCAAAGACTTGTAACCTCAGGGCTGAGGAATCAGAAACAAGTAAATTCCTGGAGCTTTCTGGCCTGGCTGAATTGGTAAAATGTGAGATCCTGCCTCCATAAACAAGATGACTGACATTCACTGTTAACCTGTTAACCTGTGGCCTCCACAGATATGTGCACACATGTACACACACACACACACACACACACACACACACACACATACACACACACACACACACACACACACATATATATATATATATATATATATATATATATATATATATATATGAGCATGTACACACATTGGCAAGCATGCACTTGAAATTACAAAAAAGAAAATACACATCTTAAATAAGACATTAAAGGCACTAAAGGAGGATAGAGATAAATAAAAAATAAATAAAGGTGGTGTTATCCCTCAGAGTGTAGATATGAAAGATAAAGGATAGATGGGCACAGATGACAGTAACTTTGTCAGTGACAGCCCTGTGATGGCTTCATTTAATCTGCTTGGTAGGCAATGAGATTGTGCTCGAAAAGCTAGTTCTCTTGGCAACAGGGAGCTGACAGTACTTTTCCTCTATCCTCTCCAGCTTATTGGGTCAAAGTCTCTCACTGGGAAGCCAAGAGTGGCAACAATGTAGCTAGTGCCCAGTGCAGATGCCAGCCAGTCCACCAAGGCCAATGTTAAGGGCATCCCAGCACAACAGGAGCTCCAAGTCTGTGTCTTGCACTTGGCAAAACTGCATGCGTCAACACTACAGGGGACTGCTGAACTCAAAGCCCACACAGATTTTAATTTTCACCAGTTGTTTTATTAAGCTCATCATATTCAACTTATGAGAACAGAGCCAGAGGGTGTCCAGCCTTCTCTCTTTCTCTCACAGTACCCTCTGCACAAATCATCACTTTTTCCTTTAGGCTGTATCTAGGACAGAAATCTCTGGGTATAGTGTTTTTCAAAATGAAATGGGTTTCGAGTCAAGATGACCATGAGGCGACTCAAGATGCTAAGCTTCAGCAAGCTCCCACTGACCTCAATACTGTTGGTCCTGTACTCTGAGTAGGAAAGTCTTAGCTACATGTATAAGATGTCTGAAAATTCAGCTTATATATCCATATAACATTCCAAAACATGCCTTAAACTGTATGTAAATATAGCTCAGGTTCAAGCTGGGACATCCTACTAGACTACCCCTTCAAGCCAATGATTAGCACAGCTGTCAATCACGACTAATTGATCATCTTTTCTGTTACCACTATGTGGGATGAAGACAATTACTGGTTATTGCCTCTGCCTTTGTTGAATTTATTTTTGACTCAGTGAGAGGCAGGAAGATACTCAAAAAGTACCATGAACTACTAGGGATGCTTTGGCTATAAATAGAGTATTCAACTAGGCATGGGCCTCTGCATCTGCACCTGGATCCTTCTTCCATTTTGCCTGTTGATATTAAATTTCATGGGAAACTTTGAGGAAAGCTCATGCTTCAGTAAATTATAGCCATTCTCTCTAGATTAGTTCCTTCTATGGATGCTTAGCTAAAGAAAATACATCCCCTTGATAAGCCATGGCAATATTGCCACTTGGTTTATACACTTCATTTGGCATGGTGATGTTGCACACTTCAAGTGCCTTTGCAAACCGCTTTCAGATATTCAAGAATATATTTCTCTTTCAAAAGTAAAAGCAAGTGACTTCCAAGTACAAGGATGAAGAACTAATGACATCCAGTTTGTAGGTTATATTTTGTTTTGTTTTGTTTTGTTTTTCTTTCCTCACTTTGATAAACCAAAGGGTGCTAGCTCTTTGTAATTTAGAAATTCATGAGAAAATTCCTGACATAACTTTAAACTTTAGTCCGAGAGAAACAATCCTGCTAGTTGAGCAGTTGGGTCAGTGTCCTGCCTTGGGGAGCAGATTCTAACTGAAATGAAGCTTCTCTCTCCCAACATGGACAGTGAAGCAAAACAGTTTAATCATAGGCCAAAAAATAAGTAGAAGGCTGTCAAGATGGCCCAGTAGGTGAAGAAGCCTGCCACCAAGCAGAACAGCCCAAGTATGATTCCTGGGGCTGAGCATCAACTCCTGCAAGTTGTCCTTTGACCTCCACATACGTACCCTGGATCTTGAAAGAGATCCTGAGAGTATCCTAGCCACCTCTACAAAGTACCTCTTCTTCTTCTTCTTCTTCTTCTTCTTCTTCTTCTTCTTCTTCTTCTTCTTCTTCTTCTTCTTCTTCTGGAAATCCTCTCATTTATTCTGTGGTACTGTTACATCACTAGTAAGACAGACATAATGGCTATAAATGTAAATAGTATATGCTATCACAATGTGAACCAATTCCTCCAATTTTCACATTCACTGAAACTATATAAAAGTAACACTGCAGATTTTGTTTGTTTAAGAAATTAGTTTAGTTTCTGTTTGGTTTGATTTAAATGAAAGAACAAGAGAATTGATGAAGTAAGTTTTAATGTTGACCATAAAAAAAAAAACAGTCCATGGAATGCTAATACAGTTTTGAAACTGAAATAGAAGATTGATTTTCTAGCATCATTTAGTATTAAAATGCTACAACTGGGTTTAATTTTTGTAAACTTAAATGGACAGATATTTTAAAAAGAAAATCTGAGAACTAGCCAATCAGATTTGTCTGAATGTAATAAGATTCAGCTATGGTGTTTCTAATGAATATGAAAGAGAAAGGGTAGTTACAAATAACAACAATTTTGTTCACTAATTAGAAAAATAGAAGTAAGTCTTAGTTCGTATCCTACACCAAAATGAACTCCAGATGTATAAGAATTTAAATACGAACAACATAATCATTTAAATGTAGAAGAAATGCAAACAATTTGTATCAGAACTAAGCTGGAGGGATTCAAAACCAATCTAGATGCAGATTTGTGGAGCCCAGTACAAATGGATATATCTACAAATACCCAGTGCACGTAAGGCTGAGGGAATATTGAGGAAGAGGGGGTGGAAAGAGTGTAGGAGTCAGAGGATGAGGGAGTTTGCTGTGAGACTGGATGTCCCACTACTAACATCAGAAGCTATATCCACAAAGCCTCACCAATAAGACTACCCAAACATGAGCTGACTGTGAACATACCAAACTGGATGAGGAAAGGCCGACAAGGCATCAAACCTACACACACACACACACACACACACACACACACACACACACACACACCAAACAAACAAACAAACAAACAAACACAAAACTATAGGCAACAACTGGGTAAAGCTGGGAGTGGGAGAGGTAATTTTCTCCAGGCAAGAATGCACCAATTGGGTGTGCACTTCCAAATGGTCAGTATGAACTCAACAGGTTAAATTTTTGAATGCAATAACAGGAGCAAAAAGAAATACAGACAGGAGAAACAAGGTAAACATTTAATATCCTGTATAGACTGGGTACCTTCTAGCCCATGGGTACTACATACTGCCGTGAAGAGCTTGCATGTTAGGCTGATGGAATAGGCAAGGTTCTCTCCTCCTCTCTCAGCTATGTGTGCAAACCCAGGGTATTTTCATTACAACAGCATAAGACACACGGTAGGGAGACAATTAGACAAATCACATAGTGTTCTTAAGATCTGGCAAACATCACATTTGTAAGTGACCTGAATTTTCCTTTAGTACTTTATATCCCAAACACAAAGCTTGTAATCTCAGTGTCAGGGAGGCAGAGTTATGCAGATCTCTAAGGCTTACTCTCCATTCAGCTTAGCTCGCTTGACAAGCTTCACAGAATGAGAGACCCTGTCCCCGAAATCAAGGTGGACAGTGACTGAGGAATGACCCCGAAGCTTGTCCTCTGGCCTGCACATACATATGCATGCATGCATACCTTCATGCACACACGCACACACACACACACACACACACACACACAGAGAGAGAGAGAGAGAGAGAGAGAGAGAGAGAGAGATGCATGCACAAAACACACACCTATAAACAAAAGCTAATAAAGGGTAAATGGGGAAAGGGGTATACAAATTTACTTACTGAACAAGCAGTAGAGGCTAGGGGATACAACAGTCAGGTGAGATAAATTCAGACATACCACTTCAGAGGGTAGCAGGGGGCTGAGGCTATGGGCTACTGCAAGGGGTTATAAATTATTTTCACACTTTATTTATCTTTGTGAGTATGTGTGTATGTATATAAGGAGGCCAGGAGATGGTGTCAGATGCCCTGTAGTTAAGATTACAGGTCCAGTCAGTGTGTCGGAAACTCAGCTTGGGTCTCATGTAAGAACAGAACGTGCTGTTAAACGCTGAATTGTCTCTCCAGCTCTGTAAATAATCTCTTAGAAGATATGGCAAGCCCAATGAAGACACAATGCCCTGGGGCAAAGCGTTCAGTCTCTAGGATCTTATTTAATTTCTAAGCACTTCCACTGTGGTGGAAGTTCAATCTTCCTCGGCTAATGAAGTTTTTTTAGAAGATCAGAGGCAGTTGTGCCTCATTTTTGGAGGGTCAGGTTTTTCAGTAGATACCAGAACTTTAGAGAAAAACTCACCTTAGGTTGTATAATTGTGTTGGAGATGTTGAAGAAGCTTTACCTGTGAGGCAACCTCTTGGGGAAGCCATTTTTTCTGTTCAAGGTCATCAGTATGCCAACATGCCATGTTTCGGAGTATCACTTTCTGCACTCTGATATAACCAAAGCAACATCAGAAGCTGTGACCCACCTTTCCTCATGCTCCAAAGGCTTCAGGTTGCGTGGGGAGTCCGAACTTTGACAAATAAATACAAAGCTATGACCAGAATATGTTAAGGAAGGGTCAGGCCAGAAAGCAGACAGCTGTCCCATCCACTAGAGTGAAGCCTTGTTCCCCATAGTATTGGTGTGGATACCGTGAGGAGACTAAATGTCTGCCTCCACCTGTAGTGAACAAAGGAGGCCATGTCATTTCTGAGCAAAATCTCAGAAAGTCAGTCAAGGAAAAGGCATAAATTGTGGCCAAAGTCTCACAACAAAATGTGAAAATGCTTATATTTCACTAACAGTCACTTGTTGACTGAAAGCCTGAGAAGAGCAGTTAAGTTAGAGAGAAAGGGCAGGGAAAGATGGGAGAGCTCTTGCATACAGGCAGAAGCAGAATGAAGATGCTATGGGCTATGGACTGATACACTGCCCTTCCCTCTTTGAACGAGGAATTACGAACACTTTAGGAAAAAATGGCTTGACAAGAATAGCACTTTGTATTTTTTTAAAAAAGATATCCATATATGCTGTTCTTTGCTGTATGTCTCATTCTTTTTGTTTGATTTGCTTTGTGTTGAGACAGGGTCTTACTATGTAGTCCTAGCTGCCCCAGAACTCACTGCGTAAATCAGGCTGGCCTCACACTTGCAACAATTCTTCTGCTTCCAAAAGTTGCAGAGTGCTGGGACCACAGACATGCACCACCATTCCCAGACCTGTCTTGCACTTATCAGAAGACCTTTATATGGTAGACAAAGGGAGAATGTTTGCCCCTTCCTAGCAGCAAAACTATGCCATGTAGCAGAAGCTGGTCATTAAAAAAAAAAAACATCATGAGTTGGAACTGAGGTACCTGCCACACAATCAACTATCCATAACATTGCCAAAGGATAGTGTTAACGTTAAAATCTGATATTCCTCACTCCTAGTGTGAAACACAGCTTTGGTGTCATGTCAACAATGAAACAGACTGCAAGCTTTGTCAGAACTCACAAAGCCATAAGGGTTTCTTTGCCTTCTCCATTACTTATCTATGGTGTTCTAGAACACAGCCTCCCATCTTTTACACTTCTTCTGCAACAGGGCTATGTTACATTAATAGGCACCACTATACTATGACAAGAAAAGGTAGATAGTGCAAAGAGGATTCATGGAATGGGGAGGAACTTTCAATTCTCATTACCTCCTGTCCACCTCAAGGAAGCCTTTTACTCTTCACTGTCTTTTGCCATGACATTAAATAGTTGACCACAATATAAGATTTATACATAGCTTTTCTCAGAGGGTGGTGAGATTGTTCAGTAGGTAAAGTAATCTGCTTAGGCATGAAGACCTGAGCACCCATATACTTCAGTATTTCAATACCCATGTTAGTTAGCTAGTTAGTTAGCTAGTTAGTTAGTTAGTTAGTTAGTTAGTTAGTTAGTTAGCTAGCTTTTCTTTTAAAAGTGGAAGTGGCATTTCTCTGATCTGGCCAGATGGAGACACTAGGATCCCTAGGACTTACTGGACAACCAAATGGGCCAAAGTAGTCAGATTCCAGTTCAGTAAGTCTTTCTCTCAGAAAGAAAGAAAGAAAGAAAGAAAGAAAGAAAGAAAGAAAGAAAGAAAGAAAAAAGAAGGTAGAGAGCTCCTGAGAAGGACAGTTGAGTTCAACCTTTGGCCTCCACATGTGCCAACACAAGTGAATGCATCCTTCTCTCTCTCCCTTCCCCCCCCCACTCATTTTCTCTCTAAATACCTTCATTTGTGAGTCTTTTCCCTTTTCCTTTCTATTTACTTTGTTTTCATCTTCTCTCTTTCTTCTCCTTCATTCTCTCTGCATTTCATATCATGTCATCAGGCTTATTCCTTCTTGCTTTTAGGAAAATTATTTCAAGTGGTCATGATAGTTCAGAGAATGTTTGTCCTACTGGGGACTTTTCTCTCCAGCCCTTGACTTTGCCCATGTGTCATCAGTATTTTAACCATAAAGATGCCATCAATAGTATATAAAAGTCTCATTGTGATGATGGCACTGATTGTACACCATAGCAGATCAGTGGAACAGTGGTGACTCCAGAATAACCAACAGGCCCTGCCTGCAGACCCCAAAACTCCAGCATCTGTGTTCCCAAGGTGAGAGGAAAGCCCACAGTGGGAAAAACAGCAAGTCCAACTTCAGTTCACCCAGATAATCCTGGGGAAAGTCCCTGAGTTATGCCAGAGCATGGTCTTAAGCACTGACATACCCCGACCTTCTGTGGGTGGATACTTTCCAGATACCAAGGTGTGAAGCTACAATCTCAGGCCCCCAGATGCCTAGGATCCACAGAGACAGCCACAGCTCCTGCTCCAAAAAGCAAACCAATTTCCCAAAGGAGAACAACCGGACCTCTGAGCACACAGGATCCCCAAGATGGCAGTGCCCAGGGGGTACAATGTCTGAGCACAGTGTTTGGGCAATGGGAGCTCCTTAATCATAGAGCAAGAGACCCAATGTGGGACCACTTGGCTCCTGGACTTCCCCTTATGAGAATAGCCCCCCATAGACTCCTGAGGAGCACAGATGGCCCTGAGGATCATACATCAGAGGTGAGCCACAGACAATTCCCTGAAAATTAACCACCAGTCAGAGACCATATCCAACAACCCAAGGAGGGCTCTTACAGGAACATCTAGCTTCCTGCCTAGGGTTGTGCCCAGCAAGAACAATATCTGATTAGTGTCTGGGCAGTGGCAGCTTACTAATCATAAAGCAAGAGAACCAGTGGTAACGCAGCTGACTTTGGGAATTCTCCTGTCAAGAGCAGGGCCACCAGACCCCTGAGGAGGCCAGTTGGTCCTGAGAATCATACATATGTGGAGAGCCACAGGAAATACCTAAGAAACACCTGACAATCACAATCAGAGACCATACTCACCAATCTAAGGAGGGCTCCTGCAGGAATGTCCAGCTCACTGCTCAGGGTTCTTCCCACACAAAGAGAACTCCTGCAGGCACCAGGAACTACCAGCCAATGCCAGAGACAACCAGATGGCTAAATGACAGCATAAAAACACACTCACCAAAAACAAGACCAATATGGGATCACCAGAACCCAGTTATCTACCAGCCAACAGCCCCAGGTACCATAACATAACTGCAACACAGAAAAATGGCATTAAAGCCATGCTAATGAGAATGATAGCAGCCTTTAAAGAGGATGCCTTTAAAGAAATACAGGAAGTTACAGCCAAACAGATTAAGGCTTTAAGAAAGGAAATGAATAAATGCCTCAATGAAATACAGGAAAATACAAACAAAAAGTGAAGGAAATCAATGGAACAGTTCAAGATCTGAAGATGGAAATGGAAACAGTAAAGAAAGCAAAAAATGATGAAACCTTGGAGAGGTAGAACTAAGGGGGAAAAAACTACAAAGTAAGCATCACCAACAATACAAGAGATGGAGGAAAGAATCTCGGGTGCAGAAGATACAATCTAAGAAATAGATGCATCTATCAAAGAAAATGTTAAATCTAAAATTTACCTGACACAAGCATCCAAGAATTAAAGGACACCATGAAAAGACTAAATCTAAGGATAAAAGGAATAGAAGAAATAGAGGATTTCCATCTCCAAGGTGCAGAAAATATCTCCAACAAAATCATAGAACATTTCTCCAATCTAAAGAAAGAAATGATTATAAGCATGCAAGAGGACTACAGAACACCAAATAAACTGGACCAGAAAAGAAAAGCTTCCCATGACATAAGAATCAAAATACTAAATGTACAGAACAAAGAAAACTATTTAAAACTGCATAGGAAAAAATCTGGGTAACATACAATGGCAAACCTGTCAGAATCACACCTGACTTCTCAACAGAGACCATAAAAGCCAGAAAGGCCTGGGCAGCCATCTTGGAAAACCTAAGAGACCAGAGATGCCAAGCCAGACCATTATATTCAGCAAAACTTTCAATCACCATAGCTGGAGAAAGCAAGATATTCCATGGGAGAAATCAAGATAGCCCATGACAAAACCAAACTTAAGCAATATCTATGCACAATCCCAGTTCTCCAGACATTACTAGAAGGAAAACTCTTACCTTGCATAGTAGGAAGTTAACTACACAAAAAGAAAGAAGGAAAGAAAGAAAGAAAGAAAGACATACAGACACAGGCTAACAGAATGGATACTGAAACAGAACCCATCATTCTGCTTCATATAAGAAACACATCTCAGCCACAAAGATAGATATTACCTGAAAGTAAAGGCCTGAGAAGGGATCTCCAAGCAAATCGACCAACAAAGCAAGCTGGAGTAGCCATTCTAATATCTAGTAACATAGTATTTCAACCAAATTTCATTAAAAGTAATGAGGAAAGGCAATTCATACTCATCAAAGTGAAATAGCCACCAAGATGACATCTCAGTTCTGAACATCTGTGCCTCAAATACAAGGGCACCCACATTTAAAAAAAAAATTGATAAGCTTAAACTACACATCAATCCACACATGTTAATAGTGGGAGACTTCAACACTCCACTCTTATCAAGGAGCAGGTAAACAAAACAAAAACTAATGACACTAACAGATATCATGAATAAAATGGACCTAACAGATATCTACAGAAACTTTCACCTAAACATTTAAAATAAATTCCCTTTTTCTCATCGCCTCACTGAACCTTCTCCCCAAATTGCCATATAGTCAGTCACAAAGCAAGCTTCAGTAAATATAAGAGGATTGAAATAACCCCTTGTATCTTATCAGACCACCATGGACTAAAGCTTGACCTCAACAACAACAGAAATAACAAAAAGCCTACACATACATAAAAATTGAACAACACTCTACTCAATGACAACTGGGTCAGGGAAGAAGGAAGGAAAGAAAGAAAGAAAGAAAGAAAGAAAGAAAGAAAGAAAGAAAGAAGAAAGAAGTTAAAGACTTCCTAAAATTCAATAAAAATGAAGGCTCAATATACCCAAACCTATGAAACACATGAAAGCAGTCTTAAGAGGAAAGTTCATAGCACTAAGTCTTTCATAAAGAAATTAGAGACATCTCATATGAGCAATTTAACAGTACATCTAAAGGCCTTAGGAAAAAAAAGAAACTGACACTCCCAAGAAGAGTAGATGGCTGGAAATAATCAAACTCAATGATGAAATTGAAATCAATAAATTAGAAACAAAGAAAGCAATTCAAAGAATCAAAGAAATCAAGAGCTGGTTCTTTGAGAAAATCAATGAGATAGACAAACCCTTAGCCAAACTAACCAAAAGGCAGAGAGACACTATCCAAATCAAGAAAATCAGAAATGAAAAGGGAGACATAACAGACATAGAGTAAATCCAAAGAATCATTAGGTCTTACCTCAAAAATCTATATGCCACAAAATTTGAAAATCTAAATGAAATGCTCAATTTTCTTTATAGATTCCACTTACTATAGCTGAGTCAAGATCAGGTAAGCAAATTAAATAGTCCTATATCCTTTAAGGAAAAGAAGCAGTCATCAAAAATCTCCCAACCAAAAAAGTCCAGGGTCAGATGATTTCAGTTCAGAATTCTATGAGACCTTCAAAGAAGAGCTAATCAATACTCTTCAACCTATTCCATAAAGGAGAAATGGAAGGAAAACTACCAAACTCATTCTATGAGGCCACAGTCACCTTGATATCTAAACCACAAAAAGACCCAACAAAGAAAAAGAATTTCAGACCAATTTCTCTTGTGAAAATTGACACAGAAATACTCAATAAAATACTCACAAACTGAATCCAAGAATACATCAAAATTACCATCCATCATGACCAGGTAGATTTCATCCCAGACATGCAGGCTTGACTCGATATATGGAAATTCATCAATGTAATCCAACACATAAACAGCTGAAAGAAAAGAAATCACATGATTATCCCCTTAGATGCAATTTCCATCAAAATGCCAACACAATTCTTTACAGACCTTGAAAGAAAAATTGTCAATTTCATATGGGAAAATAAAGAATCCAGAATAGATAAAACAATCCTATACAATAAAGAACTTCTGGTGGTATCTCCATCCCTACCTTAAAGCTATATTGCAGAGCAGTAGTAATAAAAACTACATGTTACTGGCATAGAAATAGGCCAGTGACCAATGGAATCAAATTGAAGACCCAGAAATAAATCCATACATCTATGGACATTTGATTTTTGACAAAGTAGCCAAACTCATACAATAGAAAAAAGATATCATCTTCCACAAATGGTGCTGGTCTAACTGGATGACTATATGTAGAAAAAAATGCAAATAAACACATATTTATCATCCTGAACAATACTAAACTCCCAGTGGATCAAGGACCTCAGCATAAAACCAGACACACTAAATCTGTTAGAAGAAAAAGTGGGGAAGAGCCTTGAACTCATTGGCACAGGAGACAACTTCCTGAACAGAACACCAATACCTCAGGCTCTAAGATCAACAATTAATAAATGAGAACTCATGAAAGTGAAAAGCTTCGGTAAGACAGAGGACACAGCCAACAGAACAAAACAACAGCCTACTGACTTGGAAAAGATCTTCATCAACCCTATATCTGACAAAGGGCTAGAATTCAAGAAATTTAACACCACCAAACCAAATAACCAAATTAAAAAATGGGATACAGAGCTACAGAGAATTCTCATCAGAGTAATATTGAGTGGGTGAGAAACACTTAAAGAAGTGCTCAGTGTCTGTAGGCATCAGGGAAATGCAAATCAAAACAACTCTAAGATTTCATCTTACACCCCTCAGAGTGGCTAAGATCAAAAACCCAAAGGATAGCACATGCTGGACAGGATGTGAAGAAAAGGGAACACTCCTCCATTGCTGATGGAAGAAAAAACTTATACAACTATATTGAAAATTTATCTGGTCCTTTCTCAGAAAATTGGCAATAGTGCTAATTCAAGACCAGCTATACCACTCCTGGGCATATACCCAAAAGATGTTCCACCAAACAAGAGCATTGGCTCAGCTATGTTCATTTTGGTATTATTTGTACTAACCAGGAACTGGAAACAATCCAGATGTCCCTCAACCAAAGAATGGATAAAGAAACCACAGTACATCTACACAATGGAACACTACTCAGCTATTAGAAAGAAGGACATGAAATTTGCAGGCAAATGGGTGAATCTGGAGAAGATCATCCTGAGTGAGGTAACCCAGACCAAGAAGGACATGATATATACTCACTTATAAGTGAATATTAGCCACATAATATTGGCTAACCATACTACAATTCACAGATCTAAAGAAGCTAAGTAACAAGGAGGACCCTAGGGAGGATGCCTAATTCTCATTCAGAAGATCAAATAAAATAGTCACTAGAAGCAGTTGAAGAGAGGGAACAGGACAGGAGCCTATCATAGTTGTCCTCTGAAAGACGTCACCTAACACGAGATCAAAGTAGTTGAGTCCCACAACTAAACTTTGGGCAGAGCACAGGGAGTCCTGTGGATGAGTGGGGGGTATAGAAGGACCCAGAGGGAACAGGAGTGTCACAAGAAGACCAACAGGTCCGACAAATCTGGATTCTGGGAGGCCGGCAGAGATAGAGCACCAACCAAGGGCCATGCATGAAGAGGACCTAGGCTCCGGACTCAGATGTATCTGATAGCTAGCTCAGTGTCTAAAGGGGTCCCCTCTTGAGGTAAGCAGGGGTTGTCCCTGTCATGGACTCTGTTACCTGCACTTTGATGATTTCCTCTTGGTGGGTTGTCTTGCCATGTCACAGAGGAAGATAATACAGGCAGTACTGATGAGACTTTACAGGCAAGGGTAAGAGAAGGGCTCCCACTCATGGAAGACTAGAGGGAAATAGTAGGGGGGAGGAGAGAGGAAGGGTTGGCTGGAAAGAAACAAGGGAGGGGCTACAATTGCAATGTAAAGTTAATAAATTTTTGAAAAATTAATTAAAATTAAAAATAGAGGATACTATCAACACCAAACAAACACATAAACAAGCCTCTTCTTAGATGAGGACTGATGGGGACCTGTCACCATTCCTATTTATTTCCCCTTGAAATATTTTTACAATTATTTTATTTTGTTTTTTAGAGTAAAGACTTTTTTAATGAATATATTTTACAAGTACTTCAGAGAATCATGCGATGCTGCCAGCATTGGATGCAATCCTAGGCCACAAGTCTGCACACTCCTTTACAACTGGACCTGTGACAGCAGAACCTTTCCTCTCACATTTATTGCTAACTATGACTTTTTTATTATCTTCAAAATAAAGATACATCCCATCTTTTCTTCAATATGACTTTCTTTTTTTTTTTTTTTTTTTTGGTTTTTCGAGACAGGGTTTCTCCAATATGACTTTCATTGTCGAATTACCACGGTTAGATGGACCTTTTTCTTAGTTCTGGTTTGTCTTTCTTAACTGTGGCCATCACCATGTTGCCCATATCAGCTGCAGGAAACCTGTTCAGCTGTCCTTTGATTCTCTTCACACAGGTGCTTATACAAATTTTTGGCTCCTATATTGTCAGCACAGTACAACCCAGGGAAATCCGGAATTTCACTCCGGAGGACCCACCGAGTCCTTGCTTCGGCATCTTGAGAGCCCAGAAAGAGTCAGAAAGCTGATTTTTACAATTTTAAATTAACTATTTATTTACTTTGCATGAGCAGCTTCCCCTCCCTCCTCTCCTCTCAATACCTGAGACATTCTGACAGGTGTAAAATAGAATCTCAGAGTTAATTTGCATGTCCATGTGACTAAGGATATTTAATATTTCTTTAAATGCTTCTAAGCCATTAGAGACTCCTCTGTCTTCCTTCCAGTTCCCATTTTCACATGCTCCCCAACCCAGTTCCCTCCCTCCATATACCCTTAAAATCTAATCTATTTTCCCTTCTCAGTGAGATTCAAGTGTCCCCCCTCCACCACCACCCCCCCCTTGTGCCCTCCCTGTTACTTATCTGTTAAAGTTATTTTTACAAAACTATTCATCCAAATTTTTTACTTTCACACGAATAATTGAGACTCTATTAAATTATTTTAACAAGCTTCAGAGCACAAGAACTGAGCAGTTTTACTCGATCCTTCACCCTTCAAGCTAATTTGGCTTCCTCCCAGCTTGTATTTCAGAGCCACTTGCACTTTGTAATTTTCCTCTCTCCCGCTCCTCTCCTGATATCTCTGGGGCCTCTCTCTGGACTGAATCCCCTACTTCCTCCTCTAACTCCCCCCCCCCCCCACTGATCTATTCTCTTCTCTGCTCATCGATTGGCTATAAGCTACTTTATTGGCATATCAGGAGACAATTTAAGAGCAGTGTTTGACAACATTGAGACGGGAAAGTCTCAGAACAAGAATTGCAACCAGATATGAGGGGGCGGTACACAAATCAGCATTTGAATTATACAATAACTATGTCTACACTTATCTTCTTTGGGTCTGTGAATTGTAGCATAACTGTCCTATACTTTCTGACTAATATTCATCTATAAGAGAGTACATACCATGTTTGCCTTCCTGGGTCTAGATTACCTCACTTAGGATGATTTTTTCCTAGTTCCATCCATACGCCTACAAATTTCATGATGCCATTGTTTTGAATGGCTGAGTACTATTCTATCGTGTAAATGTACCATATGCATTCTTTGGTTGAGGGACATCTAGATTGTTTCCACCAGGAATGGAGGAGTGTTCCCCTCACTCCACATTCTCATCAGCATTAAGTGGCCACTTGAGTTTTTTTTTATCTTAGCCATTCTGACAGGTGTAAGATGGAATCTCAGAGTCATTTTTATTTTTATTTCTCTGATGACTAAAGATATTGAACATTTCTTCAAGGGCTTCTAGGCTATTCAAGAGTCCACTGTTGAGAATTCTGTTTAGATCAATATCCCATTTTAAAATTTGGTTATTTGGTTTGTGGATATCAGTTTCTCGGGGTACATATATATTGGATGTCAAACCTCTGTATGAAGTAGGATTGGTGAAAATATTTTCCTACTCTAAACACTTTTTCCTCATTTTAACCACCAAGATACCATCAACATCAAAAAAATTTTTAAGTAAATATATAATCCTCTTCTTAGATGGGGACTCATGGGGACCTGACACCATTTCTATTTAGTTCTCCTTGAAACTTTTAATGTGCACCTCTTACTGGAGTCTTTAGAGTTAGAGCCTTAGCTATCACAGCTTTAACAAGATATGTACAACCACTCACTGTCAGTGGGCCAATTAAAGACACAAATTAATAGTAAAAATAAGAAAAGGAATACTTATTCAGTGTAGCCACACTGGGAAGAAGAATGAAGAGGACCAGTGAAACCTCTCCCCCTAAATACATCTTTGAGGTCCTGACAGGAGGTTTATGTTTAAATAAAAAGACATAGCTAAGTGGTCCTTCAAGGCATGGTCCACTTACCATCACTATCTCTGCTCTAGACTCTCCAGCAAGGTGATCTGACATAGGCTGTAAATATATCTCTTCCCAGGAGACAAGCTCCCTTCTGGTTGACAGCTTCTTCCATCTTTCCTTTCTCTCAGCATTGAGACTGCTGGGGAGATCTCAAATTGTGCTCACTGTTTCAATAGTCTAATACCAAAGAAAGAGGCCCACATGTCTCTTCATGATGTCTTCATTCTTGCCAAGAGAGCCGCATACTTTGAATAAGTGCTGATGTTGCTTTGCTCTTATGCTGCTTGAGGGAGACATGCTTATGAACATTTGTATAATAATTGCTTCATCATCATATCCAAAAAACAAAACAACTGCTACTGAAGAAATGGATCTGCAGCTAAGAGCACTCATTACCCTTGCAAAGGGCCCATGTTTGGTCCCCAGCACCCGCATGGGGGCTCAAAATGGAGTGAAACTTCAGTTCTAGGGATAACGCACCACTATAACTTTATCGATGGGTGCCAACGTTGCCCAGTCAGTACTATGTTTTTTAAATGTGTGTGTGATAAATCTGTGTAGGAGTTTCTACGTATGAACCTGTAAAGGCCAGTAGTAAACATCGGGTATCTTCATCTACAATTGTCATTCTTCCTTATTTTTAATATTCATTTGTTTAATTTTATGTGTATGAGTGCTTAGCCTGCCTGTGTCTATTTATACCATGTGCAGGCAGTGACCAAGGAGCCCAGACAAGGGTGCATTGGACCATGAGCCACCATATGTACATGATGGGAACTGAACCCACATCTTCTAAAAGAGCATCCCGCATGTTTAACCATGGGAACCATCCTCCTGGTTTTGTTGTCGTTGTTATTGTTTTTGTTGTTGTTGTTGGTGGTGGTGGTGGTGGTAGTCATGGTGGTGGTTTGTTTTTTGTTTGTCTGTGTTTGTTTGTTTCAGGCAAGCTCTTTTACTAAACTTGGAACTTACCAGTTTTGCCAGACTGGCCAGAGAGCTGCAGGGACCCTCCCATCTATGCCACTGCTTCCCGGATTACAGCATGTCACTAAGCCAGACTTTTTCACATGGGTTCTAGGGATGGAACTCGGGTCTTCATGCTTGCAGAGTGGCCATTTTTCTAACTAAGCCATCTCTACCTCCCTAGCCCCTTCTCCATGCTCATAAATATTTGAATACGACTGTATTTGGACAATCTCAGTTCATGCAAAGCCCAACTGCTTAGTCAGCAGTTTTGAGTCCTGCACAGCTATGTCCAAACTGTGTACTATCATTAGTTGCCCTAGGACACAGTGATAAAAAGGCTCAATAAGAAAACCTTATTTCTTGGTTGGTACCTCTCCTCGTTTCATTTCTGTTGTTGTGACAAATACCATGACCCAAAGCAACCTTGGGAGAGAAGGGTTCACAAGTCCAGGTCATGGTCCATAACTGATGGAACTCAAGGCAGGAACAGAAACGCAGGCCTGCTTTCTGTCTCACACAGTACTGCCGTCAACCAGGGAGTTCACTTCACAGCCAAAGAAGCATGAGATGCCATAAAGGATGCTTCTGGCTAATTTGAAGTCATGCTGCACTCAGCTCTTTTCTTACAGTGTTCAGAATCACCTGCCTGTAGAACAGTGTCACCTAGAGTGGTACAGGCCTTCCAACATCAATCAAAAATCAAGGCAATCCCCAGTAGACATTGGCCACAGGCTAATCTGATCTAAGCCATTTCTCAATTGATGACATCTTCACAGATGAATCTAAGTTATGTCAAGTTGACAGTTAAGGCTAACCAAGAAAGGTTATCCTCTCCTTGGGTATCCTGGTTCAAAGGTCATCATGGGTCATCACACAGAATGGAAGAATCAAAACCAGCATGCTTCTTTTGCTTAGCATTCATTTCACGGGTATGATTTTCTTTTTCTGTATCAGATTGTGTCTTCACGTTTTGGCTGCTGGTTAATTTATGATCAATTTTGACTTGTCTTCAGCAACTGAATAGTGTCTCATGATAATCATTACATGTGATCAAACCTCTACTTATCCTGTTTTCTTGATTTTTTGTTTTCCCTTGGCTGTCATTTCTTCACTTGTATTTTTAAGATTTATTCCATTGTGTGTATGCAGATAGAAGGATGGTTATAGATAGGCTGACTCAAATCATTTTCTGGAGTGATTTAGAAGCATAAATAAATCAATAATACTTGTTATAACAACATCAATAACACTTACTCCAATAACGTGGTTTTTCTTATGTTTGCCTTGGAGTTTGTAAGTGAAAATACTGTTCAAGGTCCATTCCACTCCACTCTTGAGCATGTTCTGGCTAATATAAGGTATCTTCCTAAGGCCTCTTCAGTGTGTTTAGGAAAAGGAAATGGGCACAGGGAGCATCTGTGTGTACAGCTGAATAACCACCGGGAGTCTGTCACTTTTCAAGCACTGTCTACTTTGGTTTTGTTGTTGTTGTTGCTGTTGTTGTTGTTGTTGTTATTGTTGTTTGTTTGTTTTTTGTTTTGGCTTTTCAAGACAGGGTTTCTCTGTGTAGCCTTGGTTTTCCTGGACTAAGTTTACAGACCAGGCCGGCCTCGAACTCACAGAGATCTGCCTGTCTCTGCCTCCCGAGTGCCTACCTTGTTTTTAAAATCAAATATCTCCCTGACTTGGAAGTCACCAATTCAGCTAGTCTGGCTGCTCCGTGGGCCCCAAGGAGCTGCCCATTTCCACCTTCCCAACACTGGGATTACCAGCATTTGCCACCATGCTTTAGCTTTTGTCACATGGAGTTTAGGGGTTGAACATAGGTCCTAATGCCTTCTTGCCAGGTGCTGTACTAATTAAGCTATAATCTCAGGCCGAACCTACAGTTTTTGAAAACTTGGAAAGTGGCCTAAAGCTCTATAAATTTAAGTCATATATTCCTTTATGTGACCATAGGATATACAGATACAGAAGAAAACAACAGTAGTGTGTGATGCTTGGGTAGAAGATGGAAGCTCTCTGGAGAGTTGAGCAGCTGTGTGCTCTAGTTTTATTCATGACAAAAGCAACTTAGGGTAAGTAAGCTTTATTTTAGATTGCAACTCCATGTCTCAGTCCACCATTGAAGAGACTGAAGCAGCAACCTGAAGCAAAAACCATGGATGGATGCTGCCTCAAGCAGACGCATGTTCAGCCAGCCTGCTTACCCAACCCAGAACCGCCTTCTCAGGGAATAATAGCCAGGCCACTTCCCATTGTAGGATGGGATCTCCTACATCAATTAACAATCAAGGCATCATCTCATAGGCCAGTCGGATAAAGTCAATAATTCCAAAAGGATTCTCTTTTCAGATGATGTCTAAGCTGTGTCAAGCTGACAGCTCATGCTAACCAGGACACTGGGATTTATAATATATTCCAATGATCCTCTTTGTGCTGTCTGCTTCATTTTGTTTTTCTACGCTCAGTTTCTGGTTTGGAAAGATTACAAGCAACAAGGCCTTCTGTGTCCAACAGCAATGCCTGGAGAACCCACCAGGCAAATCATCATAGAGGAAACCAGTCCTGGATTAAAAGTGAAATGATTTGACCTTGTTTTAGAATCTCATTCTGATTGAGGTGCCAATATGTATTTATTTACATGAACAGTCTCTCCTTCTTGCTCCCTACAGCTATTCCTCTGTTCTTGCAGAGTGGGATGAGGATAGCCGGCTTTGTATGGGTGGGAGGGATGTTACCTCAAAAGTCCTGCTGTATAGACCTAGAGGGAGACAACTCAGTTACTAGAGTGCTTCCCTATCCAGTTTGAAGATCTGCATTTGATCCCTAGACTCCAGATTAAAAAAAAAAGTTGAGGGAGTGGTGGCTCATATTTGCAGTCAGAGCTGAGGAAGTAGAAATTAGAAGTAGGTGGCTGTCTGGGGCTCCCTGACCAGCCAGTTTAAACTACTTGACAAGTTTCAGGCCACTGAGAGCCCCGTCTGAAAACAAACAAACAAAGAAACAAGAAAGAAAGAAAGAAAGAAAGAAAGAAAGAAAGAAAGAAAGAAAAATAATATCCTGTTGATCTCTGCCCTTCACACACCCAAGCACACACACGAACACAAATATCCATACATGCACATGGACATATATAGCACTGTGCAAGCAGTGAGCAGCCAGGTCACTGAGAGGTGATAAATTTGTGGGAGAGGTTGGAACTGTAGAGGGGACCAAAACACCAAGGCTGAACTGTTGCCAGGGAAAAAAGCTTATGTAGCCTTGCACAGAATTTGGAGTCAGGAGGGAGACGGTTCCACGGCTATGTGCCATCAACACTAACAAGAAGTGACAGCAAACCCAGAAAGGAAAGCACAGCCCGGCTTCTAAGGTGAGCCCTGTGTCCGCCCTCCCTCCACACATGACAGATGTTCTCAGTACATCTGACAACCGCCTTGGCCAGGAATCTCTAAGCAAGGCAATCCTTGGGTTTCAACACCAAGAACAGCAAGGAGAATCGCAGCCCTCAGGACCAAAGGCATTTGAGCCACAAGAGAGGCAGGGAGAAAGCAAGGAAGACAGTTTGCCTTAAGCAGCTGCCTACTGCTTGCCATGCTGAGGCTCTGTGCATTTGTGCCCTGTGGACTATGAACAAGTGGTCCAGACTTAAGGGTGTTCCAAAAATGCCATGATGAGGGAGTACAGAATAAGGAAAGGAAGGCCCTTGGAGGAGAAAGGCAAGCTGCAGGCTGACGCAAGAACTCTGGCAACCTTACGGTCACCTGTGGTAGTAAGATCTCAAGAGATCCCTACAGCTGTTAGAAAGGAAAGTAAATGCAGGCACAGAAACGAAAGTATGCATGACAATTGAACATGTTGTCTAGATTACCAATAGCAAAGAAAAGCAAGGCTGCATTATGCTGCCTTGCTAGAAGAAGGGCAGCTAAAGAGCACAACAGGCTAACAAGAAGATAGGCTTCCAGGCAGACCCAAGAGTCTTTTTTCTTCCTGACTCTATGTAGTAGACATGTTATCAGAGACAAATGGGTGTGCGTTGCTGCCTCTGATCCTCATCTGGATAGCTGCTCTTTCAAGGCTTCTGTCGATCACATGATTCTTACTCAGCAGTTCAGGACAGCAAAGGGTAAGTGCTCTTCTACTGGAGCCTAGACTGATGCTTTTGCATAGCTTTGGTGGATAACACAGATCAAACTAGCTATGAGGGGGAATTTGTGTGTGTGTGTGTGTGTGTGTGTGTGTGTGTGTGTGTGTGTGTGTGTGTATGTGTGTACAAATGTGAGCTGTGATATGTGTGATATATTTATGTGTACATGTATGTGGTATGCATGTGTGTGTTTGGTGTGCATGTAATGTGTATTGTGGTATGTGTGTGTACCTGTGTATGATTTGTATGTGTGGATGGTATGTGTGTGGATATATAGTCATGTGAATTCCAGAGACAATAACTAGATGTCCATCTCTACCACTGACCTAGTTTCTTTTCTGTTGCTGTGATAAAATGTTCTGACCAAAAGAAACTTGGGGAGAAAGGATTTATGTGTCTTATCCTGCCAAGGAACAGGACACCACGGATGGAAGTCAAAGCAGGAACTGAAGCAGGAACAGGAAACAGAAACTGTGAAGGAATGCTGCCTGAGGGCTCACTCACATGCTTATAGAGCCCAGCAAGACCTGCCTAGGAATAATGCCGCCAACACTGATGTAATCCTTCCTGCATCCTTCAGTAGTCAAAACAACCCCCAATAAACAACCCATAGGCTAATCTGATCTGGGCAGTTCTTCAGTCTCCTTATCCCAGAACAGTAGTAGGCTGTGGCAAGTTAACAGGTAAAGCTGACTAGAACAGTTGTCCATGTTGCTTTGAAAGACAAAGCCTCTTACTAAATCTGAATTGACTGTTTTCTGCTTAGCCCGTTTGGATATTCCTGAGCCCTGGGAGTCTGTTTGTCTCTGCCTTGCACTGTTGGGGTTGCGGACATGTACTAGAACACCTGGCATGGTTTTTGTGGGTCCCAGGGATCTAAACTCAGGTCCTTATTCTTGCATACCCATGGAGCTATCTCCCAGCCCCAAACTAGCTCTTTGTCCTAGAGGGAGCTGCAGTCAGCACAAAAACTGCAAGTGCCCTGAGTAAAGTTTTCATTCAATGGCCTTACAAACCAGTAATCTTAAAATACTCATTCAACATTTATTTAGCAAAGAAAGAAAAATGGTTTTCTACTATACAAATTGTATAACTACTTTAAATTCAGAATATAAATGAGATTTTACCTAGGGAAACTTTTCAAAAACATGAGAAACAGAGATTTTTTTAAAAACTGAAAACCTTTATTTCATTTAACTTAAAAATGTTTGGCCCAAACCTTTCCCCACTTCTCTGTAGCTTGTGTTAGTTTTCCCTTATAAGTCCTCAAAGGATGGAGTTATTTATGGTTTCACTTTATAAAATAAAGAAAATCACTCATCCCTATTAAGTGGCACTACAGAGTTTTAGATCAGGTACTTTTCACTCCTGTGGACAACAGAGGACTGCAGGCAGGAAGCAGATTTGGTGACACTGTTAGAAGTTAATAGTGAAATGAAATGGCAGAAAATGTAAAGTAAGTGATGGAGTGGGCCAAACACTTTTTTAAATTGGTGTGTGTGTGTGTGTGTGTGTGTGTGTGTGTGTGTGTGTGTGTGTATAGGCCAGAAGATGACATTGGGTCCCCAGGGGTGGAGTTACAAGTACTGTAGTTGTAGTAGTTGTAGGCAGTTGTAAACTGCCTTTCCTGACAGGGCCCTGAAGTAGGTCCTGTCCCAGAGCAGTAAGTGCTGTTAACAGATCATCCATTTTTCCAACACCTGAACCAAATACTCTTGTCAACTCAGTTCTGGTTTATACAGTCTGAACTATGGTTACTTGCAATGTCAATAAACTGGGTGGCAAAGGTGCACTTGAGTAAGTAAGACACGAGAGAAAAACTAAGAAAGTGGTCCATATATGTAGAGAAAATCAGACACAAAAGTTCTCCATCAAAGATAGAGGGCATGGTCACCAGTACTAATTTGCTACTTCCTGACCCTCTGTATCCTGTTCTGTTCTAAGATAATCACCCCCAATCTGACAAGATGGCTCTGTGAGAGAAGGTGCTTGTCACCAAGCTCAACAACTGGAGCTCTATCCCTAGAATCCACACTGCGGAAGTAGACGCCACTCCTGCCAGATCTTCTCCGACTCCCACATCAGTGCACAGTATAAGCACACACAACAAATGAATGTGCGAAGAGAAAGCGACAGACAGTCACTCCCATCCCACATGTCTCCTTCACTTTGGTCAAGCTTGGGTAAAGTCCAGTTACTTATAACCAGTGGACATTTTTAAACTGTGTGTGTGTGTGTGTGTGTGTGTGTGTGTGTGTGTGTGTGTGTACATGTGTACTTCTGTGTATTGTGTTTATGCACATAGCTTGAGCAATTTCAAAGGAACCTTGGGAGCCAACCAGGATAATGAGTTGGTTGAAGAGGTTCCCAAGACATTGCAACAAATTCCCCAAAGTACTGAAAACAGATCACATTTATTTAGTGCCCACTGAGTAGTAGGAGCAATTGGCTCCTAGAATTGATGCAGCCGTTGGGCCAATAGGACAAGAAGCCTGACAGCCTGCCTGATGGTGATCAGTGCTGGGGGACGAGTTTGCCCCATTGATGTTCCTGATGCCATAAGGGAGATTTTAGGGGGAAGAGATCCAAGAGTGCACCAGGACCACATCAACCCCGACTCTGAATGATAGACTAAGGGTGTACACACCTGTGATGTTCCAAATGACATCCTCATTGCATAAACAGGAGAAGCAGTTCAAGTTCTATTTAGCCACTAACTCCTTCAAATGCCCATTAACACCTACATATATCCAGCCTGGTGATTCTGCAACAGGATATTGTCATCTACAAAGTTTATGCTCAAGAATGACACAGTTGAGTTGCCAAAACACAGTCATAGTGTTTTAGACAAGATTGTAGTTTTGTGTTAGGCTGCCACCATAGCTACACTGAACTGTATGCATCCTGCAGTCCACAGGTTGTAGAGTGTACCAAATAGTATATCATACTACAAAGATGGAAAATTTATTTTGAAAAACATAAAGTTTCAAACAGCTGTTCACTACCTACCAAAATCTTGCAATGCCATGCTTACATCCCATTTCCTCTGGAACCCTATGTATGGACATGCAAGCAATTAGTGTCAGGGTCTAAAGTAAACACACAAGTATAACCACTAGCACATCTGTAGATTAAACACATTCAACATGATTAAAAAAGAATATGTTTCCCATGTAAGGAAGAGAGGTGAGCAGAAGTCATAAGCATCACTCCAATGGAATCCCAAATTCTTCCTGGGAGAAGGAATAGTGGGTAGAAGGTTTGTCCTGAAATGACTGACCAACGGCTTCCCAAAAATAGGAAATAAAAACAAAGAGGGATGATGATGCTTTCTCCACCTCAGCCAGTTGAAGTTGTGGGGATTAGAGGAAGCTCTGAGTGAAGTCCTGAGTGAATGTGGACCATTGTTATATGCACAGCCATGTCAAGGACTCCAGTGCTTCAAGCCCATAGAAGTAGCAAAGCTTTTCCTGGGTGGGGCTCCGAAGGGTGACAAAGCCTTTCTTGGGAGTCCATGTGAAAGCGCTGATAGAGTGTGCAGAAGCTGTCCATCATGGCTTTCCCTCACCAAATATTTGGCCCGATGACTGCTGTCCTATAGATAGAGCCTTCTACTGAGCTCAGCTAAGCCTGTGTCCTTCATTCAGCTGTATGGAGTAATTCTGCTTCTCTCTTAAATTCTATATAGCAAGCACACTGAGCTTCCACGGTGCTAGAGCTCCTCCATCAGAGAGGCCAATCCACTCGATCCCAACTTTTCTATATGAGTCTTCGTGTTTGTCTTTCCTTCACTCCCTCACCCCCCCCCCCAGTTAGACCTGTCCCTGGAGCTGTGCATCCATGCTGCTTGTGTAAAAATAAACACAGTGGTTGACTGGGGTCAAGATATAAAAGTAGTGATGTTGGCCAACAGCAGGTAGACTACTGCAGAATCCCTAAACAGAATACAATCAGCAATTGGTGGTAGTGGTCTTTCCAGTTGTGTAAGCTCAAACTGCCTTCAGGGACTTGCTTACTAGGGCAGCAGGGTGCGATTATCCTTCCCCCTAGTGAATTTTCTTAATCTTAGGGAATGTACATCCTTATCCCTATTATTACATATTATGCATCTACTTACACCAGCGGTTAGCCTGTGAGTTGCACTCCCTTTAGTAGTCAAATGACCCTTTCACCAGGGTTGCCTAAGGCCATCAGAAAACCCAGATATTTACATTATGACTCATAACAGTAGCAAGGTTAGAATTATGAAGTAACAAAAATAATTTTATGTTTGGGGGTCACTACACATGAGGAACTGTATTAAAGGGTTATTCCATTAAGAAGATTAAGAACTACTGCCTTATAGCAAACTGAATTCTGTGTAAAATTATTTCAAGGAGAAAATGTCACTTTCTTCCAAATCCCAACCATTAAGAAAGACACAAAAGAAAACCATGTCTGGTGTGTATTCTTCTCTTCCAGGAGCACAAGAGCTAAGAATCTGAGGTGGAGAACAGAGGAAAAACTGGAGACTTCTTTGGAACATCAAGACTTCTATTCACTCCCTCCTGAGGTCAGCAGACTGGATACGCAAGTCTCACTCTTTTTTTTATTATTATTAATTTATTCTTGTTACATTTCAATGGTTATCCCATCCCTTGTATCCTCCCTTAAGGCAAAGGAACAAGCAACCGCATGGTGGCACTAGACTTAGGGTTACTCATGTTCCCTCTAGTCCATCCTCTCACCTGAAGACACAGATAAAGCTTTGGTAGTCATGACATTAGTGTCAGTGTTTCAGTAAGTCCCCGAGACAATAAAGCTTCTGGTTGTTTATTCAATGGTATTTTCTAAAAGTCAAGAGCATCAGAGCTGAGAACATTCTCCCTGAGCACAGGAAAAAGGTGTCAACAGTGACACAGAAGGTGCATTTTGATCTTGGGTTGTTGGTTTGTTCTTGGCATAGGCAAAGGAGCCAAAGACAGGTTATGTTCAGCTTTGCACTTAGGAAGAATACCTTTGGAGAAATAAAACTTCATTTCCCATGCAATGCTTTGTGAATGAAATAGTACTCCAATCCTACCTTCTAGAAAGCAGTTTGCATTTAGTAACTGGAGACCAAGATTCACTTCTACTTTAATATGAGAAAAGCAAGCAATAGTTTATAAATGATTTTTTCCAGAATTCTTCATAAAACACTGAAATAGGAGTTTCTGATGGAAGTCCACTCAGTTTTCCATCTAGCTAATTGTGTCCTGGTAATTCCCTTCAGGAGGCAGCCAGTGTCACTCTCTTTGGCTTCTGTATAATTAATACCAAGACACAGATATCTGGCTCTCTATTATTGGGGGCAGAAATGGGGGGGGGGACAGAAGGGGAGAAGACACTAGTGTCAAATGAATTATCTAATACATTTTCCCACCGGAGGGAAAGATAAATTAAATGTGCAATAAAATTTTAATAGCTAACAGTGATTGCATATAGGAGCCCTGGTAGAAATAAGCATAATGGCATAATAAATTTTCTCGTGTGAGAAAAGATTATTTGGCGCTTTAAGCTTTGACAATTCTTGTAAATCTTATCCGTTTGTTAGCAATTAATAATATTAAATTGCTTCACATCTCCCTAGATAAACATCAGCAATCCTTCAAAATGTTGGCGAAGACACACACAACCTAGTTCGTTCCATTATGGAACTTTCTAAAATTTCTGAGGCATTAAATAGCTCTGTTTCAAAGAAAAGGAATAGCAGCTTCATTTCTGTGGCTGACATAAATACAGGTATTTGCTGAACCATACTTCATGTTAAGCAGAAACATCTAGCTGTCGATAAGCAGCCATTTGGGGAAGGCTGCAAAGTTGCTTCAAAGGGAAAAGCTCTTAACCCCCAAATGTGAGGCCTTCAGTTCAAGTCCCCAGAACACACTTAAAAATCTAGATGCCTTATTGTTGTATGTAGTGTATTGTACTTATGTATGAATTTTTTTAATTGTAACAAAACAAAATCTGGAAAAGTTAAAAGGAAAAACAATCAAGCTGCCTTCCTGGAATACCAGCACTTCAGAGGAAACACAGGGAATTCGCAAAGCAAGCTGCCTGACTAGACCAGATGGACAGGCAAGCTCTGCTTCATCAAGAAACCCTGCTTGGATACAACAGGGACATATGCTCAACCATGTTCATAGCAGCCTTATTCATAATAGCCAGAACATGGAAACAGCCAAAGTGTCCCTCAGTAGAAGAATGGATAAAGAAACTGTGGTACATTTACACTATGAAATACTACTTAGCTATTAAAAACAAGGAATTCCCAAAATTTGTGGACAAATGGATTGAACTAGAAATTATCATAATGAGTGAGTTAAGCCGGAAGCAGAGAGACTCAGATGGTACATACTCAGTTGTAACTGGACACTAGCCTAAGGTGCATGTCTCATGAAAGTCTTCACTTATCAGGAAAGTGGGATAGAGGTGAGGACATCCTACTGGGACTCTAGGTGAGAGAAATATAGGAGATGGGGAAACAGAAGGATCCAGAGGGTCCTAGAAACCTACAAGAAGAACACTATGATGGGCAGATCAGGGCCCAGGGGTTCTGCTCAAACTATGACACCAGCCAAGGACAATACATGCAGTCAGCATCAAACCCCTACCCAGATCTAGCCAAGGGACAGGACATTCTCCACAGTTAAGTGGAGACTAGGGACTGACTTTCACACAAACTCTGGTGCCCCATATTTGGCCATTTCCCATTGATGGGGAGGCCCAATGGCACTCAGAGGAAGCATAGCAGACTACCAAGAAGAGACTTGATACCCTAGCATCATATTCAAAGGGAGGAGGTCCCCATCAGTCACAGTCATAAGGAAGGGGAATGGGGTGAAAGCGGGAGGGAAGGAGGAATGGTAGGATGCATGGGATGGGATAGCAATTGAGATATAATATGATTTTATTTTTCAGTAAAAAAAAAAAAAGGAAAAAGAAAAAAAAGAAACCCTGTGTGGATAAGTCAGGCAGAGAGTAACACCCAGGAAGATACCTAAAGGTAACCACTGGCTTCTATGTGTATAAACATTTGTGGGCCAACACACATGCAAACATATATAGTCTCTCTCTCTCTCTCTCTCTCTCTCTCTCTCTCTCTCTCTCACACACACACACACACACACACACACACACACACACACACACACACACACACACTTCTGCCTTATAAAATACAGACCTATTTCTAGGATGTGTCCAGGACAACATGACAGCTCTAGTCCCTGCACCTGCTGTGGCCCTGTGATTCAATCCCAGCAACAGTGGCCAGAAATGATTTTCTTCATGTCATCCAAGCTTGAAGAACAGAGGTGGAGTCTCCAAGATCTTTCATTTCCTACAAGCTTACTGGGCAATAAAACAAAATGCTGGAAGGAAAAGCAACAACAAGAAGCCCACATGTTGAAAGAAGCTGTCCCCAAATCCACATCTAGATAGGGGAACATCTATTCATGAACACATCCCCGCCTTAGTTCCCTGAATAAGATATTACATTTAACCTTTATAAACAAATAGACCTTGGTTCTATCTGTTACAGTATTTTGCTTGTCCTGATTAAAATAATTATATTCTTATAGGCTATATAGGATGCATAGAGAAGTGAAAGACACTGTGCTTCTTACCAAAAGTAAATGGATAAATAATAAATAGAGGGAGGGAAGGAGGGAGGGACAGAAGGATGGAGGGAGGGAAGGGAAAAGAACAAAAACCCAGAGTGGGCTGTGGATGTAACTTAGGCGATAGAGTGCTAACCTACATTACATGCCCTAATGCTCATTTAAAACTTAGCACTCAGTAGGAGAAATCAACAGGATTGGGAGTTTAAGGTCATCCTTAAATACATAAGAAGTCTGATGCCAGCCTGGAGTACATAAGATCCTATCTCAATAAATAGAAAAAAGAAGAATTCACATATCAAATACATGCAAAAAATTAAATGGCTGCCATGCATATATGACGCTATATTTAAAGATGTCAGGGACAATAGCTGACGGGCACAATATGCTAAGAGTTCCAAAAAGGATTTCTTTGGCGGGGTAGGGGGAGGACTAAACAAAATGGTATGAGCTAGTCCTAAAGGCTTCAAGAATGTTGTCACTGGTGATAACTACCACTTATAAGGAAGGGTTGGATAATGGCCCAGTGGGTAAGACTACTTACTATATAAGTATGAGGATCTAAGAATAGATTCCTAGACCATACATACAAAGCAGGATGTGTCCATTCCTGAGTCTGAAGCCCCAGCTTTGTAGATCATGGAGACAGGAGGATCACTGGGGCTTGCTGGCCAAAAGCCTACCTCCAGATTCAGTAAGACAGACACCCTGCCTCAAATGAAAAGATGGAGCAATGGAGCATGACACTACCCATCCTCCTCTTGCCTCTGCATATTCACAGGCATGAGTATTCACATATGTGCACATGTACACCTCTGTCTCTCTGTCTCTCTGTCTGTCTGTCTCTCTGTCTGTCTGTCTCTCTGTCTCTCTCTGTCTCTCTCTCTCTGTCTCTCTCTCTCTCTCTCTCTCTCTCTCTCTCTCTCTCTCTCTCTCTCTCTCTCCCTCCATCCCTCCTACTCTCCCCTGTCCCCCTACACACACACACACACACACACACACACACACACACACACACACAATCATTTATAAGAAAAATTTGTCATTTGAACAAATAAGCCTACTGTTCTTGACCTTCTTAGATGTGTCATAGTCCTCAGTTATAGCTGTTCCAGCATCTCTGATTTGTCTGTATGTGCAAGCTTAGTTTTTCTTATAATTACTACTTTTTGATAATATTTTCTTATTGGCAGGCTAGTCTCAAACTCAGTACACAAATAAGGATGGCCTTCAACTTCTGATCTTGTTTCTATCTCTTAAGTGCTAAGATTAAAGGTGTGTCAATGTGTCCAGTTTTACGGTATGCTGGGTTCAAACACAGGACTTCATGTATGCCAGGTTAGCTTCCTTTCACTGGACCTCTGTGTTGCTGTTTCCTTGAGACGACACCTTGTGGGCAATCAGTTCTGGCTTAGGTTGAAGCAATTTGTATTTTATCTGGGATAGTTACAATTTCAGCTAAAAGAAGTTCAGGGAAAATTCTGAGCCACGTCAGAAGAGTTCCAGAAATAATCATAATATATTCATATTACTTAAAAGCCATCTGTGGAGGGTTTTTGTTTGTTAGATACAAAGCACATAATGATTATCGTGGCAATGGGGTCCACGGCCTTTGGAACTTGTACAATAATGAGGCTCCCTATAAGAGATGATGTCATACTATATACAGAAAAATCTGGGTGTATGAGCCTAGAGGACACTCAATGTTAAATAGATAATTATCTTTAAAGTGTAAAGGTTTTTACTCATGGAAAAGGAATAAAGGGCTGAGAGCTATTTCTCATAGGTTCAGTCAACTGATACATCCAAGTGACTAGATTCATCTTTGGTACCTGATGACCACACAGAAAGTATTGCTTAAGTGGATGCGTGACTATCATCACCCTGATAATCACTTGGAGACTTGACTCATCCAAGTTCTTCTCATTTGTACCAATGAAGAATGGCAGCCAACTCTCCGCCCTCCTGTCCATAAGCCTTTGAAAGAGATGGTTTGGTAAAAGCTAGAAGAAGGGGGATTTGGACTCAGTTGTAAGATGCCACTGCCGGGAGTCTAGGGAAATAGCTCTACTGGGAAAGGGATTTCCTGAAAGCATGAGGAGTTAGTTGAGGTTGGGTCCCAAGCCAGGAGTGGTGGTCCACACACCTTCAATCCCAGCATTGATGAGGTGGAGATAGGTGGATCTGTGACTCTCACTGGACAGCTAGAAGAAGAAATTAGATAGCCTGATATTGAAGATCAATCTTGACCCAAGGAACTTGATGCCTCTCGTTAACAGGAAGTAGTCTAATGATAATGATGTCTCCTTTCCCGTCTATTGTGTTGTTCTCTCCTATCTAGTATTAGGAGGTTGAAAATCAGGACAAAGAGGGAAGGAGAGGGGTGGAAGAAAAAAGATCTCACAAAATAACAAACACTGGCTACCATGTCACAAAATAAGGTAGGACGTGATGGAGAAGGGTACTTGATATATGCATGCACACACAGGATCACACACCCACCTGAAGATGTGCTTGGTGGTTTTACCATTGGTTTTATTTGTGTGCACACATGGGTGCACGTTGTGGGTGTATGTGTGGTGTATAACGTCTGAGATTGGATGTGCATGGGTGTCGAAGCCACAAGTCAACCTCGGGTGCTGTTCTTCCGTAGCTTTTGTCTGAGGTAGGTTCTCCTACTGGCCTAGAGCTCACTAAGTAGGCTCGATTGGCTGGCCAGAAAGTCCCAAGGATTCATCTGTCCCATGTCTCTACTTCTCCAGTGCTGAGGTGACAGGTATACAGGGTAGGTTTTAGGGACCCAAGCACTTTACTTACTGGGCCGTATTTATACCAGTCAGCTTACATCTGAGTTCTAAAATTGAAGAAAGCCCAACATGCTTCCTCCCTAACATGATTATGCATTTCAAAGATTATTGTGCTCAAACATTCTTACCCATGCCTCAGAAATAAGCTCTTTAGTCGGGATATTTCCAGCCATGAAAGTGTTTCTTTATTTCCAACTTGCAAGCTACCTAATTCACCATGTCACTTCATGGTTTTTCTTGTTAAAGGCTTTGTCTATGAAGTTTGCAATAAAACTAAGTAATTATGCTGTCACCCCGTGTTAGAAAAACGATCAATATGTTCATAATAATAATTTCAGGCTACTTAAAATCAAAATGCCTTATAATCTTTCCAAGAGTGTGAGATCTGAGTTGTTTATGCTTGCCTGTTTTGTTTTATTATAATTCCCTGATATCGAGGTAAGTCATTTGTCCTCACATATTTTAGTATCTCTTCTTTCTTTTGTGTGGTACATGTAAGCTTGTGTACATGCATGAATATGTGTGTAGAAGCCAGAAGTTAGCACTAGATGTCTTCTTCCATCACTCTTCATCTTTTCTTTTATTTCTCTATAGTTTTTAAAGTATAACGAGGACATGGGAGAAGTCTGTGCACTGTGTATCATAGGTGCTCGTGTCTAGGGATCCAGAAAAGGGTCTTTGGTCCCTTGGGTCTGGAGTTACAGATGATTGTGAACCACCCAGTATGGATGCTGGGAACTGAACGTAGGCCCTCTGGAAGAACAATCTGCTCTCTTGACCATTGTGAAAACTCTCTGGCTCCTCCACCTTATTTTTTTTTAAGACAGTGGCTCTCACAGGACCTGGAGCTCACCAATCTGGAAAAGCTGTCTGGCCAGTCAAGCCCAGAGACCTGACTGCCTCTGCCTCCCAGAAGTCCCTCCCACCATGTGCAGCTTTTCATGGGTGCCAAGGGTTGGAGCTGCAGTCCTTACTTATGTGTGGCAAGCACTCTACCAACTGAGCCATCTTCGCAGTTGCTTTGTATATGGTAGTCATATAAGGAAGAGATAGACTGAGCCAGAAAATATTAAAAGACTTAGAAAGTACCTAAAATACACAAAGTGTTAAATGGTTCTTAACAGACAAGGTTGAAGAAAATAAGATTATCAGCATTAAAAAAAATTCTCATTTATGGTCATGATTCAAGTGGCAGAAACCTTAAGTACCAAAGGAGGAATTTTACAAGCATTAACACGCTATTTCTGAACTTGAGTTTTGATATGTGGTTCATGATAGCTGATTAGTTCGGGCTTGCAAGCAATTTGCCCTTGGAAGTCAGAATCATTTCTAAGTTCCCATAAGAATTTCATCCTTAATTTCCTAAGAAAGAACTCATTTGCTGGGAAATCTAATGTTCTGGAATCAAAGAAGGCAGAATTCTGCACGAGACCTTGTCAAAGTTGATGTGTGAAAGCCTGTAATTTTGTTGTTGTTGTTGTTGTTGTTGTTGTTGTTGTTGTTGTTGTTGTTCTGGTTGTTAAAACATCTCAAAACACTTCGTGCTGTGTTGAGGTCTAGGTTGAAAGGGAATTGAAGATACTTGAACATGCCAGTGACCTACCTACCTCAGCAGGCCCCTGGGCACAAGCAAGCAACTGAAGCATGCAGGGAAAATCCCTATCTGCTGCCAGCTGAGGGTACTGCTTCCTGCTGGTGATATGTGGTGTGGGAAGGGCATGAAGGTTTGTAGATGGTCAAGGGACTTGTACATGGCATGGCAGCTTAGAGTCTAATTTTTGCCCACCAAATAGACAAATAAATGTCAGAAACTAAACACACACCAAATGAACAAAATACAAGAGAATACATAAAAGACAGAGACTGAAGTACCAACTGTAGAGAAAGTTACAAGTGTAAGATTCTAGGTGGCCTGAACTTAGCAATGACATTATTAACTAAGGAAATGGTGTTTTATTATTATTTTGTCTTTTTTTTTTTCCAGAGCTGAGGACTGAACCCAGGGCTGTGCGCTCTTCTACTGAGCTAAATCCTCAACCCCTGGTGTTTTATTATTAGCTAAGGAAATGGTGTAAGATTCCAGGTGACCTGGACTTAGCTATCATGACAATAGCATTGTTGGCTGAGTAAGCAGGTTAAGAATTGCAGCCCAACAACAGGAGCAAACAGAGTAACAATGAACTGGGAGGAACGAATTAAAGATTCTCCAATCGTCTCCATCTCAACCCTGACCCTGGAATTTACATGCCCTACACACACACACACACACACACACACACACACACACACACACACACAGGGTGAGTAAGAAGAATAGGTACTAAGTAATGAAGGGTTTAAAAAAGAACAAGGTTGAAACGAACAAGGTTGGATAACAAATGGTAGTAGGGTTGGCTAAAGTTGACCAAAATTCACTCCAGGCTTACCTGAAAGCAATCATCAAGGAATCAAAAAAGTAGAGCAAGTGTCTTAAGGCCATGACTGGATTTGGAGATTGACCGCAATAAACAGAGATGGCATCCAAATTGTTATTATCATTACTGTTTGTTCTTTTTCTTAGTCCCTTCCTCTTATCATCTCTTGGCTAGCAAAGTATAAAGTGGAACACAATCAATGGAAAGACACCGACAACCACAACTCAAGGCTGCACAAATTACTTTTGAACTAAGATAGGAAACTAGCCAGACACAGCTGCATGGGCAGAGGTTGTACAGTGGGAGCTGAGTTTGATGAGTCATCAGCTCCCCAACTTGAGAGTCTCATGGAGTGGCTGAAGCTGTACCACATAACACAATGTGGACATGTCACCACGTACAAGAAGCTCACATTTGCCAAGCATATGATTTTGGTGTTTATGAGAAGATTTATTAAATCCTATTATCCCCTTATATTTACTCCAGAGAATTTTTGCATGCCTGCTCGCTATATAAAAGAGACGCTATAAATGCACCCCAAAAGTTTGCTTGAGTGAGCAAAATATAGCATTTTAAGAAACCTATTTTACATCTATTTTTGGTGAGATATGGTTCATATGTCTCTTCATTATTTGTTGGTAGGTGTATATGTTGGTGTGTTTGCAATGTATATGTAGGTTATGGTGCACATGGAAACCAGAGTTAGCAGTCAGGTATCTTCCTACATTGCTCTGCACTTTGTTTTTAGAGCCAGGGTCTTGCATTAAACCTCACTGTCAGCAATTAAGTTAGACTGGCTGGCCAACAAACTCCAGGGACCTTTCTGTCTACCTCCCCAGCAATGAGACTACAAATGTATGCTGTGTCCTCTTTTTGCACAAAAGACAGGGGTTCGAACTCACATCGTGTTCCTGTTAGAGACACTTTATTATCCATTTCCTCAAATGCCATTACTAACTTTCAACAGCTGAAGGTTGGGTGTCTAATCCAACTAGGCTGGCAGTTATGGGAATACCCTGCTTGATGCATCATTAGATGAGAATTAAGTATTTATCTGAATTACATTCAGACCTTGACTTATTTCTATGTCCCTCACTGAGAGAGGCAATCCTTCATATGATATCCTAATAGCCAAACTACTGTTAATCAATATAAAGGATCAAGTAGCCAGGAGAGCTAGTACAAGAGCCTTAGACCTGTAATCCACTGACATCTGCAGGCAGATGGATCGTGAGACCCTGTCTCAAAGGAAAGAAAGAAAAAAATCAGTGCCCAGAGAGCTGGCCGAGTGATAAAGAACTTGCCGTGTAAGGATGCGGATGTGAGTTCAGAACCTCAGCACTCCTCTAAAATGTCAAGTGTTCCAGTGGACACTTGTAACCCCAGGACTGTTGAGACAGAGACAGGGGTATCCCTGGGGCTTGCTGGCCAGCCAGTCAAGCTGAAACAGTGAATTCCAGGCCCAGTGACAGACCAATTCTCAAAAAACAAAGTGGAAAAGTAACTAAGGAAGACACTTGGCATTGACCTCTAAAGTCCACAGACATGCACACCTGTCCACGTCCATAAACACACAGATGTACACACAGCCAGGTGTGGCGGTCCACGTATTTAATCCCATCACTTGAGAACCAGCAGCAGGCAGATCTCTGAGTTTGAGCCAACCTGATCTACAAAGTGAGTCCAGGACAGCCAAGACCACAAAGAGAGACCCTGTCTCAAAAACAACATGTATACACACACACACACACACACACACACACACACACACACACACACAGAGTTGGCAAAACAACCACTATTCTTAATTCACGCTATTTTTGAATAAATCTGTTGGGTTTGAAAGCAGCCATTTGCATATCTATAAATATTGCATGCATAACTCATTATTTAATCTATAAGAATGCTTACTGCACATGTATATTTCTGGCATCTGTGGCTACATTTAGGGATTCTTCTGCTTGCTTGGAAATCCAAAGGCTCAAACTCTATTCAAGCATCCATGCTTCTAGCTGCAAGCGAAGCTAAGAAACTTGGCATCTCTGGATGGACTTTCCCTTCTTCCCCTTAGTTTGCCTGTAAAATGAAGCAAATTGGGGGGAGGGGAGGTGTTAGCCCCTCAGTAAGCTGGTTTTGCTTTACCCAAGGTCTTTATTGAAACATTAATCTTTATGTATCCACCCTAGGCTTAGAGTTCAAGTGTGTAGGGGAAGAGATTCAGGATATTTTGCTTGCATCTCAGTACATTCATGTGTACTGAAATATATTGAAGTTTGACAGCCACCATTACCAGGTAATACTACCTAAATATAAGAACAGAATAATCACATACCAATCACACTTGACTCCATGGCCATGCTTAATTCAAGAAATCTGGCCCAAATGTGTGCTTTGTAAAAAGAAGTTGGTTCAGAAAGCTCTGAGTGAGTTAAGTATGGGAGGAGGGTACATGTGTATATGCAGCACTGAGCCTACCCAGGAGTGTGTGTGTGTGTGTGTGTGTGTGTATGTGTGTGTGTGTGTGCGTGTATGCATGTGTGTGTGTGTGTGCGCGTGTGTGTGTGTGTGTGTGTGTGTGTGTGTGTGTGTGTGTGTTTTGAATTTCTGTGATCATGTGAGTTGGTAGATAAGTATGTACAACTCTGTGCTTGCACAGGTATGTTTGTGTGTGTAAAGCCAGAAACAGCCTCAGCTGTTCCGTGGGTACCATTAATCTATTTTTTTTTTTTTTGAGACAGGATCTATCTCTCGTTGGCCTGGAAGCTTGCTAAGTTGACTAGGCTAGCTGGCCACAAAGCCCACAAGGATTTGTCTATCTCCACCTTCTATCTCGCCATCACACCTGGCTTTTTAGGCATGTTCTGGGGGTCAAACCCATTCCCTCACACTTGCAAGCTAAATGCTTTACCAGTCAAACTATCTATCCTGCCTCAAAGCTCAGATGTGAGTCAAGATGATCTGAGCTCAAATTCTGCTTTGTTTTTGCCCTGATTTTCTGAGCTTCCATCACCCCAAAAGCACATGGAGGAGAGTATAATATTGCCTGAATTTGTGCTGTATGATCGCAAAGGTTTCTGGTGGGAAGTTCAGTATCGTGTGTAGGATAGAGAGTGACTCCTGAAGCTCACTGTCCGCCATGGGGGGGGGGGGGGAATGTGGGATCTTTGGCACAAGAGGTGGGCAGGAACTCATTCAATTTTCTGCTCTTTATCATAGTACAATTATTACACTGGGTAAAGACACGCAGATTTCATAGTTTCCACAAAGTTTCCAATTCAACAAAAAGTGAACAATAACTAATATCTCATGTTACCAAGTTGGGAGATTAATACCCAATTCCTTCGGATGGTCAAAAAATGCTTATTCAGATTTGTTTCCTTTGCCATCTAAAGAATTAAAAGGCAGGAGGAAAAATCTTGAGTGCAGCTAGTTAGTGCAGAAAAGTCTCCATCACTGTGGACAGCAGCAGACAGAAGCAGCAGTTGAAAAAAACTGATTATTGGGAGTGAGGAACCCCATGTAGGCAGCAGGCACACAAAGAAAAGGACCCTCTGCTTTGCTGAGGGGATTCTGAAACCCAAACACAATCTAGTCTCTTTTCTGGGGCTGGGATATTTTAAGTCTCTATATGGTTTTTCCTCCCCTAATTTAAGGTTAGTCAGTTTAAAGAAAGATTGTTGGCTGGTTGGCCCACAACTGTGTAAGCATGTGCTGGCTGATCTGGCCTAGAACTTGTTGAGCCAGTCCATCAGCAGTGGGGCCTGCTGAAGGGAGCAAATGACCACAAGGCCTTTGTTTTAGCCTGCTAGGCTTTTGTCTCCACTCAGGTGGCTGAAGAAGAAATGGACCGTTCATGAAAGCTTACTGCTCTCCTGCCTAGTCATGACTCTTCTCTCTCGGTCTGTCTACCGGAGGAGAGTCTGTGTAACTCTGAGTCTCTCAATTCCATACAATCTCAATATAATATAATTTAATCTTGAAATCTGAGAGTCATGCAAACAGTCCATTTTTCACCCCTCCAAATTACTCGAGTCCCTTTTTGTGAGCGAGACAGCATTAAAAAATACATTCATTTTTCCCTCTTAATGAAAATCCCAGAGCTGTCACCTGAAGTCCTGCTATGATCATCTCTGAGTGATGACTGGTTAAGAACGGGAGAAGCAGCTGGGGATTTTTGACAGGAAAATCCTGCTAGAAAATCAGCCGGGAGGAGGTTGTGTCTTGTTCTGTTACTATTATCAGCTGTCCTTTTAGAGCAGAGCCTGCCGCGCTGATTTTAGTGGTGACCAGAATGCTCCTAATCAGCTGTTAATGTGCCTCACAGACTCCACCGGGTGCTTAAACAGTCACAGAACCTCTGTGCTTGCTAATGGATGGCTCTGCATTTCCTTCCCTCACAGCCATCATATAAACGAGAACCAGTCACACGGGGCATAAAAATAATGAACGGTCCTAACCCTGCTGTTAATACTATGTTGCCAACCAGATGAGGTATCAATCTAAGCTAATTACTAATTTCATATTCACATTCTATCTAATAGTTTAGAGGATGGATGGATCTTTCAGACTCTCATTGTATTTCTGCACCCATGTTTTTAATTCTCATGGTAGAGCATGTCTTTATAGACTGGACATCCCACCCTGCTCTGTCTGGGGAACTGGTCTAAGAAAAAGAATGAAAGAGCTAAGTTCCAGAGCAACAATTCTTCCTTTGAAAAAGAAAAAAAAAAACCTCAAAACTAAAAACATTTGCTGTCAAGACCCATGAGCTGCATTCCATCCCTGGGCATCTACACGGTGTAAAGGGAAAACCAACTACTGCTTTTTGTCTTCTGAACTTCCCATGCACACTGCGTGTGCATCACACGCACGCATACAGATGATAATGTTAAAATCTTATAGGTTGTCACAAAAGCAACAGAACTCTTGCAAATGAGAGGGGGATAGTGAGGTGAGGGAAGAGCCCAAATTGTGGGGACAAGACACTCCTGAGGCAGCTGGTTCTCTGGAGATGAAGATGTTCTAAAGAAACTCATGGTGCATCTCAGCCTTACCTGACTCTTGGATTATTGAAACAATTGGCCCCCAAAGAAATGGTAATTTCCCCCAGGAATGTCAGGCTGGGAGAAGGAAAAGGCAGGAAACAAGAGGAACTTGTTTCCAGCAAAGAGATTTCACACCCTTCTAACAACTTGTCAGACCACTTTATAGGATGAGTCTGAAGCCTGGCTGAGGATAGGTCGGTGGTTTATGGGACCCACCTGGACCATCCCTTTCCTTGACCTTTTATTTAATGTTTTTTCAGGACCTCACAGCCTTAGAGGAATCTCTTGATCCCTGTCCCTCTTCCTAATGTGGACACATTGAACAAATCTCCTTTTTCTGCTTCCCACGTTTACTTAGCTCCTTTTATTGGCTTGTTGATTACAGGTGGCGACACCTGACATGAGGTACAAGTTGTGACCCCCCCCCAGGTTTAAGAACAATGACTCTGGGCAAGAGCCACATGGTGGGCACAGGGCTGGGGGTTCCAAAGACGAGGTTCTCAAGGCATTCTGAGGAGGATGATTATGTTCCAGAGATACACAGAAATGTTCACCCCCAAGAGCAGCCTGATTGGGGGGAAACACTTAGTGCAAGGTATTAGAAATACCCAAGCCAAGATCATCCAAGATGCTTATCAATCGCACACTGTGTCTCATTCGCTGAAAAGCAGGGACTGCACAGACACCAAAGGACCATACTGAGAGCTCCAAAACACAGTGCTGGTGTTTCCCAGAAAGAAAGAAATTCTGTCATGTGCATCATCCCTGCCCTCTCACCGCAGGACCATGGGATCACACTCAGGTGAGCTCCCAGGGCTCTGGGCTGCCTCTGCTGCTGATGCTTTTAGGGTTGCAACCAAGCACAACGCAGGCCAAGGAGATGGCATTCAAGGTGGGTGTGTGGTTTGAGTCCAGCCTGAGTGAGGACTGCACCGCCCACACCACAGACCTCATGGACCTCCTGTTGCAGGCCAGAGCCATGCTCAGTGCTGAGAGCTGGATCGTACAGAGGTGGATACTAGGATCAGCACTGAGGCTGGGGCCATGGCAGATGGAGCACGTGATGGAACCAGAGACTACGAAGGGATCAGTGTGCCCCCCCAAGAGGACTCAGTTTCACAATGGAATTCGCCTGGCTTCTGGCAGCTCAGGAGGTTGTCAGCTGGCAGGCATAGTACTGGATAGATCAGAACCCTTTTCTTCCCTGGTGGACCCATAGCTCCAGGGGTATGCTCTTCTCCAGAAGGGATTGAGCCATCTTCCCAACAGCCTTTGCATGCAGTATTTCACAGAGATCTACCTAGAAATGGGCTGAGTCTCAGTGGATCCAGACCCAAGGTCTTAGCTTATGGGCGACTGGACCCTTTCCCATGGGGAGACGATGACAACAACAAACCCACAATAAGACAACCATAATTACAGGGGTGGGAATCTCTCATGACATCCCAATATTATCTCTTGTAGTCTTCTTTAGCTGGGTGTGGTGGGTCCATAGGGACACTGGCAACCTTCACTGCTGTAGGGGTGGTAAAGAGCATAGTCATATGGGCCTTTTCACATTGGCTCCAGGCTCCAAGTTGAGAGCCTCTCTAACCATATAAGAGTGCCAGGCTAGAGCTTGTGGGCAGGCTCTGAAACAGGCAAGAGTGCAACCTCTCAAACCATTCAATGAATAGTCCTCTAGGCCTGTTGCAGGATCTGTAAAGATTTGAGGAGGAAATAGTAATTTTTGCTTTATGAATGTCTTGATATGGGGGGGGGGGGTGTGAATCTGGCCTTTAGGAGAGCAAACAGTAAAAGGTTGGTCCAATTTTCACCAGTCTCAAGGTCATATTTACTTAAAATTTTCTATTTACCCTTTTTGCCTGTGCTGAGCTTTGTGGCCTACAGGTACCAATTGTTTTTAGTGAACATTTAGGACCTTTGCCAGATTTAGGAAAGCTTTGGACATAAAGGCTGCACCATTTTTGGATCCCAGGAAGAGAGAGAACCAAAATATAGTATTTTTTTTGTTTGGAATATGAGGGCCTTAGTAACTCAGCAGTTTTACTTGCACCTTGGTAGAGTTTGGTGGACATCTGTCTTCCAATAACAGCCAAAAATAAAGATCTCTAGTCCAGCAAGCACTACCACCCATTTGCCTCCTTCTGGGCATTTTCCCGTTTGCCCACTTTGCTGTGTACGGGTTGGGTGCTGGAGCAATTCAGGTTTAGGCAGGGTACCCAAGATCTGGAGATGTGCCATTGCTTCTAGTGCTGCAGCACTGTTCTGTTGGGCAACTGGGATTTGTTTTTTTATTTCCTTCCTTTCTGACGTGAAGGGCCCCTCTCTGCATGGACATGAGCCATGGAGAATACATATGTCTCAGAAATACAGTCTTCACTTAGTAAACTCTTTCTGGTTCTACTGTAATCCCCTTATTCCTAGTTGCATTCCCACCTCCAAGACACACAAACCTGCAAGTTCCTGTGGGAGGGAGATGGGTATTTATCAAAACACATTGTTAATTCTTATCTCATTTATTACACCCAGACTGCAATTTCTCTTCTCTCTTCACTTCCCAGTCCCTCCCTTCCCCCAGATCCACTTCTCTTCTCTTTTCCCTCAGAGATATCAACCAAGCATGGCATATGTTTGTTATCTATCTATCTATCTGTCTGTCTATCTATCTATCTATCTATCTATCATCTATCTCTATAATCTTTCTATTCCTCTATCTATAACTGACCTGATGTTTAATAAACATTTAATTGGTACAATTGATAAAAAAAACATTGTGTAAAATTCTCAAAAAAAAAAAAGCCTATTATTTTAAAAAAGATTTATGGCACCCAAGAAATGACAACGCTGAATGTTGTCCTCTGGCCTCTACACACATCTGCACACATGCCTGGACAAAATCTAAGGACAATTGCTTCAAGCCTCTACCTAGCTCCATTTAAGACTTTTCTTTCAGAACAGAAAAGTGTAAGAATACAATTAAGCCCTGCTGTAGAAATAACATGCAAATTCAGGAAACAGCAGATGGGAATGGGGTTTTCACCTGCTCTGATCAGGTCTCTCATGATCCACCGTAGTCAATGTCTGTAGTCAATAACCATAGTCAAAAAGAGACTGACCTGGGGACGTCAGGCAGCCGCCATCCACAGAAGCACACCCTGATGCTCTGTCTTCTTTATCACAATGCTGAGAATTCATTGTCAGGGAGCTCTTTTATCATCTTCAGTACCCAATACAAACAGGCAAGCAAAGAACACAAATGTGTAAGTAAATAAATCCACTTTCAAAGGGGAAGGGAGAGAGACCTCCTTTTCTTGCTGAGCAGAACCAGGCCCCCAGCATATTGTTTCATGAGTTATGTGGCTCAAATCTCCCTCAGCAAGTTAACCATCATGGTGACTGACCATGGAGCACCACTCCTGAAGCCAGCAGCCCAGACCCAGACAAACTGTTTCAATTATCTAATTTTCACAATGAGTGACCCCTGCTTATAAGAAATCCATCCCTGGTTGGCAGTGGGAAACGGCAACTGTGACAAGTTTGGAGCTGGTAGATTTACCTCCCCTCTCTAAATATGGAACAGGGTAGAACAGGATTGTAAATTTTGCTAGCAGTTTCCCCTCCATCTGAGCTGTTGTGGCACTGTAGTTCAGAGGATGGCCTGTAGAGACAGGTGTCCCACTGTGCTCGGCATCAAACTTTATCTCCCTCCTCCCCCTGCACCTCCTCAGTGCTCTGAAGTTTTCTCCTCATAGCCAATGAGCTCCTGTTCTCAGTGGAAACTGCTACTTTGTCTAGTAACTTTCTCCAGAAGTGAACAGTAAAATTGTACACAGAGCTGCCTGCTAAGGACTGATTCGGCTACATTGAAGGGATCTCTCCTCTCTTCTGTCAGTCACCTTGAGCTAAAAGAATGACATTTGTTTCTTGCCCTGCCTAGGCTGGTTCCTGTTGTGTGAAACTTGTCCCCAAGAAGATATAAGTACCACCTCACCCACCCACCCCCAGCTACAAGAAACTAAAATACAACCACACCAAACTGTAGCTTGGGAAAACAGTGAATTCATTGAGCTTACTGACAGAGAATAAGTGAGGGGTAACTTACAGAACTATAGTTCAATGGACTCTGAGCAGCTTACAACCAGAATCCCTCATCCAGCATATCTGATGGCTCCCCCTTTGCCTGAGTAGGCAGGTTCTCTTCCAGGTAGCCTGCCACACTGTGTGTGTGTGTGTGTGTGTGTGTGTGTGTGTGTGTGTGTGTGTGTGTGTGTACATACCACAAGACCAGGTGTATCTGGTGAAGAATTATATACAGACAATAGTGAAATATAAGAATAAATGCCTGACAGCTCAGATAAGGACCTGAGATCCTATACCCTGTCTAGTTGACAATCAATATTAAGTATTGCAACTGTGAAAATCTTCCACCCTCTGCATTGATTTGTTTTTTCCCCTGAATAATCACATCTCCTTTCTCATGTGGATTAAAAAGAGAAGAACATTTTTATTTAAAATCTTCCTTTGTAGGTGATGCTGACATTGATTGAGTTGTTTTGTTTTTAAAGTGATGCTGGCTGATTCTAGACATAAACAGGGACTCTGGCCTTTGGCTATGTGGGCATCACATTAGGTACCACTTTGTACAGCTCAGCATAGCTCAGAAGAGATTCTCTTGTTAGTAAACAGGAATGACAGGGTAGGTTATGAGGCTGAACCGGTTTCAAGTTCTGTCCCTGGGAGAATTTCTGATCACCCTTTGCTTTTCTGTCTCTGATGGAACAAAAGCCTTCGGTTCAACAATGCAAACTTATTTTATCAATTGCAAAAGGACAAGAAAGACACAGGTTGGGCCTTTACCTGATAATTTTCATTTACAGTGGTGTCAAAGGCCATCAGATGAGTTGGGATGTGGGGGCTCTTTCTATCAGGGACACAACATTTATAATGAGAAGGTGAGATTCTAGCTTATGGTTTGGCTTTAGAAGAAGGAAAAGGGTTTTAAAGCAGCACCCTTGAAGATGCTGTATTGTCTATGATGTCATATTACATCAAGGTAATTAGGAATGAAGAATTTTTCTTCATATAATCAGTATAAATAAGAATGTATAAAGTATAAATAAATAAATAAGAATAAATAAGAATGAAAATATTAAATGTGCTATGGTATTTACTATAAATGCTTCTGCGACCCTATCTGAGGCATTACCGACTATTAGGAGCTGCGGAGTAAGGGGGACTCACTTATCTTCAGTGGTGTAGCCACTAATAAATTGTCCATGCTCCAGCAAGTGAAGCCTCACCCATGTGTATGCCAACAATGCTAACTACACTCAGTGGGTCACAAAAAAGGCACGGCAGTAGAAGGAAGACCTGATGGGAAGAACAAGGGGTTCAGGAGAAGTAGGAAGGGAGAAGAGTACCTAGTGGTGAGTACATATGATCAACACACATTATATGCACGTATGCAATTGTCAAAAACACCTTTAAAGAACTGAATAAAACATAGTTGAGGAATAAACACAGCTCCTCTAGCGAGTAAGTGTTCACCTGGAGTTCCTATAAAATCAAGTGTAAGACAATTGGTGATTCCACAAATCATATTTTGGGACACTTAGCAAAGAACTGAAAAACAGTGTCTCAAAGATACGTTAGTACTCCAGGGTTTGTTTTTGTGGTATTCAAAACAGACACGGTAAGGGAATAACCTAATTACCCAGTGACAGACAAATCAATAGAATGTGGTATGTATTTGTAATATTAAACAGTTTCCATTGATATAACCCAACAGCCAAGGCTTAGCATTTTATTAAGAAATGATAGTTACTTAGCTTATAGTTTGGGAAAGTAGACTCCAAAGAAGAACCCTTACACTACTTACACTCTGCTCTGCCTAACACCAACCAAGCTCCTAGACTTTTTCTTCTGCCCGCAAAAGATTTCTAGATAAATTCCCATTTCCTGGGATCCATTACTTCAATACTATTATCGTCCAAGTGAGGGGCACAACTTTCTCTACTGAATACCTTTATTCCTAACAACATGGTTCCAAAATTTCCAACATATGAATCCTCAGAGTTCAAACCATCTCCAAATTAGGATATATATATATAAATACTATGCAACCTTTAGAAAGAACCCAATCCTGTTATATTGGACAGCCTGGATGAGCCATTATACTAATTGAAATAAGCCACTGATATAATGATATATACTACCAGATGCTCTGTTTCTGAAGTATTGAAAACAGTCCATTCATAGAACCCAAGAATGGAATGTTGGGTAGCAGGACCTGATGCAACAGTGTCACTCACTCGTGAGCAGAAAGTCTCAATTAAGAAATATTCGGTGGCTGGTCTTGATTGTCAACATTACAGACTCTAGAATTGTCCAGAGACACATTTCTGGGTGTTGAGATGGGAAGACCACCCTACATGTGGAAGACATCACTTATGGGCAAGAGTCCTAGACTGGATAAAAAAAAGAGAAGTGACCTTAGCACCAACTCTCAGCCTTCTGTTTCCTGAATAGAGCAATGTGACCAGCTACCTCACCATCTTGCTGCCATGACTTCCCATCGTGGTGGACTGGACTTTTATTCTGTGAACAAAAATAAACACTTTCATATACCCCTTTTGTCATTAGGTATTTTTGTCACAGCAGTAAGAAAAGTAACTAATACATAGAAAAAAAAGGAGCTCTGGGGACCCGCTTCATATTATCTGTAGTCAATAGTAGCATGGTGGGTGCTTCAGACTTTGTTGAGAGTAGATCTCAGGACTTCAGAAAGTCTGGATTAAGGTCTCTATGAAAGAACAAGTAGTTTAATTCAAGCAAAAATAGTGATAAAGGTCTCACATAAATATACAGTTAATATAGGCATCATAATTCTAATTATACTTAATCCCAAAATGTATCATTTTACTCCTAGTGCCACGCTTTAAATTTTTTTAGACTTGGCTCCTTGTAGGTTGCTAAATCTACACTATTTCAATTCAAATTAAGTTGTAAATATTGTCGTGTGAACTTCATAGTTTTAAAGTCAAGACTAGAAGATGGTGAGGTCGGGACTGATTTACCCGAAGGGAGCCTACCAGAATGCTACCATATTTTTAAAAAGAGGACTGTACAGTTTTCCACTGAACTGTGCTTTGGGCAAAGACTTAGATTACCAGGGAGTGGTCATCAGGGTTCAATCAATGTGTTTCAGCTCAGCTTCAAGAGTTTGCTTTTATCTGATCAAGAAACAGCTCCCGAAGAGTAAGGGGTAAAGCCTACCAGTGCAAAAGATACGTTATACACAGAGACCCAACACCATTACACAGTCGCCATGGCTCTCAAGCAGGCTTTTCAAACTGAAAGCAGTTAGTCTAAGAACATAAGTAGAGTGTTTGCTTAACATGCACAAACCCAGAATCAACTCCGAGCACTGCATAAACTGAGCATGGTAGAGCATCGCTATCCTCCCAGGACTCCAGTCATAGAGGAAATCAGACCAAAAGTTCAAGGTCATGCTCAACTATATATCAAGTTTGAGGCCAGCCTGTCTATAAAAGAATGAAAAATAAAAGCAGTTGAATTTACTCAATGGCATAAAAAGTCAGTATTTTATTCATTCAAAAATATTTGTAGCACCTCATAATTGTCAGATACTCTGCGAGGGGCTATGAATACAGTGATATACAAAATTCTTAGTTTCTGTTTATCTGAGAATAGAAGCCAGTGTGAAGGCACACATAAAGAAGCACTCTGTCTTAAGACGTATGAATGGAGACATAAGACACAACATATGTGTACTGTGCCAAGATGGCTAGTTTTTATTGTCACCTTGACACAACACATAGTCACCTGGAAAAAGAAAATGTCAAATGAAGAATTACCTCACTCAGGTTTGCCGGTGGGGCATGTCTTTCAAGCAATGTCTTGGTTGCTAATTGATATAGGAAAGCCTAGGCCACTGTTGGGAAACACCATTCCATGGCAGGTAGTGATAGGTGACCATAACCATTGAGTGAGCCACCAAGCAGTGTTGCTCTGTGGTTTCTGCTTCAGTTCCAGCTTGAGTTTCTGATCCATGTCCCTCGGTGATGGTGAGCTGGGTAGTTCTATGTCAACTTGACACAAGCTAGAGTATAAAGGAAGGGACCAATTAAACACATTTTCTTAATCAGGCATTAATGGGAGAGATCCCAGCTCATTCTAGGTGGTGCCATCCCTGAGATGGTGGTCCTGGGTTCTATAAGGAAACAGGCTGGGTAAGACATGAGGACCAAGCCAGTAAGCAACACTCTCTCATGGCCTCTGCATCAGCTCCTGCCTGAACTCCCTAAATGATAGACTATGCTGTGTAAGCACAAGCCAAATAAACCCTTTCCTCCCCAACTTTTGGTCATGTTGTTTCAGGATAGCAATAGTACCTCTGACTACGACAGATGGATTGTGACCTGAAAGTAAGTCCTTTCCTTCCTCGATTGTTTTTGACCATGGTGTTTATCACAGCAATGGAAAAACAAAGTAGGTCAGTTGTAATGTCAGAATCAAGAAAGGCCTCCTGAACAGATGACTTAAGCTGGTCTCTGGAGTATTGGTAGAAGTAAGACCAACAGGAAGAATGAGAGTTAACACTGAGATAATGTTGAGGCCATAGCCATGAAGACAAGCTCCTCGAACTGCTCAGATCTGGGGGAAGGGATAGAAGTTCAATGCTCTTATGTCATAGGAAAAGAACACGACAGTACTGGACCTAAGACCAGCGACACCACAGTCACCCATAAGTCATGATAGGGCTTTGAGCAAAGTGAAAAGAAAGTCACAGGCAGGTTTCAGCCAGACTGAATTGTTTCTACCAGCATTTGCCTAAGAGACCCACTTTGGCTTCCTAACCTGCAGCAGTGGAGAGAGGATGGAAGGCAGTCAAGGGACTCCTGTGTGACTGGATGGGAGCTAATGAAGGCTGGATGAACCCCGGCCTACCTCAGTCACTCTTCCATCATTGTGAAGAGACACCATGACCAAGGTGACCCTAATAAAGGGAAGTATTTCACGGGGGGGGGGGGGGGGTCTGGCTTACAGTTTCAGAGGGTTAGTCCATTTACCATCATGGCAGGGAGCATGGCGGCATGCGGACAGGTACTATGCTGGAGCAGAAGCTAATAGCTACATCCTGACCTACAGGCAACAGGCAGAGAGACACCGAATCTGGTATCACCTTTGGAATCCTCAAAGCTCCTCCTAATGACACACCTCCTCTGTCAAACCAGGCCTTCTAATCCTTCCCAGCAGTATACTAACCCACTACTAACTGGGGACCAAGTATTCAAATATATAAGCCTATTGGGACCAATCTCATTGAGCTACCACAGGGGCAGTGGAGATAGAAACTAGAGGCCCTCATGTGTCAATTGCCTGTAACTTTGGTGACAAAGGGAAGCCTACCCAGCCGTACTGGTCCCACCTTGGAAAATCCTGATGATTTTGTCACCTGGGACATCCCAAAAGGTCAGAAGAGAGGAATCAAGATGGCTCCAGCAGTTACATGGATGATAATCCTCAGGTTTCTCATAATGAAGATTCACTATGGAAATACTTCCTTCTGGGAAACAGTGGCATAGGGTTGGCTGGAGAGGTGGCTTAGCCGGAAAATGCTCGCCTGGAATGCGTCGTGAAGGCCTGGGTTCAACATCATCTACTCAAAGAGCTTAAGCCTAGTTTGGGCTGCTTGATATCCTGCCTCAAAGGTGAAACAAAACAATGGTATATGCTGAGCAAGTGAGAGCACGGCGAACTTATTTCTTTTGCATTTATTTGGCAGGAGATGCCTGAAACCCTACAACCATGCACACTGAGACTGGCTAACCACAGGAAAAGCAATGTTGCTGAATTGAAAGCCTGCATGAACTCGACATTTATTATTAATGTCACCATGGGCACCCGGGGCTTTGATATGGATGCTGGAGCTACATGGCTGCTTTCAGCCAGCCAGCTCAAGCCTTGTGCTCTTTCTTCCTAAGAGCACTTAATTTTCAGGGAGGAAAGCTTCTTCAGCAGCTTGCCCTTCAGACCATCAATATAGATGGAGTTTGAGTGCAGGAGCAAAGCCATTGCAGGAGGGATGTGGGCTTCACTCACAATACAAGTATGGAAACTGTAAGATCTGATTGAAAAAGGGGCTTGAAAAGCAGGTAAGCGTGTACAAGACACCTAAGGCACACCATATGCCAACTTTGTTGGAAGGTACTGATGTTTGAGGCCGCAGTCCGCTACTATGTTGGGACAGGTCTCCTAAGCTCAGTACAGGACAGAGGACTCCTTTCACAGCAGGGACCTACTTTCTCTATGCCTGAATTCATCTGGAGAGTGTCTCTAAGCAGGATCCCCATCCCTGAGGGAGGTCACATAGCCCATGGACCAAAATGCAGGTTCAACATCCTTTCTCCTGATAAGAATCTATCCTGTGGAATTCCTGGAATGTAAAAACATTCCTGGTACCACAAGCCCCAGCTGATAGTATAGAAGACACCCTGGGAACACTTCCCCTACAGTCCAGGAAATATATATATATATATATCCCTTCTTCACCCTGAATAAAGTTGAACTGTCTCACTGAAGTTGCTCTTGAAAGTCAATAATTCTGTCTTACCTGTGGCCTATTGAATCTCCTGTCCTTCACTCTGCTCGCTTTGCCCTAATGGAGCAATATTGGCTATCCCCTGGGGAAGGAGGGGCCACACAACTTCATTGAATCCTGTATCTCTTAAATATTCCCAAAGAACCTGAAATTAAAACAACAGCAGCAAATTATTGTATCTCTCTATGTGTAGCTTATGCTGAGGAGGTCTTATTTATGCTCGTAGATGGAGACCTCTCTTGACTGACTTCTGCATTCCCTGTGAAAGCAGTGTTCCACAGGCAAAGGCTCTTGTTACTTGAGAAGCTACCATAAAATACCAAGCAAGGTCAACCACACAGCAATTGAAGAGAATAAAATATTCATCAGTGGGCATTTACTGGGAAAGAAACAGCACAGTTAATTTCATGAAAACTGCAGCATAATAGAGGAACAAAATTAATCATGTGATAATATTATGACTCCTGGGCCTCAAAGCCAACATAAAATAATTAAGGAAAAAGAAACTAAAACACATGTGTGTCCTGAATGAAGAGAAGGAGGCATAAGCAGAAAGCAACTGAAAAAATGTCTGCCGATTCAGTCAATCCATAATGACATCAGGGGTCTTCTTGCTTACCTAGAGAGATAAATCTCAACACTTTCCCTAATGGTTGTGGCATGTCCATTGTCTCCTTTGAATGTATTTGACTAGAGAATTTAGTGTAGGAAGAAATAAAATGCTAAACATTGGTACAATAACAAGGAAGCTAGTGTTGCTGCTTTCACTTGAAAAGTTCTGCATGTATGTCCCCAAATAGAGTGCTTAAATGAATCCAGTTTTCACTTGCTTGCTGGAGTGATGACGGAAGATAATTCTACCCAAGGTTCCACACAGAGGGTAGAACCCAACAGGGAATCATGTCTTAGGGTTTCCACTGTGAGAAGCATCATGACCAAAAGCAATCTGGGGACGAAAGGGTTTACTTAGTTTACACTTCCACCACATACTCCACCACTGAAGGAAGTCAGGGCAGGAACCCAGTACAGGATCCTGGAGGCAGGAGTTGATGCAGAGGCTATGGAAGAGTGCTGCTCACTGGCTCACTCTTCATGGCTGATCCTGTTTTCTTACAGGACCCAGGTCCGCCTGTCCTGGAATGACACTGTCCATAGTGAGCTATGCTTTTCTCCAACCACTAGTGAAGAAAATTTCTGAGGTGCTTGCCTACGTTTGTATCTTACAGAGGCCCTTTCTCAGTTAAGTTGTCCTTCCCCTCTAACTTTTGTCAAGTTGACAAAAACCAACCAGCACACCAAAGGAGGAGTTGTCTTATGGTGGGACTCTGCTCTCTGCAAGACTCCAAACAAGGCCACAAAGTAAGCAAGCAAGCCAAATGGCCAACGAGTCAGGAAACTCGGGCTTCTGTGTGGCTCCTGTGAAAACTTATTGTGTGAATTGGGACAGGTTGCATAACATCTCTGTTCCTCGGAGCCCACGGACTAAGGAGAAGTGATTCTCAGTTGTCTACTCAGAGGGCGGACAAAATGTAGTGGATGGAAACATGTTTTTGTTTTAATCCCAAGTGTGGGATGTGAAACACACTTGTGAGAACATAGATGATGTTTGTCTACTAGAAGAGGAACTGTCTCTTGCAGGGGTATTACAGACTCTGAGAGGATATGTGTGTGTGTGTGTGTGTGTGTGTGTGTGTGTGTGTGTGTGTGTGTGTGTGTGTGTCCCAAAACAAGAGGCTTGGCTTTTTTGGATTTTTGGTCTTGCCTCCAAATCGAGATGCTCCTAGAAAGAACCGTTCCAGTGAATACTTCGAGGTTCTAGCTGCTGCTCCGGGTTCCGTCTGCTGCTCTGGGTTCTGGTGGCTGCAGTTGCAGTCACCTTTGCTGAACTGCTAGATTGCTGTTTAAGGGGTCTGCTGGAATCCTGCCAGCAACACCAGTGGAATCGCTCCAAGGAACTGAGCAAGTGTATGTGAACACCACTCCTGAATTGCCCTTCTTAGAGTCTTGTTATGCAAACTCTAGGCAACAGCCCCAAATAGCTTATATAAAAGGTATCAGGTACCTTTCTCGTTGCCATAACAAAATGTTTGACAGAAAAACAAAGTAAAAAGCAAAGGTTTGGTTTTGGCTCACAGAGGAACAAACAGTGCATTGTGGCAAGGAATGCACGGCAGCAGGAACATCTGCAGTTTGTCATACTAAGCTGGCAGATCTCAGCAAAGAAATAGAGGAGGTAATAAAGTCATCAAAGAAAACTATAAGGAGAGGATAAAGAAATCATAAACACTGAAAGATAGAACGAACTCAGTTAAAAACAGCTGGGGACAGTAGCAGAAGACTTTAAAGAACTGAGCCATGAGAAATAAAATTGGAAAAGAACCCATAATTATTAAAAAAAAAAAAGAGAGTGCTATATATAAATCAGGAGATCCAAACTACATATGGTAGATTTGCTTTTTTGTTTGTTTATTTTTGTTTTTGTGAGACACCATTTCTCTGTGTATTCTTTTTTAAAATATATTTTATTAATTTATTCATATTACATCTCAATTGTTATCCCATCCCTTGTATCCTCCCATTCCTCCCTCCCTCCCATTTTCCCCTTACTCCCCTCGCCTATGACTGTGACTGAGGGGGACCTCATCCCCCTGTTTATCACATCTCTTCTTGGTATCCTGCCAAGGCTGACCTTGAACTCATAGAGATCCACATGTCTTTGCCTCCCAGAGTGCTGGGATTATAGGCATGCACCAGACAGACGTTTTAAACTTAAAAAAAAAACAAAGAGGAGAAGGAGGAGGAGGTTCAAAGGTGATGCCATGTGGCGTAACCTTCTACCCGTGATATCTGCAAGCTAGCATATTTAGAAGTCTTATTGAATACACAGTTGCTCTTAAAGAAAATTCTCTGTGTGTGTGTGTGTGTGTGTGTGTGTGTGTCTTTTTGTGATGAGCGCATTCAGGCCAAAGATTAATGCTTGTCATCTTCTTCACTCCCCACCTTAGTTTGTGACACAGGGTCTCTCAGTGAGCCTGGAACTCACCAGTTAGCTAGACTGTTTGACTATGCTGTATTGGCCCACTCCGTCTCCCACACTGCTGCTTAGTGTATGTGCGCGGCACATCAACCCTGGGTCCTTATGCTTAAACAGCAAGCACTTTCCCTGCTGATCTATCTTCCCAGCCCAGATGCAGGATTGCTTTTTCATCCCTTTCCAATGGTCTGACACATTCTCTATAGCCTTGCATGGAGAGAAAAAAATGGTGTCTCTTTTAATCCCTTGTTCAATGACAAAAAGCTAGTAGATTCTGCCTCTGCCAGCCTGTCTTAACTATATAAACCTTTATCCCTTGCATTTCTATCTAATGAGTTCAGCAATATTGATGGATATTGTCTAGATCCATGACCTTTTTTGAATGTAGCTTTCCCTTTCTATCATTTCCCATCATTTGTTAGGTGTGCTTCTTTTAAAAAGATAATAACTTTCCCAAACCAATTATTTTTGCTGTTATGAAATGTAATCTATATAAGGAAAAAAAATTCCTCCCATTTGAAATAGATGCTGTCTGAACCTAGGAAACACTGCAGCCACTTTTTCTTCCAGATGGTCATGGGAGCTGATTCAGGAAGCGTGAGGCTTGCTTTAACATGCCATGTCTTTCCCAAGGCAATTACTTGCTTACTGAATGCTTCCTATCAGTCCTCCTTGGGTTCACCTCAACCTGCCTCAAAGGAAACTTTTGCCAAAGATTTGTTTTAATAAAGCCTGGGGATTTTTTTTTTTTTTTTTTTTTTTTTTTTTTGCCAAACAGGTGGGGTGGGAGCTAGCAGAGAAAGAGTGACATTATGTCTCCTCTGAAATTATTGATTGGCTTTAATTGCCTTTAGGGCGATGAATACTGGAGATAACCTTGGCTACACTTGGAATATTTTCTGTATCTCCTGTTTTTTAAAAGGCTTAACTGGGAAAATGCCATAGTATGATGCATTGTCTTTCTTTCCCTGTGTGAATCTGGCATGTTACGTCACAAGGAGAAAGTTGCATGTGGAATGTGACTTATATTCTATATTCAACGTTGTTTCTGGGATGAGGGTAATTAAACAAATCCTGCTTCTGCTTCTTCATCTTAACCCTAGAAGCCTTGCGGATCAGTAGATGACGACTAAGGAGAGTCCCAGTTTAGTGTCAACTGTCAACTCACCAGAATCTAAAATCCCAAAGAGACAGGCCTCTAGAAAAGCTTGGTTCAGGGGGGAGTGGGGTATCTTACATTATTGGAACTGAGAATGCTTATTTTTACATATGATGCTTTGTTGTTGTTGTTGTTGTTGTTGTTGCTGTGGTGGTGGTGGTGGTGGTGGTGGTAGTGATAGTGGTGGTGGTGATAGTGGTGGTGGTGGTGGTGTGTATATGCCACGTGCACATGTGAAGACCAAAGGACAACTTCGTGGAATAGTTTTCTTCCTTCCATGTTTATATGGGCTTCAGGCATCGAACTTTGGCTGCTGAGCTTATATGCAAGTGTACTTTACCTGCTGGGTCCCTCACTGGCCTAGAAGATTCATGTTACCTGTAGGTGAGATTGGTCCCTGTGCATGGAATGGTTGACTCCTTGAAATGGAGAAAGCCAGATGAACACAACCACGCACTTATCTCTGGTTCCAGCTGTGGATGCCGTAGGATCAGCTGCTTCAAGCTCCTGCTCTCTTAAGTCTCGCACCGAGATGGCCGTGTCCTTGCTCTGGGAGCCAGAATAGGCCTTCTCTCTCCCTTAGGCTGCTTTTGTCATGATATTTTTTTTTCAGAACAGCTGAAAAATAAATTAAGGCATAGAGCAAGACTGGCCTGTCTTCATTAGTGTCTTCAACCTAGTTAAAATTCCAATAAGGTCTCTGTTTTTTAAATCTATGCAGACTGTGCCTTAAGCCAACACAGGTGTTTCAGGCTTGCTGGAACCTACAGGCTTGGTTGGAGTTTTTCTGCTTCGGTTTTGCCTCCTTTCACGTCTGCTCTAAGACCACATTCTTGTGGTTAGCTAAGCACACTGACTTCAAGAGTTAATCAGCTAACAACATAATCTATTTTCCCAGCAAAAATAGGATGTCAGCGTCGTTCTCAAATACTCCCTACATGAACCTCGAAGGACTAGTGACCATTTATAATTTGTTGCATTGCCTAAAACACAATATTGAAAATACATCCAAGTTATATATTGTAGTCAATTAATTCATAATAGCTCGTGGATGGTAAATTTGAGAATTGCTAATAACTCAAAGAAAAATATAATTTCCCATTGAAAGTCCCTCATAGTCCTTCATTTCCTGTAACTACACACATAAATTATTTAGTAGGCACCCCCGCCAACACATGTACACTCCTAAGCTAAATATGGTTCCGTTGCTGCAAGCATCTGCCTTGGAGACTCTCCAAAGATCTTCAGGCTCTTCCTTCTGCTCACTGATCAGCCTAGGGACTTCTTAACCCACTCTCACCTTGTAAGAGATGAAATGGAGAGAGATGTGTGGCCACTGTTGACAGGAAACTGGCAGAACTTACAGATGTGGGTTTGGGTTGGGAATAGTGGTACTGAGTGCCCCATGGAGAGCTGACAAGTGTTCTTGTGAGAGCGCTACTTATTTAAATTTAAATTCTAGCCTCTTCTACTGCCTCTGCCCTGTCTTCACTTCTATCCTGAGATGCTGAATAAGAGATATGACCACTTTTAACTCCTTCTGTCTTTTGTACAGCATGCCAAAACTTGAACAAAAGACTAATGAAAGTTATCTCTCTGTGGTAACATTTTATTTATGTGTGTGCACCTGCATATATGTATCTGTGTGTGCATCTGAGAACACATATGCAGGCATTCAGAAAGGCCAGAAGAGGGCATCAGAGCCCCCTGGAACTGGGAATACAGTCATTTGTGAAGTTTGTGATGTGCATATTGTGAGCTAAACTGTGGTCCTCATGATTGAGCAGCAAGTGCTCTTATCACTGAACCATCTCTCTGCCTCCTTCACCAAAAAGTTATGGAAATTTATGTCCATAAGATGTTTCAGGCAACACAAATTAAGTATAAGGGATCCTAATGATGCTTTTTTGAGGTTCTTCATATTTTCTGAGAGATGCCCTCTCTGGATATCAGGAAGAGTTTTATGTTATAATTGAGAGAAGACTAAAGAACTGGTTCCGGTTTTGTTTTATTTAACTACAAAATTAAAGCTCTGGAAGTCATTGCTTAACAACATTTCATGTGACAGTATACCTGAGTATATACACTGAGAACGTCTCTACTGAAACTGAATCCTCACAAGGGGCCATCTGGAACAGGTTGAGTCTCCCTCATTCAAAGTGCTCAGAACAAGCAGGGTTTCCAATTCCGGTGATGATATTTTACCATATTTGCATGTATGTAGGAAGCTAGCTTGGGGATATCCTTGATATTCCTAAAACAACTATGAAATATCTGTATATCTTATAAGCACTTGATCCAGAAATCCAAAAGACACTTTGATATGATTCTTTAAAAATATATTTTTGTGCATGAAACATTTTAGAATATAGACTTCTCTGCCCATCTCCTTCTGTCTGCCCATGTCCTGTTGTCTGCCTAAGCCTTACGTCCACTGACGTTCTGTTGTTTGTTTGTGTCCTATTGTCCACTCATATCCTGTTGGTGCTCGGAGCTTTCAGATTCTGCAGCACCTCAGATTTTACATTTCCGGGTTATGAGAATAGACCTATGTGCTATACACAAGAGCAATATTATTTTTTCTGCATAGGTATATGTATGTGTGTGTACATTCACATGTGTGTGGGCACACATATCTGTGCATGTGTGAAGGCCTGGAAGACATTGGTGTCTTGTAAGCTCTTCATCCTATATGTGGCTCTGGTTCTTGATGAACCCTGAGCTTGCGCCTTTGGCTGGTCTGGCTGGCCAGCTTGCTCTTTGGATCCTGTCTCTGCCTCCCATCCCTGGGTTCACGCCATGCCTCCAGCTTTTATGTGGGTTCCACAGCTATAAACTCCATCCTCATGCTAGCAGGAAAATGCTTTTTCCACTGAATTACATTGACAGCCCACTGTTGTTTTTCTGATGTTAAAAATGCTAGAGATTAATAAAAAATAAATACAACTATGTGTATTCGCAGTTTCTCTATATGACCAAATATAAGATGATAGAAGTTCACGTCTCCTTGAGCTAATAGTTCTGCCTTCTAAGCCCAAAGTGATAAAAATCTGTGTGTCAGAGAGCTACCTAAAAATGTTGAAATGAGGGGTAGAGGGTAAAATGAGAGAGAGGGAGAGGAGGAAAGCATTACGCAGTGGCAAGGTACAGATTTGGCCACAGCCTTAACTTAAAACATTTCTGTTGCTTAGTCACATGGCCTGTTTCCTGAGAGGATGCCTGAAAAGCCTACACCTGCCATGGTCCAGCAGGTAGGGGGAGCAATATTTACCAACTAGCACTTTCAGCACTGGCCAAGCTGCCCTCTGGGGCCCTGCAAGAATACAGATACAGGATATCACCTAGGAAGGCCAGCCCATTGTGTCCTACAGAAGACTTGGCTAAGCCAGTGTGGCAAAATTTATGAGCTCAATCCAGCACATGAGCATAAATGGTGCATTTATTTTATAAAATGAAGGGTCATTGAGATGGTTCCACAGGCTAAGGCACCTGGTGTCATGCCTAATGACCAGAGTCTGACAGCCATATGTATTGTGACATGCATGTGTGTACATGAATACATACACACACACATACACACACACACACACACACCACATAAATAAATGTATAAAAATTGAAACAGGAAGGGATAAATGACCTTTAATAGGAAAATAATAAAACATATTACAGAGTTCCTTTAGCTGGATAGATTTAAAAGAATTAATTACATATATAGGGTCTCACTTATAACATTTATGTAAAGATATCCACAAGTTTATCCATGACTTATTCAACTAAAATCATTGCAGTTATATATAGTTTACTTCAACATTTTAAAAAAATCTATAAGGCTGCATATATGATATGTATATGACATGTATAAAAAAATAGTCAGAGAGACATGCATCAAAATGTTTGCTGAGGGCTGGAAAGACCACTCGATGGGTAAGAGCCCTTAATTGATTTTCCAGAGGACTTCAGTTCAATTTCCAGTACCTGGGGGTGGGGCGGGGTGAGGGGATGACAACAGCCTGTGACTCCAGCTCCAAAGGCTCCAACACTTCTGGCCACCATGGATGTCAGCCTGTATGTGCACATACCCACAGGGATACACACACACACACACACACACACACACACACACACACACACACACGGACATGTTATTTAAAATAAATAAATAAATAACCTGTCAAATGTTAGCTGCTAATGAAGAGCATTTGGAAGCTTCTGAAAGGGATTTTTACATTATGTTCTAATCATTTCTGAATAATTAAATATTTTAAATGTATAAATAATTTAAAAGAAGAAGGAAGTTGGATGTGGTACTACATGTCTTTAATCCCAGGATTTGGAAAGAAAGACAAGAAGACTGGTGGTTCAAAGTTATCTTTGCATATAATAAGTTTGATCCCAACTTGTCTTGCATAACTCTGTCTCAAAGGACTAAGGTAAAAATTAAAGAGGAGGAAAGGGAAGGAGGAGGGAACTCAGATCTAGATTCAGGATCTAGATTCAGCCATCACCTAAGTCTGATCTGGCTACTGTCTTAGACTGAAGTGACAGAAACTGCAAAAATGTATTTCTCAGTGTTCTGGATACAGAAAGTCCAAGATAGAGGCACAGCCAAGTCTGGTGTGTAGTGAAGGGCCATTTCTGAATTCAGCTGTGAGGCATCCACTGGAGAAAACTGCTTAGACATGGGTTCAAGTCAATAGAAAGTTTTCATTAGCTGTCCAGAGACTACCCTGGGTGCTCAGGAGGGAAGTCAGTCAGGCCAAGAGCTCAAGCAGGAATCCGGAGGTAGAAACCAAAGCAGAGACCATGGAGGAGCGCTGCTTATGGGCTTGCTTCTTGTGGCTCTCTCAGTTTACTTCTTTCTTATAGAATGTAGGTTCACAGGTGTCTGTGGGACGGGCCCTTCCCTGCCATTCATTGACCAATAAAATGCACTCCAGACTTGCCTGCAGGCTGATCTGATGGAGGTATTTTCTCAAAGCACCCGCTGCCCGGATGACTCTAGCTTATGCCAAATTGACAAAAACAAAACCAAAAAAGCAACCAGACACAAAACCCAAACCAGTGCACATATTCCTGTAAGTAAACTCAACAAGCTCACTTGCCCACTAAGCTAGCCGTGGATGGTATCATCCCATCAGTCTGCCATCACTACCTGATCTGGGATGGCTAGACATTTGTTCATGTCTCCCTAGGCAGAGTCACAAACACCCAAGAACTTGTGTACAGAGTCAAGGAACTAGTATGTATTTTTTTTAATTAAATGTTTTGATTCTTATTTGTTAAAACTTGTGTGTTCACTTTGGAACTAAAGTATGGAAGGAAAGTTATAAACAAAACACCTGAAATCTTATCAAGCAGAAGTAAATGCAGTGGAAGTTTTGGTGAAAATGGGTCCTTGAGTAACTTCTATTCTCTTTCACTCTATCTCCAGTTCTCTTCTCCCTGAGTGGCAGTGATAAGTGTTAAGAAAAGCTTTTCGCTTTAGTTTACTCTTTGCTAGACATTCTACTGTGTCAATATGGCTGACATGTATGAAGATAATGCTATGGGACTACCAGGCTCTCCCAAGGGCTGCTGCTCTCCAGTCAGGGATCTGTGATCAGAACAAGAAAAGTAAGACTGGTCGCCAGATTTGTTGGGAACAGCGAGATGCTCCAGCAATGGACCCAGCTCCAGTCTAGCTGGGAACCTTAACACCTCGCCCAACAGAGCCTGCTTTGATCCACCCTCCAGGAAATACAGTCTTGGCTCAATCTCTGAGCTAAATATTCTTAGAACTGACCGTACATGCATTTAAAAAAAGCATCTTGACCAATAAACACATGAAAAAGTGTCTGACATCATTAGCCATCAGTGAAAGTCAAAGCAAAATTATATTGAGATTTTTATCCCACCTCAGCCAGAAAGGCCATCATCAAGGGAACAAACAATAACTATGCCAGACATGATAGACAAAAGAACATTTCTGTACACTGTTAGTGGGAATGCAAATTAGTGTAGCCACTGTGAAAATGAGATACAGCTTTTTCAATGGGGTGGGTAGATAAACACAGTGTAATATAGATGCACAATGGAGTATTATTATTTATCTCTAATAAACCTAACTCATGTCATAATGTTAAGTGAATTAAGCTAGACTCAGACAAACGCTAAATGTTTTCTATAATATGCATAATAAGAAGGGATGACATGAAGGTAGAAAAGGGGCTTGGGGAAAGAAAGGATGACTTGGCAGGTAGATAGGGATAAAATAGTAATGGATGGTAATTATAATCCAAGTATCTTGTATTTGAAAATATCACAGTGAATCACATTATTTTATATAGCTATATAATAACTATATATTTTATATAATTAATATATATTAATATATTTTATATAATTTAATATATAATATACGATTTAAAGAGTTTTTAAGAAATATTTTAAAATGAGAGCACCTTGTAATGAACCAAGGCGGCCATGACAATTAGATCATGTGAGAGGAAGATGCCATGGAGAATGATAGGAGGAAGCCATAAGCTTAAATGGGATAGGCAGCCTAGATAAGTGGGTTTCCTATTGAAGAAGATAGAAGTAGACAAGCCCAAATGACTGATAATTTGATCATATAAAGCACATACGCACATTTTGAAGTATATGATGTCACCCATACCATACCACTGGGAAGCCAGCTTTTTCACTCAGAGTCATCTGTAGCTGTCATCCCATGTCATTTAATGCAGATTGGCATCCTTATGAATGGCTGTATACTGTGCTATGAAAAAATGATGAGTCATACTTATTTGTGTCCTTGTGAATGGACACTGACGCTTCTTCCTTTGCCAACATCACAAACCACAATATAATTCTCACTATATAACATGCGTTTCTACTTGTGTGTCATTATTAAGACACTTCCTGGGAGCTGAGATTGCTGGATTTAAAAAAAGGATCTAAATTTTCTTCTTGGGTGCCATCTCTCACACAGCCCATGGTAAGGAGTGTACTAATCTGTACTCTCTTATCAGAGAATGAGAGCGCACATTTCCTTGTGTTTTATTTACAAATGTTTTGGTCTTTACCTTATATGCAAGTCTGATAAATAAAGGAAGGGGCTATTTTTTAAGCATTTATTTTATTTTATGTGTATCTATGTCCTGGGAGAGGTACATGTTGAGTGAGGGCTCTTGCAGACTACAGAAAGGGTAGCAGAATCCTGGAGCTGGATTTGCTGGGCCTGGTGTAGGTGTTAGAAACTGAACTCAGACCCTTTACAAAAGCCAGATGACCTCTTGAGTGCTGGGCCATTTCTGCAGCCTCCAAGTCATTGTTTTATAAGCAGCTAAAACTTTAAATTCATTCCCATGTATTTTGACCATTTGTACTCATGCTATTGAGAAGTACTTACTTATAAGCTTTGTACATGTTTTTCCTCTGGGGAGGTGTTAATCTTTTCTCAATGCCTTGCCATTTTAAAAATCATTTTAGAAATATTAAGCTTTACTACACTGCTGATATTTGCCCCACTGTTCCTCTCTTTAAACTTCATTTCATGGCGTCTTCTCCATACAGAAATTTAACATTTTACACTGTCACACCTGTCATTCTGTTTTGTATATGGACTCTACTGTGAACTTACGTTCTCAGCAGAAGGATAGGAGGGGAAGAGGGAGGGAGGGAGAAGAGGGAGAGAGACAGAGTCAGGCTGCACCTGGGTTAAAGGTTCTCCAAAGCCAAAGTGCTGGCTGACCTTGAGGATTTTGGAGAGCTAAGTTGGTTTAGGCCAGAGCCAAGTCATCTCGGGCTATTGTTAGTCGCGTTGAAAACCCTCCATTCCGGACACCTGTGTCTGACCTAACATCCTGTGGTTAGCACAACCTTCAAATGTATTTTCAGTGGACCAATAGCTTTTACCAGCTAAAGCCGAGAATGTCAACAGCATCTGAAACCCATAACAGAGTTTTCTCCAGTTTGCCGTAACCCACTCATCATGGGTTAGCACTACATTTGGTAAACACTTCAGTTTATTACTGTCTTGTGAGATCACTTCCACAGAGCAAGATGCTTACTGGCACAGCCTCAAACTGTGTTTCTGGACCGTGATCACTCATATTTAGCTTCATAATAAACTGTCTCCTATTCCCTTTGAGGTGAGGTCCCAATTTTGTGTCAATACCCCCCAGTGTATTCTGATGTAAAGTACCTTTCTCAGCTCCCAAATAACCACCACGTCTCACATGGTAATGTATAGGCTCATTTCTACATTTCTATTGTTCCATCCAGCATTAGCCTAACACCACCACAGTTTCTCCATGTCTAGACACCATAAAGCTGCATATTCAATAACCCATCCTTTCTCCACTGAGAATGTTACATTTTTTTTTTTACTGTTCTTGGAAGATTCTCTTGATTTTGTTTGATTTTTTTTTTTATCTCTTGGTTCACGCTTCTCTCAGCTCACATGCGTTTCATAGCAATTTCTTCTTAATTGAAACATTGTTATGTCAAAAGGGATTGACATTTTCTCCTTGGTGCCTCTGTCAGATAACTAAAACAGGATGAGAGACTAAGTTGTACCTTATTGCTACTGTCAAGCAAGGAGAGCTATCCCTTGCTTTGTTTTACTCCACCTGGAAGGAGGTGGGGGGCTATGAGGACTACGAAAATAAATAGAGCTTGCAGATTCCTAAGACCTTTATACAAGCAATGTACAGTTTCTGGAAAGAAGAGACTCCAACAAGCTGAGGTGCCTGTCAATCATGCAGGAAACTCAAGGAATGCAGGGTCCATGACTGAGCATCCATGCTGAGATGGGGCTTGGGGTGAAAAAGATGCCCCTGGGTCATATTACTGTAAGGGATCATAACAGACTCACTGGCTCACTAGCGAAAGCAAAAAGTCTTTAGTCTGTCATTGGTGTCCATCCGGGTGAGTAGACATTTACTCACATCTACCTCAAGCAAGTCACACAACACCATGGTATATGCTAGGGAAAAATCCATACATGTTTAATAGCACTGCTAAGACTTGGAGGTGTGAGAAAACTCAAGACAGTAGGAAATAGTTGGGAGGTATTGAGAATATCCAAGCAAAACCACAGCTCCACAGCACTGACAACATCACAGAGTGAGACTCGCTTACTCAATTAATTGGGGGAAAGTCTTAAGGAAGATGTTTGGAAATCAATCCACACAGTCAGTCTACGTGCTTCTTTCACACTCCAATAATTAGTCTTAGGACTGGGAAATTGGAGTGCAAATTCCTTCTACAATTTTAGCGTCGTGGTTAGATTTTTCAATAGGCTTGTATTAAAATATTATCTTAAAAGTAGCCATCTTTTGTTACTCAAATACTTCATCTAAAAGACCCTTTTCTGAAATTGTCACATGAGATGACTTTTCTCTTACACTCTGCAGAGTCTGTGCTTCTGGCATCCGTTAAGAATTCTCAGAAGTTTCAGAGACCCAGACATTCTATTTTTAGAAGGCAATTCTCTCCCACATGCTTCGTATTGACTGAGAAGCATAAGCCATTGGAAAAGGTACCAGCTGTCCCAGAAGTAGAAACCCACAGGAGAGGCATTTTGGGAAACAAGTGGAGGTTACTCAAGTCTTGAGGAAGAAGTAGGTAGTAGACCCTCAGAAACGGAAAAAAAAAAAAAAAGAACAGACATCTCAGCATTATCTGTTCTAGTCTCCTGTCTGTTCTATGGGAAAACACAGCTTTTTGCTGCAGCCAAAAGCAAGGTGGGGAGGAAAAGGTTTATCCGGCTCATACTTTGAGGATGTACTTCACCTCTGAGGGGAGTCTTGATAGTCACTGTCAATTATCTCAAAGCATCTTCACATCGTCTTCATTTAGATTAGACCCCTGGACTGGGTACGAATGCTTCCCACTTCTGAATTCAGATGAACTAGCAAAACAAGACATGGCACCAGATACATGAAGAAGAGGAGACCTGTGCTGTATTCAAGTAGTGAAATCTGTCTCTGAACTTCAAAGACACGTTTCAGGCCATTTATTCATCCACTCATTCAGCAAATAAGTAGGGGAAAAAAAACACTGAGGTGCCATGTAGCTTCTAGGAACTGGGCACGTAGTAGCAGATAAGTCAAGTCAGGTGCTCTCTTCCTGGGAGCTAACAGGGAACATCAGAGGAGAGAATATTGTAAGGATACAAGAAACAGATCATGTGAGGAAAATGTTGACTCACTGTCTTACAGGTATGATATGTCAATGGCATTAATGAACCTACAACAGCTGTGGTTACTAAATAAGTCTACACTTTAGGTCATAAACATTCATAGATGGAAGAAGAGTGCAAGAGACATTCAGGGGAGCTAGAGGTACTTGAGGTCTGCTGAGAAGAGGAAGTCACTGTTTTCAGTGATGTAGCCACTATTGTGTTACTTGTAGTCCAGTGGGCAGATACAGATCCATGATCATGAGGGTAACCTGGAGTAAACCCAGTGGGTCACAAAGCAAAGCAAAAACAAAGACATGAAAGGGTCTGGCACCATGACTGGAGGGAGGGGGGACATTGTTGAGAGTGTGAAGAGGATAAAAAAGGGCAAGAAAACAAATGGAACCAGAGTATAATCTATTAGAAATAAATTAAAAACCAAAAAAATAAATCAATAAGTACATCAAATATTAGAAAGTTCTCTGAAAGGGTGTAGGTTAAAAATAATATGGGAAGGAAGGACTCTAAGAGAAATGAGCCTTGGAGTAAAATCACAGAAAAACAGAAGCATCCTAGGGTGACCGAAAATGTGTAGAATGGTTCATGGCAGCCATAATGTTTCAAAATGGTCAGAAAGAGAAGGAATGAGATGGTGAGAAGGTAACAAAGGCCTTACAACATCTTGTAAGAGATGCACTCAAAAACATTTGTTTGTTGGAGATTGGTGTGATATATTTTGATGCTAATTAATGCTCCTGTCTCTTCCCTACCTGTACCTTGCCTAAGATCCTAACCTGTTTGACCAATAAAAGGCCATCACATCTGGGCAGGGCAAATGGGATAGGTGGCTAGGGTTCCAGGACTTGAGGAGAGGAGAGGAAGAAGGAGACTGCACCATGGGTTAGGTGGAGGAGAAACACATGGCCGCCGTCGATGGAGATTTGGCCCAGATGATGATAATTAGCAAGTATTTGGGATTACGGATGGGAGGTAGCTCAATAGAAGTTATTAGAAACAGATGGCATGGGGTTGTGTCAGTTATCCCATACCTGCCCCACTGTGGGAAGTAGTTTGGAGGATTAATATCTGCCCTGCCCCAGGTTAAATAAGGCTATTTTAAAATATAATAGGTGTCTCTGTCTTCATTGACTGCTAGCGGGATAGAAAATATTGATGTAATAATAATTATAGGCCTAATAATAAGCATTATTAGTCCATACTGATAAAATACGTGCAACAAATAGACCATACTGATAAAAATAACTGCAACATTTGTTATGTAATTGATTTATTGTTGTAATGCTAAAAATCAAGATATATGTTTTCTTTCTTTCTTTCTTTCTTCCCTTCTTTCTTTTTTATTGTGAAAAGTGAGACCAGGGTAAGAATTCATGGATATGCTGAATCACTCCAAATCAGCTATGTTTTTTTTTAATTCTTCCAGTACTAATGGGGTGAGTCTCATTTAACTTTTTCATGGGAAATGAGCACACAGTATTGGGTAAATCAAACATAAATAATGAGTTAAACATAAATAGAACCAACAAATGCCTACACAGTCCTCTGTATTTTTACTTTCTCTCTATATATATTTTTTTACTTTCCCTCTCTTTTGCTCTATGAGGAGTTCATTTAGAAAGAGAGGCATTTAATTTCTAAACTTAGAGGAAACCAATAGATTCTGGGCAGTAAAATAAGAGGACTGGCTATGCATCTTCTGCTGAGCATTTTGATTATTGTCCTAAGAAATGGTTCTAAAAGGCCCATTACCAAGATCATTTCCCCAGTGACTAAGGAAAGAGACAATGGCATATGTGATGGACAGAATTAAGGCCCAGACTCTGGACCTTGCTCTGTGAAAGTCATCAGGGTCTTATGGTAATTGTTTGTAGCTTAAAAGTTGCATGGGGGCTAGTGAGGCAGCTCAGCAGAGACAGGTGCTTGCCACAAAGCCTCTTGACTCTAGCTGGGTCCTGTAAGCTGTTCTTTGACCCTCCTATGTGTACACGCATACACACAAAATAAATATAATAAAAATTAATAAAAGCTATTGTTGTATATTATTTTGAAAATCTTAATGGATTTTTAACAGTAATGTATTTGCTCAATAGTTAAGTGTCCAAGAAATCCTTTTAGTTATGTATGTCTTCCCTAAGACTGAAACCAACCATTTTGGATAATTAATTTCAAAGATATTTCTCATTTCAAGCCATATAAATTTGGCAGTACATACAAGCTCTTGGTTTTTGAGAAAAAAATACTAACAGCACATCTTTTCTTCTTGAATCATTTCTTCCTACAAAAAGATGTATGCATATACATAATAAATTATGTTTCATTACCTTGATGCAGAAAATTTTTTAAAATGCATAAAGTCCACTCCTCTTTGGGGATATCTTTTTAGAATCTTGTGTGTATAGGGTAAGTCAATTGAAAGCTCTCTTTAAAAATAATGGCTAATTTTCAGGCCATTATGAAAATTCCCTATGTATAAATGTACAATGTATACATGCACACACATAATATACAATCACAGAAAACTAATGAAGCCCCTTAGATGTAAAGTGACATTGTGTAGTATGCCAACCATTTCCAGGACTGAGTTTCATATTACTTTTATTCCCTTTAATAAATCATACACAACATACATGTACACCATACACAAAGGAAAGATAGAATGTTTCCATATTTCAGAACATTGAACGCTGGAGTTGGCCCCTGGTTACTGGTCCTTGGTCCCTGCTTTTCACATGGATGCTCTTAGGATGGGCAATAAAAAAATATCATCCCATTTAAGTATAGAAGAAATGAGAAAAGGCACAAGCCAGGATCACTGAGAACCAATTAGAAAGCCAGACTTACTTGCGCATGTACATATAAATCAGCACATGGGGAAGGGCAGAGATGATCCTGTGAGTAAAGCACTTGCCTTATAAATGAAAGGAATTCAGTTCCAACCCCTAGAACTTGCATAGGAAATAGTGTACCTGGTGCTACATACCTGTAACCCTGGCTCTGGTGAGAAAGAGGCAGGTAGATCCCTGGGGCTCGCTGGCCAGCCGGTCAAGCTAAAACAGTAAGCCCCAGGTTCAGCGAGAGAGCTTATCTCAAAAAATGAAGTGGAGATAAAGTTAACAAAATCAGTCAGCACTCCAACAGGCAGTACTAACTAGTTTCAATGGGTTCCATTTAAAAAGGAAGAGGACATGAAGAGAAGAGGGGACATCTTGGGGTTGCCTCCGAGGAAGGGGAGAAAGGTGTTAGAGAAGGATATAATTAAAATACATTATTTACTTACGCTGTCTTGGCAGAGTTTGGCCATCGACTCTGCCTGCATCACAAATATGTCCATCAGATATATTGGGCCAGAAGGCTGAAGAAGATGCTCCAACATTGCAGAGAGTTTTGGGTGACTATTCAGGTAGCAAACTGTCTCTGTCATCTTCTCATTTGGAAAGCTACTAACCTGCACTCCCGGTATACTCAGGTAATCAAGTTTATTCCTTCTCAAGTCTCTGATGGGGTTGAAGACCAGGTAGTTTAGTTTTATAATAACACTTAGTTGTTTAGGGGTTAGGATTTTTTAGGTCTAGATAGATGTTCTAAGTTGATAGAGATGAGATATGATAGATAATGATTTACATTCAGAATTTTAGACGCATCAAGATAGGAAAGACGTTTTCTTCAAGGCTGCCAGACACAAATAACCAAAACACTAAGTATGTAACATTCATATAATTCCTGACTGTGTCATGGTACTTCTTTCTATAGGTAGTTTATTGTATATATGTGTAGCAATATAAATGTATATGTAAAAAATAAAAAATATTTAATGAAAATACATTATTTACATTCTGCGATTGTTAATAAATAAAAGATAGGCTATTGGAAAATGTAAGGTGGTGAGCAGTTAAAGAATTTACCCAACATTGACTTCTGGCCTGCATATACCACCTGCACAACCACATGCATGCAAACATACACACACACACACACACACACACACACACACACACACACACACACACATACACACACACACACACACATCAGCCTAATAAAGGCTCATCTCATCCCACAGTGTTCTCTAAAAATGGAAATTCTTGACTGGCCTCCTGTTTTTAAAAAAATTACCGTAATAAATTTATGCCATGGCCAAATCATCTGAGCTCAGCTAAAACGGTTTTATGGATACAGTTAGAGGGCATTATTTTAGAATTATGCTGGAGGCGCATGACAGCAGAGAAGGCTGAGCATACAAGAAATTATGTCCTGGTCTCCTCACAACCATACCAGGCTAGTATCTTTTTTTTCATGATCACAACCAGATACTAAATCTGTTTTCAATTATTTCATTAAGAAAAGAACAGAATCCCATCTTGCATGTATATATTTTTTTCTTTTGAGTCTTCTACCCCCAAAAGGCAGTAATATTGTAAAATATTTATTCCATTAGTTTTAGGTAATTGAAACGCCAAGCGCCCAGCACTTAATCTCTGCCGGCAGGGAAAGCTGCCTGCTGTCACTTTTTATTAAGTCTTTTTTTTTTAGCTGCTTTTGCATAGTCAATAACAGCATCTCAACCCAAGAAAAGATATAGAGTAACATTTAAGCTGCAGCCTATGATAAGGTGATGTTTGCATTCAGGATAATATGAAAATGTCCACTCTACAGGGACACAGATTTTTCTCCAGGTTAACTAATTAAAAGGTTTATGAGTGGCATTTGTTATTCTGACAGGCCTGGAGATTTCTAAACATCCTTAACTTTTTAAGCACCATGTCCTTAAGGGCCTGGCGTCTTCTAGAATCTTAGATATTTGATATTCATGTCTCCACATCTACTACAGTAAAGTCACTGCAGAAAGTATTTTGCATACCCCTGAGCCTGGACAGGACCTCTGGTGACTTTCACATCATTCTTTTTTTTCTTCTTCTTCTAAGACAGGCCAGTGGCTGACTTGAGACTCTCTTTGTACTCAAGGATGACCTTGAACTCTGACCCACCTACCCTTATTTCCCAAGTTCTAAGACTACAGATGTGCTACTATGTGCTCGGTTGATACAGCGCAGGGTTTGGGACCTGGGGCTTTGTGCATGCTGGGTAAGTGCTCTTCCAGCTGAGGCATATCCTTAACCCTGGCCTCATGATTTTTAAGGCATTGCCACGACCCAGATTGTTCAGTACAGTCTTCACATGGGAATCCAGAGCAGTGACTTATCACCAAGGCAACCAGGAAGCAAATAAACCTGGCTTTAGGTAGACTAGCTGGGGAAGAGGAAGTTGTATTTCTGCCACCTGGGCGATGAGCATGGGTGCAGGTCATATACCCTCTTTAGTTTTGACAGCACACATAGTGGGAGGCGATCCCCAATAATCTGGACTGTGCCTCATGGACTAAAAGACTTAGTACTTCTGTTATATTATTAATATTAATACCATTGTTATTTGTGTGTGTGTGAGAGAGAGAGACAGAGACAGAGAGACAGAGAGACAGAGAGAGAGAGCAGAGAACCACATCTCTTCCTGATATTTTATGCACATTAGTGAAGGCATGTGCATGCCATGGTGTGCATATGGAAGTCAAACGAAGACTCTGGGGAGTCAGTTCTCACCTTCCACCCCATTTGAGACAAGGTCTCTCTATTCCTGTGCTTCTACATGTCCCAGGCCAGATGGTTTTCAACTGCAGATGATTCTCCTGTGTCCACCTCCCACCTTGCCATGTGAACTCTGATGTTATGGGTGTGTGCTATAGAATCTGGCTTCTCAAGTGGGTCCTGGGACACCAAATGCCAGTCATCAGGCTTGTGTAGCAAGTACTTTGACCCACCAAGCCATCTGCCCAGCCCAGAATCCATATCCTTAAAATGTTTTATTCTATTTGCTTGCTTGTGTGTCTTGTATGTGTGAGCACACCTGCACCAGGGACAGGTTTTCTCTGCCCCTCCAACATTGTGATGATTGATATTATTTGTCAGGTTGACAAATGATGTCTAGAGCCATGTGCAAGGCAGCCTCTGGTCTTTGAGGAATTTGTTTAGGTTAGGTCAGGAGAGCAAAGACATTCACTCTAGCGTGAGCGGCACCGTCCCATGGGTTGAGATTTCTCTCTGCTTCCTGATGGTAGACACAGTGTGGGCAGCTGCTTCAAGCTCCAACAACTATAACCATGGCTTCTTCACAACATACTGTCCTCAAACTGTCACCCAGAATCACACTCAGCACCCTCAAGCCCCATTCCTTAAGTTACTGTCATGAGGTATTTTGCCACAAGCAATGAGAAAAGTAATCGATACTGTCCTTGCTCCCGTCCATACTCTCCCAAATGACAGGTGACTGGTGAGTATGGGGACAACAGAGGAGCCTGTCCATCTGAGGCTCTTCTCCTCTCCCTACTTCTTTGCAGTATGATGTGTGCATCACTGCTGTGAGAGGAGAAGGCGGGCTTCATGGTCCAGTACCTTGTAAAACTGCACCATTCTAGAAGCTGCTTTTAGAATTACCCATCATCCCTTCATCTCTCTGTTTCTGTCCTAGGAGACTGCTCACAAACAGAACCTGAGAACGGAGGAGATCCTATGAGCAACGGGGAGGAAGGCGGAGGAGGGGCAACCAGAGAGCTATTCCCAGTGCTTCCTTCCATGCAATCAATCATAGGATCAGGCTTTGCCCTGTATTTCAGGAGAAAATGAGATTCAGCTTCCAACTTCTGGGACATTGAGCAGGGCTCCTGGAAAAAATGAACAAGGAAGAAGTAAAGACAGGTTGACTGTAAAGTTATGTGTGAAAATAAGAGATCTGGAAGGGTCTAAACTATTTTGAAAGAGAGAACCAACCTCAGGATCTCATGCCACTTGATTTCAATATTCATTACATAAAGTCATCACAAGAGTATAGTGTTGACCTGAGGCTGCATTTGCAGACAGTACACCCAAAACCAGCCCCGAGGAAATATGACAATTGATTGTGTTGTTGCTGCTGCCACTGTTTTGTTATTATAAGAGTCTCAAATGACACCACATGTTGGCGAGGATGTGGAGAGAGAGGAACACTCCTTCACTGCTGGTGGGAATGCAAACTAGTACAACCACTTTGGAAAGCTATCTGGCGTTTTCTCAGAAAAATGGGAATAGGGCTTCCTCAAGACCCAGCTATCCCACTCCTTGGAATATACCCAGAAAATGCTCGAACACACAACAGGGACATATGCTCAACCATGTTCATAGCTGCTTTATACACAATAGCCAGAACATGGAAACAGCCTAAGTGTCCCTCAGTAGAAGAATGGACTAAGAAACTATGGTACATTTACACTATGGAGTATTACTCAGCTATTAAAAACGAGGAATTCCCGAAATTTGTGGACAAATGGATTGACCTAGAAATTATCATAATGAGTGAGTTCACCCAGAAGCAAAAAGAGACAAACGGTATATACTCACTTATATCAAAACACTAGTCCAAGGGATACGTCCCATGAAAAACCTTACTTACCAAGAAAGTGGGTCAGAGGAGAGGACATCCTATTGAGACTTTAGGCGAGAGTAGCATGGAAGAATGGGGAAATAACAGGACCCACAGGGTCCTGGAAACCTACAAGAAGAACTTTATGACAGGCAGATCTGGGTCCTGGGGCCCTCCTCAAACCAAGGCACCAGCCAAGGAGAAATAGGCAGTAAACTTCGAACCCCTACCAAGACCTAGCCGACGAACACGATATTCTCCACTGTTGAGTGGAGAGTGAGATCTGATTCTCACGTGAACTCTGGTGCCCCTTTTCTGACCATGTCCCCTGGATGGGGAGGCCTGGTGGCACTCAGAAGAAGGATAGCAAGTTACCAAGAAGAGACTCAATAATCTTAGAGCATACATAGGGGGAAGAAGTCTCCCTCAATCACAGACATAGGGGAGGGGAGAAGGGGGGAAGTGGGAGGGAGGGAGGAATGGGAGGAAACAGGGGAAGGGCTAACAATCAAGATGTAATATGAATAAATTAATTAAAAAAAAAAAGAGTCTCATGTACCCCACCCACACTAGTCTCAAACTCAAGATGTAGTGGAGGAAGTCCTTAAAATGCTAAAATGTTTGCCTCTGCCTGCCCAGGGCTGGGGTTTCAGTCATGTACCACCACAAGTTGTACACAGTGCAGGGATTCAAGCCCAGGGCTTCCTGCATGCTGGCTAAGCACTGTACTAACAGAGTTCCATTTCCAGCCCTGGAAAGCTGATTTAGGGTAAAGCATGCCAATGGGGAAAAAAATCTTTTCAACCAAGAGTATTATCACACACCAAACATCCAAATTAACAATGAAAGATCTAGAAGAAAATACAGAAGTACTTCTTACCTTGAGTGAAACAAAGATTTATTAAATAGGACACACACACACACACACACACACACACACACACACACACACACACTACCATGAAATAAAACTAACCACAGACAGCTCAGCAAACACTATTAATTCACATTTGCTTTCTTTTCTTATTCCCCTGGAGAGTTAGTTATTATATACCAACACACCACCAAGCTCTTGGCTTTTTATCATGCCACCTTTGCTAGGGACGGGGTCAGCAGCCTTGGGCTTCCCATCTTGCTGGGTCTCTATGGCTTGATGTGTCTTGGTCCACAGATGACAGCTGTTTTAGGACAAGGCATATCTATAAAGCAAGACTATGTTTATCATAAATGTAGAAGGAATTTGGCATCAGAAAATTAGTAGTTTGGAATTCTAGGCCTCAATAAGTCACCACCTAAGATTTGAAAGACAGCAGAGAGATGTGAAACCCTGGTCCAAAAGACCAATCCCTACAGATTCGGGCTGTCCAGGCATGGTTACGTATGGCTACTTAGCCTCTAATAGGCTCCATGAGCTCTATGTGCAGTTGCTCTGGCTTTTCCTGAATTACATGGGCCCAAATCTTTCTACAAAGCCCATGCTTACAAGTAAAAGGCAGTGATAGAGAAGACTCTCTCCTAATGTTCATCATTGAGACAAATTAAGGTAGACAGTATCTGCTGCTTTAAAACTCAGCCAAGGGCTTCAGAGATGACCAATGGATAAGAGAAATTGCTGTACAGCCATGAAGCCCACGTTTAAATCTCCAGAACCCATAGCAACCCTGGACACGTAGCATGAGTGTGTGTCATCCTGGCATTTCAGTGGAGACATGAGAGGTAGAGATAGGAGAATTTCTGAAGTCTGTGGGCCTGCTGGCCTGGCATATTTATACATCAGAAAATTAACAAAGAGACCACACTAAATACAGTGAAAAGCACTGAATGGTGACTAAGGCTCGCCTCCAGCCTCCAGTTGTGTGTCACGCAAAGGTGTGCCTGTCGTCACACACACAAAGAAATCCAAGTCAACTATGTTCTTCCCAGACTGCCATCCCTGAGTTTCTAATTGTGTGAGATACTTGTATAGAGGGAAATGGGAACATGTTGGGAGCAGGCAGATAAAGTCCTGAGTATGTGTTATTGACATGAGCAGTCTACATCAAGGACCCCAACACCTCAGACCCGTGGCAACTGTAAGGCCTTCCCAGCATCAGACTGGGATCAAACTGTTGTATGCAGAAACTATCAACTAGTAGCTTCCTCCTCCAAGATGACCGCAGCCCAAGACTGCTCCCTTACAGGGACCCTCTACCAAGACTACTCAACCTGTCTCCTCTTCCTTCAGATGTGTAGAGCAAAATACCTCCTCACTCAGCACCCCATGAGACAGGAGAAGTATCTGGGTTGCTGGTACATCTCCATCAGAGTGTATGATCCACTTGATCCTAGGTTTTCCTTACATATGTCTGTGTGTGTGTGTGTGTGTGTTTTCTTTTTTCCTTTGTCACTCCAGAGAGGTCAAGTCTAAATCAGTGTAGATCACCTTTTTAAATGGGAAAAATTTTAAATTGGGAGGAGACCCTAAAATATAAATACAGTGGTTAAATCCCTCAATCAAGCAGAAATGCTTCAGGTTTATTCTCTAGAGTAGGATGCAGTATACACAACTAGATGTTATGTCTCAAAACTTGTCCGAAAAATAGTGCCCAGATGTACTTCCTTACTTAGCTATGTCCTTTCAGCTGAGTTAATTTATGGGAACAAGACTCCAGAAACATGGCACAAACTGAGAAGCTTCTTGACAAAGCCTAAATCTAGACTTCTTCCCCCCACGGGGCAATCCTAGGATTTAGTTTACAATAAATGAATTGTTTTTTGAATTTAAAAAAAAATCAAATATTAATTTAAAAGAGTGTTTTCTAAATCTACCCTAAAATATGGACCCTCTCATCTTCAGTCAACCTAGTCAAGGTAGTTGCTCAGAGGCTAACCTAATCTAAACAACCTCTCACAGGAGTGCCTACAACATCGACGTTTCCTATGAGACTCCAGATGCTGTCAAACTGGCAGTCAACATTAACCACCGCACTCAGCAAACAGCTCATTGAGAGTAAAATGGAGCATGAGACAGGTTGCTTTCAATCACGGCTTAGAATAGCAGGTCACTGCCCAGGCAGTGTGGGGAAATCAGGACTCTCTCCCCGCCCCCCACCCCCCATCTCCCAGGCAACATCCTCATCAACTGCTGAGAGACCAACATGGACTAAGAAGCCCTGGGCACACGTTATGAAGCAAAGCCTCACCTGGAAAAATGTCTGTCACTGTCAGGACTCTCTGTTGCAGAGGTAGCCTCAGTTCTTATAACCATGATCTCACCCAGGTAACTCTAGAGTCATGAAAGCGAGGGTCATCTGACAGTTATCATGAGATGAACTCACCCAAGGCACTGAAAGGATCCTAACCATTTCTGAGACAGCATCTGAGAGAGCCTCCTCCATTCCATCCAAAACATCACCCTTGGCTAAGTATGAACAAAGTAAGTCATAAAAGAGAACTTTAATTCTACTTGACTTTTAATTCACAAGGGCAAATACATTTGATCTCCGGTGTTAATTCCCTTGCACTTGAACCTGTGAAACAATTTAAGTTTTGGACAATTTCTCCCTAGGAGTGAGCTAATGAGAGGGCGCTGGTAGCCACTTTGGGGTATCTCTGTGTTCTTGACATTTTATTACTGAGTGTATCTTAATGTTGTCATTTAATTTTATTGTAGTATCTCTGGTGGGCTATATCAGAAAATACAGCTCGACATAATTTGTAATGGGAAATGGAAGCCGGCATGAATGTTCATCCTTGAGCATACAGCGGTCCCAGAGTTAATTTTAATTAATGTACATTCCAACATCATCCGTGGGAGATTTTTTTTTGTTCCCAGAGGCTCTGAGCAGATACCTCAGCACGCAATGGTTAGGGGTGGGGAGATGCCTCTGAAGTCACACCCACAGGAAGGGGTGACCGTGATCCTGTTCTTCTCATTCCACAGGGATATAGGCAGCAGGACCCCATACACCTTTTCCCCTTCACCTCCCTCTCATTCTCTTCTTCAGCAGTGATGAACAGATGAGCAGAGAGATCCTCTTATCTGTACTAAGGCGTAAGAACTAGTGACACCACCCTCAGCCGAGCCTACCTCCGAGATGTTGGAAGAAATTGGCAAGCACATTAGAATACCGCTTCTTCCACAAGCCGGTGGCGCAACCAGTCACATGATGCCCACAGTCAGAAAACCAGGAGAGGGGAATGTGGGTGCTCAGCTGACTTACCCCTTTTTATAAAGTCTAAGACCCCAGCCAGGGAAGAGTGCTGCACACAGGGAGGGGAGTCTCTCCTCAATGAATCCAATCTACATAAGCCCTTACAGACGTGCCTGGAGGTTGGTTTCCTGGATGGTTCTAGAGTCTGTCACGTTGACAATCAGCTCTAAACATCACACCCAGCAAATCGCTCACATGGAGTTGCTTGGATCCTCCACCAGGATAAATGGTGTAAACTGATGATAACAACTGAGAGAGACAAACCTCACCCAAGTAAACATGGCTCCCAAAGTGAAAGCAATTCTTTATTGCACATATTGTTTACATGCTTATTGAAAACTGTTCCCCGTGTGTGGAGAGGTTCAGTTTTGCAGAACCATTGTTTTCATAAAGTAAAAGGGCCTGCTACATAGCTTAGTGGATTTTTACCATGCTAGGCAAGCCTGGTGACCTAAATTTAATCCCAGCACCCAAGGTAAAAGTTTAAATGACTTGTCCTCTTATTTCTACATACATGCTATGGCATTCTTGCACATATACTGCATACACACAAGGATAGCAAACAAAACGAAATTTGAGAACAGATTTTTTTTAAAAGAAAAAAGAAAAAAAAAAGTTTGAGGTACCAATGGTAACTGATAAAGCTCTGTTGCCTGAAGTCAAGTCTGTCAGGAAAGAGGACAGCATGGGTTGACAAACAGCTGCAGCGTGCATGAGGAGTCTCCAAGCAATTACTTTAACATTTCCACTAATACAATGAGTTACCATTTATCACAGAAGTATTGGAAAACCCAAATGATAAAACAACAACTGCTAGTGGCTGTAGGGCTATAGAGATGGCTCAGGGATTAAGAGCACTGAATGCTCTTCGAGAAGGTCTGAGTTCGATTCCCAGTACCCACAGGGCAGCTTATTCAATCCATAATGTACCTCCAGTCCCAGGAGATCTGATACCCTCTTCTGGCTTCCTTAGACACGGGGTGTGCATGTGTACATAGACATAGGCACAGACAAAACACCTACAGACATTTTTAAATTAAAATATGTGTGATGGTGTATGCCATTAACCCCAGCACACAGAAGGCGGAGGCAGGTATATCTCTGAGTTTGGGGCCAGCCTGGTCTGCACACTGAGTTCCAAGACAGGCAACAGTATAGACAGACCCTATCTCAAAAAAAGAGAGAATCAATAGCCTTGACGCTTACACCAGGATCAAAAACTGTCACTAATATTTTAGTATATATCTTTGCAATTTTATAGTTTTTGTTAAATTCATATAATTATATTCATAAAATTTCTACTAATGTGGAATTATAAGTTCTTTTTTACTTGTCCTTTGGTTACATGTACTGTCAAGCTTTACATAGCAATGAATGAATGACTACATAATGGACTTTAGACTGTAAAAATCACATGATCTAAATGAATAATATTGTATGCCATCTGTCTTCTATCTTGTCATGTGGCTATTGATGATTTTTCATACTTAGAAACAAAGCCACAAAACACATTATTGTGCCTATCTACACACTGTGATAGATGGTTTACCATCTGCCTGGTAAATTCTAGAATTTTCTCAGTAATTATCTGTGCACCAGTACTTCACTGAACAGTTGGAAGACATGGTCTCATTTGAGCCTCATAAAAGCCCCTGAGATATTACTATCTCAGTTTTACTGGAAAGGATGAAGGCTGGTGGGGTGGTGCTTAGCTAGTCACATGACTAGCAAGGGGAAGAAATAGGTTTAGAAATTAAAACATGAAATAAAAGGCACAAGTGCTAGAAAGTATATAGTAAGCTTATTATTTATAGATGCTGTAATTACATATGAGAGAAAGTCTGAAAAACTTAGCACACTCATATGGATTTGGGTATTAGGAAGGGTGTTCAAAAATGTCCCGGTGATTGTGTTCCCACCCATAACAATAGTCATTCACTACAGAACAAAATGGAAAACAAATTATTTGTGATTTCTCTAGTTTCCTTACTGTTGTTGTTGCAGAATAGCCTGAGCTAATAAATATAAACCAATAATAATAGTAGTAGTAGTAGTAGTAATAGTAATAATAAAACAATAACTTAAAGAAGAAAAAGTTTGTTTTGGCTTATGTTGTGATAGAGTCTACCATGACAGGAGAGAAATAACATGGTTATTTTCTGGCCTATCACATTTTCTCCCTCACACAGGAAGTTGAGAGCAAGTACAGGGAATGAGGCAAAGCTATGAACTCTCAAAAGCCTGACCCCAGTGATGTGCTTCCTCTAACAAGGCTCCATCTGCTAAGGGTTCCTAACCCCTTATACACAGCACCACCGCCTGGAGAACAAGTGAGATATACATGAACCTAAGAGGGACAGTTCCCATCCAAACCATGTCCCAAATGTTCCAAAGAGTAGATTCCCTGGGAGAAAATTTAGCAGGTCCTGCGACCCTATGAAAAACTAGACTTGGATGTATCCTTGAATTTCTTCTAACATTCAAAAAAAAAGTTTTCACCGTGGCTCTTATAGAAGACATTTTAAAGCGATACTTCTAATACACAGTAACACAGAATAAGCATCGCTGTTACCTAAAGGAGGGATGGGAAGGCAGCAAGGAAGAACAGACTGAAGACTGAAACAGCAGGGCAAACGTGAAGCCTTGCCACTGCCTGTGGTACCTACAGTGGAATAGCACTGTGAGTTGGGGTAATGGCATCATATTGGGATCCTCTAGCCTAGAAAAACAAGAAAAAACACAGAGAGGGGGGAGAGGGAGGAAGGGAAGGAGGAAGGGACCAAGTGGGAGAGTGGCTTGCAGGTTAAGTTCCAACTATTCTAACAATGACGGAAAAATCCAAGAATCCAGTAGTTGTTCTGTTCAGAGGGCTCAGTGTCTCTGCTGGTCTTCAGCATGTGCTGGAATCCTGAAGAAGTGGGCTCAAATACAAGTAAATGGATGGACTTTCTAGCCAGAAGGCAAGTACACCCTTCTTCTGTGTCTTTTATATAGGCTACCACCAGAAGATGTGGCCCAGATTCAAGGTAGATCTTTCCACCTCAAAATATCTGCATTTAGGGTGTGTCTTCCCACACCAAATGATCCAATCAGAAAAGCTGATGTAGCCAGCTGCTTGTTTTTAGTTAATTCTAGAAGCAGTCAGGCTGACAACCAAGAATGGCCGTCACAGTCTCCAGTGGGCTTCAGTAGGCCTGCCTCACGAGTTATTCTGCCTTTCGTATCCACGGTCTTTCTCTGGCCAGCTCCACACGTGGCCTCCAGATGTCGATGGCAGACATCCTATGATCCTTACATCCTCAAAATCCTGGGTTTTTCCACAGCAATTTCTGCTTTACTGTCTTGCCTTCACGTAGTGGACTCTTGGCCTCTCTCCTGTGAACCTGACCCTACTACACTTTGCCTGGCTTCCTCAGCTTTTTTGAACCCTGGTGAATGCCCCGACTCCTGGATATTTTGTGCCCACAAAACTGTCAGTGGAACAAAGCTGTCACATTCCACCGGAAGCTGGTGCTATGGTCTGACTCAGCTATCCCCGCAGGAGGCTGTAAGCCCTGATGCCTAACCTGGGGAACGGTTCTGTGATGATTTTTTTTTTAACCAAGGAACCCCTTCACCAGCATTCTTAGCTCAGGCTTTCTCCTTTCAAATGACTATTTTTACAAGGTAGAAACTTCTGGTGAGTTTTGCCCCCAGGGCACCTGTCTTGTTGCCAGGGTGAAAAGCATGAGCTTACTACTTAACGGCACTAATGCTCTAACAGTTAAAGTTTCTCCATGTGAGCTCTGTCTGCAAAGCCCTACTCCCTGGTGTTCCTTTCCTCATCAAACTGGCAACTATTCAAAGCTTTCTCCTCTTCCGCTATCCATGTGGCAAGTGACCCATAGCCATGCCACAGCCTAGATGTAGCCCTGTCTTGAATTTTACTCCACCAAAACCCAGTCCACCACTTTTGAATTCAGTCCCACTCCAGGTTTCATGACATAGGCAGATGCATCTAGATTGTTTGCCAGTATAACACAAATGGCTCCTAATCCAATTGCCTATAGAACTTGTTCCCCTGTGGATTGCTGTGAGCACAAGCCTTCACGGTCTACTTTCCTCGCGGTATTCTGATCTGAACTCTCACTAGAATGCTCTATTTCCTTTTGCTTATAGAGCCTTAAGGCTTTTCTAGCATGTGGTGCTAAACTTCTATACAACATCCCCTCTACAAACCAGTTCCAAAGTCCCAAGACCAACACTCCTCGGTATCAACTCTCTGTATTAGATATTTTCCTTAATGTTGTGGCAGGACAAAAAAAAGCACCTGAAAGAAATCAAGGCTCTGTTTTGTCTCTTCTTTTGAAAAAGGAACTATTCTATCTGTGGAGGGAAGGCAAGATGCTGGGAGCAAGAAGTGACTGGTCGCATTGTCAGAAGCAGTGTCTTCCACTTGCTTTTTTATTTTTATTCAGCACAGGGTCTCAGCCTATAGGATGATTAAACCCATATTCAACACAGAGAGTCCTCAGCTGAACCTCTGGAAACACTTTCACAAACACACCCAGAGGTGTGGCATCTGATTACAAACCTAGTCAGGTTGATAATGGAAGCTGACCATGACAAAGTATAATGCAATCCTATCATTTTTATTTTGGTGACTTATATTATTCATTTTATAAAATAAATATTTTAAAACTATAAAAACAGTGTCTTCCTCTCTAACCTTTTAATGCCATGAGTTATAATAATAGATTTTAATGTACTACCATGCTTGTTTTCCTAGAATAAATCCTATTTAGTCACAGTGAATTATTCATTGAATATATTGCTGAATTTGAGTTTCTAATACATTATTAAGCTTTTG